>NC_138776.1:226129847-226729847 GCF_965119305.1 Pelophylax lessonae
GCATTGGTGTCAGCAGTGGTCCTCAGACGCGTGTTGTGGTTAAAGTGCTGGTCGGCGGATCAAGGTTCCAAAAAGGCTTTGGCTAATCTCCCTTTTCAAGGGGATCGCCTGTTTGGGGCCACCTTGGATGAGATTATAAAGGATCTCACTGGGGACAAGAGAACTTTTTTGCCACAGACTGCTAAGGATAAAGGACCTCGTAACAGACGAGGACCTTCCTTTTCCGCTCATAAAAAGTTTGTTCGTTCCGCTGGGGCGGGCGATAAGGGGAAGTCCTCCAAAGCCCCTTCAGGGGGTTTCAGAGGGCGCTGGTCGGGTAAGCAAAAGCCCGACTCAGCCAAACCTGAAGAGAAGACAGCCTGAAGGTGCGCCCCCACCCATCTCTGGGGTGGGGGGACGTCTTCACCGGTTTCCGGATCCATGGCTTTCCAGAATCCCGGACAAAGGGGTTCGCGAGGTCATACGGTCGGGATACAAGATCGAGTTTCGATCACTTCTACTGGTGCGATTCTTCCCTTCCAACATTCGACTATCCCCGGATCGCTTAAGAGCTTTGCGGGGAGCAGTAATGAACTTGATGCAACAGGGAGCGGCAGTTCCCGCTCCTTGAGCAGAACGTTTTTTTCACTTTTTCAAAAGATCATTCCTAGTTCCCACCAGGAGATTGAACTATCTGATCCTGGGACTGATGGTGGCCTTCTTAGAGGCAGTACCGTATG
Source organism: Pelophylax lessonae (assembly GCF_965119305.1). Classification (NCBI taxonomy): domain Eukaryota; kingdom Metazoa; phylum Chordata; class Amphibia; order Anura; family Ranidae; genus Pelophylax; species Pelophylax lessonae. The sequence continues at coordinate 226,130,567 of NC_138776.1, forward strand.
CCCAGTCGCATACCCAAATTCCCCAAAATGAGATTATTTTCAGATGGAATCAGAATCCCGATTCTCTGGACAATCGGATCCGGTTGAGCGAGTGGACCAGGGAGTCTCTGGTCTGGTGGCTTCGGTCTCCGATGCTCAGCCAGGGGAAGTCATTTCTTCCGACAGAATCCAGGTTACCGATAAATGTATTGGAACTGAGAGCGATCAGACTTTGTCTAATTTACTGGACCGAGCAGCTTTAGGGCAGCCCGGTTTGGATTCAGTCGGACAATGCCAGGGCTGTGGCTTATGTCAATCACCAAGGGGGCACCAAGAGTGCCCTGGCGGCCATAGAAGTGGCCAGCATTCTTCATTGGGCGGAACGGTTTGTTCCGACTCCCTCCGCGATATTCACTCCGGGGGTGGAAAATTGGCAGGCAGATTATCTCAGCCGTCAGATTCTGGATCAAGGGGGATGATCTCTTCATCCAGAGGTATTTCACCAGTTGTGCCTTCATTGGGGCACCCCGGATGTGGATCTGTTGGCATCTCGGCTCAACAGGAAGGTGCAGAGGTTTGCAGCTCGCGCCCGCGATCCTCTAGCGGACGCAGCAGACGCGCTGGTCGCCCCGTGGGGGCAGTATCAGCTACGGTATGCCTTCCATCCTCTCAAGTTACTGCCGAAGCTTCTTTGCAGGATAGAGGTGGAGGGAATTCCAGTTATCCTGGTAACTCCGGACTGACCTCGTCGAGCCTGGTACGCCGACTTGGTGAGACTGGTCGCGGACGCTCCTTGGAGACTTCCTCTCAGGGAGGATCTGCGGTCTCAGGGACCGATCTTCCATCCTGCTTTACAATCGCTGGCTTTAACGGCCTGGCTATTGAGACTCAGGTGCTGAAGGACAAGGGATTGTCAACTTCAGTTATTCCTACTTTAATTAAAGCAAGGAAAGCGACTTCTAGAAAAGTCTATCATCGCACATGGAGGTCTTATATTGCGTGGTGTGAATCCTTTGGATTCCCTCCACGTGCCTATTCTGTGACCCGAATCTTGGCTTTTCTACAACAGGGGGTTGAGCAGAAGCTGGCCTTGAGTACTGTCAAGGGTCAGGTTTCAGCGTTGGCAATTTTCTTTCAGAAACCTTTGGCTACCCATTCCTTGGTGCAGAATTTCATCAAGGGGGTGCGGCACTTGGCCCCGCCAGTGCGCGCGCCCTTACCGCCCTGGGATCTTAATTTGGTGTTGTCGGTTCTTCAGAAACCTCCCTTTGAAAATATTAGGGAGATTCCCTTGCTTACGTTATCCCAGAAGGTGGCCTTCTTGTTGGCCATTACTTCTGCACGCAGGGTGTCAGAACTGGCCGCATTATCCTGTCGTTCCCCATATCTGGTGGTTCATAGGGATAAGGTGGTTCTTCGTCCGAATCCATCCTTTCTTCCTAAAGTGGTTTCAGAGTTTCATCTGAATGAGGATATTGGGCGCTAAATAAGCAATCCACAGCAACAACTTAAAAGTAAGATATACAGTACACAAACTGTATATCTTTTTTTGAAAAAAACTGCAAACCGGAAACCGGAAACGACACACAGCGAGGAGAGCTGAGAGCTGTGTGTGTGTGTGTAGAGGAGGAGGAGGAGCCGCACGTGCGGAAGAGAGCGGGGGAAGCCGCACTAGGAAGCCGGGGGCAGGAGCTCGGAGCCTCGGACCAGGGAACAAGTGCGGGGGACAGCCGAGGGCAGGAGACGCATGTGCGGAGGAGAGCGGGGGAAGCCGCACTAGGAAGCAGGAGACAGGAGCTCGGAGCCTCAGACCAGGGAACCAGTGCAGGGGAGACAAGGACCGGGACCAGACTGAGACCGAGGGACGTAAGTTGGAAACAATCTGATCTGATCTCCTGGTAGGGGGGCGGGCTGGTGGGGGGACTACAAGTTCAAACTACATACAAGTACAAACACTACAAGCAATACAGGTTACTAAGGGGCTACTATAGACTAAGAGGGACTCTGCGACTGGTGAGTATCTTGCGACTGGTGTGGACCTTTGTGACTGGTAAGTATCTTGCGACTGGTGGATGAGCATCTTTGCGACTGGTGAGCATCTTTGCGACTGGTGAGCATCTTTGCGACTGGTAAGTATCTTGCGACTGGTGAGTATCTTTGCGACTGGTAAGTATCTTTGCGACTGGTAAGTATCTTTGCGACTGGTAAGTATCTTGCGACTGGTGAGTATCTTTGCGACTGGTGAGCATCTTTGTGACTGGTAAGTATCTTTGCGACTGGTGAGTATCTTTGCGACTGGTGAGTATCCTTGCGACTGGTGAGTATCTTTGCGACTGGTGAGCATCTTTACGACTGGTGAGTATCTTTGCGACTGGTGAGTATCTTGCGACTGGTGAGTATCTTTGCGTCTGTTGGATCTTTGCGACTGGTGAGTATCTTAGTGACTGGTGAGGGTATTAGCGACTGGTGAAGACCCCAGGTTTAGTACCAGGGGAGACAGAGGTAGTGTAGGTAAGGAAGAGCAGGTCGTTAATATATCCCCATAGAGTAGTGGGTAATAATGTCCGACAGGATTGCGGATGCCACTCAGTGCACTTCTTGCTGCATGTATGCGTTCCTTGATGAACCAATCGAGGGCGAATACTGCTGTGCAAGATGTGAGCGACTTGTTGCTCTGGTAGACCAGATCCTGGACCTACAGAACACAGTGGCAACACTGCGTGGAATCAACAACCTGGAAAGGAGCTTGGACATTACCTATCAGGTGCTGGCAGGGGCCAGCATAGAGGAGGGAGGAATAGAGGAGACGCAAGCAGCAGAGGTACGCAGCTGGGTGACTGTTAGGAAGGGTAGAGGGAGGAGTGCCAGGGAGGCCAGTCCTGAGTTGGTACACCCTAACAAATTTGCCGAGTTGCAGGTTGAGGGGGATATCAAATCAGGGGTGGCAGAGCTGGAGCATGCACCCTCCCCCAGCTGCCAGGGGAGGGACGGCTCCAGGAAGAAGGGGGGCCGTAACTCAGGAAAGGTTAGAAAGGTTGTGGTAGTTGGGGACTCAATTATCAAGAGGACAGAGAGGGCAATCTGTAAAAAAGATCTCGTGAACCGAACAGTATGTTGTTTACCGGGCGCCCGACTTCTCAGTCGGCTACCGGCTCTTTAGTAAGGATGGGCTGCACCTTAATGGGGACGGTACAGCTCTTTTGGGGAGAAAGATGGCCACCAAGTTGGAGGGGCTTTTAAACTAGGAGACGGGGGGGAGGGCTCAGAAGTAGAGTCAGTCAGGAGGGAGCAGAGGATTGAAGGCAGTTGTAGGGTCAGCAGCGACAGTAGGTCCACAACGTCAATCGGTAGGTCTGTGCGGGAAAACCTCAGACCAAACAGGAATAAACATAACCACCAATTGCGCTCAACTTCTGTAAAACTAAGAGGGGTATATGCTAATGCCAGGAGCCTAGCTAATAAAATGGATGAGTTGGAAATATTAGTACATGAGGAGGACATAGACCTTGTGGGAATAACAGAGACTTGGTTCGACCCCTCACATGACTGGCTGGCCAATATCCAAGGGTATTCAGTGTACCGGAAGGACAGGGTAGGAAAAAGAGGGGGAGGGGTATGTCTCTATGTCAAGAACAATATAAAGGTGATAGGAAGGAGTGACATTACGGAAGGGATGAGTATGGAGTTAGAATCTGTGTGGGTTGAACTCCATAGGGAAGGAGAAAAGGGGAAAGTAATTGTGGGGGTTTGCTATAGGCCACCTAACCAAGGGGAGGAGGTAGAGCTGGAATTCTTAGCACTAATGAGTAAAGTGGCAAAATTGGGATCAGTCATCATATTGGGGGACTTCAATTATCCTGACATTGACTGGGATGAGGGGACTGCACACTCACAGAAGGCCCGCCTATTCACAGAAACCTTACTGGATAATTACATGTCACAGTTGGTGGACTCTCCGACTAGAGAAAATGCAGTCCTGGATCTATTGATCACTAATGACCCAGACATAATCTCGGAGGTAGTAGTCCAGGACAACCTGGGCTCTAGCGATCACAGGATGATCACATTTAGTATAAATAACAATATAACAAGGCAAGTGGGGAACATAAGAACCCTAAACTTCAGAAGGGCAAACTTTCCAAAATTGTACTCATTGATGGAAAGGGTAAACTGGGACCAAACCCTGGGAGCACTGACCACAGAGGAAAAATGGGAATGCTTTAGGAACATATTAGGCAAAGGCATCTTGCAGTGCATTCCTATGGGAAATAAATTTAGAAGAGACAAAGCCAAACCTGGCTGGCTAAACCGTAGCATTAAAAAACTTATTAGGGGAAAAAAATTGGCCTTCAAGAAATATAAATCAGAGGGCACAGTATTGGCTTTCGAGCAATACAAGGAGGCAAATAAGAAAAGTAAACACGAAATCAAAATGGCTAAAATCAACTTTGAGAGACAAATAGCGGAGGATAGTAAAAAAAAACCAAAGAAATTCTTTAAATATATCAACAGCAAAAAAACTAGGGCAGAGCATATTGCACACATAATTAGCGATGATGGGGGGATGGTTACAGAGGACACTGAAAAAGCAACCGTGCTGAATGCTTTTTTCTCATCAGTCTTTACACAGGAAAAGGAGGGGTACACTGACCATGAATGTATGGTTAGTAGTAATACACAGGACTTGCCACTTTGGCTAACAGAGGGTGAAATCAGGGAAAGGCTGGATAAACTTAACACAAACAAATCACCAGGCCCGGATGGCGTACATCCGAGAGTACTCAAGGAACTCAGTAAGGTTATATCCAGACCACTGTTCCTGATCTTTGCTGACAGTATTAGGACAGGAGATGTACCAGGGGATTGGAAGAAAGCTAACGTGATTCCGATATTCAAAAAGGGCCAGAGGCATATCCCGGGAAATTATAGGCCTGTCAGTTTGACATCAATAGTATGTAAACTTCTGGAGGGGATGATAAGGGACTATATCGTAGAGTTTGCTAAAGACAACAACATCATCAGCAGTAATCAGCACGGGTTTACAAATGGGCGTTCTTGTCAAACCAATCTCTTAGCATTCTACGAGGAGGTAAGCTGTGAGCTAGATAGGGGGAGACCAGTGGATGTGGTGTACTTGGATTTCGCTAAGGCGTTTGATACAGTTCCCCACAAGCGCTTAATTTATAAAATAAGGTCTGCAGGTATCGACAGCAGAGTTTGCTCTTGGATACGGAATTGGCTTAAAGGGCGTGTCCAAAGGGTGGTAATAAACAGCGCATACTCAGACTGGTCTGAGGTTGTAAGCGGGGTGCCCCAGGGCTCAGTCCTGGGACCAACCTTGTTCAATTTATTCATAAACAGCATTGAGGACGGGATCAGTAGTGCGTTATCAGATTTTGCAGATGACACAAAATTGGGCAGGACAATAACTGCACAGCATGAAGCAGATATTCTACAGAATGACCTGGACAAAATTACAGAGTGGGCAACGACATGGCAAATGAGGTTTAACGTGGAGAAGTGTAAGGTTTTGCACTTGGGGACTAAAAACATAAAAACACAATACACGTTAGGAGGGGAACCCTTGGGGGAATCAAAAATGGAGAAGGATCTGGGAGTCTTGGTTGATGATAGATTAGGCAACAACATGCAATGTCAAGCGGCAGCTGCCAAAGCCAGCAGAATATTACCATGCATAAAGAAAGGGATGTATTCCAGAGATAAGTCTATAATCCTTCCACTTTATAAAACTCTGGTCCGACCGCATCTGGAGTATTCTGTCCAGTTCTGGTCGCCAGTCCTCAGGAGGGATGTGTTGGAGCTGGAGAGAGTCCAGAGAAGGGCAACTAAACTAATTAGGGGATTGGAGGACCTTGACTATGAAGAGCGTCTACAATCGCTCGATTTATTCTCCCTGGAGAAGAGACGTCTGAGGGGGGACATGATAGCAATTTATAAATATCTTAATGGGGATCCCAGCTTAGAAAAAAAGCTGTTCATTCGAAGGGATTGCATGAGGACTCGAGGGCATACAATGCGATTAGAGGAGAAGCGTTTTAACCTCAGGCAACGTGGGGGGTTCTTTACTGTTAGGGCTACAAGATTGTGGAATTCTCTACCACAAGAGGTGGTTTCTGCGGGTAGTATGGTGGCTTTCAAAAGACTCTTAGACTTACATCTCAAGGATCACAACATTCAGGGGTATGTGAGATGATTACAGCCACACACACCTACACAGGTTGAACTGGATGGACTATTGTCTTTATTCAACCTCACCTACTATGTAACTATGTAACTATGTATTACCTTCCCTGTGTCCTAAGCCCAGTCATCCTCGGGAGTTTGCGTTACATTCCTTGGATGTGGTTCGGGCAATCAGGGTATACCTGAAAACTACGGACTCTTTTCGTAAAACGGATTTACTTTTTGTGATCACGGATGGCCCCAAAAAGGTTTTGCCTACATCTGCCGCGACTATCTCCAAATGGATCAGACAGACGGTGGTACAGGCTTATTCTATTAAGGGTCGGAATCCTCTGTTCCCTGTTAAGGCGCACTCCACTCGGGCGCTTAGTGCTTCCTGGGCCTTCCGCCATCAGGCATCAGTGGTCCAGGTTTGCAAGGCGGCTTCCTGGTCGTCGGTTCATACCTTTACAAAATTTTATAAAGTTGATGTGATGGCATCGGCGGATGCCTCTTTTGGCCGCAATTTGAGGAGACCGTTGGTCTATCTCGAGGGTTTTTTTCTGTTGGATTTTCAGTTGAGTCTCATCCTTTGGTTTGATGAGCCTTTAAGACTTCTAGTCGGCACTGGTTGGGCCTTCTGGATTTAAATTTTGATTTCTGTTATCCCACCCCTCATTTGTGGCACTGCTTTGGGAAGTCCCGATTTGATATTAATCAAGAGGACTGCGTCTGTCAATGAGCGACAGAGAAAAATTGATTTTTGTAAAATCTTACCGTAAAATCCTTTTCTCTTAAGCTCATTGACAGACGCAGTACCCGCCCCTCTACTTTTGAGTTGGGTTGGGTTAAATTCTCTGACACTGCTTTGTGATATAACTGACATCCTGTTGCAGGGAGAGAGAGGATATACCCTCTGGGACTGCCCCTAAGGTGTGGCCAGAACGTTTTCCTTCTGCCTAGTGTCCTACTCCTGTAGAGGGCAGTATAACGCGATTTGATATTAATCAAGAGGACTGCGTCTGTCAATGAGCTTAAGAGAAAAGGATTTTACGGTAAGATTTTACAAAAATCCATTTTTTTGAAATCCGGGACTGCTAACCCTCCCTGTGTTTTTCCTTTAGCTAAAACTTCATATTTTATTCTCAGTTTTTCTTTTTTCCAGATGAATCTTAGGACCATCGTTTTTAAGATATTAAAGTATGATTGAGGTATTAACCGGTTGCCGACCGCCGCACGACTATATACGGCGGTGGTCAGCCCCAGCCAGGCAAAGTGACGTATATATACGTCACTAGCTTGTCACTTCCTTGTGAGCCAATAGCGGGCGAGCGCTCACCCGCAGAGGCGCGCGCCCGCCACGGCTCGTTCTCTAGGAAGTCCGTGCGTGTGACCGGCAGACCCGATGTCACTCGGCGATTGTCGGTGGAGAGGGAGAAAGGCAGGCGGCTAATGTAAACAAGCCGCCTGTCATTCTCCCCTGTGTAGGAATGGTGATCATACGGTTCTACTATGTAGGACCGTTGATCACTGTTCCTACACTAGTAGCCATGTCCAATCACAGTAAAAAGCACGCCCCTAGGGACACACTTAACCCCTCCTTCCCCAATAAAGTTAACCCCTTCCCTGCCAGTGTCATTTTGCAGTAACAGTGCATATGTATAGCACTGATTGCTGCAGTAATGTCACTGGTAACCTCAAAAGTGTCAAAAATGTCAGTCAAGGGTTCGATCTGTCCGCCGCAATGTCGCAGTACCGCAAAAAAAAATCGCAGATCGCCGCCATTACGCGTTAAAAAAAACACCAAAAATGACAGAAATCTTTTCCCTTAGTTAGTAAACGCAATAACTTTTGTGCAAACCAATCAAAATACACTTTTTGCGATTTTTTTTTTTTACCAAACATATGTAGCAGAAAACAAATTGGCCAAAAATGTAAAAAAAATTTGATTTTTACATTTTTTTTGGGGGGGGGGGGAATTTCATATAAAAAAATGTGAAAAATATAGTTATTTTTGCAAAATTTACGCTCTTTTTTTGTTTATAGCGCAAAAAGTAAAAATCGCACAGGTGATCAAATACCACCAAAAGAAAGCTCTGTTTGTGGGAAAAAAAGGACGTCAAATTCGTTTAGGTACAGCGTCGCACGACAGCGCAATTGTCCGTTAAAATCACGCAGTAAAAAATTGCAAAAAAACCCCTGGTCAGGAAGGGGGTTAAATCTTCTGGGGCTTAAGTGGTTAATATCGGTAGCATTTGGTACTTGTATGATATCTTTGGTAGGATCGCCATTTTAATTATATTTATTCTTCCTATCCAGGATAAGGGTCAAGTTGCATATCTATTTATTTCTGCTCTTAATTAATTTATTAATGGGATATACTTTGCTTTATAGAGTCTCTCGATATTTGATGTTAATTTTATTCCTAAATATTTTAATTCCAATTTTTTCCAAGTAAAGGGGAATTCTCTTTTTAAATCTTCTTCCTTTTTATTCATATTAATCTTTAAAATCTCTGATTTTGTTAAGTTGACTTTTAGATAGGATAATTCCCCATATTTCTTCAAGATTTTCATCAAATTAGGTAATGATATTCTAGGGCTGGTCACATAGAGCAAGACGTCATCTGCAAAGGCGGCAACCATATGCTCCACGTCCCCAACCTCTATTCCCCTCACATTGGGTTTACCCCTTATTGTTGCCAATAGGGGTTCCAGAGATAGAACAAATAGCATTGGCTATTCTGTCTCCCAGGGATGAAGCCCACCTGATCCGAGTGAATCCACTCGGTCATGAGTGACCTCATCCTTGTGGCTAGTATTTTTGTAAATAGTTTTACATCTGCATTTAAGAGCGAGATGGGTCTATAGCTAGAACAAATTGTAGGATCTTTCTCTTCTTTCAATATTACAGTGATCGATGCCGAGAGAGCTTCTCTACTCATCTCAAACTGATGTCCCAGTCCATTGATATAATCCTTTAATTTAGGAACTACTATATCTTTATATCTCTTAGAATAATTAGCTGTATACCCATCTGGCTCTGGGCTCTTACCTGATGCTGTATATTTTAAAGCTCTCACTATTTCCTCCTCTGTGACAGGGATTTCTAACTGTTCTAGGTTATCTTTCTGGACCTTAGGTAACCTCACTTCTTTTAGGTACTTCTTAATTTTTTTCCCCCCTATTTACCTCACCTCCCATATCCTTCCTCTTTATTAATGTCATATAGGCTTCCATAGTACTTTTGGAATTCTCTCGCTATTTCCTTCGTTGAATATACTAATACCCCCTTTTTTTTTTCTTATTTTCTCTATATACTGTAGTTTATTGATTTCTTTGTTTTTTTAGGATTCTCGCTAGTTGTTTCTCAATTTTATTGCTCCATTGCTATTTTTCTTTAGCCATCCTATTAAACTCCTGCCTCATTTCCTGATTTAGCAGTTCCTTTTATTCGTCTTTTTTTAATAGTTAATAGATGATACGTTTCAGTTTCCCGTAATCTTTTATGGTTTTGTTCTAAATCAAAAATCTCCTTTATTAACCGATCTTTATTTTCTGTTCTCTCTTTTTTCCTTTGAGCTCCTTTAGAGATTAGTATTCCTCGGATATATGCTTTATGAGTTTCCCATAGGATATCTTTTGGGGTCTCATCTTTCTCATTAAATTGGAAGTATAACTCCAGTTCTTTTTGATTTCTTCTCCCCATTTTTTATCCCTTATTAGCTCTTCATTTATTTTCCATGGGCCCGTTTTACATTGACCCACTGGTCATTTTAACCTCATTATGACTGGTGCATGGTCTGACCAAGACTTAATCCCAATTCTGGTTTCCATTACCAATTTTATCATTCTGTGTTCTATAAGCATGCAATCAATCCTTGAGTACGTCCCATGTACATGGGAGTGGTATGTATAATCACGTTCTTTTGGGTGCATTACCCTCCATATATCTAGCAATTGTGATTGATATAATTTCCTCTTTATCACCTTCTGTTCTGACCATCCCCTCCCCTGCACATGCGACATACTATCCATCTCTGGATCGAAACAAAAATTAAGGTCCCCAGCTAAAATCACATAGCCCTTTTTAAACTCTTTTAGTTTCTCCAGTATCTTCCCAAGGTATCTCGCTGGCTTTTTATTTGGGCAGTACACATTGACCAATGTAACCTCTTTGTTACATAGGTTTCCCTTCAGGAAAAGGAATCTCCCTTCCGGGTCTGTCATCCTTTCCTTCAAAGCAAACCTTACTCATCTTGTCAGGCCTATAGCTACTCCTTTTGACTTTTTCATTTGTGAATCTGTATAATACCATGTGGGATACTCTTTAGCATTCAATGAGTGTATAATATGTGTCTCCTGTAAGAAGACTATATCTGCCCCAATATATTTTATTTCCCTTAAAATGTTATGCCTTTTTTTCGGGGCATTCAAACCCCTAACATTATATGTTACAAAATTAAACCCTGCCATTTGACTTTTTCCTCTATATTCTTCGTTTTTTTTAAATCTTCCTCAGGATATCCCTTCTTCTATTATCTATCCGCATGGTTTCAAACAAAAAGGAAGAAGAGCAATGGATATGAGACTGACTACTTTGAACTAGGAGAGGTATTCTTAACTGTACCAATAGTGTCCAGGCAGTATCTCACTATTTTTTCCCTTTACTCCCCCTTCCCCTCCCCACTCTTAAAGCCCCAAAGAGTTGAATACTAAAACGGGTATCTGGTGTCTATCCCCATGTCACCAGCCTGTCGATATACTACCTCCCTCCTTTTCTCGACTTTACCCCTTGGGTTGAGCGCTGTCTTTGTTCGATCAGCCTACCCACCTCTGGAGTGGGTTGGGGGCCTGGTTCTAGCTTCCTGGGTCCCGTCCGGAATCTTATTTCACTTCACCTCCCCCCACCCCAAAATCCTCCCCACCCTCCTGCCCCCCAGCCCCCCCCCCCCCCAGTCCAGTTCATGATTTCAACTTCTTGGTTTCTTCTTAGCTGTAGTACTTTTCTTTGTCATTAGTTGCCACTGATCCTCTTCTTCTTCCTCTGTTTCTATTCCCCTTGCATCTGTCCATCCAGGAATCTCTGGTGGGGATATTTTCAATTTCTCACAAAATTCTTGTAACTCTTCTGGGAATCTTATTCTTGCTATCATCCCCTCTCTATCAGCTCCCAGACAAGCTTGGAACCCCCAAAAATACTGAATGTTGTGTTGTCTCAATACCTCAATCAAAGGTTTAAGGGTCCTTTTTCTAGATGGTGTTTCTTGCGAGAGATCTGCAAATACCTGTAAATCTACTCCTTCGTATCTTAATGGAGATCTGCCTCCTAAATTTTCCCATATTTGTGCTTTTACCTCATATCTATAAAACCTCACTAGGACATCCCTTACTGTTTCATTTGGTAAGTTCTGTGGCTTTCTAATCCTGTGTACTCTTTCAATTTCCATTTTTTCTGTTGGTGCTTTTCATATCAGTGAAAGTATTGTTAATCGGTCACTGGCATACATCCTATAACCACCACATCTTTCCCTATATATAGGGCTATTGATTATATCATATCAGTTAGAGTATTGTTAATCAGTCACTTGTGTACATCCTATAACCACCATATCTTTCCCTATATATAGGGCTATTGATTACATCATATCAGTGAGTATTGTTAATCGGTCACTTGCGTACATCCTATAACCACCACATCTTTCCCTATATATAGGGCTATTGATTACATCATATCAGTTAAATTATTGTTAAATCGGTCACTTGCGTACATCCTATAACCCCCACATCTTTCCCTATATATAGGGCTATCGATTACATCATATCAGTTAAATTATTGTTAATCGGTCACTTGCGTACATCCTATAACCACCACATCTTTCCCTATATATAGGGCTATTGATTACATCATATCAGTGAAAGTATTGTTAATCGGTCACTGGCATACATCCTATAACCACCACATCTTTCCCTATATATAGGGCTATTGATTATATCATATCAGTGAGTATTGTTAATCGGTCACTTGCGTACATCCTATAACCACCACATCTTTCCCTATATATAAGGCTATTGATTACATCATATCAGTGAGAGTATTGTTAATCGTCACTTGCGTACATCCTATAACCACCACATCTTTCCCTATATATATAGGGCTATTGATTACATCATATCAAGTGATAGTTAGAGTAGTTTAATCGCACACTCGCATATACCCTATTTCCATCACATCTCTATCTATATATAGGGCTATTGAATATATCATATCAGGTCACTGAGTATCTATCGGTCAGTTGCATATACCCTATATTGATCTGTATCAACATCATGTCCAAAAGGCCGACAAGGAGAGGCCGGCACTCACAGGTCATGAAAAGAGGGCAAGCAGCCTCTGTGTCCATTGTGAAAAGTGGTGGTCACAGTCAACATAGTGCATCCTCTGCAGGCGGGGCATGCCCGTCCTTTATTTCTGGTACTGCCCGTGTTATTCAGCCACACGTGGAAGAGTTGGTGGAGTGGATCATTAAGCCGTCCTCATCCTCTGACACCCACGCTCACAGTAGTTTGCCTTCCACCGCAGCTGCCAAAGCGGCCCGTTCCACCGGCTCCTTCTCCACAGCTACTCCTTCTGTCGTCCCACCATCATGCATTGAGGAGTCCCCTGAACTATTCGATCATAGTGTCAGTGACATGCTGCTGGAGGATGCTCAGCAGTTTGAAAGCTGTGATGTTGGTTCCCAGGTTGATGAAGGGAATAACGTGAGCTTAGAGAGAGGGGGTGACAATGACGGACAAGAAACCAGCAGTCATGTTGCCACAGCTGAAGCATGTTGCCAAGTTTGCTCCAGTGACAAGGAGGGAAGGGATAATGAGGTCACTGACTGTACTCGGGTGCCTGACAGAAGGGAGAGGATGAGGAGGATGCACAACTCCAACGAGGCAGAATGTGCTCCAGTGGCCACCATAGCAGTAGCCAACCTATTGCGTCACAGCACAGAACTCCACAGGTGCTGGGTGCTGCAAACTCCTCGCGGACTCACAAAAGTTTATTAGTGTGGGCTTTTTTCAGCACATGTGCAGTAGACCGCAACATTGCTGATTGCAACATCTGTCTAAAGCGGATCAAGCGTGGCCAGAACACCAGCACTTGGGCACCACATGCTTGACAAGGCATATGAAGATCTGCCATGGAGTCCATTGAAAACAGCACCTGAAAGAGGCACCAGATCAAAACAAGCATACATCAATTTGCTCCTCATTTGTGATCTCTAACCCTACTATACCTCATACCTTCTCAAAAACCAGCATTGAGAGGGATGATGGTATAGCAATGAGTGCCACAGAGACTTGCACCCAATCTGCTAACAATACACCACCGCTTGATTTGAGCAGCAGGCAAATTTCACTACCCCAGTTTTTGAACCGTAGAAAGAAATCGTGTCCCATCCATACACATGCTCAGTGTCCTAATGCTAGCTTGACCAAATTGCTAGCATTGCAATTGCTGCCTTTTCATCTAGTAGACTCTGTTCCTTTTCACAGATTTGTGGAATGTGCTGTACCACAGTGGCAGGTCCCAAAAAGGCATTTCTTTTTGTGTAAGGCCATTCCGGCTCTCTACTGTCATGTTGAAGGTAGTCAGCAGGAAGTTGCACATTACTGCTGACTCTTGGTCCAGCAGGCATGGACAGGGATGTTACATTTCATTCACGGCACACTGGGTAACTCTGCTGGCAGCTGGGATGCAGGACAGGGTTTGGTGTTGCAGCTTGTTTTGCCACAACGCCTCCAAAAAGATGGTGCTGGTTCTGCCACATCTGGCTACTCCACCACCTCCTCCATGTCCTCTTCTGCTCAATTGTCCTCTGAAGCAGCAGTGCTCCCTAAGCGTTCAAGGGGCTATGCAAGCAGTCAGGCTAAAAGATGCCATGCTGTGCTTCAGTTGGTATGTCTAGGGGATAGGAGTCACACCGGTGCAGAGATTGTCGGCAGGGGCAGGCTCAGAGATGGTTGACGCCATGACAGCTTGAGCCAGGAATGGTTGTATGCGACAATGGCACCGACCTTCTCTCCGCCCTCCGACAGGGACACTTGACACATGTTTCATGCTTGGCAAATGTTCTGAATCTGGTGGTGCAGCATTTATTGAGCAGATATCCGGGCTTCCAAGATCTCCTGAGGCAGGCCAGAAAAGTCTGTGGCCATTTGCGCCATTCGTTCAATGCCAGTGCTCGCTTATCTGACATTCAATGGGAATTCAACCTGCCAACTAACCGCCTCATTTGTGACATGCCCACCAGGTGGAACTCAACGTTGGCAATGCTGCAGCGGCTGCACACACAGCAGAGGGCCATCAATGAATAGCTGTGTGAGTATGGCACAAGGACAGGGTCAGGGGAGCTTGGTTTTTTTTAGCCACGCCAGTGGCTTTTGATAAAGGATGCATGCATCGTCCTGTCACTGTTTGAGGAGGCCACGAGGATGGTGAGCCAGGACAATAAATGCATCAGTGACACTATCCCTCTAGTCTACCTGCTGGAGAACACGCTGCATGGAATCATGGACAGGGCACTTGAGGCAGAACAGCGGGAGGAAGAGGAGGACTTCTTTTCCTCACAAGGCCCCCTTTATGCAGATATCATTCCTGCAGGGCCACATAAAACACACAGGAGGAAGAGGAGGAGGATTTTGGCAGCATGGATTTAGAGGATAGCATACAGCAGTCTTCAAGGGATGGTTTTGATTCCCCAGAAACCACAGGAGTTGTATGTGGTTGGGGAGAGGTTGCTCCTGCTGACAATGTCATCCTTAGTGACCCAGAGGACTCCTAAGCTCATGCCTCCTCCAACTTACGTTGCATGGGCTCCCTGATTCTGCAAAGCCTGCAAAAGGACCAGAGGATTCGTGCTATCAAGGAGAGGGATAATTACTGGTTGGCAACCCTTCTTGATCCATGTTACAAGGGTAAAGTTGCAGAGCTCATCCTGCCTTTGCAGAGGGAGCAGAGGATGAAACATCTTGAGGCGGCCTTGAAAAAATTTGTGTACCACTTTTCCAGACACTGGGAGGTCAACATTCTCTGGACGTGTTTCTGAGGCATCGTTCAGCCAAAAGAGGGGCGAGAGGAGAAGGATGCCTTTAAACAGTTCTTTAGTCCTCAGCAGCACCCAGGGCTGTTAGGTTTAAGCAACCATCGGCAGCAACTCTATCATATGGTGCATGACTATCTAGGCGCAAGTGCCGACTTGGAGACCTTTCCAGCTGGGCATCCACTGGGTTACTGGGTCTTGAGGATGGACCACTGGCCAGAAATTGCTCAATATGCAATGGAGCTACTGGCCTGTCCAGCTTTCCGAGCGGATGTTCAGTGCTGCTGGAGGTTTTGTGACAGACAAGAGTGCGTCTGTCCACAGACTCTGTTGACCAGCTGACTTTTATCAAAATTAACCAGTCCTGGATCAACAAGAGCTATCAAGCCCCTGATGTTGATGTAACTGATTGAATTTGCTAGGGGTCTGCCATCCCTTGAAGACTGTATATGCTGCCTATCCTATTCCTCTACCTTGATTCTGCTAGCTTCCAACAATGTTTTTGGTTTAGGTCACTACCAACTCCCAAGGCCTAATTTGTCTGCACTTATATGACAGGTGCATACAATTTAAATGTTGTATGTAATTTTTAACAGCAGGCCCTGTCGCTGTGCCCTGCTAACTGTGAGGGGTTACGGTGTTCAGGCACCACCAATACCAAAGGTCCAATATTCTAGCACCTGTCTGACAAGTACATGCAATTTCAAATTTGTATGGAATTCTTACCAGCAGGTCCCATGCCTGTGCCCAGAAAGAGTAACTGTGAGGGCTTGGTTAAAGGTGTTCAGGCACCACCAACAGCATAGGCCCAATTTTTGACACCTGTATAGCCTGTGTAATTTCAAATTTGTATGGAATTCTTACCAGCAGGTCCCATGCCTGTGCCCAGAAAGAGTAACTGTGAGGGCTTGGTTACGGTGTTCAGGCACCACCAACAGCAAAGGCCCAATTTTTGGCACCTGTATTGCACATGCAATTTCAAATTTGTATGGAATTCTTACCAGCAGGTCCCATTCCTGCGCCCAGCAAGAGTAACTGCGAGGGCTTGGTTGCGGTGTTCAGGCACCACCTACAGCAAAGGCCCAATTTTTCTGCACCTCTATGACAAGTACATGCAATTTCAAATGTGTATGGATTTTGTAGCAGCAGTGCCCATTCTTGCGCTCAGCAAGAGTAACTGCGAGGGGTTATAGTATTCAGGCACCACCAACAACCAAGGCCCAATATTTCTGTACCTGTATGACAAGTACATGCGATTTGAAATTTATATGTATATTTGTATATGACATGTTTTGCTTTAGAAATGTCAGTATTGCTGCAGCAGGCTACATACAATGTAGAGATGCACTACTTTACAGGCACATTCAGGGGACCCCCCAGGCACGATATTTGAAGGAATTTTTCGTTTTTTTTTGTTTCACTTTAAGCCTCATTAAAATCAATATATCACTGCTCCTTTAAAAACGATCATTTTTAAAAAACTTTTTTTTCATTGCTACATGTTCCCCATGTCACTACCCAGACCCCCATACCCATTTTTTGGGGCAATAACTTGCATTTAAGCCTTCAACATGAGGCCGTTTGATTTTTGAGGTTTGACTCCCATAGACTTCAATGGGGTTTGTTTTTTTGAACAAACTTTTCCTCTGTTCGCGGTGTTCTGGTGCGAACCGAACTGGGGGGGTGTTCGGCTCATCACTATCTAGCAGTCTTTGTCCATGAGTATAGACCACTACACCAATATGCTGAGTACACTTAAACGTGCCTGAAAGTTTAGGATGAATAAAGAATGAATGTTGATAATTAGAGAGCTGTAAAGTCTGCGATTATAAAAGAAGAAAATGGTCGCACACCACCATGGAATCCAATGAAGAAAAGTTCCTTTATTCACATAAGTGGTACAAGGTACAGCAGGGTAGGACAGTAGACGTGTTTCACACGACTGCTACGTGCTTGTTCACTAGTAGAGAACAAGCATGTAGCAGTCGTATTAAAGAGGTTGTAAACCCATATTACTTTTTTTTTTGCAACCTGTAAGAGAAACACATAATGAGCTAGTATGCATCGCATACTAGCTCATTATGAAATACTTACCTTAGAACGAGCCCCCGCCCTGCCGCCCGCTCACCTGTATGACGGGCGACATGTCCAGTCGCCCGTCTTTCGGGATCGCGGCATCCGGCCATCTGATTGGCCGGAGCCGCGGTGACGTCACTCCCGCGCATGCGCGCGGGAGCCCACAGTCACGGCACGGGGCTCTGAAGAAACGGCACCAGCGGCCGTTCCTTCAGAGCGCATACACCAGTGATGTCACTGGCTGCATGTAAGGTAAATATCTCTTAAACGGTACATGTTTAGGAGGTATTTACAGTACCTATAGGTAAGCCTTATCATAGGCTTACCAATAGGTAAAAGTGTCAGAGGAGGGTTTACTTCCTCTTTAAACGCATCTACTGTCCTACCCTGCTGTACCTTGTACCACTTATGTGAATAAAGGAACTTTTCTTCATTGGATTCTGTGGTGGTGTGCGACCATTTTCTTCTTTTATGCATCTCCTGATGGCGAGCCGAGGTTCATCACCCACCTTGAATCGTGGCCTTTGACTAGCCTAAGCGGTGTTATCTCTCTCCATTAGTCTGCTATTATTACATCTAAAGGTTAACACACATCTAAAAGGTTAAAACACATAAGATACCTAACTATACATAACTATACATAAAAAATAAATGTAACCATAATAGATGACATTGCTGTGTAATATTGATTGAGAATAGAGGAATTTCCATTTATGAATAACGCAACTACAAATTGGTTTTCTCTAATCCTAATTCACTATAGCATTTAGTTGAAGTTTTTACACTTGCAAGTTCACCTAATTGAGGTGGTAATTACTCTAGCTGGGAGTTGTTTTTTAGAAAGTGAGCAGATCTACTCCTTTCTTTTAGTGAATTAGGCTCCCCGTCTCTATAACATTTCTTTGCTTAATATATATTACGTTAATCAGTTTTACAATGTTTTTTTTTTTTTGTGCCAATGGTGATTGAAAAAAAAAGTCTGATTTGTGTACACAATGGTATTCGACTTAAACATGTGAATGCCAGGTATGTTTAACCCACAACATACACATATTTAGGGTTATCATTTTTTTAACTGCAAGTAAGGATATAAAAGATGAAATCACACTGGTTTTCATTAACTAATGTCTGTTTTTTCTTTTGCCCTAGCTGTTATAGGTGGCATATTTCAATGTAATTTAGAAACAGAAAGCTAGTATCTAATTGGTTGTGAAACATATGATCAACACTACTAGTTTGAACTCAGTTCTGTTTGTCTCTTGGTTTTTCTTAAAGCGTAACTCCACTTTTGTTGAGAAAAAAAAAAACATTCCCCTCTGGGGGATCTCTGTACATTGCAGAGATTTTTTAAAAAACTTTGTTGCAGATTCCTACCTTTTTGTTATTCTGAAGAAATCATTATTTGTTCTTCTATGCCTCTGTGCTGAGTGGGTCAAATGGGAGTGGTTTTTATAATTATCTATCAGCTGTGGCAGCTGCAGGGCTGTAATGAGGAAAGCTGCTGGGCCTGAATCCCTTTAGGCGTGTTCTTATTTGGAGTATCCAACCAAAAATGACATTTTTGTAGCAGGGAATGCCAGAAATTTGACTTGTATCTTAGGCAGACTTTTGGAAAAATGGGTGCGCCAATCACACAAGCAGGAAAACGGAAAATTGATATCAAATACTTACCGTAATTTTCCTTTCCTGATGGACTCCATGGCAGCATACGTTTGGGTAGGCCCCGCCTCCTCTCCTACCTCATAGGACCCCACTCCCATAAATCTTTGCTCCCTTTCAGCATCAGTGTTCTGTAACTAGCCTACTCAGGAATTGGGAGGGGACTCCTGCTGCCATGGAGTCCATCAGGAAAGGAAAATTACGGTAAGTATTTGATATCAATTTTCCGTTTTCCTGACAGACTCCATGGCAGCATACGTTTGGGAAATAACTCGCTATACACTCCCGGGTGGGAAGATGCTGAACAAAGAAAACTTTAATTGGCACTGTCAACTGACAAGACTTGAACGCCAAAATTAACGGAAGACAAAGCAGCAGGTTCAAAACAATAATGGGAAAGAAAAGTATTAACAGATGACCAAGATGCTGCCTTGCAGATCACGTCAGGTGCGACGTGCTTGGAAGCTGCCCAAGACGTAGCGACACTTCTTGTAGAGTGAGCTGTAATCGCCTCTGGAGGAGCCAAGCCCTTTGCTCTATACGCCCATTGGATAGCCTGAACGATCCACGCAGCCACTGCTCTGGAAGATGCACGCATTCCCTTCTTTTTGCCATGTAGCAGAACGAAAAGGAAGTCCGATTGGCGGAAGGAGGATGTGGCCTCCAGATATTGACTTAGAGTGTTGCCCACGTCTAGAGGATGGACTGAAGAATTCTCATCAGTTCTGAAGGTGGGAAGAACTATCTCAGCATTTTCGTGGAAGACAGAGGTCACTTTTGGATTTGACCCTAGCATAGGGATAAGGACCACCCTGTCTTGAAAAAAGGTCAAAAAAGGTTCTTTGTGACCCAGATTGTGTATCTCGGAGACCCTCTTAGCAGAGGAAATAGCCACCAAAAATGCTGTTTTCAACGTAAGTTCCTTGACAGACATGGAAGCAACATCCTTTGAAGAAAAAAAGTCCAAAACTAAAGGAAGATCCCATTTTGGGAATCTTGGCCTTCTCTGAGGCCTAAGCCTGACTGCTCCCTTAAAAAATTGCTGGATCAGATGATGACTTGCCCACTGAATTCCGGTAAAGGCTGAAATGGCGGATACTTGCACCCGGAGAGAACTAACCGAGAGGGGCAGATCCAGACCGGACTGCAAAAAACTTAAAATCTGCTGAACAGTAGGTGTACCTACTGGACCTGACCCCTGGGCCTGATGACTCATGAATCTGGCCCATATCCTTTCATATACCCTGTTGGTGCTGGGCCTTCTTGAACTCATGAGAGTCGGAATCCCCTCCTCTGGACATCCGAGAGCTTCCAACCTCCCCCTCTCAAAAACCAAGCCCTGAGGTGCAGCCGTGCAGGGCATGGGTGCAGAGTAGGACCCTGAGACAGAAGGTCCGACCTGAGAGGTAGAGGGATTGGATCCCTGAAGCTCAGAAGGGACAGCAGGGGAAACCATGGCCTGTTGGGCCAGAAGGGGATTATTGCCACGATCTCTACTTCCTCCATCAGTCTCCGCAGGAATTGGAGTACTATTGGCACTGGTGGAAAGGCATAAGCAGACTGGAAGTTCCACCTGTCCGTGAGGGCATCCACTCCGAAAGCTTGAGGATCTCTGAATCTCGTGTAGTACTTCCGAAGCTTCCTGTTGCGTGGACTCGCAAACAGATCCACTTCGGGTGAAATCCCCAGAGATAACACCCAGTTGAACACCTCTTGGTGGAGGGACCACTCGTTGTTGTCTAGTTGGAAACGAGATAGGAAGTCTGCCTCCACATTCAACACTCCCGGGACAAAGACCGCTGAGAGATTGGCCAGATGATGCTGAGCCCATGTCATGATCGGTTCTGTTTCTTGGAGGAGAGACATACTGCGTGTTCCTCCCTGCCTCTTGACATAAGCCACTGCCGTGGTGTTGTCCATCCTTAACAGCACTGAAGCCCCCTGTGTTAGATGGTGAAAAGCCTGGAGTGCTTTGAGGGCGGCTCGAAGTTCTAGAACGTTGGACACTACTCCGTGACCTGGGAAGTTCCATCTGCCTTGTGCCACTTCGGTCAGACAGTGGGCTCCCCAACCGGTATTGCTGGCATCGGAGGTTATCGTTACCCAGGAAATCGGAGCGATTGAGTGGCAGTTGGTCAGATTTGTACGGCGTAACCACCAGGGAAGGCATCCCTTCATGAATGGAGTCAGGTGAATAACCTGTGACAAATTCTCCGTCGTCCACTGTTGGAGAAACCCCTTCTGGAAGGGTCTCAGCTTCCACATAGCCCACTTCACCATAGGCGAGGTGGCTACAAGCGTCCCTACTACCTTTAGACACTGGCGAGCAGTGAGACGAGAGGCAGCGAGAGCGTGAGACACCCTGCTCTGGACTACAGGAATTTTCTCTTCTGGCAGGGAAATGGTGCACTTCACCGTGTTGAACAGTGCCCCGAGAAACACCAGCGACTGCGTAGGCACCAGATGGCTCTTTTCTAGATTCAGAATCCAACCGAATTCCTGAAGCGTAGATGTCACTTGCTCCAGATGTAAGAGTAACTGATGCTTGTCCTGGGACAGAAGGAGGAGATCGTCCAGATAATGATCCAATCTGATGCCTCTGGTCCTGATGAGAGCAACAACTGCCAGCAAGGTCTTCGAGAACGTGCGAGGCGAAGTTGAGAGCCCGAAGGGAAGACACGTAAATTGCATGTGAGCACGACCTACAGCAAACCGGAGGAACTGATGGTACTCTTTTGCCACAGGAACGTGGAAGTATGCGTCTTTTAGGTCGATCGATGCCAACCAATCTCCTGAATGTTGAATGGTGACTAGGGACTCCATTTTGAACTTTTCTTGATGGATCGACCTGTTGAGATAAGTGAGGTCTATTACCGGACGCCAGGTGCCGTTCTTCTTCTGGACGAGAAACAGAGGTGAATAGACTCCGAAACCTCGTTCTGCCTCGGGAACTGGCACAACAGCTCGCTGAACCAGTAAGGAGTCCACGTAGGCAAGAAGAATCTTCTTTTTCTCTGCCGAAGGAGGAAGTGAGGTTGCGACAAACCTGGGTTTGGGAACGTTGTCGAACGCCCACAAATGTCCCTGGGACACGATGTTTAACACCCAGGGATCCTGAATCGAGGCCGCCCAGACATCCCGAAATTGGAGCAGCCTGGCCCCTACCGGGAAGGCCTGGACGGGCCCAACCTCAAAAGGATTTGGTGGCCTCCCGGTCACCGGACGAAGAGCCTTTAGAGCCTTTCTGGAAGGTGGATTGCCTTGACTTCCAACCTCTTCCGTAGGACTTGCCTGGTTTGTAGCTGCGTGCTTCCCTGGCACGATTGGCAGTTTGTCTTCTCGGGAAAGAGCGCTTCTGAGCGCCTGGGCGTTTATCCTGAGGGAGGAAACCAGATTTTCCACCCGTGGCCCGAGTTATGGCTGCATCCAATAAATATATATCTGGACACACGTATGTCAAGCAGGATATCTCTGCGCTTGCTGGAGGAGTCAGCTGGTTAACTGCTAAAAACAAACAAACTGCTGCTACTTAACCAAATATCGTATAACTTGGAAAAACATGAATGAAGAATAATAGTAGCGCAAAAAGTCACTTATGATGTAACTCACAAATTGCATAAAATACAACCATAAAATAAGGGGTGTTTTAAAACACTTCAATATAGGATAAAAAGTCCTTTAAAGTCCATAGACCGTCCAGGATAGAGTGATGTTGTTAATGGATCACCTTTTTCAACCACCACCAAGTGTCACACAGTAGAAGTGGCAACTTACCAGATATAGTGGCTCAGGTGTTCTCACACAAGAGCACAAAAAGCAGGAATCAAAGGTATTAATGATGGGTGTCAGAAACAGCCTTGATCAATCCTTGCTGTATACACTAGATCCGATATCTCTTCCACAGACTCCACTCAGTATAATGGCCACATGCAAGGTAAAATGACTACAATAGTGAAGTACTGTAAAACTCAACTTTATTATAAAAAGAGAATTGCACTCACATATGTAGGAAAAGGTAAGGCTTCCATATAACAATCAACAGCGGTCAGGCAGGAATCCTCACACGAATAGCCTCCCGGGTTGACTCCACGCCAACCCCGATACTTCCGGGTGGGTCCTGTACCGTACCACGTGGTGTCGGATGCGTCGTCTGGTCACGCCCCGACGCGTTTCGTCATTTCCGACTTCAACTGGGGGCGTGACCAGACGTCGCCATCCTCCATCTATATACCTCCGCTGGAGCGCACCACAACCAATCAGCATAGCGGTGAGCCGGCCGGAAGAGAACCAACGCTTCCGGAAGCGGAAGTAACCAGACACATCTGAAATTACGTATGTCCTCTGTAAATAAACAAAGGCCATGACACTGCAGAGAACTTTTAGCAGCGCCGGAAGTGCCCGGCTTGATAAGCAATGGGCCCACGGATGCTCAAATAAAAATGGAGCTAGCTAATGCCAATTACCATGTTTAAGGCAATATATTAAGGATCTCCCCTATGCTGATATAGAGTCTGCAGGGCGCCCTAAGCCATACATATAATTCAATGTCAACATAAGTGCACATGACTCTAAAATCATAAAGGACATAGCTAAATTACATGAAATATACCAAAAATAGACATAAATAAAAAATACTACAAAGTCGCACCCATATACATTGTAGTATGTCAACCATAAAATACAAAAGAAAATGTAAAAAGATGGTAAATTATTGGTATTATTCATCCACAACCAGATAATCTCATGGGGTCCTAAAACATAAGGAATAACCCCAAAAAATAGGCAGACTATAAGTATCACGAATTACTAATATAGCAATTCAAGTCCAACTCTATATTTAACCCCGTCGGGGCGAGGGCCTGGGTGAGAAAAATCCACTTAGTCTCACGTTTGGATAATTCTCTCACCCAATTGGCGCCCCGCCACGACGGGGTCACACGCTCTATGCCCCAAAAGTGAAGACTCCTAGGATCTCTCTGATGGAATTTCCGAAAGTGTGCGGACGCATTGTGTTCTCGCAAACCTTTCAAAATATTGGTGATATGTTCACCTATTCTCACCTTCAATGCCCTCTTAGTGCGACCTATATATATTAGGTTGCAGGGGCACATCAATCCATAGACCACATGTGTGGTATCACATGTGATCAAATTTTTTATTTTGAAAGTTTTAGCAATAGCCGGAACTGTGAAGGATTCTCTTCTCCTGAAATTGGTTGGTGTAAAGGAACAAGCCCTACACCTACCACAGGTGAAGGAACCCCTCATGTCCGGAAAGAAGGAGACGTTTGGGGGATCTAATACCTTCTTAACGACCTGATCTCCGAAATTCGGGGCTCGTCGATAAATGAACGATGGTTTGGCTGGAAGAACTGGACCTAATGTTCTATCCATTTGTAAAATGGGCCAATGCTGTCTGAAGATCTCCTCTAGCTTTTTATAGTCATTGGAGAAATCCGACAGGAAGCTCCATTGTTTGGGATCATCGTTGGTATGCATAGATTTTATTGAGGGTCTGAGAGGTCTGGGAGCATTCTTGATTTTAATAATCTCCCTATCGAGACAAGATTCGTCATAACCCTTGGCGACGAATCTGTCCTTCAAGACCTCTGCCTGTTCCACATAGTCAGTCACAGAGGTACAGTTTCGCCTGACGCGGACAAATTGGCCTCTAGGAATATTCCTAAGCCAGTTAGGATGGTGTCCGCTCTGGATCGCCAAGTAACTGTTCCTGTCCGTGGTTTTGAAAAAAACTTTAGTTGTCAATCTCTCACCTTCTCTTTTGATTACAACATCCAAAAAGTTGATTTCCTTCAAACTATGGTGGAAATCTAACTTTATGTTATTCCGATTGGAATTAAGATGTTCCATAAAGACAATCAGGCCATCTTCAGATCCCTGCCAGATAAAGACGATATCGTCTATGAAGCGCCTATATAGTAGGAGCTCCTGCCGATCTTGGTTGAACACAAACTTGTCCTCCCACTCCGCCATGAACAAGTTTGCTAGGCTAGGAGCAAACTTTGCGCCCATGGCTACACCTGTTTTCTGGCTAAAGAAATCACCCTGGTGCCAAAAATAATTATGGCTCAGGCAAAAGTCCAGAGCCCTGCCAATGAACACTTTCTGTTCCCTGGGTAGATCGTCCCTTTGACACAATGCCCAATTTAAGGATAATAAAGCATCCTCGTGCTGGATGATGGTGTACAGGGACGACACGTCGGCCGTAACAAGAAAGACCGGCGAGCCATCCCCCAGCACAACACCATCCAGCACGAGGAGGAGATCAGCAGTGTCTTTCAAGAAAGCCTTGGTCTTAACGACACTCTTTTGTAGAAGCTGGTCCAAGTACTGGCCCAAACGTGCACTTACTGATCCAATCCCATTCACAATTGGGCGAGGAGGTGGGTTGGTGGCGTCCTTATGGACTTTTGGTAATGTGTACAGGATAGGGATGCGACACGCACTTGGTGTTAGATAATTACGTTCTTTTTTAGTTAGAACACCATCCCTAAAACCTGTATCCACCAAACATTTTAGATCTGCCACAAAATTATTCGTGGGATCTCGAGCTAATCTCGTATATGTAGAAGTGTCACTTAGCATGGTTTTAATTTGGTCATGGTAGAAGGTTTTGTCCATGACTACCACTCCGCCCCCCTTATCGGCAGGGCGGATAATGATCTCTTTGCGAGATTCCAACGAGTCGAGTCCCTCATGTATATGCTTATACTTTTTGTTAACCTCGTACTCGGGTTCCAGAGCTTGTAGATCACGCAAAACTAAGCTCTTAAACACTTCCACATAATGGTTGTTACTCACTGGTGGATTAAAAGTGGATTTATTACGCAATCCACTATTAACCATCCCTCTACTAGTTATATTGCTAGTTGATGTAATGGGATTGTTTAAAAAATGTTTCTTAAGATTCACCTTTCTTATATATTTATGTATGTCAATATACGTATTGAACTTATTGACAGGTTTTTTAGGGGCGCATTTCAGCCCTTGGTCCAAAATGTGGAGTTCACTTTTAGTTAAACTTACACTGCTGATGTTAAATATTCCCTCGTTTACCAGTCTCTCCTTCTTTTTTTGGAGCTGTATCCTCCTTCCGGCCCGTACTCCTCTTCGGGGCACGTATTTTCTTGATACAGTTGCCTGTCGGGTTGTGGATGCTTGTATGGTCGACTCCGACCTCTCCCCCTGCCCCTGCCCCGCCCCAAAAAAGGCTGCCTGGGTGGGTTCAGGGGGGTCTTGGGGCCAGTGTCCTCTGTCCCTCCATTCGACCTATTGGCAAGGACCTGGTATTGGTTATGGGTTGGGATCCCTGTTCCCTGAAAATTACCTCTTGATAACCCCCTCTTGGTTTTATTACCCCTATTAGTCCCCTTGATGGGGGGTCCTGTCCACTCAAGTACAGGTCTAATGGGAATGTGTGCTACACCCGTCCTAGGGCGCACCACTGGGGGTTGAGTTGAGGGAGCAGGTACTTGTCCCCCAACCGCTCCATTACTCGCAGCCTCCATGGGTTCCTCTCCCATCGGGGCTGTTGCAAGAATAGGTCCTGGTAATGTTGCTTGCCAGCAAAAGACCTGACCATTTTTCAAATCCTGCCGGTCCCTTGTAAATTTCTTAACCTTTTTAAGATGTGTTTCTTTATCTATTTTATCTAATTTGGATTTGGTGTTGACACTGAAGTCTCTCACCTCTGGGGAATCATTTTTAGTTTCTATTTTAGTTTGTAGGTCTTGGATCTTTTTATTCAAAAGGTCCATTTTCCTTTTCTTTCTTTTAAGAACCAGGGATTGTAGGTCAAGCCCCACTCGATGGAAGAAATCATACCACTCTGTTACAGAGAGGTCATCGTCCAAACCATCCTGTGGTGCTATATCCCACCGAAGACCACGACTAATGATCCCCTCAGCTATATAAGCCTCCAGGGTGGTGATGTCCCACCATGCTCTTACTTGTTTCTCAAGAATGAGAGATAATGATTTAAGTGTTACATTAATGTCCTCATCCACTGAGGGTGGGGCATTAGTCACAGAAAAAATACTTTTAATATCCAAAGTTCTAGTGCTTAGAAATTTGATTGCCTCCATAGCTGCAAAGTTAAATGAAACAAACCAATAAATATATATCTGGACACACGTATGTCAAGCAGGATATCTCTGCGCTTGCTGGAGGAGTCAGCTGGTTAACTGCTAAAAACAAACAAACTGCTGCTACTTAACCAAATATCGTATAACTTGGAAAAACATGAATGAAGAATAATAGTAGCGCAAAAAGTCACTTATGATGTAACTCACAAATTGCATAAAATACAACCATAAAATAAGGGGTGTTTTAAAACACTTCAATATAGGATAAAAAGTCCTTTAAAGTCCATAGACCGTCCAGGATAGAGTGATGTTGTTAATGGATCACCTTTTTCAACCACCACCAAGTGTCACACAGTAGAAGTGGCAACTCACCAGATATAGTGGCTCAGGTGTTCTCACACAAGAGCACAAAAAGCAGGAATCAAAGGTATTAATGATGGGTGTCAGAAACAGCCTTGATCAATCCTTGCTGTATACACTAGATCCGATATCTCTTCCACAGACTCCACTCAGTATAATGGCCACATGCAAGGTAAAATGACTACAATAGTGAAGTACTGTAAAACTCAACTTTATTATAAAAAGAGAATTGCACTCACATATGTAGGAAAAGGTAAGGCTTTCATATAACAATCAACAGCGGTCAGGCAGGAATCCTCACACGAATAGCCTCCCGGGTTGACTCCACGCCAACCCCGATACTTCCGGGTGGGTCCTCTACCGTACCACGTGGTGTCGGATGCGTCGTCTGGTCACGCCCCGACGCGTTTCGTCATTTCCGACTTCAACTGGGGGCGTGACCAGACGTCGCCATCCTCCATCTATATACCTCCGCTGGAGCGCACCACAACCAATCAGCATAGCGGTGAGCCGGCCGGAAGAGAACCAACGCTTCCGGAAGCGGAAGTAACCAGACACATCTGAAATTACGTATGTCCTCTGTAAATAAACAAAGGCCATGACACTGCAGAGAACTTTTAGCAGCGCCGGAAGTGCCCGGCTTGATAAGCAATGGGCCCACGGATGCTCAAATAAAAATGGAGCTAGCTAATGCCAATTACCATGTTTAAGGCAATATATTAAGGATCTCCCCTATGCTGATATAGAGTCTGCAGGGCGCCCTAAGCCATACATATAATTCAATGTCAACATAAGTGCACATGACTCTAAAATCATAAAGGACATAGCTAAATTACATGAAATATACCAAAAATAGACATAAATAAAAAATACTACAAAGTCGCACCCATATACATTGTAGTATGTCAACCATAAAATACAAAAGAAAATGTAAAAAGATGGTAAATTATTGGTATTATTCATCCACAACCAGATAATCTCATGGGGTCCTAAAACATAAGGAATAACCCCAAAAAATAGGCAGACTATAAGTATCACGAATTACTAATATAGCAATTCAAGTCCAACTCTATATTTAACCCCGTCGGGGCGAGGGCCTGGGTGAGAAAAATCCACTTAGTCTCACGTTTGGATAATTCTCTCACCCAATTGGCGCCCCGCCACGACGGGGTCACACGCTCTATGCCCCAAAAGTGAAGACTCCTAGGATCTCTCTGATGGAATTTCCGAAAGTGTGCGGACGTATTGTGTTCTCGCAAACCTTTCAAAATATTGGTGATATGTTCACCTATTCTCACCTTCAATGCCCTCTTAGTGCGACCTATATATATTAGGTTGCAGGGGCACATCAATCCATAGACCACATGTGTGGTATCACATGTGATCAAATTTTTTATTTTGAAAGTTTTAGCAATAGCCGGAACTGTGAAGGATTCTCTTCTCCTGAAATTGGTTGGTGTAAAGGAACAAGCCCTACACCTACCACAGGTGAAGGAACCCCTCATGTCCGGAAAGAAGGAGACGTTTGGGGGATCTAATACCTTCTTAACGACCTGATCTCCGAAATTCGGGGCTCGTCGATAAATGAACGATGGTTTGGCTGGAAGAACTGGACCTAATGTTCTATCCATTTGTAAAATGGGCCAATGCTGTCTGAAGATCTCCTCTAGCTTTTTATAGTCATTGGAGAAATCCGACAGGAAGCTCCATTGTTTGGGATCATCGTTGGTATGCATAGATTTTATTGAGGGTCTGAGAGGTCTGGGAGCATTCTTGATTTTAATAATCTCCCTATCGAGACAAGATTCGTCATAACCCTTGGCGACGAATCTGTCCTTCAAGACCTCTGCCTGTTCCACATAGTCAGTCACAGAGGTACAGTTTCGCCTGACGCGGACAAATTGGCCTCTAGGAATATTCCTAAGCCAGTTAGGATGGTGTCCGCTCTGGATCGCCAAGTAACTGTTCCTGTCCGTGGTTTTGAAAAAAACTTTAGTTGTCAATCTCTCACCTTCTCTTTTGATTACAACATCCAAAAAGTTGATTTCCTTCAAACTATGGTGGAAATCTAACTTTATGTTATTCCGATTGGAATTAAGATGTTCCATAAAGACAATCAGGCCATCTTCAGATCCCTGCCAGATAAAGACGATATCGTCTATGAAGCGCCTATATAGTAGGAGCTCCTGCCGATCTTGGTTGAACACAAACTTGTCCTCCCACTCCGCCATGAACAAGTTTGCTAGGCTAGGAGCAAACTTTGCGCCCATGGCTACACCTGTTTTCTGGCTAAAGAAATCACCCTGGTGCCAAAAATAATTATGGCTCAGGCAAAAGTCCAGAGCCCTGCCAATGAACACTTTCTGTTCCCTGGGTAGATCGTCCCTTTGACACAATGCCCAATTTAAGGATAATAAAGCATCCTCGTGCTGGATGATGGTGTACAGGGACGACACGTCGGCCGTAACAAGAAAGACCGGCGAGCCATCCCCCAGCACAACACCATCCAGCACGAGGAGGAGATCAGCAGTGTCTTTCAAGAAAGCCTTGGTCTTAACGACACTCTTTTGTAGAAGCTGGTCCAAGTACTGGCCCAAACGTGCACTTACTGATCCAATCCCATTCACAATTGGGCGAGGAGGTGGGTTGGTGGCGTCCTTATGGACTTTTGGTAATGTGTACAGGATAGGGATGCGACACGCACTTGGTGTTAGATAATTACGTTCTTTTTTAGTTAGAACACCATCCCTAAAACCTGTATCCACCAAACATTTTAGATCTGCCACAAAATTATTCGTGGGATCTCGAGCTAATCTCGTATATGTAGAAGTGTCACTTAGCATGGTTTTAATTTGGTCATGGTAGAAGGTTTTGTCCATGACTACCACTCCGCCCCCCTTATCGGCAGGGCGGATAATGATCTCTTTGCGAGATTCCAACGAGTCGAGTCCCTCATGTATATGCTTATACTTTTTGTTAACCTCGTACTCGGGTTCCAGAGCTTGTAGATCACGCAAAACTAAGCTCTTAAACACTTCCACATAATGGTTGTTACTCACTGGTGGATTAAAAGTGGATTTATTACGCAATCCACTATTAACCATCCCTCTACTAGTTATATTGCTAGTTGATGTAATGGGATTGTTTAAAAAATGTTTCTTAAGATTCACCTTTCTTATATATTTATGTATGTCAATATACGTATTGAACTTATTGACAGGTTTTTTAGGGGCGCATTTCAGCCCTTGGTCCAAAATGTGGAGTTCACTTTTAGTTAAACTTACACTGCTGATGTTAAATATTCCCTCGTTTACCAGTCTCTCCTTCTTTTTTTGGAGCTGTATCCTCCTTCCGGCCCGTACTCCTCTTCGGGGCACGTATTTTCTTGATACAGTTGCCTGTCGGGTTGTGGATGCTTGTATGGTCGACTCCGACCTCTCCCCCTGCCCCTGCCCCACCCCAAAAAAGGCTGCCTGGGTGGGTTCAGGGGGGTCTTGGGGCCAGTGTCCTCTGTCCCTCCATTCGACCTATTGGCAAGGACCTGGTATTGGTTATGGGTTGGGATCCCTGTTCCCTGAAAATTACCTCTTGATAACCCCCTCTTGGTTTTATTACCCCTATTAGTCCCCTTGATGGGGGGTCCTGTCCACTCAAGTACAGGTCTAATGGGAATGTGTGCTACACCCGTCCTAGGGCGCACCACTGGGGGTTGAGTTGAGGGAGCAGGTACTTGGCCCCCAACCGCTCCATTACTCGCAGCCTCCATGGGTTCCTCTCCCATCGGGGCTGTTGCAAGAATAGGTCCTGGTAATGTTGCTTGCCAGCAAAAGACCTGACCATTTTTGAAATCCTGCCGGTCCCTTGTAAATTTCTTAACCTTTTTAAGATGTGTTTCTTTATCTATTTTATCCAATTTGGATTTGGTGTTGACACTGAAGTCTCTCACCTCTGGGGAATCATTTTTAGTTTCTATTTTAGTTTGTAGGTCTTGGATCTTTTTATTCAAAAGGTCCATTTTCCTTTTCTTTCTTTTAAGAACCAGGGATTGTAGGTCAAGCCCCACTCGATGGAAGAAATCATACCACTCTGTTACAGAGAGGTCATCGTCCAAACCATCCTGTGGTGCTATATCCCACCGAAGACCACGACTAATGATCCCCTCAGCTATATAAGCCTCCAGGGTGGTGATGTCCCACCATGCTCTTACTTGTTTCTCAAGAATGAGAGATAATGATTTAAGTGTTACATTAATGTCCTCATCCACTGAGGGTGGGGCATTAGTCACAGAAAAAATACTTTTAATATCCAAAGTTCTAGTGCTTAGAAATTTGATTGCCTCCATAGCTGCAAAGTTAAATGAAACAAACCAATAAATATATATCTGGACACACGTATGTCAAGCAGGATATCTCTGCGCTTGCTGGAGGAGTCAGCTGGTTAACTGCTAAAAACAAACAAACTGCTGCTACTTAACCAAATATCGTATAACTTGGAAAAACATGAATGAAGAATAATAGTAGCGCAAAAAGTCACTTATGATGTAACTCACAAATTGCATAAAATACAACCATAAAATAAGGGGTGTTTTAAAACACTTCAATATAGGATAAAAAGTCCTTTAAAGTCCATAGACCGTCCAGGATAGAGTGATGTTGTTAATGGATCACCTTTTTCAACCACCACCAAGTGTCACACAGTAGAAGTGGCAACTCACCAGATATAGTGGCTCAGGTGTTCTCACACAAGAGCACAAAAAGCAGGAATCAAAGGTATTAATGATGGGTGTCAGAAACAGCCTTGATCAATCCTTGCTGTATACACTAGATCCGATATCCCTTCCACAGACTCCACTCAGTATAATGGCCACATGCAAGGTAAAATGACTACAATAGTGAAGTACTGTAAAACTCAACTTTATTATAAAAAGAGAATTGCACTCACATATGTAGGAAAAGGTAAGGCTTCCATATAACAATCAACAGCGGTCAGGAGTTGGACTTGAATTGCTATATTAGTAATTCGTGATACTTATAGTCTGCCTATTTTTTGGGGTTATTCCTTATGTTTTAGGACCCCATGAGATTATCTGGTTGTGGATGAATAATACCAATAATTTACCATCTTTTTACATTTTCTTTTGTATTTTATGGTTGACATACTACAATGTATATGGGTGCGACTTTGTAGTATTTTTTATTTATGTCTATTTTTGGTATATTTCATGTAATTTAGCTATGTCCTTTATGATTTTAGAGTCATGTGCACTTATGTTGACATTGAATTATATGTATGGCTGAGGGCGCCCTGCAGACTCTATATCAGCATAGGGGAGATCCTTAATATATTGCCTTAAACATGGTAATTGGCATTAGCTAGCTCCATTTTTATTTGAGCATCCGTGGGCCCATTGCTTATCAAGCCGGGCACTTCCGGCGCTGCTAAAAGTTCTCTGCAGTGTCATGGCCTTTGTTTATTTACAGAGGACATACGTAATTTCAGATGTGTCTGGTTACTTCCGCTTCCGGAAGCGTTGGTTCTCTTCCGGCCGGCTCACCGCTATGCTGATTGGTTGCGGTGCGCTCCAGCGGAGGTATATAGATGGAGGATGGCGACGTCTGGTCACGCCCCCAGTTGAAGTCGGAAATGACGAAACGCGTCGGGGCGTGACCAGACGACGCATCCGACACCACGTGGTACGGTAGAGGACCCACCCGGAAGTATCGGGGTTGGCGTGGAGTCAACCCGGGAGGCTATTCGTGTGAGGATTCCTGCCTGACCGCTGTTGATTGTTATATGGAAGCCTTACCTTTTCCTACATATGTGAGTGCAATTCTCTTTTTATAATAAAGTTGAGTTTTACAGTACTTCACTATTGTAGTCATTTTACCTTGCATGTGGCCATTATACTGAGTGGAGTCTGTGGAAGGGATATCGGATCTAGTGTATACAGCAAGGATTGATCAAGGCTGTTTCTGACACCCATCATTAATACCTTTGATTCCTGCTTTTTGTGCTCTTGTGTGAGAACACCTGAGCCACTATATCTGGTGAGTTGCCACTTCTACTGTGTGACACTTGGTGGTGGTTGAAAAAGGTGATCCATTAACAACATCACTCTATCCTGGACGGTCTATGGACTTTAAAGGACTTTTTATCCTATATTGAAGTGTTTTAAAACACCCCTTATTTTATGGTTGTATTTTATGCAATTTGTGAGTTACATCATAAGTGACTTTTTGCGCTACTATTATTCTTCATTTATGGCTGCATCCAACTTGTTCCCAAAGAGGGAAGAACCCTCAAAGGGAATTCGGCACCACGCCTGTTTGGAAGCAGCATCAGCAACCCAAGGCCTAAGCCAAAGGGCGCGTTTGGCTGTAACCGAAGCCAGCATAACTCGAGCCAAAAGGCGAATGGTGTCTAGAGACGCCTCCCCCAGAAAACCCGCAGCCATCTTCAGCTCCTGGATTGGGGAGCTCTGGAGCACTTCCTCCAAAACTCCTCCAAGGGTACCCTCGAGGGCATTAATCCAGACTTCCATGGCCTTTGAAATCGTAGCCAAAGCCAAAGCTGGCTTACAGGCCATGCCGGCCGAAAGATATGCTCGTTTAAGATCAGTGTCGATCCTCCTATCCAACGGATCCCTAAAAGAGGCTGTATCCTCCATTGGAAGGGTGACATGCTTGACCAAACGCATCACCGCTGCATCCACACTTGGGGAAGATTCCAGATACTTCACCTTATCTTGTTTAAATGGATACAGCTTTGCCATTTTTGTGGTCAGAGAATTTTTCCTTTCCACTTTGCTCCACTCTTCTGTAATTATATCTCCCAGTTCCCCTAGAAATGGGAAGTCCAAGCGCTCTTTGCATAGCTGCTTGAAGTATTTTCGCTGTTTTGGGGAGGAGACAGCTGGGTCCTCCCATTCAAGAGCTTCTCTCACCGCCTTCACAAGAGAGGAGACCTGGCCGAACTCATATCCTGAACCGTAGTCATCTGAATCAGATTCGGACTCTGACGGAAGGATAGAAGGATGGCTGGGTTGAGAGGACTCAAAAGGATCCTGAACCAGAAAAGCTCTTTCCGGAGAGCGGGATGGTCCTGCAGAAGTACTTGGCTTTTGTAACCCAGCTAAAGAGTCTTTGAGGACTCTGCGCACAACCTCCTCAATATGATGGTCCGACTTCTCCCTTTCACCTGTGGCTTGGGTATAACAGGGTTTACACAGAGAGGAGCCATCAGTTACTATGGTACCACAACCCCAGCATTTCTTGCCATGCGGGTGCTCTGAACGGCCATGATGTGTTGAACCAGAAGATTTGCCATCACGTCCCCTATTGTGGGGGGAACTGCGTCTGGACCTAGACGAGGAGTGCCGGTGATGCGACTTAGAATGTCTGTCTTCGCTGCGTGCGCTAGGCTGGTGTTCAGACCTGGAAGAGCTGGGGACAGACACATGCAGCGATATGTAAGGGAAAGACACAAAAAAACCTCCCCCCCCCCCCCTTCAATGCCCAGCACATACCTGGTATGAGCGGGCTGGCCACTAGGGGGTGGAGAAGCGTCCATATCGAAGCAACCGAGGGAGCGAAGAAACTCTTCACCACTATGCAAAAGGTAAATACATAGAGCTAAGCCTAAGCATGAATCAAAGAAACTGCCAAAAAGCCTATTAAGAGTACAAATCTTACTTTACAAAACGACAGTCAGAGTCTGGGGGAGGCTGTATGTGTATGCCGACCTTCCCACCAGCTCTGACATACTGAGGGATTTAAATATGCCGCCTCGCGGCCGCCGAACGCTACCGCGCATGCGCGAGTGACGTCACGCGTCACTCCCGCGCATGCGCACCGAATCTAGTGCCCGGCGGCTACTGCGCATGCGCAGAAGCGCCGCGCAACCCGGAAGCGGCAGCCGCGATCGCGGCCGCGGCAGGACCGGGAGCCACCGGACTATACAGAGAAGAAAAACACGGCAGACAACAGCAGCAGTAAGTAAAAACGGCCTGACATATACTTAAACAATACCACAGACTAGCACACAAAAGGCACAACCAAAAGAAATAAACAAATAAAAAAGGTCCCATCACAGGGCTTACCACCCTGCCCAAGCAGAGAAGGGTCCCAGAGGCACACCACCGGACTGTGTCTTCAGGCAAAGATAGGCCACCCGCGGCAGCAGGGCTCTCTCGGCCAGACCACAGCGATCCTGCTGAGGGTCTCTTCCATTGCCCCCTCCATACCCTGCTAATAGCCAGGGCTTATCGGAGTCTCCACGACCCAATCTGCTTCAAGGTATAGGACTTGAAAATAGTAGGAACATAACACCGTATGTATGAGGAGGACGAAAAAAGAACACTGATGCTGAAAGGGAGCAAAGATTTATGGGAGTGGGGTCCTATGAGGTAGGAGAGGAGGCGGGGCCTACCCAAACGTATGCTGCCATGGAGTCTGTCAGGAAATTTATGTTTCTAGGGTGTGGTCAGTACATATTCTGTGTACAAAACAGCTCCAGGTAGTCATATTGCATTTTCAGAAAATTACAACAGCTGCTGATTGAAAAGGAAAGGTAATTTTTAATAACCTTCAATTACAATATGATGTGTGTCGCAATTGTATACGCTATATTGTTTTTTCTTTATTTGCTAATTTTTTTCCCCACGAAAGTGGAGTTACCCTTTATCTATCTTTTGCCTGTGGTTTCAGTTGCTACTTACATTTCATCTTCATGTTCTTTCATCTTCCAGTCCATGACAAAGCCAATGAAAGGACAGGTGAATAGGCATAAGAGCTGAAGGACCCCAAAAACAGATGAATATAAACCCACTGAAAAACAAGAGGAACAAGTAAAAGCTTCTTATTATTTCAGATGTATAACATATGAATTGTACCTGCATCAATGTAATCTTTTTTATATTTTGTTTCTGGAACCATTGCTGAAATTCTTCTTTACTACACAGCCTGGATAGCAGGGTGACAGTCAATGTCTTCTAGAGATGATGCAAGTTTGGTTTGCTTTGAAACAATCTTTCCTGATCCTCAAGCCAAAAGTATTCCCACTGGACCAACATCCTACATTGTTATATCTTATAAAGACTAATAGCCATTATATTTGGCAAAATACAGTGGGATTGATTTGACTAAAATTGGAGAGTGCAAAATTTGGTGCAGCCGTGCATGGTAGCCAATCAACATTTAACTTCAGCTTGTTCAATTTGGCTTTGATAAAACAGCATGGAAGAGAATTGGTTTCTTTTGCATACTGTAGCTGCAACAAAATTTGCACTTTCCAGTTTTAGTAAATCAACCCCAGTATGTAATCTGGAATCTTGGTACAGTGTATATATATATATATATATATATATATATATATATATATATATACAGAATTACTTTTTATACATAATGCTTCACTGCATTTTGTTGGGTTTGGTGCACTCTAACGTTTAACATCCAGAGCCGGTGCGAGGATTTTTACAAGGATTTTTGCCGCCCTAGGCTAAATAAAAATTTCCGCCCCCCCATATACCTTAAATTTCTTAAAAGAGAAGAGGGTATCTGGAGTCACGTGTCTGTGTTGAGCCTGATAAAACATAGAATACAAAAAAGGACAAAGATCTCACTGTATGATTGCTTAGGACTAAAGGGTTACAGTGGATCTAGTAATAATGGACTTTAATGGGTATGGTCTAGCTTATTAGGGAGCACACATGGAATGTAAAATATTCAACATTTTATTATAATTTTGGATAAAAAACATATCCCAAACTGTCATAAAATACATTGCAACTTGTACACATCAAAAAAGGAAAAGAGAGGACATTTTATATGGTTCATATGGTTTGAGGCGTTTTGCAGATAGATGAATATATGAATATATAGAAATACGGGGCAACTTAGGAAACAGTGACCATAGGTCAATTCGTTTCAGTATTAATCATAGTAATAGGAAACATAAGGGTAATATAAGAACACTGAATTTCAAAAGAGACAATTTCCCAAAACTGCGCTCTCTGCTAGAAAATATCAAATGGGATAGAACCCTGGGAACAAAGACCACGGAGGAAAAATGGGAGTGCTTCAAGAGCATACTTAACAAAGGGATTGGCCAGTGCATTCCAAAGGGAAATAAATTTAAAAGAGCGAAACTAAACCCTGGGTGGCTAAACTCCAACATAAAAATGCATATTAGTTCTAAAGAAAAGGCCTTCAAAAATACAAGACTAAGGGGTCATTGGCAGCATTCAAGCATTACAAAGAGTGTAATAAAAAATGTAAAGATGAAATCAAGGCAGCTAAAATAGAACACGAGAGACATATAGCGCAAGAGAGAACCCCAAAAAATTATTTAAGTATATAAACAAGTAAGAAAGCGAGGCCAGAACACATTGGCCCCATAAAAGATGACAAAGGAGATTTGACCACAGAGGACAGAGAAAAGGCGGACGTGTTAAATAATTTCTTCTCTTCAGTCTTCACAAAAGAATTGGGGGGCTACACTAACCCAGCTTGTAAGGCCAAACTAAATAACACACCTCAGGAAGTACCACCATGGCTAACAGAAGATAGACTTAGAACTAAACTAAAGAAACTTAACATAAATAAATTTACCGGGACCGGATGGCTTGCACCCGAGCGTTCTTAAAGAGCTCAAGCCAGGTGATTGCCAGACCATTATTCTTGATCTTTAAGGATAGTTTACAGACGGGTATGGTGCCAGCTGATTGGAAAAAACCAACGTGGTACCAATATTTAAAAAAGGGCAGAGATATATCCCGGGTAACTATAGGCCGATCAGCCTAACATCAGTAGTCTGCAAGATTTTGGAGGGGATGTTAAGGGACCACATACAAGACTTTAGTAATGAAAATGGTATTAGTAGTAATCAGCATGGATTCGTGAAAAATTGTTCTTGCCAAACCAATCTATTAACCATGAAGTGAGCTGCCACCTAGATAAAGGTAAAAAGAGCAAATTACTCTTCCGCTTGAGGGGTGGCCTTGCGGCTGGTATCCTGAAAATGCGATTCAGGTCAAATTGTAGTAAATTCAGTCTGTGCTGCCACTCTCAACGGGTCGTGGTAACCCAAAGCAGATACTGGAAAAGAGAAATGGACAGAGGGCGCACCAGCCTAGCGCATTATCTTTAAAACAATTTATTGTAATAGACATGTACACACATTATACTCACAAAACGATTATGAAACACGAGCAATAAGCAATGAGGGACCACCAGGGGTCTCCACTGGGCACCCTCAGCTGCCGCAGGCCGTGGAAGGTGTAGACCTCCAAAAAAATGCTTACTCGTTTCGGGGTGTTCCCCCTTCATCAGAGCTGTGATCCCTCATTGCTTATTGCTCGTGTTTCATAATCGTTTGGTGAGTATAATGTGTATACATGTCTATTACAATAAATTGTTTTAAAGATAATGCTCTAGGCTGGTGCACCCTCTGTCCATTTCTCTTTTCCACTAGATAAAGGTAAGCCTGTGGATGTGGGGTATCTGGACTTTGCAAAGGCCTTTGACACAGTTCCCCACAAACGCTTACTGTACAAACTAAGGAAGGTAGTTATGGACCATAAGGTGAGTACCTGGATAGAGAACTGGCTCCAGGGGAGAGTGCAAAGTGTGGTGATTAATGGGGAGTACTCGGATTGGGCGGGTGTAGAAAGTGGGGTTCCCCAGGGTTCTGTCCTGGGACCAATCCTGTTTAATTTATTCATAAATGATCTAGAGGAGGGGATATCTAGTACAATCTCAGTATTTGTGGATGATAATAAACTAAGCATGCCAATATCTTCTATGCAGGATGTGGAAACCTTACAAGAAACCTAAACAAAATAACGGGGTGGGCAACTACATGGCAGATGAGGTTTAATGTTGAAAAATGCAAAGTAATGCACTTGGGTGCCAGAAACCAGAAAGCAAGCTACTCACTAGGGGGGGAACCTCTGGGTGAGTCTAGGATGGAAAAGGACCTGGTGGTACTGGTGGACAACAGGCTTGGCAGTGGCATGCAATGCCAAGCCGCTGCAAGAAAAGCCAACAGAATACTGGGATGCATAAAAAAGGGGATTCACTCCAGAAATAAAGAGATTATTCTCCCACTCTACAAGACTCTGGTCCGGCCACATCTGGAGTATGCTGTCCAGTTCTGGGCACCGGTCCTCAGAAAGAATGTGCTGGAACTGGAGAGAGTCCAGAGAAGGGCAACAAAAATAATTAGAGAAATGGAGGACATCAGCTATGAGGAAAGATTACAAGCACTGGACTTTTTCTCTCTCTCGAAGAGATGATTGAGGGGGGATATGATATCAATGTACAAATACTGTACTGGTGACCCTAGCATAAGGAACAAACTATTCAGAGAAAGGGAATACAATAAGACACATGGCCACTCACTAAAACTAGAGGAAAGGCGTTTAACCACAAAATACGTTGGGGGTTCTTCACTGTAAGAGCAGTAAGGATGTTGAATTCTCTTCCACAAGCAGTCGTATCAGCAGGAGCATCGATAGTTTTGTTTAAAAAAAAGTAATTATTAGATGGGCACCTTAAAGACCACAACATAGAGGGGTATACAATGTACGGTTAACAGCAAATACACACACATATCATAGGTTGAACTGGATGGACGGATGTATTTTTTCAACCTCACTAACTATGTAACTATGTAAGATGAGAAGTAGCTTCCTCAGGATACATTATGATTGATTTGTGTCTTTTGTAGTTTTTAAAAAAAAAAGACTTACATACAAAGAATAGAAAAAACAGAAATAAGAACGTATCACATAATAAATTGAAAACACATATATGTATATATTTCATGAAATATTGGTTACACAGGAACTACGGTGCTCACCCATTAGGATAGGCAATCTACCTTGACATCTGTAGCTCCAGTTAGCCCATACAGCCTGATCAAAGAGACCTCCAAAATTACCCTCAGGTGGGTCAAAGGAACCATGAGGGTATTGCGAATCGGACCAAGCCTTGGAAAGCCAGGGGGTCTTTGCAGGTTAGGTATACACCCAAACAAAGATGGAGATATCAAACGTCTTTAATGCTTATGGATGGCAGATGACGGCCACCACTATATCTGAAACAGGATAGGATATATGGTAGGTATAGGAAAAATTTGCTGCAAGCAGGACATATCATCATCATGAAATTAGCCACACCAGGAGGAAGTAGGCGGAGTCTTCAAGCACAGACATGTCTGGCTGATGCTCCAC
Organism: Pelophylax lessonae; assembly: GCF_965119305.1. Taxonomy (NCBI): domain Eukaryota; kingdom Metazoa; phylum Chordata; class Amphibia; order Anura; family Ranidae; genus Pelophylax; species Pelophylax lessonae. The sequence goes on from NC_138776.1 coordinate 226,171,253, forward strand.
TCCTAGGGGACAGAAAACCACATACAGCAGCGGCTGCCCGCCGAATATTCGCTCAGTTTTTACAGGATTAGTACAGGAAACTGTGCTGTACATAAAGGTATGGTTTTCAGCGGGTCTCGGACTAAATTTAAGTCTAAAAGTGGCAAGGAAGTGCTGTTCAGAGCCTCAATTAAAATAGCGTCAGCTCCCTCTCCCTCAGCCGCCTCAGAATCACCTCACAGCGCTGACACAGCAGTGAAACTATTCCCTCCTCTCCTCACATATCAAACTGAAACAGTCCGCAGTACCTCAGTTTCACAGGATGAAAAGGACATTGAGTGAGTCTCTCCTAATATATTATCACATATTGAACGTATGTTTCAAAAGGCACTTAAACAGACTTCTGACCATATTACTAATAGCCTGAATAAAGAAATAAGGGAGCTGGGCACACGCATAGGTAATCTTGAAACAAGGATAGAGGATATTGAGAATTTTACACAGGACCAAAATACAGAAATTGAGAATCTTAAAGAGGAAAACTTAGTACTTCAGTCTCGTCTAAAAGATTTTGAAAACCGGGCAAGACGCTCCAATTTGCGCATAAGAGGCATTCCGGAATCCATAACTGACTTACAAGCGACAATGTTAACCTTGTTTCAGGAATTACAGCCTGCTATTCCAGTCGAACGCCTGGAAATGGACAGAGTGCATCGCGCCTTATCTCCTAAAAAATCAAAGGGTCCACCCAGAGACATCATCATTAAATTCCATTATTACCGTACAAAGGAACAGCTCTTATCAGCTGCTAGAGAAAAAGGATCCTTACATTATCGTCATGAATACCAAATCTTCGCAGATCTGTCTCCTATCACCATAAATAAAAGAAGAGCTCTTAAACCATTACTAGAAATATTACAGCAAAAACATATCCCCTACCAGTGGGGCTTTCCTTTTTTTGGTGCGTTTTACTTTTCAAGGTACTAAATACAAATGTCATTCATCTGAAGATTTTCAAAACACCCTTCAAGACCTTCACCTAACTGAACACCAGAACTTGCAAGGCTCAGAAAATGCTCGACGCAGATCTGCCTCTGGCTCACCACGCACTTTCTCAAAATCCTCTGGGAAACAAAATCGTTGTGATTCACATAAACATGGTCGCTTCATTTCTCCTTCTCCATCTGCTGAAGATTCCATGGACTGATGGACCAGATAATTCTTTTATCTCCTCTGTCTTATGCCTATGTGTTCCATGTTGGTCATCCAATTTCTTTTTCCTAGAAAAGACTTCAGTTTTTTTTTTTTATCTTGCCAGTATAATATTTCATGGATCTAATCCCTTTTTGCCACATACTTCTAATTTGTTTTTTGAGCTAAATGCTCAAGCTCATACATGTTATAGCAAACTACACTGTGGCACAGAATTCCATTTAGTTCTACCTATTGTAGATTAATCCCTGTTGCTTGGTTCAAATCAATCTTCCTTTTTTTTTTTTTTTGAATATGGTTATTATTCAATTTCACTGTGCTACATCCTTTCCTATCTATAATATGTGTTCGAAGACATGGATAACTTCCTTTAGAGCTCTATAAAGTACTTTATAGTTGATACTTATTCCTATGAAATGAATTCTTAGATTTGCAGTATCTTGCACAGCTACTACTGGCAGGGGTACTGTGATTTCTGCTCATTATTATAGCATAAGTCGCTTATACTACTGTATATTTTTTAGTGATTATTAACTTGTGGTTTTCTGTATCTTCCTAGGTTGTTCCGTGCGTCCTCAATTTGTTACCCTCGTGGCCTCTCCCTTTCAGAGACTATTGACGGTAGCTATTTAGCCTTTGTTGGGGGATTTCCATCTCCCATCAACGGCATACGTTCCTATTGGTTGTGCCTTAACTATTTGTTTTATATATTACCTTCTATGCTAAGCACACAATTGTTCCTTCTGTTTAGTTCTTCCCTTTTCTCTACACATTTCCTCCCCCTGAAACAATCGACAAATTCCACAATGGTAGGGTATGCTAGACATCGTTTATATACAAATCTTATGGCCCCCCTAAACATAATGTCCTTGAATGTTCAGGGACTAAATAACCCAAACAAACATACTAAAGCTTTTCGCAACTTTGCATCATTAAAAGCACACATTTTGTGTCTGCAAGAGACACACTTCACCTTACAATCCACTCCCAAATATTTTAGTCCTAAATATCCTAAAATTTTCACTGCCTCTGCCTCTACAAAACAACGAGGTGTGCTAGTGGCCTTTCATCGGTCTACTCCATTTACTCTTGTACATGAAATCAAGGACCCTGAGGGCAGGTATCTGATTCTCACGGGATACCTTATTGACTCCGCTATCACTATAGTGTCATATTATGCTCCCAACAAAAATCCTATTCCATTTCTTTTGCATATTTTTCAGGTTGTGGATTCTCATAGAATGGGTGCAGTTATGATTTGTGGTGATTCAAATCAAGTTATTTTCCCATTTCTGGATAAATCCCCTATATCTTATTCGAGCAGCCCTAATAAACTCTCATTCTGACAACTGCTTGCAAAGCATAATATGGTAAATTCTTGGAGAGAGGTGAATCCAAACAAGCGTAGATACACATATTATTCGCACCCTCATAAAACTTTCTCCCGCATAGACCATATATTTCTCACTATAGGTCTCATACCTGAAACGATTGCATCTATGGTCAGACCAATCACATGGTCTGACCATAATGCAGTATGCACATGACTCTTTATTAAAAATACCTCTCACTGTCTGGATATTAAAAATGCTCTCTCTGAATATCTATTACATAATTCAACGCCAGATGTGTCTCCCCTTACTTTATGGGAGGCACACAAACCAGTTATTCGTGGTATTTGTTTGAGACAGGCTGCACTCTTTAGACGTGAACGTAAAACACTTAGCCAGAAATTAGAAACAAACTTTAATACATGCTACACAGTATATCAAAATAATCCTACTTCTTCTAATAAAACCAATCTTGATAAAGCTAGGCTTGAATTTGATCAGTTTCTTACAGAATCTGCAGATAAGACACTTCGGAGATTGCGTCACAATTTTTACATTAAAGCATATAAACCAGATTCACCCATGGCCCGCATGCTCGCTTCACTCCATAAACCATTTAAGCCCATACGTCCTAAAATCTCGAGAGATACATTTTCCAGCAACCCTATAAAAATTCTTAAGAAATTTAAAACACACCTAGCTACTCTATATTCATCTGAAAACAATTTGAATTTTTCTGCGGCAAATGAATTTTTTGCTCAACTATCACTACCGACTCTTTCTCAGTCTCAGATGGAATTTATGGAAAAATCAATAACATCAGATGAAGTGTCCCAAGTTATAAAATCACTAAAATTAAATAAAAGACCAGGCCCTGATGGTTTTTGGCATTATACTACCGGGTTTTTTTCCGATTCCCTTTCGCCTATCCTAGCTAATGCTTTCAATACACTTCTTAATGGCCAATCCTTTAAACAGGAAACTTTAACAGCAATCATCTGTATGCTCCCGAAGCCTCAAACTGATGACACGATTTGGTCGAACTATCGACCCATTTCCTTATTAAATTTAGATATTAAAATTTTAGCCAAAATTATAGTTTCCAGACTAAATAACTTCATGGGACAACTCATTCATAGGGATCAAGTAGGTTTCATACCTATTCGCCAAGCTACTGACAACATCAGACGTGCAACTCTGTTATCTCATATAGCTAAAACACGCCGCATCCCCTCCTGCTTCCTATCACTAGACATTAAAAAAGCCTTTGATACCATATCATGGCCATATATGCAATATACTCTTAGTAAATGGGGTTTTGGCCCAAATTTTTTTTAAATGGATCTCTGTGCTTTATAACAAACCTAAAGCGTATATTAAATACGCAGGCTATAAATCAGACTTGTTTAACATAGAGAGAGGCACGCGTCAGGGGTGCCCTCTCTCCCCTCTCTTATTTGCCCTTCTCCTAGAACCTCTAGCACACAGTATTAGAAGTAATCCCTCAATTTCTGGTATAGAACTAGGTGGTCACCATCATAAGTTGTGTTTATTTGCAGATGACATTCTTCTTTTTCTATCATCTCCCCATATATCAGCCCCTAATCTCATTGCTACCCTTAATAAATTTGCTGCTATTTCAGGACTAAACGTAAATTTTCAAAAATCCACGGCCCTTAATATCTCATTGAGTGAATCTGAGTTAAATTTAGCGCAGAATGCGTGACCATTTTCATGGTCTTTGAAGCACATTCCATATATGGGTATAAAATTTCCTCCCAACCATTCTGATCTTTATGCAGCCAACTTTACTCCATTATTAAAAAAAGTTACTGAACTACTGACGAAATGGGCATCACTTCCATTGTCGTGGTTTGGGAAGATAAATGCAATCAAAATGGTTATTCTACCCAAATTTTTTATATTTATTTAGGGTCCTGCCAATTCATATACCTGCACATTTTCTTCGAATCTTACAACGTAAAATAATTAAATTCACCTGGGGTTCAATCAAACCTAGATTGCCCGAATCCACATTGATTCTCCCCAAAACAAGGGGTGGACTGGGTCTCCCCAATTTTGCCACATATTACAAAGCTGCGCAATTGGCACGATTAACTAAGTATCATGCCACTACTGAAATTCCCTTATGGGTTACGATAGAATCTATCGAATGTGACCCCATCTCAATTTCCAATCTCTTATGGTTACAACCATCAGATCGAAAACATATTACTAATCCAATTACCAAGCATTCTCTCTCTTTATGGGATAGACTAATTATAATTTACAGTCTGCACACAATCCACTACAATCTTTTCTGAGAAATCCAGCCTTTTATCCGGCTTGGGAATTCCCAAATTCATTTCGGCATGGTCTAGGTCAGGCCTGTCAAGGCTATATAATCTGGTCTCTAGCTCTTCTATCTTAAGTTTTCCTGAACTTTGTGAATCACATCATTTACCACATTCAGAACTTTTTCGATATCTCCAAATCAAAAATTTCTATACCCCATTTATAACAAATGGTACCATTCTAAATCAGCTCTCTCAATTTGAGCGTATCTGTATCAACAACCCACACTCCAGAGGTCTAATTTCTAGCCTATGTTCTGAATACCTACTCAAAATCTTAATATCTCAGAATATCATATTAATAATTCTACCTTTTTCTTTTGTTCCTTCCTTTTGTGCAAACTTCACTATACAGTATAACATTTATAATACTTCTGTAACAATAACAGTATTTCTACTTCTGTTTTTGTTTTGTAACTTGCTTTATGGCTGTTTTATAAAAACTCAATAAAAGTATTGAACGAGAAATTAGCCACACCATATACAGCATGTGCCTCTGGATGAATAAATCTATAAAATAGCAAATATATAAATATAATGGATGAATATGGCAGACTTTTAAGGCAATAAGTTAATTATTAAACAAGTGGCCATCCATATCAAGGGGCCATCAGTAGCCAGATCTGCTCCATTAATAGAATACATAGTAGTATCAAAAGCACATGATGCATTGGCTAATAGTCAACAAAAAAGCAAGGGCTAAAAGAAAATTTCCCAAAAGATAGAGGATTCATCAAAAATACAAATAGGTAAGGATGTGAATATATAAATAGGGTGATCATTTTTGTGGCTCATTTCATGATGATGATATATCCTGCTTGCAGCAAATTTTTCCTATACCTACCATATATCCTATCCTGTTTCATATATACTGGTGGCCGTCATCTGCCATCTGTAAGCGTTAAAGACGTTGGATATCTCCATCTTTGTTTGGGTGTATACCTAACCTACAAAGACCCCCTGGCTTTCCAAGGCTTGGTCCGATCCGCAATACCCTCGTGGTTCCTTTGACCCACCTGAGGGTAATTTTGGAGGTCTCTTTGATTAGGCTGTATGGACTAACTGGAGCAACAGATGTCAAGGTAGATTGCCTATCCCAATGGGTGAGCACTAGAGATGTACCGAACTGTTCGCCGGCGGAAAGTTCCCGGCGAACTTCGCATGTTCGCGTTCGCCTCGGCGGGCGAACATATGCGATGTTCGGTCCGCCTCCTATACATCATCATTGAGGCAAACTTTGACCCTGAACCTCACAGTCAGCAGACACATTCCAGGCCAATCAGCATACCTCCCTCCCAGACCCTCCCACCTCCTATAAATAAGCAAGGGCAGCATCCATCTTAGATAATTTCTGAAGCAGTGTGTTAGTGAGAGCAGGGAGAGTGCTGCTGCTGCTGTTAATAGCTAGGGACAGTTGTTAGTCCGTGTTCCCGGTCTTGTTAGTCAGTGTTCTTGGTACACTCCTGCTGTAAGGACAGCACCCCAAAAAGCCCTTCCTAGGGCTGGTATTTGAGTTTTTATATATATATATATATATATATATATATATATATATATATATATATATATATATATATATATATATATTGTCCCCAAAAGCCCTTTTTAGGGCTGGTATATGAGTATTTTTTATATATATATATATATATATATATATATATATAACCCTAACCCTAGCCCTAAGCCTAACCCTAACCCTAACTCATAATTTTTTTCTGGTTCCGGACATGCTACAGAGCTGAAACTTCACAGGTACACTTTTTAGACCCCCAGACGCTAAATCCAAAGAATTTTTTTTTTTTTTTTTTTTTTAATTTTTCCAATAATTGTCTCTCTATCAAAAAGGACAATTTTTAAGAACTTTTTTTGTGCGATTTAGTGTCTGGGGGGGGGGTCTAAAAAGTGTACCTGTGAAGTTTCAGCTCTGTAGCATGTCCAGAACCAGAAAAAAAATTTGAGTTAGGGCTAGGGTTAGGGTTAGGGTCAGGGCTAAGGTTAGGGTTATTTTTAGTGCTTAGGGTTAGAGGGTTAGGGTTAGAGGGGTAGGGCTACTAACTCTAACCCTAAGTATCTCACCGTAACCCTAACCCTATCCCCTAACACTAAACCTAACCCTAACCCTCTAACCATAACCCTAACCCTCTAACCTTAACCCTAACCCTCTAAGCCTAGCCATAAAATAACCCTAACCCTAGCCCTAACCCTAGCCCTAACCCTAGCCCTAACCCTAACCCTAATTCGTAATTTTTTTCTGGTTCCGGACATGCTACAGAGCTGCAACTTCACAGGTACACTTTTTAGACCCCCCAGACGCTAAATCCAAAGAAATGTTTTATTTTTTTTTATTTTTTTTTTTTTTTAATTTTTCCAATAATTGGCTCTCTATCAAAAAATGACAATTTTTAAGAACTTTTTTTGTGTGATTCAGTGTCTGGGGGTCTAAAAAGTGTACCTGTGAAGTTTCAGCTCTGTAGCATGTCCGGAACCAGAAAAAAAAATAGAAATAGGGTTAGGGCTAGGGTTAGGGTTAGACTGTTAGGGTTAGAGGCGTAGGGGTAGGGTTACTAACTCTAACCCTAAGTATCTCACCGTAACCCTAACCCTAGCCCCTAACACTAAACCTAACCCTAACCCTTAAAGCCCAGTTCCTGTCCCATTTTGGTCGGTTCTGGTCTGTTTGCGGTGCGTTAAACGGGAGTTTGGTCTGTCACTGTGAAGCGGGCGTAACCCTTACACTGCCTGATCGATACAACATCATACCTGATCGTATACACACACTGGATGTTTTAAAGCACGTTATTCCAAACAATTTAGGAATGTTAGGTGATTTATTCCCTTTATGGATTAAAACCTGACTCTGCGTCAACTACGTAATTTTCCATGGGAGTTTTGCCATGGATCCCCCTCCGGCATGCCACAGTCCAGGTGTTAGTCCCCTTGAAACAACTTTTCCATCACTATTGTGGCCAGAAAGAGTCCCTGTGGGTTTTAAAATTCGCCTGCCTATTGAAGTCTATTGCGGTTCGCCCGGTTCGCCGGTTCGCGAACATTACATTTTATGTTCGCGACATCACTAGTGAGCACCGTAGTTCCTGTGTAACCAATATTTGATTAAATATATACATATATGCGTTTTCAATTTATTATTTGATATGTTCTTATTTCTGTTTTTCCTTTCTTTTTATGTATGCCTTTTTTAAAAAAAAACAACAAAGGACACTAATCAATCATAATGGTTCCTGAGGAAACTACTTCTCATCTATCTGCGAGATGCGTCGAACCATATGAACCATATAAAATGTCCTCTCTTCTTTTCCTTTTTTGATGTGTGCAATGTATTTTATATGACAGTTTGTGATATGTTTTTATCCAAAATTATAATAAAATGTTGAATGTTTTACATTCCATGTGTGCTCCCTAATAAGCTAGACCATACCCATTAAAGTCCATTATTACTAGATCCACTGTAACCCTTTGGTCCTAAGCAATCATACAGTGAGATCTTTGTTCTTTTTTGTCTTCTAAATTTACACAGATGTGGGTATAGGACTTGCATTTGTTGTTCCTCATATCCCTGATAAAACATAGTTCCAATTGTACGTTTCATTAACCGCTTGCCGACCGCCGCACGATGATTTACGTCGGCAGTCGGCCCTCACAGGCAAAGCGACGTAGGGCTACGTCGCTAGCCTGTGAGGGTCTAGGGAGCAAGCGCGCGCCGCCGGAGGCACGCTCCCACGTAGTCACGGACCCCCCCGTGCGTGCGCCCGACGGGCACTCGCGATCTTCCGTTACACCGGAAGAAAGGCAGGCGGCAAATGTAAACAAAGCCGCCTGTCATTCTTCCCTGTGTAAGAATGGAGATCAAACGGTTCTGCTATGTAGGACCGTTGATCTCTGTTCTTACACTAGTAGCCACAGTCAATCACAGTTAGAAACACGCCCCTAGGGACACAATTAACCCCTCCCTCTCCAATAAAGTTAACTCTTTCACTGCCAGTGTAATTTTTACAGTAACAGTGCATATGTATAGCACTGATTACTGCAGTAATGTCACTGGTAACCCCAAAAGTGTCAAAAATGTCAGTCAAGGGTCCGATTTGTCGAGCGCAATGTCGCAGTCCCGCAAAAAAAATCGCAGATCGCCGCCATTACTCATTAAAAAAAAACAACAAAAATGACAAAAATCTTTCCGTTAGTTAGTAAACTTTTGCGCAAACCAATCAAAATACGCTTTTTGCGATTTTTTTTTTTTTTTTTTTTTTTTTTTTTTTTTTTTTTTTTTTTTACCGAACATATGTAGCATAAAACAAATTGGCCTAAAATGTTAAAAAAAATTTTAGATTTTTACATTTTTTTGGGGGGAATTTCATATAAAAAAATGTGAAAAGTATTGTTTTTGATGCTCTTTTTTTGTTTATAGCGCATGATCAAAAAATCACACAGGTGATCAAATACCACCAAAAGAAAGCTCTGTTTGTGGGAAAAAAAGGACGTCCAATTAGTTTAGGTACAGCGCCGCACGACCGCGCAATTGTCACGCAGTGCCGAATCGCAAAATAGGCCCTGGTCAGGAAGGGGGTAAAATCTTCCGGGGCTTAAGTGGTTAAGACTTAAGTTCCAATTCTCCCTCCCACACCTCATCCCAAGTTGCTGAAGGGGTTAAAACCCTTTCAGTGACTTACCTCAGTGCTATGTCAGGCTCTCCTACTCTCCTTTGTTGCGCATGCGCATTAGGTCTCCCCCGCCAGATGACGGCAGCATTCTTAATCACTAATCTTCAATCCCATTTTTAACTCCAATTATGTAGTTTCCTGATAGACTTCAATGGCAGCATACCTTTGGGTAGCCCCGCCCTCGTTCCTACCTCATAGGTAAGTCTGAGTCAGAGGCCGCGTTCCTTTTTTTGTCCTCCTCTTTCATAAGGAACATTTTGTATGAAGTTTCCTACCTTTTGGAAGATGTGGCGACTGGGGTCTCACGCGGGACAGCCGTGCGGATATTGGGAGCGCCCTTAGGGGTCCAGAAGTTCCAGGATGGCTCCAGTAGTCACCAAATGCCTGGCTAAAAGCAGGGTGGTGAATGGCACACATGCGCAGAAGATTGACACCTGTATTAACAGAATCTCTGCCAATGGCGAGTAGTTGCGCTGGGTCGGATGCCCTGCTAAAAGCTGGTGACCTCTAAAGTGAGCCCAGCACGACGGTGTGCTCTGCTGTTCCTGGGATCTGGTTACCCTGCAGATGCATCGATTTCTCTGTGGACGAGGTCCAGGATACGTGAGTATGTTTGGCTTGAGGTCAGCAGAAGGGGCCATGCAGGCTGCTAGGGAGTAACTCCATTTGTATAGAAAAAATAAATAAATAACCAAAATGCAAAACATGTTGTGATGTGCATTATAGCAATTTCCTGACGCCAACATGGCAGCAAACACATGATATAGCTCTGCCCCTATATCCACCCACAGGACCTGTTTAAATCTATAAAAGCATGACTGAGAACAATCTCCCCATTCTCCTTTTTGTCCTCAAAAGATTAACACCTGCAGACCGTTATATTCAAGAGGAATGCTCTTACCTGCCGACTATGTCGGAGTCCATCTGGGTTCAGCCTCTCCCAGGTCACAGTCCCACATCTTAGGATGCTAAAGGTGCTGACAAGGTGAGGAACCCTTTCTGGTGGTCTTCAGGGGTGAGGAGTTCTTTGTAGAGATGGTGTCCCTCTTGTGGTATCCATGTTGTGAAGTCTAATTACAGCAGCAGGGGCAGCATGTATTTTATCTCTTTCTCTTTGCGTTCTCTCTCTCTCTCTCTCTCTCTCACTGTTTGTTTCCTAGGTTAGGAGTTGGTTCTAAATGCTAATTTTTTCATTATGTTGACTGCATAATGTTGCAAATTAAAGAGTGGAGATGGCCTTGTGGTTCGCAGCAAATTTTGCTTGTTCGATACCCGCCAATTTTGCAAACACATGGCGTTGTTTGCGGCGGCCATATTAGTTTACATTGGGGATAACTTTGACCCATGGCACAGCTGTCAGGTGGAACAGGACAGCCAATTGAAACATTTCAGCACATGGACATGCCCCCTACCTTATAAATAGACCAGAGCATGCGGCCATTTCACATTCTGCTTTTTGTCAGCGTAGGGAAAGGTCTGCTGTATGCATCAGGGAGAGATTGCCAGACACAGATAGCTCTGTTAAGATCCACAAAAGTCCTTTTCAGGGCTGAAATTTCGGTATAGGTCTACTACAGTCTCTTTTCAGTTTAGGGACAGGTATCCAGTCTGTGCTCTAGGGACAGTTAGAGATAGGCAGTGACACAAATCGCTCTGTTAATGTCCACAAAAGTCATTTCAAGGGCTGCAATTTATTTGGTATAGGTGTACAGTTTCTGTTCAGTTTAAAGACAGGTATCCAGTGTGCTCCAGGGACAGAGATCAGCAGTGACACAAATTGCTCTGTTAATGTCCACAAAAGTAATTTCAAGGGCCGCTATTTATTTGGTATATGTGTGCAGTGCACTATATAGGGGTGTAATCCACGGTATAATATACTTTGTAATATAGAAAGCATATTCTAGTGGATTTGTATTGTGCACTGTGCAGCATTGTGACTGGTGTGGTGACTGAGCGTTACTGCAGCAATACTACAAACAGTGACAAAAGCACTTTTAATGTATTATAACTGGTGTGATAGACCAGTGGCCCCCAATACCACATATTGAAGTGGGGTGTTATCTGAGTATACTTTTACAAGTGCATTTGTGTCCTGCAACAATATTGCCTCTTTTGCTGTGTTAACTCTGCTACAAACAGTGCCAAACTCACTGGCCACTTTTTTGAACAACTGGTGTGATAGACCAGTGGCCCCCCAATACCACATATTGAAGTGGGGTGTTATTTAACAGTATACTTTTCTAAGAGTGTATTTTAGTCCTGCAAAAATTTGGCCTATTTTGCTGTGTTTACTCTGCTACACACAGTGACAACAGTTACTGGCCAATTATTTGTAGAACTGGTGTAATAAACCTGTGGCCCCCCAATACCACAGATTGAAGCGGGGTGTTATCTGAGTATACTTTTATACATGCATTTGTGTCCTGCAACAATATTGCCTCTTTTGCTGTGTTAACTCTGCTACACACAGTGCCAAACTCCCTGGCCAATTTTTTCAACAACTGGTGTGATAGACCAGTGGCTCCCCAATACCACAAATTGAAGTGGGGTGTTATATGAGTATACTTTCCTAAGTGTATTTGTGTCCTGCAACAATATTGCCTCTTTTGCTGCATTAACTCTAATACACACAGTGCCAAACTCCCTGGCCAATTTTTTGAACAAGTGGTGTGATAAACCAGTGGCCCCCCAATACCACATATTGAAGTGGGGTGTTATTTAACAGTATACTTTTCTAAGAGTGTATATTAGTCCTGTTTGACCATCCTTGCTCCTGTGCCATCTGCCTGACTTCTAGTGTATCGGCTTGCTCAACGGACTTGCTTCTGCTTAATCCCCTTGTCTTGGCGCCTGTTTGGACTGATACCTGTGTATGACCCTCGGCCTGGCTTTTACCTGCACATTGCTTGATTCCCTGGAGTTCCTGAAAGTTGTTCCGGATACCTTTGTGAACCTTTACCTGCACTCCACAAGCATCCAGTGCTCCTTGGGATGCGTCACCCCTGTCCCACTTCCAGGGGTGATTCGCACTGAGCTGCAAGGGAAGCCCTCTCAGCAATTCGGCCTCTACCAAGAAGTGATCTGACAACTGGTGTGATAAAACTGTGGCCCCCCAATACCACATATTGAAGTGGGGTGTTATTTAACAGTATACTTTTCTAAGATTGTATTTTAGTCCCGCAAAAATTTCACCTCATTTGCTGTATTAACTGTGCTACACACAGTGACAACAGTTACTGGCCAATTATTTGTAGAACTGGTGTGATGAACCTGTGGCCCCCCAATACCACAGATTGAAGCGGGGAGTTACATACCTTTTTCCAGATATACTGCGATTCTCTAGAGACTTTTGTCACAGAGTAATCTAAAAAAATGACAGGCAGAGGAAGAGGCAGACCCTTACGCAGGGGTGGTAGGGGTAGGGCAGGAGCAGTAGGCCGGAGCCAAAGTGTGAAGTTTCAGAAGGGACGTTCGATTATGTCAAAGGACGCACCAGCCTGTGAGGCTCTAGGGGGTGAGCGTGCGCCGCCGGAGGAGCGCTCCTGCCCCCGCTCGCTCCTGCACATCCCCGCGCGTGTGACCGGCGGACCCGATGTCCGCCGGTCACTCGCGATCGTCCGGTGCAGAGGGAGAAAGGCAGGCAGCTGATGTAAACAAAGCCGCCTGTTATTCTCCCCTGTGTAAGAACAGAGATCATACGGTCCTGCTATGTAGGATCGTATGTCTCTGTTGTTACAACACAACCCACGCCCCTTTACAGTTAGAAGCACGCCCCTAGGGACACAGTTAACCCCTGGATGTCTAATAAAGTTAACCCCTTCCCTGCCAGTGTCATGTTTACAGTAACAGTGCATATGTGTAGCACTGATTACTGTAGTAATGTCACTGGTACCCCCAAAAGTGTAAAAAATGTCAATGTCGCAGTCCCGCAAAAAAAAAAATCGCAGATCACCGCCATTACTCGTTAAAAAGAAACAAAAATGACAAAAATCCTTCCCTTAGTAAGTAAACGCAATAACTTTTGCGCAAACCAAACAAAATACGCTTATTGCGATTTTTTTTTTTACCAAACATATGTAGCAGAAAAAAAATTGGCCTAAAGTGTTAAAAAATTTTGATTTTTACATTTTTTGGGGGGGGAATTTCATATAAAAAATGTGAAAAATATTGTTAAAATTTACGCTCTTTCTTTGTTTATTACGCAAAAGCTAAAAATCGCACAGGTGATCCAATACCACCAAAGGAAAGCTTGTGGGGAAAAAAAAGGGACGTCAATTTAGTTTAGGTACAGCATCGCATGACCGCGCAATTGTCCGTTAAAGTCACGCAGTGCCGAATCGCAAAACAGGGTCTGGTCAGGAAGGGGGTAAAATCTTCCGGGGCTTAAGTGGTTAAGAAGGCACCTGAACTCCCATCACCAAGCTCAGTGGGAGCAACACCATCAGAACCCAAAAAGTCACACTCCAGGCTCTCACCGTCCAGCCCCTTCTCCTCTCTCCTCACAATTGTTCTCCACTCCACCTTCCATCATGGCGTCGTCACGTTGTTCTGGAAAAAGGCAGGCTTCTGTGGCCCAAATGTTGGAGCGGAAAAAAATGATGACGCCGGATAACCCTCTTGCCCAACGTTTGACTGCTGGCTTGTCGGAACTGATAGCCCGCCAACTATTGTCAAATCAACTGGTGGACTCTGAGGCCTTTCCTAAATTTGTGGCCATTGGAACACCATAATGGAAGGTCCCAGGCAGGAGATATTGCTCGCAGAAGGGCATTCCAGAGCTGTATGGCCATGTTCAGCGGCAAGTGAATATATCTCTGGCACACAGTGTTGGTGCCAAGATACATCTGACCACAGACACATGGTCTAGCAAACACGGGCAGGGAAGCTACTGTATATCACTTTTACTGCCCACTTGGGTGAACCTTCTGATGACCGTCAAGCATGTAACCCGTGGCACCTGTGTAGATTTGGTTGTACCGCCATGGATTGCATGCAGGCCTGCCTCCTCTTCTCCTCCTCCTCCTCCATCCTCCCTCTCCTCCTCGGCTGACTCCTCCTTTTCCGCTGCTACCATCTCTTCCGCTGCGCCGCACAAGATCCCCAGAACCTATTTCACATGCAAGGTGAGACGTTGCCATGCTGTGCTGCGTCTGTTGTGCCTGGAAGCCAAGAGCCACACTTATCCTGCACTCCTTTCAGCTTTGCGTTCACAGGCAGATCATTGGCTGACACCGCTGAATTTGACAGTTGGTAAAGTGGTGTGTGACAATGGTGCCAATCTGCTGAGCGTGCTGAAACATGGCAAAATAACACACGTGCCAAGCATTGGAAAACGTCCTGAACTTGGTCGTGCAGTGATTCGTTGCCAAATACCCTGGGGCCCAGGATGTCTTGCGGCAGGCCAGGAAAATCTCGGGCCATTCCAGAAGATCTTACACAGCCATGGCTCACCTTGCTGACATTCAGCGGCGACACAACCTACCCATCAGGCGTCTTATTTGTGACTGCCCGACGCGATGGAACTCAACATTACATATGCTTGATAGGCTGCTCCAGCAGAAACGTGCAGTTAACGACTACCTGTACGACCTCTGCGGCAGGACAGTTTCTGGGGAGCTTGGGTTTTTTTCACCTCGCTAGTGGCTGCTCATGCGTGACGCATGCAGACTTCTGTGGCCAATCGATGAGATCACCAAACTAGTCAGTCACGGCCAGGGCACCATCAGTGACATCGTACCTTACGCCTTATTTCTGTAGCGTGCATTGTGTCATGTCATTGATCAAGCCGTCGAGGAGCAGGAGCAGGAAGATGAGGAGGTCGCAATGTTGGATGAATTCCCAGTGGATGCTACTCCATCTGAGACAAGTCAACAGCAGGAGTCTGAAGAAGAGTCAGAGGAGGAGGGTGCCGGGGGGGGGGTGAGGAGGAAGAGCATGCTTTAAACCTTTCTGGAATCCCTGGTGTTATCCGTGGATGGGGGAGGAGAACGAGAGAACGAGGACGACATTATCCTGGATAATGAGCTGGAAGCAGGCCACTACACCGCTTCCAGTTTAGTGCGAATGGGAGCCTTCATGTTTTAAGGGGGACCCCCATATAAAAAGCATAAAGGCCAAGGACCAGTACTGGATGGCAAACATACTTAGGCCCTCGGTACAAACAAAAAATGGCGGTAATGTTACCACAATCACAGAGGGCGGTCAGAATGCAGCACTTCCAGACCTTGCTGCGGGAAATGCTGCATTCTGCTTTTGTGTGCGCTGGCACAGAATTTCCAGTCACAGAGAGACAGTTGCAGGTAGCAATACAACAGCGCCTTGAAGATGTCTTGGTCACTTCAGATATGAGATCCTTCTTTCAGCCGACCCATCGACAGCTGTACTCTGGATCCAGCATCAGGGAAAGCCTAGACCGACAGGTGTCCGACTACATTGGGTTAACGGCCAATGTGGACGCTCTGAGGAGTGATGAACCCCTGGACTACTGGGTGGGCAGGCTTGACCTCTGGCCAGAGCTTGCACAATTTGCAATGGAAATGTTGGCTTGCCCCCCGTGTAGTGTCCTGTCCGAAAGGACGTTCAGTGCAGCAGGGGGGATCGTGACCGATAAGCGCACTCGCCTAGCTCATGACAGTGTAGACTACCTCACATTTATAAAAATGAATAAGGCATGGATCTCTGAGGAATTCAACACATGTGACCAGTAGACCATGTTTCATTGAAATTCCTCATGCCAGGCCACAAATATCCACCAGACCGCCATTCATCCACAACAATTCCTGGTCCTTGTCTTCACTAAATACAGCGGCATAAAAGGCATTTCATGTCCATGGAATGCCAAATTTTTGCGGCCTTTCAGGGCCGACAATTATTTTTTATGTGAATGCCTAATGTACCTCCAGCCATAGAATACAACTTTCTTTGCTGTCAGGTAAACCCATGTGGGCTAATTTTTGAGCCAATACTGGCCGACACTTACTTCTGTATCCTGTGAATGCCTAATGTACCTTCAGCCACAGAATACAACATTCTTAGCTGTCAGGTAAACCCATGTGGGCTAATTTTTGGGACCAATACTGGCCGACACTTACTTCTGTATCCTTTGAATGCCTAATGTGCCTTCAGCCACAGAATACAACGTTCTTAGCTGTCAGGTAAACCCATGTGGGCTAATTTTTGGGGCCAATACTGGTGGACACTTACTTCTGTATCCTGTGAATGCCTAATGTACCTTCAGCCACAGAATACTATGTTCTTAGCTGACGGGTAAACACATGTGGGCTAATTTTTGGGGCCTGGAATGGCCGACATTTACTTCTTTGTCCTGTGAATGCCTAATTTTTCAGACTGGAATTGAAAATCAATGGGTCTGTAAAGGTTCCGCCAAATTGTGGAATGGATGCGGACCCATTTTACAGATGTTTGAATAGACCCTATATGTATTTGACATGTATTTACTGGCTGCTGTCAGTTCTGGCTGATTTATGAAAAAAAATAAAACAATTTTGCTGTAAAAGAAAAAAAATGAAATTTTAGGGCAACTTTTCCAATTGCAATACTTCTCTGTTATGACATCGTCCATGTGCTGGGACTATTTGTGCACAGCTAGTAAGTCTTTTGTGACTACAAATATGGCCAAAAGGTTTTTAAAGTTCGCCTCCCATTAAAGTCAATGGGGCCCGCAGCAAATTTGCGGTTCGTGGACTTTGGAGAAAATTTGCGGCTGATGTTGGTCCATCACTATTAAAGAGGAATCAGTTTCAGCTTGGGGCAAAGCAACACAGGCAGATTCTACATTCCAGGTAAGTTAAAAAAAGGGGATTTAATAGGATTAAATATGTATGGATGTGTGTATATGTGGGTAAAACAAAAACAAAAAAAGTGTGTGTGTGTGTATATAATTTTATATATATATATATATATATATATATATATATATATATATATATATAAATATATATGAAATACGTATAGCAGGGGGGGGAGTACCGCGCTTTAAAGGTGCTTAATAAAATTAATTAATACGTATTGGTCATGCTAAATAAAAGTGCTTTAGTGCTTCCAAATATAATAATCCTATATATCCCTATGTGCATCCCACCATCATTTGCAAAAAAAATTTAATTATTAGTGATAACATTGATTTCTCTTCAATACATAAATAATCTCTTATAGGTGATGTAACTATAGTGCTTAATAAAATCCACAATCCATATATAAACTGGTAAAAAATATTAAAGTGCCAGTGAGCTCATAACATAAGAAGTAATAAATAATAGTGCTCTTGAGTCCACAATAAATATATAGTTCAGTGATACAAGTATTAAAGTGCTGAAGTGTCCTTGAAATAAATTAACCACTTAACGACCAGCCACGTAGATCTACGTCGGCTGACTTTGAGTGGTTATACCGGGATGATGCCTCTAGCTAGAGGCATCATCCCGGTACCGTTGTTTGAAGCCGACGGTCGGCTTTCCGTCGGTAACGATCGATGCGGCTCGGGAGCCGCTCGATCGTTACCCGGGGGGGGGGGGCGGGAGGGGACGTCCCCCCCCCTCCCGCCGCCTTCCGCGGCTTTGCTCGGGGCTCCCGTCCCACCGGGAGCCCCGAGCACCCAGCCGGCGCGTCCACCGGCTGGATGGAGTCCCGATGAATGCCGGAAATGGCATTGATCGGGTCTCCGATGACGTAACCCGGAGGCGGCGTCCATGACGTCACATCCGGGTTACTCTGCTGCAAAAGGCGGCAGATTTGAAAAACGGCTGTATGCAAAAATGCCGTTTTCGGCGTTTTGCATACAGGGAAGTGTAGTGGAGGGGTCTAGGGTCTTTTATATATTTATATATATATATATATATATATATATAGGGTGTATATTGTGAAAGATGATGTCACGCCAAGTAAATAGATACCAACATGTTACGGTTTAAAATTGCGCACACCCGTGGGATGGCGACAAACTACGGTCAATAGAGATCTCAATAGGCGACGCTTTACATTTTTTTAACGGTTACCAGTTTAGAATTAGAGTGTAGCTCTTTTTTTTCATTATTGCTCACGCTCTGGCGATCGCGGCAATACCTCACATGTGTGGTTTGAACATCGATTTCATTCGCGGCTCGACTTATGTATAGTTTTTTTTTTTCGAGCGTGAGCTAACGGTGATGGGGGCGGCTACATTTTATTTTTCTCCTATTTATTTTTTATTTTTTTAACTTTATTACAGGTTTTTAAAAAAAAAAAAAAATCTGATCACTTTTATTGCTATCACAAGCAATGTAAACAATCCCTTGTGACACCAATATACAGTGACAGGTACTCCTTATGGAGGGATCAAGGGTCTAAAAGACCCTAGACCCCTCCACTATACTTCATGTATGCAAAACGAAGAAAACTGTATTTTTGCATAAAGCTGTTTTTTAAATCTGCCGCCTTTTGCAGCAGAGTAACCCGGAAGTGACGTCATGGACGCCGCCTCCGGGTTACGTCATCGGAGACCCGATCAAAGTCGTTTCCGGCTTTGATCAGGACTCCATCCAGCCAGCGGACACGCTGGCTGGGTGCTCGGGTCTCCCGGTAGGACGGGAGGCCCGTTCATAGTCACGGAAGGCGGCAGGAGGGGGGGGACGTCTCCCGAGCCGCATCGGTCACTACTGATGGAAAGCCGACTGTCGGCTGTAAACCACGGTACCGGGATGGTGCCTTTAGCTAGAGGCATCATCCCGGTATAACACCGCAAAGTCTGCCGACGTAGATCTACGTCACTTTGCGGTAAGTGGTTAAAATGCTCCAATGTCGTTTTAGGGTCTATTACAGTCTCTTTAACATTAGGGCCAGGTATCCTGTGGTTGCTTTAGGGGCAGTTAGATATCGGCTGCAGTCGCACAGAAATTGCTTTGTCAATGTCCACAAAAGTCATTTAAAATGTTCCAATGTCGTTTTATGGTTTATTACAGTCTCTTTAACATGAGGGCCAGGTATACTGTGGTTGCTTTAGGGACAGTTACATATCGGCTGCAGTCGCACAGAAATCACTTGATCAATGTCCACAAAAGTCATTTAAAATGCTCCAATGTCGTTTTAGGGTCTATTACAGTCTCTTTAACATTAGGGCCAGGTATCCTGTAGTTGCTTTAGGGACAGTTTGATATCGGCTGCAGTCACACAGAAATCGCTTTGTCAATGTCCACAAAAGTCATGTAAAGGGCTGCAATTTTTTGGGTATTGCTGTGCAGTGCACAAAAAGGGGGGGTGGTAATCCACAGTATAATATACTTGGTAGAAAGCATATTATAGTGGATTAGTAGTATTATTGTGCACTGTGCAGCATTGTGACAGGTGTGGTGGTGAGACTGAGCGTTTCTGCAGCAACACTACACACAGTGACAAAAGCACTTATAATGTATTATAACTGGTGTGATAGACCAATTGCCCCCCCCCCCCCCCCATGCCACATATTGACGTGGGGTGTTATCTGAGTAAACTTTTTCAAGTGTAATTGTGTCATGCAACAATATTGCCTAGTTTGCTGAGTGAAGTCTGGTACACACTGCGCCAAACTCACTGGCCAATATTTTTGAACTGGTGTGCTACACCAATGCTCCCCCCCAATGCCACATATTGAAGTGGGGTGTTCTCTGAGATTAGCTTTTTCAAGTGTATTTGTGTCATGCAACAATATTGCCTAGTTTGCGGAGTGAAGTCTGGTACACACTGCGCCAAACTCACTGGCCAATTTTTTGAACAGGTGTGCTACACCAATGCTCGGGGGGCAATGCCACATATTGAAGTGGGGTGTTCTCTGAGTAAGCTTTTTTCAAGTGTATTTGTTTCATGCAACAATATTGCCTAATTTGCTGAGTGAAATCTGGTACACACAGCGCCAAACTCACTGGCCAATTTTTTGAACTGGTGTGCTACACAAATGCCACATATTGAAGTGGGGGGTTATTTAACAGTATAATTTTCTAAGATTGTTTTTTAGTCCTGAAAACATTTGGCCTATTTTGCTGTGTTAACTCTGCTACAAACAGTGACAACAGATACTGGCCAATTATTTGTAGAACTGGTGTAATAAATATGTACGCCCCCCAATGCCACATATTGAAGTGGGGTGTTCTCTGAGTAAACTTTTCAAGTGTATTTGTGTCATGCAACAATATTGCCTAGTTTGCTGAGTGAAGTCTGGTACACACAGCGCCAAACTCACTGGCCAATTTTTTGAACTGGTGTTCAAAAAACACCAATACCCCTCCCCCCCCCCAATGCCACATATTGAATTTAGGTATTATTTAACAGTATACTTTTCTAAGATTGTATTTTAGTCCTGCAAACATTTGGCCTCTTTTGCTGTGTTAACTCTGCTACACACAGTGACAACAGTTACTGGCCAATTATTTGTAGAACTGGTGTAATAAACCTGTGCCCCCCCCCCCCCCATGCCACTTATTGGATTGAGGTGTTATTTAACAGTATACTTTTCCAAGATTGTATTTTAGTCCTGCAAACATTTGGCCTCTTTCGCTGTGTTAACTCTGCTACACACAGTGACAACAGTTACTGGCAAATTATTTATAGAACTGGTGTAATAAACCTGTGCCCCCCCCCCCCCAATGCCACATATTGAATTTAGGTGTTATTTAACAGTATACTTTTCTAAGATTGTATTTTAGTCCTGCAAACATTATCCTCTTTTGTTGTGTTAACTCTGCTCCACACAGTGACAACAGTTACTGGCCAATTATTTTTAGAACTGGTGGACTGACTGACCGGCAGATAGGGAGGAGAGGCAGGCAGAACTTGCATTGCAGAAGAGGTAGAAAGCAGACTGCAAATATATCAGGAGCGAACCATCAACCATGTACAGTCACATCTGGCACTCCCAGGACGCCGGCACATGGCTCCGCAGTGTGGGCTTTTACTAATGTGTCCATTGCTGACACCAGTGTTGCCATCTTCAGTCTTTGCAGTCAACGCATAAGTCGCGGTAAGCCCAACACTCACCTAGAGATAACCACCTTAAGAAGGCTCCTGAAATCCCATCACCAAGCCCAGTGGGAGCAAAACTGTCAAAACCCACAAAGCCACACTCCATGCTCTCACCGCCCAGCCTCTTCTCCTTCTCCTCCCCCTTCTCCTGTCTCCTCACACTCCACCTTCCATGATGTCATCGTCACATTTTTCTGGAAAAAGGCAGGCTTCTGTGGCTTAAATGTTGGAGCTTAAAAAAAGGTGTCAGTTCAACCCATGTGAGCTCATGTTTGCGGCCTAAACAGCCCGCCACCAACTTGTGTATACTGTGAACGCCTACTGTACCTCTAGCAATCATATACTACGTTCTTTACTGTCAGTTCAACCCATGTGAGCTCATGTTTGCGGCCTAAGCAGCCCGCCACCAACTTGTGTATACTGTGAACGCCTACTGTACCTCTAGCAATCATATACTACGTTCTTTGCTGTCAGTTCAGCCTATGTGAGCTCATGTTTGCGGCCTAAACAGGCCGCCACCAACTTGTGTATACCGTGAATGCCTACTGTACCTCTAGCCATCATATACTATGTTCTTTGCTGTCAGTTCAATCCATGTGAGCTCATGTTTGCGGCCTAAACAGCCCACCACCAACTTGTGTATACTGTGAACGCCTACTGTACTTCTAGCCATCATATACTACATTCTTTACTGTCAGTTCAACCCACGTGAGCTCATGTTTGCGGCCTAAACAGGCCGCCACCAACTTGTGTATACTGTGAACGCCTACTGTACCTCTAGCAATCATATACTACGTTCTTTACTGTCAGTTCAACCCATGTGAGCTCATGTTTGTGGCCTAAACAGGCCACCACCAACTTGTGTATACTGTGAACGCCTACTGTACCTCTAGCAATCATATACTACGTTCTTTACTGTCCGTTCAACCCAAGTGAGCTCATGTTTGCGACCTAAACAGCCCACCACCAACTTGTGTATACTGTGAACGCCTACTTTACCTCTAGCCATCATATACTACGTTCTTTGCTGTCAGTTCAACCCATGTGAGCTAATTTTTGGAGCCTATCTGAGTATACTTTTACAAGTGTATTTGTGTCCTGCAACAATATTGCCTCTTTTACTGAGTGAAGTCTGATACACACAGTGCCAAACTCACTGGCCAATTTTTTGAACAACTGGTGTGATAAACCAGTGGCCCCTCAATACCACATATTGAAGTGGGGTGTTATCTGAGTATACTTTTACAAGTGTATTTAGGAATGATGGTATAGCAATAATGAGTGCAACAGATACTTGCACCCAATCTGCTAGCAGTACACCACCGCTTGATTTGAGCAGCAGGCAAATTTCACTACCCCAGTTGCTGAAAAAAATACTGTCCCAGCAATCCACATGCTCAGCGTCTTAATGCTAGTTTGGCCAAATTGCTAGCACTACAATTGCTGCCTTTTAATTTGTAGACTCTGCTCCCTTTCGTGAATTTGTGGAATGTGCTGTACCACAGTGGCATGTTCCAAAAAGACATTTCCTTTCATGTAAGGCCATTCCGGCTCTCTACCATCATGTGGAAGGTAGTGTTTTGGCCTCCTTGGACAGAGCAGTCAGCAGGAAGGTTCACATTACTCTTGGTTCAGCAGGCATGGACAGGGACATTACATTTCCTTCCTTGTGCACACTCGGTAACTCTGCTGGCAGCTGGGAAGGATGCAGAACAGGGTTTTCTTGCTGTAGCTTGTTTTGCCACTGTGCCTCCAAAAAGCTGGTGCTGGTTCTGCCACATCTGACTACTCCACCTCCTCCTCTATGTCCTCTTCTGCTGAATTGTCCTCTGGAGCAGCAGTGCTCCCTAAGCATTCAAGGGGCTACGCAAGCAGTAAGGCTAAAATATGCCATGCAGTGCTTCAGTTAGTCTGTCTAGGGGATAGGAGTCACACCGGGGCAGAGATTCTATGAGCTCTGCAGGGGCAGGCTCAGAGATGGTTGACGCCATGACAGCTTGAGCCAGGAATGGTTGTATGCGACAATGGCACCAACCTTTTCCGCCCTCCGACAGGGACACTTGACACATGTCCTGAATTTGGTGGTGCAGCACTTCTTGAACAGATACCCGGGCTTACAAGATCTCCTGAGGCAGACCAGAAAAGTCGGTGGCCATTTATGGCGTTCATACAATGCCAGTGCTCGGCTATCTGAATTTCAATGGGAATTCAGCCTGCCCACCAACCGCCTTATTTGTGACATGCCCACCAGGTGAAACTCAACATTGGCAATACTGCAGTGGCTGCACATGCAGCAGAGGGCCATCAATAAGTACCTGTGTGAGTATGGCACAAGGACAGGCTCAGGGGAGCTTGGCTTTTTTATGCCACGCCAGTGGCTTTTGATAAAGGATGCATGCACCGTCCTGTCACCATTTGAGGAGGACACAAAGATGGTGAGCCGGGACGATGCATACATCAGTGACATTATCCCTCTAGTCTACCTGCTGGAGCACACGCTTCATGGAATCATGAACAGGGCACTTGAGGCAGAACAGCAGAATGAAGAGGAGGACTTCCTTTCCTCACAAGGCTCCCTTTATGCAGATATCGTTCCTGTGGGGACACAAAACACACAGAAGGAAGAGGAGGAGGAGGATTGAGGCAGCATGGATGTAGAGGATAGCATACAGCAGTCTTCAAGGGATGGTTTTCATTCCCCAGAAACCCCATGAGTTGTACATGGTTGGGGAGAGATTGCTTCTGACAATGTCATCCTTAGTGACCCAGAGGACTCAGAAGCTCATGCCTCCTCAAACTTGCGTTGCATGGGCTCCCTGATTCTGCAAAGCCTGCAAAAGGACCAGAGGATTTGTGCTATCAAGGAGAGGCATAATTACTGGTTGACAACCCTTCTTGATCCACGTTATAAGGGTGAAGTTTCAAGAGCAGACTTGGAGACCTTACCAACTGAGCATTCACTGGGTTCCTGGGTCTTGAGGATCGAGCACTGGCCAGAACTTGCTCAATATGCAGTGGAGCTACTGGCCTGTTCTGCTTCCAATGTGCTTTCCGAACAGACATTCAGTGCTGCTGGAGGTTTTGTGACGGACAAAACCGTACGTCTATCCACAGACTCTGTTGACCAGATGACTTTTATTAAAATATACAGCCCTGGATCAACAGCTGCTATCAAGCCCCTGATGCTGATGTAACTGATTGAATTTGCTAGGGGTCTGCCATCCCTTGAAGACTTCATATGCTGCCTATTCTATTCCTCAACCTTGATTTTGCTAGCTTACAACAATGTTTTTGGTTTAGGTCACCGCCAACACCCAAGGCCTAATTTTTCTGCACTTGTATGACAGGTGCATACAATTTAAATTTCGTAAATCATTTTTAACAGCAGGCCCTGTCCCTGTGCCCTTCGCCCAGCAAGAGTAACTGAGTGGTTACGGTGTTCAGGCACCACCAACACCAAAGGCCCAATGTTTTTGTACATGCAATTTCAAATTTGTATGGAAATTTTAGCAGCAGGGCCCGTTCCTTCGCCCAGCAAGAGTAACTATGAAGGAGGTTATGGTGTTTAGGCACCACCAACACCAAAAGCCCAATTTTTATGCACCTGTATGACAAATTCATGCAATTTCAATTTCATATCTAATTTCTACAGGCAGGGGCCTGTCCCTGTGCCCAGCAAGAGTAACTATGAGGGGTTGCGGTTTTCAGGCACCACCAACAACCAAGGCCAGATTTTCCGGCACCTGTATGACAAGTTCATGTGATTTCAATTTCGGATCTAATTTCTAATGGCAGGGCCTGTCGCTGTGCCAAGCAAGAGTAACTATGAGGGGTTGCGGTGTTCAGGGAATGAAGGGAGGATGATGATCGCTATAGGAGAAACGAGCTGATAAGTGAAAAAAGGGGGGGCAAAAGTTCTGACAAAAAGTCAGTGAGACACTGTTACGAATAGAAATAAGGTTCAATTCAGTTGGAAAATCAAAAGACACAGGGTAGATGATGCTGGTGCCAAATCACACTGGGTGCAGAGAGAGGGTATCAAGCCAGCTCGCAGAGTATGAAGCAGCGCTGTGTGAAATAGACAAGGGGGGAAGAGAGCGGTGCCAATCTCAGTGCAGTAAGTTTAAAATTACATTTTATTATAATAAGACACTCACATATGGTACTGTAATATATGCCTGAAGTTAATGGGGCACGCTGTGATGGTGCAGATCTGGCAGCAGGCAGATTCCCGTGTCTCACAGCGCCCTGGCCGTTACAGTGGAGTCCGGGGCTCCAGGTGCAGGGGAGGAGAGGAGAAAGCCATTGCATCCAGAGAGTTAGTGTGGCAGCAGTGGGCGTGTCCTGGCACGTGTTCGGAGCTTGCGTGCTCCTTCATCAGGCCTCTTCAGGCACCACCAACATCCAAGGCCCAATTTCTGGCACCTGTATGACAAGTTCATGCGATTTCAATTTCATATCTAATTTCTAAAGGCAGGGCCTGTCCCTGTGCCCGGCAAGAGTAACTGTGAGGGGTTGCGGTGTTCAGGAACCACCAACAATCAAGAACCAATTTTTCTGCACCTCAACAACAAGTTCATGCGATTTCAAATTCGTATGGAATTTTTCACCAGCAGGGCCCGTTCCTGCACCCAGCAAGAGTAACTGTGAGGGGTTGCGGTGTTCAGGCACCACCAACAACCAAGGCCCAATTTTTCTGCACCTGTATGACAAGTACATGCGATTTGAAATTTTGTATGTATATTTGTATATGACATTTTTTCCTTTAGAAATGTCAGTATTGCTGCAGCAGGCTACATACATCGTACAGATGCGCTACTTTGCAGGCACATTAAGGGGACCCCCTAGGCACGATATTTAAAGTAATTTTTCATTTTTATATTTTCACTTTAAGCATCATTAAAATAAGTAAATCACTGCTCCTTTAAAAACGATTGTTTTTAAGAAAAAGGTTTGCATTGTTACGTGTTCCCAAGGTCAGTACCCGGACCCCCATACACTTTAGTTGGGCAATAACTTGCATTTAAGCCTTTGAAATGAGGACAAGAGATGGCCTTGCGGTTCACCCGGCGGTCGGTTCGCGGCAACTTTTGCTTGTTCGCTACCCGCCAAATTTGCGAACACATGGCGTCGTTCGCGGCGCCATATTTGTTTACATTGGGGAGAACTTTGACCCATGACACAGCCGTCAGGTGGAACGGGACAGCCAATTGAAACATTCCAGCACATGGACAGTCCCCCTACCCTATAAATAGACCTGAGCTGTTGGCCATTTCACATTCCGCTTTCTGCCAGTGTAGGGAGAGGTCTGCTGTGCTTATGAGGGAGAGTTTGCTAGACACATATAGCGCTGTGGAGATCCACAAAAGTCCTTTTCAGGGCTGGTATTTCAGTATAGGTCTACTAGTATCTTTTGAGTTTAGGAAGAGTTATCCAGTGGTTGCTTTAGGGGCAGTTAGAGATCGGCTGCAGTGACACAAATCGCTCTGTTAAAGAGGAAGTAAACCCTCCTCTGCAAGTTGTACCTATAGGTAAGCCTATGATAAGGCTTACCTATAGGTACTGTAAATATCTCCTAAACATGTACCGTTTAGGAGATATTTACCTTACATGCAGCCAGTGACGTCACTGGCGCATGCGCTCTGAAGGAACAGCCGCTGGTGCCGTTCCTATAGAGCCCCGTGCCGTGACCGTCGGCTCCCGCACGCATGCGCGGGAGTGACGTAATCACGGGTCCGGCCAATCAGATGGCCGGATGCAGCGATCCCGGAAGACGGGCGACTGAACATGTCGCCCGTCATACAGGTAAGCGGGCGGCACGGCGGGGGCTCGTTCTAAGGTAAGTATTTCATAATGAGCTAGTATGCGATGCATACTAGCTCATTATGTGTTTATCTTTCAGGTTGTAAAAAAAAAAAAAGTGTTAAACGAGTTTACAACTTTCATGTCCACAAAAGTCCTTTTCAGGGCTGGTATTTCGGTATAGGTCTAGTCTCTCTTCAGTATAGGGACAGGTTATCCAGTCTGTGCTGTAGGGGCATTTAGAGATCGACATCTGCAGTGACACACATCACTCTGTTAATGTCCACAAAAGTCATTTAAAGTGCCGCAATGTCGTTATAGGAAAAAATATATATATGTAGCACAAATCTGCCCTCTACTGGTGATACTATATATCCCCTGCGCACAAGTGACCTCAAAGCAAGTCTTAAAAAGACAATACCGCAGCTACTAAAAAAGCAAATGTGTAAAAGTATACTCAAATATATCTTCCCTTGGAACAGACAAAATGATATAAGTAGCGCAGGTATACTTGAGGGGAAATGACGTGGCTCATAAACAAGTCAAATCTTATAAAAGTCCTTAAACGTCCATCAATGCAAAAAATTCAAAACAAGGGGTTAATTTCTCCAGTAATAGTCCAATCCACCAAGTGAGAATCACCACCAAGTGTTGGGGTCACCACAGCTCTACACCTCCACCAATGTGATAATGGGGGGAATGGTAACTCACCAGAAGCTATGGCCTACCTATTTGCATAGGACAGGCAAACAGGCTGCTGTATAACAAATCCCACTCAGGAACAAATGTTGCTGCTATTACTGGATCTCAATCTCGGGTAGTCACTTGTCTCCCTTCTCCTCCAGGTGATTGTTCACAATAGGGGGGAAGAAGGAACCGCACTAGCGTGATATTGTTTCACCTATCAGATTTATTAAGAAAAACCCCCAATACAAATGTACTCACAAACGCAATAAAACAATCTGCCTTCAATATCCTAATAGATCACAGTGCTACGGGTACCGTGGTAGGCTGTTTCAATCCTGCTCACCCTCTCCACGCTGGTGTCTCGGATCTCCAAAGCCGCCGCTCGTGTCCCCCGTGCACTTCCGGTCGCCGTAAGGTTCATGCTCTGACGCGTTTCGTCATTTCCGACTTTTTCAAAGGGCGTGAACCTTACGGCGCGGCGTCCGGCTATATAGGAGAATCAGCTGACGGATTTGACAAGGATGCAATGACCCGCCCTCGTATGCAAATTGGGCCGCACGGTAACTGCGAGCTCTTCCGCCCAAACTGTATCGCTAAAAAGGTCCTACATACTGTCTGTCTTGCCCATACTTAGGTCCTATTCCCGTATGGCTAAACTGCATGATTTTTGGTTATAATATACAGTGGGCGGTCATGCCCTATACAATATAGAGCAGCCATTAGCATAAATTATGTTATATTAATCTACGGTGTCCCATTGATTAAAATGATATACATTGGGTGGTCTTGTGAATGCAAGAAATACCCTTATTCCGTCAGCATCTTCCTCCCATATTCATATAATCATGAAATACACAATGAAATACAGGCTGATTCTCCTTATACAACACAAATTAAAGTGCATATAATGAAATAAATATTAAAAAATATAATTGTGCAACTCTCAATGTCCAAGAACACATGTGTGGTCACGAATGATTTCCCAAAAGATGCCAATCAATGCAACACGTCAGAAGTCAATATGGATGAAACTGGGATCCCATAGGAATCCAAATAAAAACATATATTAAGATTATTAAAAATAAAAAAGTCTAAAAAACACTTATTAAACTCATCCTAAAACCATACATCCAATATTCTAAAATGATCTTTAAAGGGCAGAGATGTATAGTAACGAAGTAGAACTACTTAAGTACTATACTTAAGTACCGAAATGCGGTATCTGTACTTTCCTAGAGTAGAATTTTTTTCTCCTACTTCTACTTTTACTTCACTACATTTTTTTGATGATTTCGATACTTCTACTCAAGTATTTTTTTTTTGTGCTGCATAGTTACTCGTTACTTTTAAAAAAATTACCACTGCCAGAACAGTAGATGGCAGGTTGCATAAAGCTCATAAAAATGTGTATAATGTCATTTGTAAATCAGCGCATACGAAAATAAAGGCTGTGTATAATAAAAGCTGCTATACCAAATCTTTCCAATAAAAAGAAAATATGAAACAAACAAATAAATGGTGCTACAGCGCTTAAAGTGCATCAAGAAACTACTAACAAACACAACTTGGCTGTGCGAATAAAGTGCCTGTGCAATCGATATATCATCGTTGCCCCCAGTGCCCTGCCCACACTCCACACAGTATCAAAAATAAAGTGACATGAATGTGCTAAAGCCTAAATGCAATGAAAATAATTATTCCCACAATGTAACAGTAAATTCAATTCATATAAAATATGACAATAAATCACAATAAAATAAGTTATGAAATAAGTTAGGTCAGGTGCGTGCAACAAGTTGAAGTGTGTAAACCTATCTATAACGAAAAGTCCATGAATGAATTCCAGTGTGCAAATCTAAAGTGTCACTTCACTTGTCAGATGCTTCCACCTCCTTCAGTGCTCGAGTGACCGACCAACACACTTAATGGTGGTGGCACTGGTGGATAGCGTCTGGGTGGCACTGTGGCACTGGTACTGACTGCACTGGTTCAAAAAGCCATATATATTTAATTATTTCAATTCTCAATCTCATTGGTCCTCTCCTCATAAGATATTAATAACTTAAGATTAGTTGATGAACTTCTTGGCGGCCCTGGCAGGATGACGGGGACACCCGCCACTTCTGGAGCCGAGCCGCTGTGATTCCCCAACATGTGACAAAGTGACAGCCAGGAGATCTAGTGGCTAGTAGTGCTCAACAATACCGCTTTTATATATAAAAATGAAATAAAATATACTGACTCACAATTTAGTAGTAGTAGATAGCGTGTAGCAGTAGGCAGCACAACTCAATTCAATCAATCCCACAGCCTCGCTCGCGCCGCGGCCTGCGGAATCACTGTCATGATCATCAAGTTAAGACCGCACAGGAGGAGCCATGCTGCCGTCTTCCCGCTCGAGGTCTCTGCCTCTAGACGTGTTGTGTTTCACTCAGACTCCACCCCTTAGAGCCCTTACTGAGAGGAGTTGTGACGCGGGCGGCCGGACGCGGGAGCAGGACTCGGAGCATTTTCTTCGTTATCTCATCTTCTTCTCTATGAGGTGAGTGAGGTGGACCGTGGAGAGGGCCTAATCCTTGCCATGGCAAATGTGCCATTTGAGAATCAAATAATCAATATAAAATATTAATATATTATATACACACGGATCATGGGTGGCTTTTTTGAACCAAGAAGAGTGAGACTGACGGCTATGATGATTATCCGACCATCCATGGTCCATGGACCATAAGTGTTGTGTTGTGGTGGTGCCTGTGCTTCCTGCGGCCTGCCTCTGCCTGTGCGGCTGTGCCTGCACTGCAGTGGCCACTGGCAGTGGAACTTGACTTGAGCAAAGCAAATGAGCACTACTAGTGTGAAGGACAGGTGGTGGAAGCATGTTCTGACAAGTTCTTATAATGAAAATAATATAGACAGCTTTTTGAACCAGTGCAGTGCCAGTGCTACTAAGGTGAGAGGCAGAGAGAGAGGCTATCCAGTCCACCACTTTATTGAGCAGATCACAGAAGAAAGGTGGAAGCATCTGACAGCAAGTGACAAGCACTTCTTAGATTGCACACTGGAATTCAGTTATGGACTTTTCCTTATAAAGTTTAGTTTACACACTTAAACTTGCACCTAACTTATTCACAATCACAACTTATTTTATTGCGGTATTGTCATATATATTTTATATGAATTACATTTACATTGTAGGAATAATTTGCACTGCATTTAGCACAGACATGTCACTTTATTTTTGATACTGTGGGCGATGATTTTGAATACAAGAAGAATATATATATATATATATATATAATTGCAGGCACTTTATTAGCATTTTTAGCACAGCCACTTTGTTAGTAGTTTTTGATGCATTTTTCACTTTAAGCGTTGTAGGTTTGATGAAGCTGGCCTGGCACATCATCATTTGAGCAAATCAAATCAAACTGCGATTAAGAAGACTGCGCATGCTCCTGTTCTGCCTTTTGATCAGCTGAAAAGATGGACGAACCAAAAACACCACCTTCCACCCCCTGGCCCTTCAACTTCAAGTGATCTGCCTGGCTGTGAGAGTGAGGAAGCTCAGGAAGGAGACCACCCCTGGCTTTAAAAGGTGGATGCTTTAAAAGGGGAAGGGAGGGACATACTTTATCTGTTTTTTGTTTTACAAAAAGTTACAGCCTAAGGAATTGTGATTGTCCTTTAGGTTAATCATTTGAATAAATCATTTGAAATAATAAAAAACAATATGATGTTCAAACTTTTGACTTCTTTCTTTAATAACTACATAACACAGTACTTGTACTTCTACTTTCAGTACTTGAGTAGAAATTTTTTTTCAAAACTACTGGTACTTTTTACTTTTAGTACTTAAGTAGCAAATTTTTTGAAAAAACTACTTGCAATACTTAAGTAAAAAAAATGTTGAATACTTTAGTACTTCTACTTAAGTAACTTTTTCTGCGAGCACTTCCACTTCTACTCAAGTCACTTTTTGATCAAGCACTTGTACTTTTACTCAAGTAGAAATTTTGAGTACTTTATACAAGTCTGTTAAAGGGTTAAAAAAGAGATAATTATTACCAAGATTATAAAATTACAACAAAGGGCCATTCTCCCCATATATACTGTCCATCACAGGTCACTGATGAAACAGTTGAGGTCCAAATCTATGTTTAGCCCTTTAGGGATCAAAGCCTGGGTGAGAAAAATCCATCTGGTTTCACATTTGGATAGTTCTCGAACCCAGTTCGAACCCCTCCAGGATGGGGTCACCTATCCAAATGCGAAACCAGATGGATTTTTCTCACCCA
Organism: Pelophylax lessonae; assembly: GCF_965119305.1. Lineage (NCBI taxonomy): Eukaryota > Metazoa > Chordata > Amphibia > Anura > Ranidae > Pelophylax > Pelophylax lessonae. Next base: position 226,203,577 of record NC_138776.1, read on the forward strand.
GGCTTTGATCCCTAAAGGGCTAAACATAGATTTGGACCTCAACTGTTTCATCAGTGACCTGTGATGGACAGTATATATGGGGAGAATGGCCCTTTGTTGTAATTTTATAATCTTGGTAATAATTATCTCTTTTTTAACCCTTTAAAGATCATTTTAGAATATTGGATGTATGGTTTTAGGATGAGTTTAATAAGTGTTTTTTAGACATTTTTATTTTTAATAATCTTAATATATGTTTTTATTTGGATTCCTATGGGATCCCAGTTTCATCCATATTGACTTCTGACGTGTTGCATTGATTGGCATCTTTTGGGAAATCATTCGTGACCACACATGTGTTATTGGACATTGAGAGTTGCACAATTATATTTTTTAAACCTATGAAATTTTAAAGTTTAAAATTTATAATTTTTATTCACACTATCTACTATGGAGATTATAGTAGATTTTAGTTTAGATTGATAATGTGGAATTCAACTGATTTTTATTTATTTCATTATATGCACTTTAATTTGTGTTGTATAAGGAGAATCAGCCTGTATTTCATTGTGTATTTCATGATTATATGAATATGGGAGGAAGATGCTGACAGAATAAGGGTATTTCTTGCATTCACAAGACCACCCAATGTATATCATTTTAATCAATGGGACACCGTAGATTAATATAACATAATTTATGCTAATGGCTGCTCTATATTGTATAGGGCATGACAGCCCACTGTATATTATAACCAGAAAATCATGCAGTTTAGCCGTACGGGAATAGGACCTAAGTATGGTTAAGACAGACAGTATGTAGGACCTTTTTAGCGGTCCATTTGGGCGGAAGAGCTCGCAGTTACCGTGCGGCCCAATTTGCATACGAGGGCGGGTCATTGCATCCTTGTCAAATCCGTCAGCTGATTCTCCTATATAGCCGGACGCCGCGCCGTAAGGTTCACGCCCTTTGAAAAAGTCGGAAATGACGAAACGCGTCAGCGCATGAACCTCTACGGCGACCGGAAGTGCACGGGGGACACGAGCGGCGGCTTTGGAGATCCGAGACACCAGCGTGGAGAGGGTGAGCAGGATCGAAACAGCCTACCACGGTACCCGTAGCACTGTGATCTATTAGGATATTGAAGGCAGATTGTTTTATTGCGTTTGTGAGTACATTTGTATTGGGGGTTTTTCTTAATAAATCTGATGGGTGAAACAATATCACGCTAGTGCGGTTCCTTCTTTCCCCCTATGTTTAACATGTGAACAATCACCCGGAGGAGAAGGGAGACAAGTGACTACCCGAGATTGAGATCCAGTAATAGCAGCAACATTTGTTCCTGAGTGGGATTTGTTATACAGCAGCCTGTTTGCCTGTCCTATGCAAATAGGTAGGCCATAGCTTCTGGTGAGTTACCATTCCCCCCATTATCACATCGGTGGAGGTGTAGAGCTGTGGTGACCCCAACACTTGGTGGTGATTCTCACTTGGTGGATTGGACTATTACTGGAGAAATTAACCCCTTGTTTTGAATTTTTTGCATTGATGGACGTTTAAGGACTTTTACAAGATTTGACTTGTTTATGAGCCACGTCATTTCCCCTCAAGTATACCTGCACTACTTATTCCAAATGTCGTTATAGGGTCTATTACAGTCTCTTTACTATAGGGGCAGGTATCCAGTGGTTGCTGTAGGGGCAGTTAGAGATCGTCAGCAGTGACACAAATCGCTCTGTTAATGTCCACAAAAGTCATTTAAAGGGCTGCAAATTTTTTGGTATTGCTGTGCAGTGCACTAAAAAGAGGGGGGGAGGGGGTAATCCACAGTATAATATACTTTGTAGAAAGCATATTATAGTGGATTAGTACTATTATTGTGCACTGTGCAGCATTGTGATAGGTGTGGTGGTGAGACTGAGCGTTTCTGCAGCAACACTACACACATTGACAAAAGCACTTATAATGTATTATAACCAGTGTGATAGACCAATTGTCCCCCCCCCCCCAATGCCACATATTGAAGTGGGGTGTTATCTGAGTAAACTTTTTCAAGTGTATTTGTGTCATGCAACAATATTGCCTAGAATAATTAATGGTGCGCTATATCAAAAAATGTAAAGTGTGTATTCCAATCAATACAAAACCAATTTCAAATATAAACAAAATATATATGCAGAAATGGTGAAGAAAAGTCCCACGACACAACTGTGTCAATAGTGGGACCACCAACAGTGATGGTGACAAGTGAGTGTGTCTTCTATACAATACAAATCAATGTGTAAATATAAATAAACGGTGTATAAGTCCCAACACAATTGTATCAATGGTGAAACCACCAGCAATGGTGAGGTGCTGACAGGTGATGGTTAATTCGCTTCGTGAATTGAAGTTCCCTCCACCTGCTGGAAAGCCTCCTTACCGGACGGAATAGGGTAAGTGCTTTTCTATAGTGAAAATAAACAATCCTGGTGCCCAAACTGAACAAAGTGATCCCCGCCGTGCATTCACAAGAGCCCGTCAGGCCTCTTACCAGATCAAATGGGTATATCAAGCACTGCTCACTGCTCTCAGGTTCAACCGATATTGGCAGCCACAATGGATGTAGAAGTCATATGCCACTCCACTGTTCACAGTCGGGTAGATTTCTGTGTTCAGATAGTACTCATGGCCACTTGTTATGGGTGATTATGAGGATCATTTCGCTCATGTATGCGGAATAGACTTCACATAAAGTTAGAAAGCGTTGAGGGATTCCTAGATGCCTGGGTCCGGCTGCAGCTCGGATCCTAAGCGACGTGGTGACGGCACGCCTCCTGCCTGACGCGTTTCCGCCCATTGGCTATCTTCAGAGAAAGGAGGTTCTCGCGCGCCGTCACTTCCGTCCTTTTATTCTAAAGGGAGCCGCGTCACTTCCGGTGTCTGCAGAGGAGGCGCCGGAAGTCTCTTACGGGTTCCTCGGCTTCAAATTATTAAATATATCTTAATATCCATAACAGTAATTAAATCTGGAGGTGGTTTAGTGATATTTGAAACGGAAAGGTTCCTCTTCAATACTTTTAGTACATCGCAAGTGACTGTATATCCCCTCATTCTCGATCTCTCTACTGCTAAAATTCAACTATTTAATGTTGGATGTACTTTAAACTCTCAATAGAGAGTATTATCTATCCACATTTATAATTGGGTTAAAATCTTACATAAATATCTCTATTTAAATGTCAACCTTGACACCGGAAGTGAAGGGTCCCATATTCCTATACTAGGGATATGTTGACATATGGATATATATTTAAAATCTAAAGCTAAAATACAACATAATACCTTTTTAAAATATATATAAATGAATAAAACCCCTCTATATAAATACATTCTGTAAAATAATAAAAAAAAAAAAAATTTTACCACACCAGATCTCTATATGTGGTCTGAATGTATGTATGTATAAAAAGTGACATGCTGGAAGGTATGAATTTAATACTAGCTATGTGTTAACTGTTGTTAATATGAGAGTTGATATCCCAGTCTATGTTATGACCTCTAGGTCTGTAACATTTTAGCTCATAAATCCAAAAGGTCTCACGTCTCGAAATTGACCTTTGTAGGTTACTACCTCTCCAATGTGGGACGTGTTTTTCAATGACCGTGATTTTGAGTTTTTTTGGATCTTTGTTATGGCAAGTAGCATAATGCTGGGAGACACTATGTCCTGGGAATCCATTGTGGATATTTGTTAAGTGTTCTCCAACACGAATGCCTGCTGTCCTAATAGTCCTACCTACGTACTGTAGGTTACATTCGCATTGTAGTAGGTATATTACACCTTTGGTATCACATGTTATGAACTCTCTGATGGGATATTCTTTCCCTGTAATAGTGGAAGTAAATTTGTTGGTTCTCAGTGTAATTGCCTCTGTGCATATCCGGCACCTTTTGCAGGGATAAAAGCCCTTCATGTTTGGGAATATCTCCATCTTAATGGGTCTTTCGACTGGGTTTCTGGCTATTAATTCCTTCAGGTTAGTCGCCTTCCTGAAGATTATTTTAGGTTGGGTAGGTAAGACTTGCCCTAAGATTTTGTCCTCTTGTAGGACACCCCAGTACTTCCTAAAAATATAATTGAGCCACTTATAATTGCTGGAGAACTTAGTGGTGAATGCGTATTCAAAGTGAGGAGAAGTTGAAGTATTTTTACATTTTGGTTCCACTAAGTTCTTTTGCTCCATGGGCATGACATTTTCAATCTCTTTGTCCAGCTCCGATGTGTCATACCCTTTTTCCACGAACCTCTGCTTCAGGGTCCCTACTTGTTGTTGGAAATCTTGTGTAGTACAGTTCCTGCGGATCCTTCTAAATTGACTTCTAGGTACTGAGCCAAGCCATTTGGGATGATGACAGCTATCGATAGCTATGAAACCATTTCTATCAGTTGGTTTAAAGAAAGACTTGGTTGCAAAGCCCGAGTTTTTACGGTAGATCACCAAATCAAGAAAATTAATGGAGGTATTGCTGTATTGGTAGGTGAATCTAATACCCCAGTTGTTACAGTTGAGGTTATCCATGACATTTTTCAACGATATTTCATCTCCTTGCCATATCAGCAGTGTATCATCAATATACCTCCTCCAAATGACCAGTTCTTTCACACGATTGGTGAAAATGTTCCGGTCCTCCCAGAGAGCCATGAACAGGTTGGCTAAACTGGGGGCAAATTTTGCCCCCATAGCCACACCTGTTCGCTGGCGATAAAAATTCTGGTTATAGTAAAAATAATTGTGATTCATCCCAAAGGTTAGAAGGTCCAAAATAAATTGTTTTTGTTTGAGCGGAATATCATGGTTCGCATCCAGGAATACGCTGACTGCTTCGTACCCCATCTCATGTGGTATGATGGTGTACAACGAGGTGACGTCCGCTGTAACTAGTAGTACGTCCCCTTGAATCTCAACCTCTGTGATATCCTTAATGCATTGTGATGTGTCCTTAAGGAAAGCAGGTGTTTCCTGTACTAGAGGTTGTAAGAAATAGTCGACGTATTTTCCTATCCTCGAGGTTATTGATTCGATTCCGCTGACTATAGGCCTCCCGGGTGGATTATTCAGACATTTGTGAACTTTCGGGAGGTAGTATATAGTCGGGATTCTCGGTGAGACAGGGACTAGAAATTCTTTTTCTTTCTCATTTAAAATTCCCATATCAAAACCTTTATGGATTAGTTTTTCCAGCTTCTTTTTATATACGGAGGTGGGATCACTTCTTAGGACTTCGTATGTGGTCTGATCTCCCACCAATCTATCCATTTCCTGGATGTAATCATCCTTATTTAATAATACGATCCCTCCACCCTTGTCAGCTGGTCTAATCACTAGGTTCTTCTTCTCACATAGGGATTTAATACCCTTTTGTAAATCTCCTTGAGGTTTGAATTCCAGCTCTTTTTCTTCTAGTTCTTTAAGAACCAGATCCCTAAATACCGTAACATGATGGCTTGGGACTCCTGGAGGATTAAACAATGAGGCATTCTTCAAACCTGATGGAATTACAGTTGAGGTTTGATAGGAAACATAGTTCCTCTCTCCTGCTTTTGACAAAAAATGTCTCTTTATGTTGAGTTTCCTCACATATTTGTGGATGTCCACAAATGTCTCAAACTTATTTAGGGGTTTCTTCGGGGCATATTTTAGCCCTTTACTCAATGTATGTTTCTCTGAGTCGGAGAGATCTATCTTACTCAGATTGAAAATCCCTTGGGTTTCGTGACTCGTCCTTCTTTTCTTTGAGCCTCCTCTGCATCCTCTATTTATTTTCTTCTTTTTTTGCCTTTCTTTGGGCCCTGCCCTAAAAAATTCTTCTTGTTGTTTTTCATGGGTGTTTTATTCTGTGGAGGTTCAAACACCTCTTCCCTTTCTTCATATCCACTGTGTCGTAAGGGTTCGAATCTATTTTGGGTATATTGGGGATAAACTCTAGGGGTATGGGGAGAATCATTGTAATTCCCCATATAGTCCATAGACATCCTTCTCGGTGATCGAGATCTTGATCTGTCTTTTTTGTGGACATCCACAAATATGTGAGGAAACTCAACATAAAGAGACATTTTTTGTCAAAAGCAGGAGAGAGGAACTATGTTTCCTATCAAACCTCAACTGTAATTCCATCAGGTTTGAAGAATGCCTCATTGTTTAATCCTCCAGGAGTCCCAAGCCATCATGTTACGGTATTTAGGGATCTGGTTCTTAAAGAACTAGAAGAAAAAGAGCTGGAATTCAAACCTCAAGGAGATTTACAAAAGGGTATTAAATCCCTATGTGAGAAGAAGAACCTAGTGATTAGACCAGCTGACAAGGGTGGAGGGATCGTATTATTAAATAAGGAAGCAGTCAGCGTATTCCTGGATGCGAACCATGATATTCCGCTCAAACAAAAACAATTTATTTTGGACCTTCTAACCTTTGGGATGAATCACAATTATTTTTACTATAACCAGAATTTTTATCGCCAGCGAACAGGTGTGGCTATGGGGGCAAAATTTGCCCCCAGTTTAGCCAACCTGTTCATGGCTCTCTGGGAGGACCGGAACATTTTCACCAATCGTGTGAAAGAACTGGTCATTTGGAGGAGGTATATTGATGATACACTGCTGATATGGCAAGGAGATGAAATATCGTTGAAAAATGTCATGGATAACCTCAACTGTAACAACTGGGGTATTAGATTCACCTACCAATACAGCAATACCTCCATTAATTTTCTTGATTTGGTGATCTACCGTAAAAACTCGGGCTTTGCAACCAAGTCTTTCTTTAAACCAACTGATAGAAATGGTTTCATAGCTATCGATAGCTGTCATCATCCCAAATGGCTTGGCTCAGTACCTAGAAGTCAATTTAGAAGGATCCGCAGGAACTGTACTACACAAGATTTCCAACAACAAGTAGGGACCCTGAAGCAGAGGTTCGTGGAAAAAGGGTATGACACATCGGAGCTGGACAAAGAGATTGAAAATGTCATGCCCATGGAGCAAAAGAACTTAGTGGAACCAAAATGTAAAAATACTTCAACTTCTCCTCACTTTGAATACGCATTCACCACTAAGTTCTCCAGCAATTATAAGTGGCTCAATTATATTTTTAGGAAGTACTGGGGTGTCCTACAAGAGGACAAAATCTTAGGGCAAGTCTTACCTACCCAACCTAAAATAATCTTCAGGAAGGCGACTAACCTGAAGGAATTAATAGCCAGAAACCCAGTCGAAAGACCCATTAAGATGGAGATATTCCCAAACATGAAGGGCTTTTATCCCTGCAAAAGGTGCCGGATATGCACAGAGGCAATTACACTGAGAACCAACAAATTTACTTCCACTATTACAGGGAAAGAATATCCCATCAGAGAGTTCATAACATGTGATACCAAAGGTGTAATATACCTACTACAATGCGAATGTAACCTACAGTACGTAGGTAGGACTATTAGGACAGCAGGCATTCGTGTTGGAGAACACTTAACAAATATCCTCAATGGATTCCCAGGACATAGTGTCTCCCAGCATTATGCTACTTGCCATAACAAAGATCCAAAAAAACTCAAAATCACGGTCATTGAAAAACACGTCCCACATTGGAGAGGTAGTAACCTACAAAGGTCAATTTCGAGACGTGAGACCTTTTGGATTTATGAGCTAAAATGTTACAGACCTAGAGGTCATAACATAGACTGGGATATCAACTCTCATATTAACAACAGTTAACACATAGCTAGTATTAAATTCATACCTTCCAGCATGTCACTTTTTATACATACATACATTCAGACCACATATAGAGATCTGGTGTGGTAAAAATTTTTTTTTTTTTTATTATTTTACAGAATGTATTTATATAGAGGTGTTTTATTCATTTATATATATTTTAAAAAGGTATTATGTTGTATTTTAGCTTTAGATTTTAAATATATATCCATATGTCAACATATCCCTAGTATAGGAATATGGGACCCTTCACTTCCGGTGTCAAGGTTGACATTTAAATAGAGATATTTATGTAAGATTTTAACCCAATTATAAATGTGGATAGATAATACTCTCTATTGAGAGTTTTATAGTACATCCAACATTAAATAGTTGAATTTTAGCAGTAGAGAGATCGAGAATGAGGGGATATACAGTCACTTGCGATGTACTAAAAGTATTGAAGAGGAACCTTTCCGTTTCAAATATCACTAAACCACCTCCAGATTTAATTACTGTTATGGATATTAAGATATATTTAATAATTTGAAGCCGAGGAACCCGTAAGAGACTTCCGGCGCCTCCTCTGCAGACACCGGAAGTGACGCGGCTCCCTTTAGAATAAAAGGACGGAAGTGACGGCGCGCGAGAACCTCCTTTCTCTGAAGATAGCCAATCGTCGGAAACGCGTCAGTCAGGAGGTGTGCCGTCACCACGTCGCTTAGGATCCGAGCTGCAGCCGGACCCAGGCATCTAGGAATCCCTCAACGCTTTCTAACTTTATGTGAAGTCTATTCCGCATACATGAGCGAAATGATCCTCATAATCACCCATAACAAGTGGCCATGAGTACTATCTGAACACAGAAATCTACCCGACTGTGAACAGTGGAGTGGCATATGACTTCTACATCCATTGTGGCTGCCAATATCGGTTGAACCTGAGAGCAGTGAGCAGTGCTTGATATACCCATTTGATCTGGTAAGAGGCCTGACGGGCTCTTGTGAATGCACGGCGGGGATCACTTTGTTCAGTTTGGGCACCAGGATTGTTTATTTTCACTATAGAAAAGCACTTACCCTATTCCGTCCGGTAAGGAGGCTTTCCAGCAGGTGGAGGGAACTTCAATTCGCGAAGCGAATTAACCATCACCTGTCAGCACCTCACCATTGCTGGTGGTTTCACCATTGATACAATTGTGTTGGGACTTATACACCGTTTATTTATATTTACACATTGATTTGTATTGTATAGAAGACACACTCACTTGTCACCATCACTGTTGGTGGTCCCACTATTGACACAGTTGTGTCGTGGGACTTTTCTTCACCATTTCTGCATATATATTTTGTTTATATTTGAAATTGTTTTTGTATTGATTGGAATACACACTTTACATTTTTTGATATAGCGCACCATTAATTATTCTATCACATATTTTTTCATCTGGTAGCAGCATATCACAGACCAGCGCACTTTACTCTTCATATCAACAATATTGCCTAGTTTGCTGAGTGAAGTCTGGTACACACTGCGCCAAACTAACTGGCCAATTGTTTAAACTGGTGTGCTACACCAATGTTTCCCCCCCATGCCACATATTGAAGTGGGGTGTTCTCTGAGTAAGCTTTTTCAAGTGTATTTGTACGCCTACCATACCTCTAGCCATCAAAAACTAAGTTTTTTGCTGTCAGTTCAAACCATGTGAGCTAATTTTTGGCGCCTATACAGGCTGACACTTATGGTTCTGTGTACTGTGAATGCCTACCGTACCTCTAGCCATCAAAAACTATGTTTTTTGCTGTCAGTTCGAAGTGGAATCCTGTCAGTATATACCCACGGCATCACCACAGTCTTCCTGGCATAAAACAACAGAAGTCTAAGAAACTGTTTTTGGTGAGATCGAAGATCAACATCACCGAGAATCCCCAATATGCACCATTTAGGATTGCAAACTTTAGAGTGGCCCAGAGCCGTGGAGATGAAGTGCGTAACCTGAGACCAAAAAAGCCTGATTTTCGGACAGCTCCACAACATATGAAGTAAGTCCCCACGTTCTCCACAACATTTATGACACTCCGGAGTTGGTCTTTGTTTCATCAAGAATAACCCATAAGGCATATAATAGTTACAATAGTTACATAGTAGGTGAGGTTGAATAAAGACAATAGTCCATCCAGTTCAACCTGTGTAGGTGTGTGTGGCTGTAATCATCTCACATACCCCTGAATGTTCTGATCCTTGAGATGTACGTCTAAGTCTTTTGAAAGCCACCATACTTCCCGCAGAAACCACCTCTTGTGGTAGAGAATTCCATAATCTTGTAGCTCTAACAGTAAAGAACCCCCCCGTTCCCTTAGGTTAAAACTAGTGTTGAGCGAACACGGACTGTATTATTCGTGTTCGTACCGAATAATTGGATTTTTTGTACCCGAACACGGACACGGACACTTTACTGTATGTTCGGGTAAAAATCCGTGTTCGGTCGTTTTATTTCCGGGTTTTGCATGCTTTGGCGCTCTTTTCATGGCGGGCTTTCAACAGCCAATCAACAATCGTTTAACTGGTGTGCCTTAAGCCATCCCAGCCATGCCTGCAAATGTCTCAGTAGCTGTGATTGGCCGTCTGAAGCATGTGACCAAGTCTTTATAAGTTCGAGGCAGCCGCAGCGGCGTCATTATGCTGCTTAGATTCAGGGACAGAGCACACATCAACGTGCTGGCTGCTGATTAGGGAAAGATAGGCAGGAAAAAACCATTTGTGTCCGGATAGAATTGAGGGACAGGTCGGAGTGTTTAGGCAGGGCGAGTTGTAGGCATTTTAGGGATAGAGTCTGCTGAATTATATAGGGTCAGTGTCTTCTACAAACTACAATCGATATTGCTGTGTGGGGGGTGGGGTCTGCACTCAATCCTGATCTACGATCTCTTCTCAATCCTGTTAGGGACAGAGTCTGCTGAATTTTAGGGAAACTGTGTTCTACAAACTACAATCGATATTGCTGTGTGGTGTGGGATTGGAGATAGGCAGGTGTCAGTGATCCACATCCATTTTTCTGTGTGTGAGCTGCAGTGAACACAATCTTTTTGGGCTGCAGTGAACACAATCTTTTTGGGCTGCAGTGAACACAATCTTTTTGGGCTGCAGTGAACACAATCTTTTTGGGCTGCAGTGAACACAATCTTTTTGGGCTGCAGTGAACACAATCTTTTTGGGGTGCAGTGAACAAAATCTTTTTGGGGTGCAGTGAACACAATCCTTTTTGGTGTGCAGTGAACACAATCTTTGTGGGGTGCAGTGAACAAAATCCTTTGTGGGGTGCAGTGAACACAATCTTTTTGGGGTGCAGTGAACAAAATCCTTTTTGGGGTGCAGTGAACAACATCCTTTTTGGGGTGCAGTGAACACAATCTTTTTGGGGTGCAGTGAACAAAATCCTTTGTGGGGTGCAGTGAACACAATCTTTTTGGGGTGCAGTGAACACAATCTTTTTGGGGTGGAGTGAACAACATCCTTTTTGGGGTGCAGTGAACAAAATCCTTTTTGGGGTGCAGTGAACAAAATCATTTTTGGGGTGCAGTGAACACAATCTTTTTGGGGTGCAGTGAACACAATCTTTGTGGGGTGCAGTGAACACAATCTTTTTGGGGTGGAGTGAACAACATCCTTTTTGGGGTGCAGTGAACAACATCCTTTTTGGGGTGCAGTGAACACAATCTTTTTGGGTTGCAGTGAACACAATCTTTGTGGGGTACAGTGAACAGAATCTTTGTGGGGTGCAGTGAACACAATCTTTGGGGGGTACAGTGAACACAATCTTTGTGAGGTGCAGTGAACACAATCTTTGTGGGGTGCAGTGAACACAATCATTGTGGGGTGCAGTGAACTCAATCTTTGTGGGGTACAGTGAACACAATCTCATACTGAAGGTTTGAGGGTGCTGCCTGTTCCATACTCCCCCTACTCCTCATCTAGCCTTTTAGGGGTACAAACAATAGTAATTGGGGCCTAGTGTGGTTGTGTACGTGTGATATACATACACTTTTTTGGGATCATATTTTCTATTCCGCTATTTAATCAAAAACCTTTGGGGATCAGTTAAATTGGGGGATAGTCTGTGTTGGTACGTGTGAGAGAGATCCACCTTTCCAAGTTGTTGGGGTTCATCTCATACTTCTGAAGGTTTGAGGGTGCTGCCTGTTCCATACTCCCCCTACTCCTAGCCTTTTAGGGGTACAAACAATAGTAATTGGGGCCTAGTGTGGTTGTGTACGTGTGATATACATACACTTTTTTGGGATCATATTTTCTATTCCGCTATTTAATCAAAAACCTTTGGGGATCAGTTAAATTGGGGGATAGTCTGTGTTGGTACGTGTGAGAGAGATCCACCTTTCCAAGTTGTTGGGGTTCATCTCATACTTCTGAAGGTTTGAGGGTGCTGCCTGTTCCATACTCCCCCTACTCCTAGCCTTTTAGGGGTACAAACAATAGTAATTGGGGCCTAGTGTGGTTGTGTACGTGTGATATACATACACTTTTTTGGGATCATATTTTCTATTCCGCTATTTAATCAAAAACCTTTGGGGATCAGTTAAATTGGGGGATAGTCTGTGTTGGTACGTGTGAGAGAGATCCACCTTTCCAAGTTGTTGGGGTTCATCTCATACTTCTGAAGGTTTGAGGGTGCTGCCTGTTCCATACTCCCCCTACTCCTAGCCTTTTAGGGGTACAAACAATAGTAATTGGGGCCTAGTGTGGTTGTGTACGTGTGATATACATACACTTTTTTGGGATCATATTTTCTATTCCGCTATTTAATCAAAAACCTTTGGGGATCAGTTAAATTGGGGGATAGTCTGTGTTGGTACGTGTGAGAGAGATCCACCTTTCCAAGTTGTTGGGGTTCATCTCATACTTCTGAAGGTTTGAGGGTGCTGCCTGTTCCATACTCCCCCTACTCCTAGCCTTTTAGGGGTACAAACAATAGTAATTGGGGCCTAGTGTGGTTGTGTACGTGTGATATACATACACTTTTTTGGGATCATATTTTCTATTCCGCTATTTAATCAAAAACCTTTGGGGATCAGTTAAATTGGGGGATAGTCTGTGTTGGTACGTGTGAGAGAGATCCACCTTTCCAAGTTGTTGAGGTTCATCTCATACTTCTGAAGGTTTGAGGGTGCTGCCTGTTCCATACTCCCCCTACTCCTAGCCTTTTAGGGGTACAAACAATAGTAATTGGGGCCTAGTGTGGTTGTGTACGTGTGATATACATACACTTTTTTGGGATCATATTTTCTATTCCGCTATTTAATCAAAAACCTTTGGGGATCAGTTAAATTGGGGGATAGTCTGTGTTGGTACGTGTGAGAGAGGTCCACCTTTCCAAGTTGTTGGGGTTCATCTCATACTTCTGAAGGTTTGAGGGTGCTGCCTGTTCCATACTCCCCCTACTCCTAGCCTTTTAGGGGTACAAACAATAGTAATTGGGGCCTAGTGTGGTTGTGTACGTGTGATATACATACACTTTTTTGGGATCATATTTTCTATTCCGCTATTTAATCAAAAACCTTTGGGGATCAGTTAAATTGGGGGATAGTCTGTGTTGGTACGTGTGAGAGAGATCCACCTTTCCAAGTTGTTGGGGTTCATCTCATACTTCTGAAGGTTTGAGGGTGCTGCCTGTTCCATACTCCCCCTACTCCTAGCCTTTTAGGGGTACAAACAATAGTAATTGGGGCCTAGTGTGGTTGTGTACGTGTGATATACATACACTTTTTTGGGATCATATTTTCTATTCCGCTATTTAATCAAAAACCTTTGGGGATCAGTTAAATTGGGGGATAGTCTGTGTTGGTACGTGTGAGAGAGATCCACCTTTCCAAGTTGTTGGGGTTCATCTCATACTTCTGAAGGTTTGAGGGTGCTGCCTGTTCCATACTCCCCCTACTCCTAGCCTTTTAGGGGTACAAACAATAGTAATTGGGGCCTAGTGTGGTTGTGTACGTGTGATATACATACACTTTTTTGGGATCATATTTTCTATTCCGCTATTTAATCAAAAACCTTTGGGGATCAGTTAAATTGGGGGATAGTCTGTGTTGGTACGTGTGAGAGAGATCCACCTTTCCAAGTTGTTGGGGTTCATCTCATACTTCTGAAGGTTTGAGGGTGCTGCCTGTTCCATACCCCCCCTACTCCTCATCTAGCCTTTTAGGGGTACAAACAATAGTAATTGGGGCCTAGTGTGGTTGTGTACGTGCGAGATACATACACTTTTTTTGATCATATTTCCTATTCCGCTATTCAATAAAAACCTTTGAGGATCAATTGAATTGCGGGATAGTCTGTGTCGGTACGTGTGAGAGAGATCCACCTTTCCAAGTTGTTGGGGTTCATCTCATACTTCTGAAGGTTTGAGGGTGCTGCCTGTTCCATACCCCCCCTACTCCTCATCTAGCCTTTTAGGGGTACAAACAATAGTAATTGGGGCCTAGTGTGGTTGTGTACGTGCGAGATACATACACTTTTTTTGATCATATTTCCTATTCCGCTATTCAATAAAAACCTTTGAGGATCAATTGAATTGCGGGATAGTCTGTGTCGGTACGTGTGAGAGAGATCCACCTTTCCAAGTTGTTGGGGTTCATCTCATACTTCTGAAGGTTTGAGGGTGCTGCCTGTTCCATACCCCCCCTACTCCTCATCTAGCCTTTTAGGGGTACAAACAATAGTAATTGGGGCCTAGTGTGGTTGTGTACGTGCGAGATACATACACTTTTTTTGATCATATTTCCTATTCCGCTATTCAATAAAAACCTTTGAGGATCAATTGAATTGCGGGATAGTCTGTGTCGGTACGTGTGAGAGAGATCCACCTTTCCAAGTTGTTGGGGTTCATCTCATACTTCTGAAGGTTTGAGGGTGCTGCCTGTTCCATACCCCCCCTACTCCTCATCTAGCCTTTTAGGGGTACAAACAATAGTAATTGGGGCCTAGTGTGGTTGTGTACGTGCGAGATACATACACTTTTTTTGATCATATTTCCTATTCCGCTATTCAATAAAAACCTTTGAGGATCAATTGAATTGCGGGATAGTCTGTGTCGGTACGTGTGAGAGAGATCCACCTTTCCAAGTTGTTGGGGTTCATCTCATACTTCTGAAGGTTTGAGGGTGCTGCCTGTTCCATACCCCCCCTACTCCTCATCTAGCCTTTTAGGGGTACAAACAATAGTAATTGGGGCCTAGTGTGGTTGTGTACGTGCGAGATACATACACTTTTTTTGATCATATTTCCTATTCCGCTATTCAATAAAAACCTTTGAGGATCAATTGAATTGCGGGATAGTCTGTGTCGGTACGTGTGAGAGAGATCCACCTTTCCAAGTTGTTGGGGTTCATCTCATACTTCTGAAGGTTTGAGGGTGCTGCCTGTTCCATACCCCCCCTACTCCTCATCTAGCCTTTTAGGGGTACAAACAATAGTAATTGGGGCCTAGTGTGGTTGTGTACGTGCGAGATACATACACTTTTTTTGATCATATTTCCTATTCCGCTATTCAATAAAAACCTTTGAGGATCAATTGAATTGCGGGATAGTCTGTGTCGGTACGTGTGAGAGAGATCCACCTTTCCAAGTTGTTGGGGTTCATCTCATACTTCTGAAGGTTTGAGGGTGCTGCCTGTTCCATACCCCCCCTACTCCTCATCTAGCCTTTTAGGGGTACAAACAATAGTAATTGGGGCCTAGTGTGGTTGTGTACGTGCGAGATACATACACTTTTTTTGATCATATTTCCTATTCCGCTATTCAATAAAAACCTTTGAGGATCAATTGAATTGCGGGATAGTCTGTGTCGGTACGTGTGAGAGAGATCCACCTTTCCAAGTTGTTGGGGTTCATCTCATACTTCTGAAGGTTTGAGGGTGCTGCCTGTTCCATACTCCCCCTACTCCTCATCTAGCCTTTTAGGGGTACAAACAATAGTAATTGGGGCCTAGTGTGGTTGTGTACGTGTGATATACATACACTTTTTTTGGATCATATTTTCTATTCCGCTATTCAATAAAAACCTTTCTAGGGCAAGATCTTAAATTACAGAAATATGAGGAGACCGTCAAATAAGGGCCGTGGCCTGGGTGGTGGTGCTGCTGGTAGAGCTCCTGTTGCAAGGAGAGGACATGGTCGATCTGTGCCAGCTACACGCACAAGTGAAACACCTTCCTCAAGTGTGAGTAGGCGACAGAACCTGCATCAGTATTTGGTAGGGCATCAAACGCCCCTAGAAGTGATGAGGCCAGAACAAGTTGAGGCGATAGTAGATTGGTTTGCTGCTGACAGTGCCTCCAGTTCCTTCACATTGTCTCCCACCCAGTCTACTGCAGAAAGGTCAGAGTTGGCACCTGCAGCCAATGTCCAACCGTCTTTCACCTCACCCCCTTGCAAATCAGGCCAGCAGTCTGAGCCCCAAGCCATACAGCAGTCTCTTATTCTTTTTGAGGACTCTGTCAGCAGGGTTTCCCAGGGCCATCCACCTAGCCCTGCCCCAGAAGTGGAAGAGATTGAGTGCAGCGATGCCCAACCACTTATTTCTCAAGATGAGTACATGCAAGGATCATCGCAGCACGTCTCCGATGATGACGAAACGCAGGTGCCAACTGCTGCGGCGTTCAGCATTGTGGAGACCGACAAGGAGGGCAGGGGTGAAGACTGGGTGGAAGATGATGTGGAGGACGATGAGGTCCTCGACCCCACATGGAATGAACGTCATGCAGGTGAACTGAGTAGTTTGGAGGAAGAGGCGGTGGTCGCACAGAGCCACCAGCACAGCAGAAGAGGGAGCAGGGTGCAGAAGCGGAGCGGCCGTGCCCTAGACACTACGCCCGCTACTGCCCAACGCAGCAAGGGAACGAGCGCACCAAAGTCAGCTCAAAGGAGTTCTCTAGCGTGGAAGTTCTTTAGAAAATGTGCTGATGACAGGACACGAGTGGTTTGCACCCTGTGCAATCAGAGCTTGAAGCG
Source organism: Pelophylax lessonae (assembly GCF_965119305.1). Taxonomy (NCBI): domain Eukaryota; kingdom Metazoa; phylum Chordata; class Amphibia; order Anura; family Ranidae; genus Pelophylax; species Pelophylax lessonae. The sequence continues at coordinate 226,220,312 of NC_138776.1, forward strand.
AGGCATGAACCTTCTCAACCTGAGCACAACCTGCATGATCAGGCATCTAAGTGCAAAGCACGAGCTGCAGTGGAGTACACACCTTCAAAACCAAGAAACGTCTCTGGCTCATCCTGCTTCCTCTTCTGCTGCAGTCTCGGCCGCTCCAGCCACATCTGTAGTGATACCGGCACCTGCCACCCCGCAAACAGACGATCTGTCAGCAACACCACCACCTGGGTCACCAACAACCATCTCCACAATGTCCCGTGGAAGCGTTCAGCTTTCCATCTCCCAAACACTTGAGAGGAAGAGGAAGTACCCCCCTACCCACCCGCGATCCCTGGCCCTGAATGCCAGCATTTCAAAATTATTGGCCTTTGAAATGCTGTCATTCCGTCTGGTGGAGACGCACAGTTTTAAAAACCTTATGTCGGTGGCTGTCCCACAGTACGTCGTGCCCAGCCGCCACTACTTTTCCAGGCAAGCCATCCCTTCCCTGCACAACCAAGTGGGGGAAAAAATCAGGTGTGCACTGCGCAACGCCATCTGTGCCAAGGTCCACCTAACTACGGATACGTGGACCAGTAAGCACGGTCAGGGGCGTTATATCTCCCTAACGGCACACTGGGTAAATGCAGTGGCGGATGGGCCTGAGGCGGATAGCAATTTGGCGCATGTCCTTCCACCACCGAGGATTGCAGGGCGCTTCAGTTTGCCTCCTGTTCCTAACTCCTCCTACTCCGCTTCCTCATCCTCTACCGCCTCCTCATCCGGACAGCGTAACACCTTCACCACCAACTTCAGCACGGCCAGGGGTAAACGACAGCAGGCAGTTTTACAACTTGCCTGTTTGGGGGACAAACCACACACCGCGCAGGAGTTGTGGAGGAGCATGGAACAGCAGACAAATGAGTGGTTGCTGCCAGCGAGCCTCAAGCCCGGCCTGGTGGTGTGCGATAACGGGCGAAATCTCATAGCAGCTCTGGGCCTAGCCGGTTTGACGCACATCCCTTGCCTGGCGCATGTGCTGAATTTGGTGGTGCAGAGGTTCCTTAAAAACTACCCCGATATGTCAGAGCTGCTGCAGAAAGTGCGGGCCGTTTGTGCGCACTTTCGGCGTTCTCACCCTGCTGCTGCTCGCCTGGCAGCGCTGCAGCGTAACTTCGGCCTTCCCGCTCACCGCCTCATATGTGACGTGCCCACAAGGTGGAACTCCACCTTGCACATGCTGGAAAGACTGTGCGAGCAGCAGCAGGCCATAGTGGAGTTTCAGCTGCAGCACGCACGCGTGAGTCGCTCTGCGGAACAGCACCACTTCACCACCAATAACTGGGCCTCCATGCGAGACCTGTGTGCCTTGTTGCGCTGTTTTGAGTACTCCACCAACATGGCCAGTGGCAATGACGCCGTTCTCAGCTTAACTATCCCACTTCTATGCCTCCTTGAAAAAACAATTCGGGCGATGATGGAAGAGGATGTGGCACAGGATGAGGAGGAGGAGGAGGATGAAGAGGTAACATTTCCAAGGCTTTCAGGGCAGTCATTCGCAAGGGGCTCCGAGGGTGGGTTCCTGCACACGCAAACGCCAGGGACGCAATTGTCCAGCAGGGGCACAGTTCTGGAGGATGAGGAGGATGAGGAGGAGGAGGAGCTGGAGGAGGAGATGGAACCATGTTCACAGCAGGGTGGCACCCAGGCCAGCTCATGGCCATCACTGGTGCGTGGCTGGGGGGTACAGAGGACACGGACCATACACCTCCCACAGAGGACAGCCTTTCGTTGCCTCTGGGCAGCCTGGCACACATGAGCGATTACATGCTGCAGTGTCTCCACAACGACCGCCGAGTTGCCCACATTCTAACTTGTGCTGATTACTGGGTGGCCACGCTGCTGGATCCCCGTTACAAGGACAACGTACCGTCCTTAATTCACTCACTGGAGAGTACGCGAGTACAAGCGCACGCTGGTAGACGCCATGCTGCTGGCATTCCCATCTGACAGCGGGGCCACAGTGGAAGCACAAGGCAGAGGAGGAGGAGGAGGAGGTCGCCAACGCAACCAGGGCACCGCCAGCACCTCAGAAGGCAGGGTTAGCATGGCCGAAATGTGGAAAAGCTTTGTCAGCACGCCACAACAAACAGCAGCACCAGCAGCTCAGATGGAACGTCTTAGCAGGAGGCAGCATTTTACCAACATGGTGGAGCAGTATGTGTGCACACGCCTACATGTAGTGAATGACGGGTCTGCCCCCTTCAACTTCTGGGTCTCCAAATTGGGCACATGGCCTGAGCTTGCCCTTTACGCCTTGGAGGTGCTGGCGTGCCCTGCAGCCAGTGTATTATCTGAACGGGTATTTAGCACGGCTGGGGGCGTTATAACAGACAAGCGCAGCCGCCTGTCCAGAGACAATGTGGACAAGCTCACGTTCATTAAAATGAACCAGGCATGGATCCCACGGGACTTTTCCGTACCTTATGCAGAATAGCAATGGATACCGACCTTACCCACCCATTGTTCCATTTTTGCTCTTTCTCACTCTTTTGGGGTGTACCCTCATTTAAAATTTGTGAAAAGAAGCAGTGTTGGCTACCTCGTCCTCCTCCTCAGGGCCAGATTAATGTAGGGGCTATTGGAGCTGCAGCTCCAGGCCCCTACCTTTTATATAGGCCCCGGGTTGGCCATATTCACTGTTACCGCTCTTCTGTCACTTGTAAACACAGAAGTCTGGCTTCTATGCTCGCTTCCCCAGGCAGCACCCTCAGAACCTCCCCACACAGCGTGAAGGCCGGACAAGGAGGGACAGTTGGCGATGCATGGATGTGTTTATGGGCTTCAGAGACAGCATCCCATGTTGAATTAGGCATGCATGGCTGCACCCTTCCTCCTCTGGGTGCATGGCAAGGCACGGCCCTAAGGCCCTTCAAAATCCTCAGCACCAAGCCCATGATGCTGTTAATCCAGCCCTGGTCCTCCTCCACCGCCGCTTCCACCTACACCGCCCATAGGTGTGCGCAGCCTATTGCATTAAGGTGTGCACCCCAAAGTTGAAATACACATGCATGTGTTTGCCAGCAGGGAGAGTAATGTATCGGGGCCATGTACCTGTAGGCAAGGAGAAATAGAGCAGAGCAGGTCCCAGGGAGATCTTTCCCATCTCCTCACTGGCAATGCTATGTGCCCTAGGTGATTAGGGTGTGCCCAGGCACACCCAGCACACCCTGTGCGCACGCCTATGTCACCGCCACATCCACCACCACCTCAACCTCCCTCCTACTCCATATGGGCCTCGTCCTTCAGAGATGAAGAAGAACATTGTTTTATTTTTCTGTTTTTTTTTGTTGTTTTAAGTTATTTCCCTATCCACATTTGTTTGCAGAGCACTTGCCATGCTCTTAATTACGTTTTGCTGCCATTTGCAGCACTCTAGCCCTTTCCTTTGGTGTTTTAGAGCCATTTTAGTGCCTTAAAGTTCGGGTCCCCATTGACTTCAATGGGGTTCGGTGTCCGGGAAAAGTTCGGTAAAAGTCCGGGACACGGACCCGGACTTTTTTTTAAAGTTCGGCCGAACCCGTCGAACACGGACATCTAGGTGTCCGCTCAACCCTAGTTAAAACGCTTCTCCTCTAATCGCAATGTGTGCCCTCGAGTCCTCATGCACTCCCTACGACTAAATAGCTTTTTTTCTATGCCGAGATCCCCATTGAGATAATTATAAATTGCTATCATGTCCCCTCTCAGGCGTCTCTTCTCCAGGGAGAATAAATCAAGCGATTGCAGACGCTCTTCATAATTAAGGTCCTCCAATCCCCTAATTAGTTTAGTTGCCCTTCTCTGGATCCTCTCCAGCTCCAACACATCCCTCCTGAGGACTGGCGACCAGAACTGGACAGAATACTCCAGATGTGGTCGGACCAGAGTTTTATAAAGTGGAAGGATTATAGTCTTATCTTATCTCTGGAATACATCCCTTTCTTTATGCATGCTAATATTCTGCTGGCTTTGGCAGCTGCCGCTTGACATTGCATGCTATTGCTTAGTCTATCATCAACCAAGACTCCCAGATCTTTCTCCATTTTTGATTCCCCCAAGGGTTCCCCCCCTAACGTGTATTATGCTTTTATGTTTTTAGTCCCCAAGTGCAAAACCTTACACTTCTCCACATTAAACCTCATTTGCCATGTCGTAGCCCACTCCGTTATTTTGTCCAGGTCATTTTGTAGCATATCTGTTTCATGCTGTGCAGTTATTGCCCTGCCCAATTTTGTGTCATCTGCAAAAACTGATATAGAACTACTGATCCCATCCTCAATGCTGTTTATGAATAAATTGAACAAGGTTGGTCCCAGGACTGAGCCTTGGGGGACCCCGCTTCCCACCTCAGACCAGTCTGAGTATGCGCTGTTTATTACCATCCTTTGGACATGCCCTTTTAGCCAATTCCATATCCAAGAGCAAACCCCGCGGTCTATACCTGCAGACCTTATAATAGGTTCTATGAAAAATACGTAACTGTATCAAACGTTCCCTGGCAGATATCGGAGTCTTAAAATATACCTCCAACAACTCCTCCCAGTCATCGTCCGAAAGATCCGGGATGTCTCTCGTCCACCCGGCCCTAATGGCATCTAGTCTAGACGGCACACTACCAATCAGAACACTATAATAGGAGCTAGTTAATTTGGTATGCTCCTTCCGCAACAATTCCTTTTCCAGAGGAGAGTTGCAGAGAGAGACAGTGCCGGGCCCAAATTGGGCTAAAGCCGCATGTTTTAATAGGAGATAACGTTAATGCCAAGAACCGGGTATCTGAAAGTTTCCAAAAAATCCTCAGCATGTCTCCCCTCAGACTTTTCAGGAAAGCCAACAAAACAACGATTATTTCTGCGCATTCTGTCCTTCAGATCCCCTAGTTTGTTAGAGTGATCCTTCAGATCCCGCTGTTGCGTGTGAACCTCAGCTTGCAAAGGGTAAACTGTATCCTCAACATCACTGATACGCTGCTCAGCAGTGGAAATCCTAGTACGAATCTTCTGTACTTCATGTTTAACTATAGATAAGTCCAGCCGGACAGTCTCTATTTGAGTAGTCAGGGCAGTTTGACAAGTTTGAATAGCTTCCATTATATGCTGCAGTGTAAGATCCTCAGTGGCAGAGTCCCCCATCTCCACAGCCCCATCCTGAGTCCCAACAGTGTGAGAGACCCCCACATCCCATGTCCCCTCCGCATCCCAGGGATCCGGTCCCTCAAGCAGCCCAGGAGAAGGAGGAGAAGGTCCACGGGTCGACACAGGAGAGTCAGCAAAGTGTTCCCGTATGGTGGCTGGGGGTCGGGACTTCGGGGGTGCATTGCCAGAATTACCCAATGGTGCGGGGATCCATGAGGAAGGCAGTCCGGCGTGACCCGGCTTCTCCCTGGGTGGAAGTGCGGGCTGTGAAGACGGTCCGGCGACATCTTGGGAGGCCTCGCGGCCTGGGCTAGGCCGGAAGGCCGCGGCCGATTACGAGCCCTGAGAGCCGATTTTGACCATGACGGTCGGTGCAGGATGTGGTAGGCAGGGAATACAGGCAGAATGGAGGGTTCAATCGTCAGGATCTGTGCCAGGATCAGCGTAGGATCAACAGGTTTCCGCCGGAGCCGCGCTGTTCACATCTCAGCCGCTAGTCACACCCCCCCTTTTTAGTGCACTGCACAGCAATAACAAAAAAATTGCAGCCCTTTACATGACTTTTGTGGACATTGAAAAAGCGATTTCTGTGCGACTGCAGCCGATATCTAACTGCCCCTAAAGCAACCACAGGATACCTGGCCCTAATGTTAAAGAGACTGTAATAGACCCTAAAACGACATTGGAGCATTTTAAATGACTTTTGTGGACATTGACCAAGCTATTTCTGTGCGACTGCAGCCGGTATCTAACTGTCCCTAAAGCAACCACAGGATACCTGGCCCTAATGTTAAAGAGACTGTAATAGACCCTAAAACGACATTGGAGCATTTTAAATGACTTTTGTGGACATTGTCAAAGCGATTTCTATGCGACTGCAGCTGATCTCTAACTGCCCCTACAGCAACCACAGGATACCTCTCCCTAAGCTCAAAAGATACTAGACCTATACCGAAATACCAGCCCTGAGAAGGACTTTTGTGGACATTGACAGAGCGATTTGTGACTGCAGCCGATCTCAAACTGCCCCTAAAGCAACCACAGGATACCTGTCCCTAACCTGAAAAGAGACTGTAGAAGGCCTATACTGAAATACCAGCCCTGGAAAGGACTTTTGTGGATCTTCACAGCGCTATTTGTGTCTAGCAAACTCTCCCTGACGAGCACAGCAGACCTCTCCCTACACTGGCAGAAAAGGGAATGTGAAATGGCTGCCAGGTCAGGTATATTTATAGGGTAGGGGGACTGTCCATGTGCTGGAATGTTTTAATTGGCTGTCCCATTCCACCTGACGGCTGTGTCATGGGTCAAAGTTCTCCCCAATGTAAACAAATATGGCCGCCGCGAACGACGCCATGTGTCTGAAAATTTGGTGGGTAGCGAACAAGCAAAGTTCGCCGCGAACCGACCGCCGGGCGAACCGCAAGGCCATCTCTATTTGTGTCATGCATCAATATTGCCTCGTTTGCTGAGTGAAGTCTGGCACACACAGCGCCAAACTCACTGGCCAATTTTTTGAACTGGTGTGATACACCAATGCCCCCCAATACCACATATTGAAGTGGGGTGTTATTTAACAGTATAATTTTCAAAGAGTGTATTTTAGTCCTGCAGAAATTTGGCCTCCTTGCTGTGTAAACAGTGCTATACACAGTGACAACAGTTACTGGCCAATTATTTGTAGAACTGGTGTAATAAACCTGTGTCCCCCCAATACCACATATTGAAGTGGGGTGTTATCTGAGTAAACTTTTTCAAGTGTATTTGTGTCATGCAACAATATTGCCTCGTTTGCTGAGTGAAGTCTGGTACACACAGCGCCAAACTCACTGGCCAATTTTTCGAACTGGTGTGATACACCAATACCCCCAATAACACATATTGAAGTGGGGTGTTATTTAACAGTATATTTTTCTAAGAGTGTATTTTTGTCCTGCAAAAATTTGGCCTCTTGCTGTGTAAACAGTGCTACACACAGTGACAACCGTTACTGGCCAACAGTTAGAGGCAGGCAGAACTTTTATTGCACAAGAGGTACTAAGCAGACTGCAAATGTATCCGGAGCGAGACATCAACAATGTACAGTCACATCTGGCGCTCCCAGGACGCCGTCACATGGCTCTGCAGTGTGGGCATTTTTTGATGCGTCCTTTGCTGACACCAGTGTTGCCATCTGCAGCCTTTGCAGTCAACGCATAAGTCGCGGTAAGCCCAACACTCACCTAGGGCCTTAAGAAGGCACCTGAAATCCCATCACGAGCCCAGTGGGAGCAACACTGTCAGAACCCACAAAGTCACACTCCATGCTCTCACCGTACAGCCTTTTCTCCTTCTCCTGTCTCCTCACAGTTGTCCAACACTCCACCCTCCATGAGGCCGTTGTCACGTTCTGGAAAAAGGCAGGCTTCCGTGGCTCAAATGTTGGAGCGTAAAAAAAGGTGTCCGACTACATCCGGTTAACGGCCGATGTGGACGCTCTGAGGGATGAACCCCTGGACTACTGGGTGGGCAGGCTTGACCTCTGGCCAGAGCTTGCACAATTTGCAATGGAACTGTTGGCTTGCCCCCCGTCCAGTGTCCAGTCCGAAAGCACGTTCAGCACAGCAGGGGGGATCGTGACCGATAAGCGCGCTCGCCTAGCTCATGACAGTGTAGACTACCTCACATTTATAAAAATGAATGAGGCATGGATCTCTAAGGAATTCAACACATGCGACCACCAGCAGACCATGTTTCATTGAAATTCCTCATCACAGGCCACAAATATCTGCCTAGACCGCCATCCACCCACAACAATTCCTGGTCCTTGTCTTCACTAAATACAGCGGCATAAAAGGCATTTCATCAGTGGCGGCTGGTGCTCAAAATTTTTTTTTTTGGGGGGGGGGGGCACAAACAGAAAAATGTAATAGGCATTGCTTTTATGGCAAAAAACGCTGTAAAAAATTGTGTGACTTCGAGGTCGCAAAAGTGTGAAAGGGGCCTTCAGTAATTAAGGTATAGTGTGCCCCCTTAAAATGCAGAGAGACCAGCAGGCCCCCTTTCAATGCAGAGAGACCAGCAGGCCCCCTTTCAATGCAGAGAGACCAGCGTGCCCCCTTTCAAAGCACAGTGACCAGCGTGCCCCCTTTCAAAGCACAGTGACCAGCGTGCCCACTTTCAAAGCACAGTGACCAGTGTGCCCCCTTTCAATGCACAGTGACCAGTGTGCCTCCTTCAATACAGTGATCAGCGTACATTCCCCCTTCAATGCAGTGACCAGCGTACATGCCCCCTTCAATGCAGTGACCAGCATACATGCCCCCTTCAATGCAGAGACCAACGTACATGCCCCCTTCAATGCAGTGACCAGCGTACATGCCCCCTTCAATGCAGTGACCAGCATACATGCCCCGATCAATGCAGTGACCAGTGTACATGCCCCCTTCAATGCAGTGACCAGCGTACATGCCCCCTTCAATGCAGTGACCAGCATGCATGCCCCCTTCAATGCAGTGACCAGCATACATGCCCCCTTCAATGCAGGGCCCAGCATACATGCCCCCTTCAATGCAGTGCCCAGCGTACATGCCCCCTTCAATGCAGTGCCCAGCGTACGTGCCCCCTTCAATGCAGAGACCAGCGTGCGTGCCCCCTTCAATGCAGTGACCAGCGTACATGCCCCCTTCAATGCAGAGACCAGCATGCGTGCCCCCTTCAATCCAGTGCACTTACCTGGATTATCATCAGCAGCGGCGGCGGCGGTGGCGCGGCTTCTCCTCAGTCCCCCGGCGCGTCTCCTCGGGTCCTCCCGCTCCTGCCTTCTCCTCAGCCAATGGCATGGGGTTTGCCTTGCGGCCAATCAGGAATCAAGTATTAGACCCGCTCCCTGATTGGCCAGAGGGAGGATCCGTGTGACAATAGGGAATTTTCATTAGCTATTGTCACACAATGGGTGGAGTCGGGTGCACTGCTCTGCGCCCAAGGTCCACCCTTTGCATTGCCCTATTAGAGCCTCTGGCTCTAATCAGGTGATGCAAAAAAAAAAAAAGCCCCATTGAATTCTATGCGTCCGGCACCCCAGCATGCAGATTAGGGGGCCGGACGCATGGATAGGGGGGCGGTGTCCCTGCGCCCCCAACACACCGGCCGCCACTGCATTTCATGATCCCCTGAATGGCTAATTTTTGGGGCCTATACAGGCCGACACTTACTGTTCTGTGTGCTGTGACTGCCTACTGTACCTCTAGCCATCAAATACTACCTTCTTTGCTGTCAATTCAACCCATGTGAGCTCATTTTTGCAGCCTATACAGGCCGACACTTACTGTTCTGTATACTGTGAACGCCTACTGTACCTCTAGCCATCAAATACTACGTTCTTTGCTGTCAGTTCAACCCATTTGAACTAATTTTTGCAGCCTATACAGGCCGACACTTACTGTTCTGTGTACTGTGAATGCCTACTGTACCTCTAGCCATCAAATACTACGTTCCTTGCTGTCAGTTCAACCCATGTGGGCTAATTATTGCAGCCTATACAGGCCGACACTTACTGTTCTGTGTACTGTGAATGCCTACTGTACCTCTAGCCATCAAATACTACATTCTTTGCTGTCAGTTCAACCCATGTGAGATAACTTTTGGAACCTATACAGGCCGACACTTACTTCTGTATACTGTGAACGCCTACTGTGCCTCTAGCCATCAAAAACGAAGTTCTTTGCTGTCAGTTAAACCCATGGAAGCTAATTTTTGCAGCCTATACAGGCCGACACTTACTTCTGTATACTGTGAATGCCTACTGTACCTCTAGCCATCAAATACTAAGTTCTTTGCTGTCAGTTAAACCCATGTGAGCTCATTTTTGCAGCCTATACAGGCCGACACTTCTGTATACTGTGTGAACGCCTACTGTACCTCTAGCCATCAAAAACAAAGTTCTTTGCTGTCAGTTAAACCCATGTGGGCTAATTTTTGGGGCCTTTTATGGCCGACATTTACTTCTGTATCATGTGAATGCCTAATGTACTTTAAGCCACAGAATACTACGTTCGAAGCTGTCAGGTAAACCCATGTGGGCTAATTTTTGGGGCCAATACTGGCTAACACTTCTGTATCCAGTGAATGCCTAATGTACCTTCAGCCACAGAATGCTACGTTCTTAGCTGTCAGGTAAACGCATGTGGGCTCATTTTTGGGGCCTGGAATGGCCGACACTTACTACTTTATCCTGTGAATGCCTAATTTTTCAGACTGGAAATGAAAAACAATGGGTCTGTAAAGGTTCCGCCAAATTTTGGAATGGATGCGGACCCATTTTACAGATGTGTGAATGGACCCTATATGTATTAGACAATGTATTTACCAGCTGCTGTCAGTTCTGGCTGATTTATGAAAAAAAAAAATATATTTTTTTGCTGTAAAAAAAAATAAATAAATTTAGGGCAGCTTTTTCAATTGCAATACTTCTGTTATGACATTGTCCATGTGCTGGGACTATTTGTGCACAGCTAGTATGTCTTGTGGCTGCAAATATGACCTAAAGGTTTTTAAAGTTCGCCTCCCATTAAAGTCAACTCGCGGTTCGCAGACTTTTGAAAAAATTTGCAGGTGACAATCGCGAACAGCCCCGGCCGATGTTCGTCCATCACTAATGAGGACTTTTGATTTTTGATGTTCGAGTCCCATAGACTTCAATTGAGTTTGTTTGTTAGAACAAACTTTTCCCCTGTTCACGGTGTTCTGGTGCGAACCGAACAGGGGGGTGTTCGGCTCATCACCATTGTGGACGAATAACTTGCATCAAATTTGGAACCGCCTGGCAATAGATAGGAGGGGCTTTTAAACTAGGAGACGGGGGGAAGGGCTCAGAAGTAGAGTCAGTCAGGAGGGAGCAAAGGACAAAAGGCAGTAGTAGAGTCAGCAGCGACAGTAGTTCCATAACGTCAATTGGGGGGTCTGTACGGGAAAACCTCAGACCAAACAGGAATAAACATAATCATCATTCACGATTAACTTCCACAAAACTAAGAGCGGTATATGCTAATGCCAGGAGCCTAGCTAATAAAATGGATGAGTTGGAAACGTTAGCACATGAGGAAGACATAGACCTTGTGGGAATAGCGGAGACTTGGTTCGACCCCTCACATGACTGGCTGGCCAATATCCAAGGGTATTCGGTGTACTGAAAGGACAGGGTAGGAAAAAGAGGGGGAGGGGTATGTCTCTATGTCAAAAACAATGAGGAGGTAGAGCTGGAATTTTTATCACTATTGGATAAAGTGGCAAAACTGGGATCAGTCATCATATTGGGGGACTTCAATTATCCGGACATTGACTGGGAAGAGGGGACTGCACACTCACAGAAGGCCCGTCTATTCACGGAAACCTTACAGGATAACTACATGTCACAGTTGGTGCATTTAGTGAAAAAACTATCAGCGCAAGACTAAGTGAAATTCAAATGGGTATAAATGTGCTAGAATAAATCAATATATAAATCCGGCTGCATACACAAATTGTGTCCACACCTCACAACAAAAACATAAAAATCAAAAAACGTGCTGCGCCAGAAGTGCACAAAAATAATTAGTGATTACATGAATCAACAAGTGTTATCAACAAAATATGGTGTCCATCATATGTGCTCTGATGAAACATAAATGTTCATATAAAGTGCTCCAAAGTAATGATTAGTATATCCAGGTGATGACAGGACAGCCTCAATCTCTTGTGAATCAAGCAGGAACCACCAGTGTGTGAACTCCCTCCACCAGTAAGATTGGCCTCTCACCTTGATACCAGACCCAAACGGGCCAGCATGAGCATATCAGGGGATAAACAGACTATCACAGGTAACCTCTCCAGCCTTCACCTCCGGGGGTCGCCAGGACATAAAATAAAGATAAAGCAAAGATCTAGTGCTCTCTGAATGTAAATAATGAGCTTTTATTGAGCATAAAGGGGTAACTCACATTTGTTGGGCACTCAGCCGTGCCTGCTGTTATGGCATTCAGTGTTAGAGAGTAGCACCCGAGCGATCGGCGTCAGGCACGCAGGCTCCGCCTCCCTATACGTGTTACGCCTGGAGCGTGGGCTCCGTTTGGCTTCTTCGGTAGGGGTGAAGTTTGCGTGTCCAGCCTCGCCTATTTACCAATGCTGCTAACGGTGGATTGGCCAGCGGTCACATGTCCTCCTCATCTATCATCGGCCATGAGGCTGCAATGGAGGCAGCGGCATGGGCCTTAGATGAATCAGATTTAGATGGGGAACATGTAGAATTTCTTTTAGAAAGTTTGGAATTTTGCCTCAATCACAATTATTTTTGGTATGCGGGAGAATATTTTTTACAAACCAAAGGCGTAGCTATGGGGGCAAGATTTGCCCCCAGCGTAGCTAATTTATTTATGGCCCAATGGGAGGAGGAGGAGATTTTAGTGAACAGACCCCCAGAATTAATTTTCTATAAAAGATTCATTGATGATTTGATTATTATCTGGGAAGGGGACATTTTATCTTTTAATTTTTTTAAAACCAGAATGAATTTTAATAACAAGAATATCGCACTAACATGGACTGAGAGCAAGGAGAAATTGAATTTCCTAGATTTGGAGATTTTTATAAAAGATGGTCGTTTACATACAAAAAAATTTTTTAAACCTACCGACCGCAACTCCTATTTACCTATGGATAATTGTCACCATAAAAATTGGCTATTTAACATCCCGAGGGGACAACTTATCAGGATTAAAAGAAATTGCTCAAATGACAATGACTTTATTACACAGTCCAAAGTACTAGTGGAACGATTTCAGGCAAAGGGATACAACATGGAGAAAGTGAATTCTGATTTACAACAAGTAGCATTATTAAATAGAACTGAACTTTTGGAAAACAAGAGGACACCACCAAGGGAGGTGAACAATAATTTTAAGCTTGTGCTTGATTATAATGCTCAACACAAGCAAGTTGAACGCATCATTAAAAAACACTGGAGTGTCCTCAAACAAGATAAAGTTTTGGGACCCCACCTTCCGGAGAAACCTGGTTTCATATACAGGCGAGCACCTGTGTTGAAAGATAGGTTAGCACCGGGAGTGGTAGATCCCCCTAAGCGTATGAAAAATACTGTTTTCCAGTTTCTATCCGGATTTTTTGCATGTGGGAAATGCGGTGTCTGTCGACAAACGAGGAAAAACATAAAGAAAAGAAAATCGTTTAAATCTAACAGCACAGGCAACGAATACCATATTAAAGATTTAATTACATGTACCACCATTGGGGTGGTCTACATGATGGAGTGTGGCTGTGGACTCCAATATGTGGGTCGCACATCACGACCCCTGAACGTAAGAATAGGAGAACACATCAAAAATATAAAAAAGGGTGAGGTGTCACACAGCGTCTCCAAGCACTTTAGAGAAGTCCATGATAGAAACCCTCATTCTCTAAAGTTTTGGGGAATTGAACATGTCCAGCCACATTGGAGGGGGGGAAACTACATTCGACAATTAAGCAGAAGAGAGTCCTTCTGGGTGTATGAGACGAAAGTATTGGCACCCAGGGGGTTAAATAAGGATTTTGACCTCAACTGCTTCATTAGTGATAGATAGCCCCCCCCCTCCCTGAAATATCTGTAGATTCACTCAATATTCATCATTTTAATATATAGACATTTGTCATAGTTTTTATACAGATTTTTAATTTTTATATATTTTTATATACATATATATATATTTTTTTTTTTTATATTTTTGTGTCATTTTATAGAATTAACAATATATTAGAGGTATTCCACTTTTAACAATAATATATTTTGTGAGTTTTTAACATTATGGCAATAATTTGATTTAATGCGATTTTATGATGCGATTTTATGTAATAAAGATGTTTTTATGCGATGATTTTAGGAGAAACACCCGGGGGATGGCGGCGCAGTCACGCGGTCTCTGGTAGTGATTTAGTAGATCTATATATGTTTCAAATTGCCCCCTCGATATAATAGCTAGTGACACCGAAGATCACAGGAAGTGTATCTTTTGGTTCCGGTGTCTTGTGCATAGCTCAGAGTGAGGAGGACATGTGACCGCTAGCCAATCCACCGTTAGCAGCATTGGTAAATAGGCGAGGCTGGACACGCAAACTTCACCCCTACCGAAGAAGCCAAACGGAGCCCACGCTCCAGGCGTAACGCGTATAGGGAGGCGGAGCCTGCGTGCCTGACGCCGATCGCTTGGGTGCTACTCTCTAACACTGAATGCCATAACAGCAGGCACGGCTGAGTGCCCAACAAATGTGAGTTACCGCTTTATGCTCAATAAAAGCTCATTATTTACATTCAGAGAGCACTAGATCTTTTCTTTATCTTTATTTTATGTCCTGGCGACCCCCGGAGGTGAAGGCTGGAGAGGTTACCTGTGATAGTCTGTTTATCCCCTGATATGCTCATGCTGGCCCGTTTGGGTCTGGTATCAAGGTGAGAGGCCAATCTTACTGGTGGAGGGAGTTCACACACTGGTGGTTCCTGCTTGATTCACAAGGGATTGAGGCTGTCCTGTCATCACCTGGATATACTAATCATTACTTTGGAGCACTTTATATGAACATTTATGTTTCATCAGAGTACATATGATGGACACCATATTTTGTTGATAACACTTGTTGATTCATGTAATCACTAATTATTTTTGTGCACTTCTGGCGCAGCACGTTTTTTGATTTTTACAGTTGGTGCATTCTCCTACTAGAGAAAATGCAGTCCTGGATCTATTGATCACTAATGACCCAGACCTAATCTCGGAGGTAGGAGTCCAGGACAACCTGGGCTCTAGCGATCACAGGATGATCACATTTAGTGTAAATAACAATATAAAAAGGGAAGTGGGGAACATAAGAACCCTAAACTTCAGAAGGGCAAACTTTCCAAAATTGTGCTCATTGATGGAAAGGGTAAACTGGGACCAAACCCTGGGATCACTGACCACGGAGGAAAAATGGGAATGCTTTAGGAAAATATTAAACAAATGCATCTTGCAGTGCATTCCTATGGTAAATAAATTTAGAAGAGACAAAGCCAAACCTGGCTGGCTAAACCGTAACGTTAAGAAACCTATTAGGGAAAAAAATATGGCCTTCAAGAAATTTAAATCAGAGGGCACAGTATCGGCTTTTGAGCAATACAAGGAGGCAAATAAGAAAAGTAAACACAAAATCAAAATGGCTAAAATCAACTTTGAGAGACAAATAGTGGAGGATAGTAAAAAAAAAAACAAATTCTTTAAATATATAAACAGCAAAAAAACTAGGGCAGAGCATATTGCACACATAATTAACGATGATGGGAGGATGGTTACAGAGGACACTGAAAAAGCAACCGTGCTGAATGCTTTTTTCTCATCAGTCTTTACACAGGAAAAGGAGGGGTACACTGATCATGACTGTATGGTTAGTAGTAATACACAGGTCTTGCCGCTATGGCTAACAGAGGGTGAAATTAGGGAAAGGCTGGATAAACTTAACACAAACAAATCACCAGGCCCGGATGGCGTACATCCGAGAGTACTCAAGGAACTCAGTAAGGTTATATCTAGACCACTGTTCCTGATCTTTGCTGACAGTATTATGACAGGAAATGTACCAGGGGATTGGAGGAAAGCTAACGTGATACCGATATTCAAAAAGGGGCATAGGCATATCCCGGGAAATTATAGGCCTGTCAGTTTGACATCGATAGTATGTAAACTTCTGGAGGGGATAAAAGAGACTATATCATAGAGTTTGCTAAAGACAACAACATCATCAGCAGTAATCAGCACGGGTTTACAAATGGGCATGCTTGTCAAACCAATCTCTTAACATTCTACGAGGAGGTGAGCTGTGAGCTAGATAGGGGGAGACCAGTGGATGTGGTGTACCTGGATTTCGCTAAGGCGTTTGATACAGTTCCCCACAAGCGCTTAATTTATAAAATAAGGTCTGCAGGTATTGACACCAGGGTTTGCTCTTGGATACGGAACTGGCTAAAAGGGCGTGTCCAAAGGGTGGTAAAAAAAAAACAGCGCATACTCAGACTGGTCTGAGGTGGTAAGTGGGGTCCCCCAAGACTCAGTCCTGGGACCAACCTTGTTCAATTTATTCATAAACAGCATTGAGGACAGGATCAGTAGTTCGATATCAGTTTTTGCAGATGACACAAAATTGGGCAGGGCAATAACTGCACAGCATGAAGCAGATATCCTACAGAATGACCTGGACAAAATTACGGAGTGGGCAACGACATGGCAAATGAGGTTTAAAGTGGAGAAGTGTAAGGTTTTGCACTTGAGGACTAAAAACATAAAAGCACAATACACGTTAGGGGGGGGAACCCTTGGGGGAATCAAAAATGGAGAAAAATCTGGGAGTCTTGGTTGATGATAGATTAGGCAATAGCATGCAATGTCAAGCGGCAGCTACCAAAGCCAGCAGAATATTAGCATGCATAAAGAAAGGGATGTATTCCAGAGATAAGACTATAATCCTTCCACTTTATAAAACTCTGGTCCGACCACATCTGGAGTATTCTGTCCAGTTCTGGTCACCAGTCCTCAGGAGGGATGTGTTGGAGCTGGAGAGAGTCCAGAGAAGGGCAACTAAACTGATTAGGGGATTGGAGGACCTTAATTATGAAGAGCGTCTGCAATCGCTTGACTTATTCTCCCTGGAGAAGAGATGCCTGAGGGGGGACATGATAGCAATTTATAAATATCTCAATGGGGATCTCGGCATAGAAAAACAGCTATTAAGTCGAAGGGATTGCATGAGGACTCGAGGGCATACAATGCGATTAGAGGAGAAGCGTTTTAACCTCAGGCAATGTGGGGGGTTCTTTACTGTTAGGGCTACAAGATTGTGGAATTCTCTACCACAAGAGGTGGTTTCTGCGGGAAGTATGATGGCTTTCAAAAGACTCTTAGACGTACATCTCAAGGATCAGAACATTCAGGGCTATGTGAGATGATTACAGCCACACACACCTACACAGGTTGAACTGGATGGACTATTGTCTTTATTTAACCTCACCTACTATGTAACTATGTAATATAGATTTGCTGGTATATGTTGTAAGTCCAAACCGGAACGGATCAAGGGAAGGACATCGACTGCCCAAATGGACAGAAACCAGATTCAAATATTCCCATTAAGGTACACACAAAATGTCCCGGACCTGACAAGAGAGCAATCTCATATCTGGTGTCACCCAACAATTCCTACTACATTTTTATATACCACATCTGGGATTTTTTTATGCCAAGTTTTGTCCTGCCATGAGGATTTATTGGCCTGACAGACCTAGAGAGGATTTCCATCTGCCCTGGCCTGGTCCATTGGTCCCCTGTGTCTGCCCCAAGCTGATGGAATTTGTTGAATGTTCTAAGAGAGAGGAGAATGTATATCTTTGCATCCACAAGGTCTTGATGCAGCATATTGTGAAACGCGTCGACCCTTGATACAGATGCACCTTCATTGTTTCATTCACATATTGGTCTGTTTTCTGTCATCACTCATGTGACGTGAATTTTTTCAATTTTGCATGTATATACTCCCCCTTTTTGGGCTGACCTCTCATTTATGTGGTTTAATATGTATTGCTTTTATTGTTTAATGAATAAAATGCAATTTTATCTTACAGTAGTGTTTACAATCTGTCTCTTATGTGTGCCCTAAAAGTCCATTTTACACAGAAGTTTCCTTTACATCTATTTTCTTCTATTTTTGCCAAGATCACAGCTTTAGGCTAGGAATGATCCTTTGGTGACTTACAGCTCCAGATGGGATCCCCTCCAGTCCAGTTGGAGTAAGGATTGAGCCATGATGTCAATCTCTCTGGGTTTACATCCTCAGCAGGAAGCTTGGCCAGAATCAGGGCTTTTAAGGCCCCTTGACAGCTTGCTGCTCCAGGTGGACTCTCTTTCAGTTCAGTTTTGAGTAAAGTTTCCGTCATGAAGGTAGCCTTTCTATGGGTTCTTTTCCTCACTCAGGAGATTGCCAGAATCTGGGTCTTGTGCCAAGAGGGATCCTTGTGGCCTTCTGCCCAGTACAGGTAGCATTTATATTCATACTGGGTGGCAATCTAAGGTGGCTTCAGCATTCTATGAAAACAAAGGATTTGTTCATCCCATATGCGGGACCATCAAGAATGCCATGCTATGGATATTGGAATTTTTCAAGCATACTCTCAAGCTACTGTTTTTCTCAGAGTTTTACAACATATTTGTCACTCTCTCTAGCAGAATCTGGAGGAAGGAGATGTCATCCAGAATTTTGCTAGATGGGTCATACCAGCTATTCATTAGGCCTATAAAGTTAGGGCTTGGTTCCTATGGAAGCAGTCACCACACACTCATCCAAGAGTGTGTAGGCTTCGTGGGTTACCTGTGAAAGGGCACCAGGAATAGTTGGGGGATCACATATCTTCCATTAAAGCTGTTCTGGCTCTTTGTGGGGTGTAGCTAACTTCCCAGTTCCCTCCCAGAGTCATGCGTAGTCAACGTGGCCTCTGGCTTAGCCTGAAAATTTATGGGAGTGGGGTCCTATGGGGTAGGATTGAGGGCGGCGCTACCCAAAGGTATGCTGCCATGGAGTCCATCAGGAAAGGAAAATTACAGTAAGTATTTGATAGTAAATTTTCAGTTTTTGCTCTAACAACATTTTTAGAAAATATCAACCCTTCACTAAGTGTATGGTGTTTGCATGCTAAATATTTTTTAAAAAGGTTGAAATTTTTACCTGTTTGCTCTGCTTCAAGTTTCAGTTCCTTGGGTACTAGAAAAAATGGAGAGCGACATTAAAAATATTTTTTTAAATTGCATGTGCAAACAGATTGCACATAACTAACAATAAAGAGCATCTCTCGTAATGCTTTATTGAGTAAAATGTATACAAAGTGGCCGATAGAAATGGATTTCAAAATACAAGATAACTGTAAATTGAACATAATGTTTCTTGTCTGTGTAATGCAGTTACATGAATTATGACAGATGTTATTGTTCTGTCTCTAGGACAGAGAGCTAAACCATCCTGCTCCACAAACTTCAGATACCATATTTCTTTAATCTCAAATTCATTAGAACAAGCCAAAAAAAAAAAAAAAACTGATAAAAATAATCAATCAATACAAAATTGCATACAATAAAGAAACAATGCTCTAAAATACAGGATGAGGTAACAAGAACTCACTTTTTAAGCTCTCTCAGGGGTGATGGTGAGAGATTGAGAAAACATGTCTTGTTGCCCTGCTGTATCTTCTCAAAATGGTGGTTCCTAACAACTTTATTAACCACATCCATACCGGCATATAGTAATATGACGCCGGCAGGATGGCTTTACAGATCCGGGCGGCGGTCATATGACATCCGCCCGTTCTAGCTGCTACTACGCGCCCCCGGGGGCGCACAGCGATCAGGGATGAGGCTCGTCCCTCGGACATAGCCCATCCCTGATCAAGGTAAACAGCCAATAGAAATTGGCTGTTTACCACGTGATCAGCTGTGTCAATCACAGCCGATCACATGAGCGGCTCCAGCGCGAGCCGTTTGTTCTCTCTGCAATGCGCGCCCCCGGGGGGCGCACAGAGCAGCGATCGGGGACGAGGCTCATCCCTCGGACAGAGCCAATCTTCGATCTAGGTAAAGAGCCAATGAAATTGGCTTTTTACCACGTGACCGGCTGTGTCCAATCACAGCCAGTCACAAATGTCAACAAAGATGAGGGTAACTCAGTTACCAGGCTCTTCTCACAAACCAATCCAGTGTGAGGAGATCTGCAAACAGTGGGTTACCAGAGTATTGTGCCCTTGTTGCCCTCACCAAATAAAGAGGACCTGTCACCTGCCCATCTGAGTACCTGTCACCTGCCCATCTGAGTACCTGTCACCTACCCATCAGAGTACCTGTCACCTACCCATCAGAGTACCCAAGTACCTTCCGCCTGCTCATCAGTACCCATCACTACTCATCAGTACCCATCAGTACCTATCAGTGTCAATACTGATCATCAGTACCCATCAGTACAGTATCAGTACTACTCATCAGTACCTATCATCTGCCTGTCACCTGCCCATCAGAGTACCCGAGTACCTGTGACCTGCCTATCGGAGTACTCGAGTACCTGCCACCTGCTCATCAGTACAAGAGTACCTGTCACCTGCCTGTCACCTGCCCAGCAAAGTACCCGAGTACCTGTCACCCTTCATACAGCCACCATGTCCAAGTCCAAAAAGGTTTTCACTGCCGAAGGGGCCTGTCAATTATTATCCCTGACGGATGAGAGCAGCGGGGAGCTCTCACTTTCCGACGCCGAAATCCTTTCTGAATCTAGTTCAGAATTTGAGCCCTTTGAAGGCTTTACATCCGGCACTGAATCGGAGGAGTTAGAAGTTCGGCCTAAAAGACGCCGCACTGAAAACCAGGCAGACACCAGCAGCGCCAATGGCCAATCGGCAAACGCCAACGGTGCTGGACCCCAGGGGGAAATGCCCAGTACAAGCACTGGAATTTCACACCAGCCCCAAAGAAGCAGAGCCCAAATGCAGCTTCCGGATGCCTTGGCAAACCCATTGCGGCTGCCTTCTAGCTCTGGGTCAGCTACAATCCTCCCCCCCTTCACAGCATAGCCAGGTTTGCAGGTCAACATCTAAAATTTTGTTCTAATTGATTTTTTAAATTTACTTTTCCCTATGGAGTTCCTTCAAAGCATCGTCGACCAAACAAATCTTTTTGCCCAACAGTTCATAGAGAACAACCCCACCTCATATCATGCCCGTCCTTTTTAATGGAGACCCCTAACAGTAGAAGAGTTCAAAGTGTTTTTCGGCATTACCATCAATATGGGGGTTACAAAAAAAAAAACGAGCTGCATTCTTATTGGTCCACCAAACCCATCCACCATATGCCACTTTATTCATCAGTCATGTCCAGGTCCCACTATGAAATTATAATGCGCTTCCTGCATTTTAATGATAATTCCCAGTGCCCTCCCCGAGATGATCCCAATTTTGATAAACTCTATTAAATTCGCCCCCTAGTTGATTTATTTTCCAGACGGTCCCCCGAAGTATATGTCCCTGACCAAAAGATCGCTGTGGGCGAATCACTGGTCCCATTTCACAGGCCGGCTGGCATTTAAGCAGTACATTCCTAGCAAGAGGGCTAGGTACGGTTTAAAATTAAACAAGCTCTGCGAAAGCAAAACGGGATATGTGTACGCCTTTCGCGTGTACGAAGGCAGACACTCCCAGCTCCAGCCCCCTGAGTGCCCAAAGTACATGGGAGTAAGTGGGAAGATTGTTTGGGACCTAGCCTTCCCACTGTTGCAAAAGGGGTACTACATATACATGGACAACTATTATACCAGTTTGCCCCTTTTCCGCCACCTGTACCTGAAGAAAACCTTGGCCTGCGGTACAGTAAGAAAAAACTGGAAGGGCTTCCCGCAGAGTCTTGTCACCACTCCATTACAAAACGGGGAATCCCCAAGCCTAACGAACGAAGAAGTAATGGCTTTGAAGTGGAGGGATAATAATGTCCACTAACCACGATGACACCTCAGTGGAAATTTGAAGACGACGCGGTCCCGTTCGAAGTCCCTTTCAAAAGCCTGCTTGTATCCACGAGTACAATAAGTACATGGGGGGGTGGATTTAAATGATCAAATGCTGCAGCCCTATCTCCCGACACAAAAGACCCTCTTTTTGGTACAAAAAGTTGCAGTGTACTTTTTCCATTTGGCCATGTACAAGGCATATGTCGCCTATAAAAAAGTCCACAATAACACCAATCCCCTTCCTCCAGTTTATTGAAGATATTGCCACTGCCCTGATTTACCAGCAAGGATACCCCCCAGAAATCATTAGTTCTGATTGTGTCAGCAGACTTCATGAGCGCCATTTCCCTTTCCATATACCACCATCTGAAACCGGAAGAAGGCCAAAAAAAAGTGTCAGGTGTGTAGCAAAAGAGGAATTAGGAAAGACACCAGTTTTCATTGTGCCGATTGTCCCTCCCAACCTGGCCTATGCATTGGAGAATGCTTCAAAATCTATCACAATGCCCTAAACTTTTAGCCCATATTTCAATCAGACTGCCATTTTCCCTTTTTCGATTTTTGTGCTGAATATTTTCCTGCTGCCTCAACCAACCATATTACTGCCTTCCTTGTGAACTGACCCTGGCCTGTATATCGACTATGCCTCTGCCTGCCATCTGCATTGTTTATCCACCATGTTTCTGCCTTTCAAGTGAACTGACCCTGGACTGTTTATCGATTATGCCTCTGCCTGCAGTCTGCATTGTTTATCCGCCATGTTTCTGCCTTTCAAGTGAACTGACCCTAGACTGCTTATCGATGATGCCTTAGCCTAACGTCTATTTCTGCCTTTTACCAGCACTGACCTCGGCCTGTTACGACCATGTTTTTTGCCTGCCGCTTAGACTGATCTTTCGCCCTGCTACTGTAGTAGTGAGATTCAAAATGACACAGGGGTCTTACTTTTGTGAGGGGCTTCAGAATATAGTGTTCTGATATGAGAAAAACAGTTTTTGTTTTTCTCTGGGTTTGTAATCTCGGAACAGGGTCTGGAGTCCAGAGGCTTCAAAGCGATTTGGGTGGGAGAAGCCTCTACCCCTGTCCCCATTCTTTCCCGACCGAGGCCCTAAGCTTGATGGTCCTGCCTGCTGCCTGGACCAATACTTTGGCTGTGCTGATCATATCCCTGCCTGCACTGACCCAGGACTTTTTATGGAACATGTGCCTGTTGCCTGGACCAATACTTGGGCTGTACTGACCATATCTCTCCCTGCTGCCTGTACTAATTATGGACCGTATTCCTGCCTGCTGAATGGACAATCCTTTTTCTGCTGCTGACCATATCCCTGCCTACTACCTGGACCAATGCTTTGGCTGTGCTGACAATATCTCTGCATGTACTGACTATGGACAGTATTCCTGCCTGCTGCCTGGACAATCCTTTCACTGTCGCTGTCTACGTTCCTGCCTGCTGCCTGGACCACTGCACTGCTAAAACCACAGGTAATTTTTTGTTTATAAATAAAAAGAATAGTAGCGCAAAGAGTCACTCAGAAATGACTCATAGGATGCATAAAACAATACAACCATAAATATAGGGGTTTTACTAAAACACTCTAATAAGGGTATAAAAGTCCTTTAAAAGTCCATAGACCGTCCAGGAATAAGTGATGTTACTACTGGATCACCTTTTCAACCACCACCAAGTGTCACACCGAGGGGTCAGTAGAAGTGGCAACTCACCAAATAAAGGGGCTCAGGTGTTCTCACACAAGAGCACAATGAGCAGGTATCCAAAATACTGATGATAGGTGTAATCAAACGACCTGGATGTATCACCGCTGCTGCACACACTTAATCAGACCTCCTTTACACAGACTCCACTCGGCATAATGATCACATGCAAGGCAAAATAACTCCAATAGTGAAGTACTGTAAAACTCAGCTTTATTAAAAAGTAAATTGCACTCACATAAGTAGGAAAAGGCAGGCTCTATGTAGTAACAAAAAGCGGCCAGGAAAGGATCCTCACTCGTATAGTCCCCTGGGTTGACTCCACGCCAACCCCAATACTTCCGGGTGGGTCCTCTACCGTACCAAGTGATGTCGGATGCGTCGTCTGGTCACGCCCCGACGCGTTTCGTCATTTCCGACTTCAACTGGGGGTGTGACCAGACGTCGCCATCCACCATCTAAATACCTCCGCTGGAACGCACCGCGACCAATCGGCACAGCGGTAAGCCGGCCGGAAGACAACCAGCGCTTCCGACGGCGGAAGTAAACAAGCACATCCAAATTACGTATATCCTCTGCATTGGGATAGTGGCCGTGACACTGTTAGAAAATTGAACAGCGCCGGAAGTGCCCAACCTGACACTCAACGGACACACAGATGCTCATGTAGAAATCAAACTGAATAATAACAATTACCATATTTGAAGCATCAATTTGAGGGTCTACCCTGTGCCGATATTCAGTCTGCAGAGCGTTACCAAACGCATAAGCCACATAATGCAATATCAACAATTGAGCACATAACAAATGACATTATAAATCATAAATAACATGTGAAAAAACGTATCAGTATATATATATATATGGAATACCCCATATCTAATAAATCTAATATATTTAATATAGAATTGGATCTGAATTGCTATATCAGTGATTCGTGATATAATTTTTCCCCCTCTTTCTTTCCTTTTTGGGGTCACTCTCCATCTTTGGGAGACCCACTGTGTTACCGGGTTGTGGATTATTATTATTATTATCTTTTTTTTTTTCCTTTTTTTAAATGAAAAAAATTTTTTAAATAATTTTTTTTTACTATAGTTCTACTACAATTTATATGGGTGCGATTTTGTAGTATTTTTACATACGTTTGGTGTTTCTGTATATATGTGTTTTATTAGATATGAGGTATTCCATATATATATATATATATATATACTGATCCGTTTTTTCACGTTATTTATGATTTATAATGTCCCTTTTGGAACACTTAAATTACATCGGAGAGGGAGGGGTCATGCCGATAGACTCTCTGAGAGCCTATATTACATTGATTCATAAAGAAGGTAAGGACCCCGCGGCGTGCGGGAGTTACCGCCCAATCTCTTTATTAAACTTAGACACCAAGCTGTTTTCTAAAATATTGGCAAATCGACTGCTGCCGTATGTACCACAATTAATACATTTCGATCAGGTCGGCTTCGTCCCCACAAGAGAAGCAAGGGATAACTCTATTCGAACAATAGATTTACTACATAATGTGCGTTTGCGGAGAATCCCGATGATGCTGTTATCAATTGATGCGGAGAAGGCGTTTGACAGGGTGGCCTGGAATTTTATCCGGGCCACCCTGTCACACTTAGGCCTGGGTGAATGGATGACGACTTGTATTCTATCATTGTACTCTGGTCCTACGGCGGCAGTGAGGGCAAATGGTTGGTGTTCGAGTTTTTTTCAGATAAAAAATGGCACTAGACAAGGATGTCCCCTATCGCCACTAATCTTTGCCTTGGCGCTAGAACCTTTATTGTGCAAAATCCGTCAAAGCGCAGAAATAGAGGGTGTACAAGTGGGTAGAGGCCAACATAAGGTAGCAGCCTACGCAGATGATCTGCTTTTTTATGTTACAAATCCTGACAGAACAATCCCATCAATTTTAGAGGTTATCAGAGAGTATGGGGAGCTATCGTATTTTAAAATAAATGTGTCGAAGTCAGAGGCATTGAATGTGTCTATATCAGGGACTAGATGGAATCATATGAGATCTTCCTATCCCTTTCAGTGGAATAATAAATCGGTGGTGTATCTGGGGATTCACATTACAGCAGACCCGAAGGACCTGTTTGAGGCAAACTTCATACCACTTTTAAAATCCATTAAAACAGACCTACAAAAATGGCAGACACTTTTTCTGCCATGGTTTGGGAGATGCAGCGCATTGAAAATGAACGTATTACCAAGGTTACTGTATGCTATTCAGGCTGTTCCGATAGCAATACCGATGACATTTTTTGTACAGGTTAGGGCAGTGTTCAGAACCTTTGTGTGGGCCAGAAAATCCCCGAGAATAGGGATACAGATTTTAACCCTCCCGAAGGTGAGAGGAGGAGTGGGGTTACCGGACCTGCTGCGGTATTATAGAGCAGCGCATTTGACGCGAGTGATGGAATGGCACTGCAGCAGGACCTATAAACAGTGGGTGCAATTGGAAAGGGAGGCCATGAACACATCAGTGGCTCTAGCTCCATGGACCCCTATATCAAAAGATGATAAAATACATATACATCCGACGATAGGGGCAACGGTAAGCGAAGCAATCAAAGCACAAAAAAATAGTTCGGTAGCACCAACAATATCACCAATGACTCCCTTAGGGGATAACATAAACTTCCCCCCTGGTGGTACTAATGTTAAAATCAAAGGCTTAATTAATGGGGGTAGAGGAAGATTATGTGATATATGGACCCACAGGGAACCACCAACGACGACAGAAATGTTAGCATGGCCTGAAGGGAATCTAGATGCATTCAGTGCTTATCAGGTTAGACACTATTTAAAACAAATGCAGAGGATAGGCTATATCCCACGCCCCTTAACGCCATTTGAGACTTTGTGCAGAGCAGAGGATAGAATACCACATGCACTATCATATATATATGCACTTTTGGGGACAGCGCAAGATTCGGAACCACCTAAATTTCTGCAAAAATGGGAAGGAGAGTTAGGAATCTCCTTTAATCAGCAACAAATAAATAAAATTCTGAGATTGACTCATAAGGTATCCATAGCAAGTAGATATCAAGAAATCAGTTATAAGGTTCTAGCCAGATGGTATCGGGTACCAGCGACATTACATAGAATGGATAGGAAACATCAGGATAGGTGCTGGAGATGTGGAGAGGAGGGTGGAACAATGGTGCACATTTTTTGGACGTGTCCAGCAATAAAGAGTTTCTGGGATGATGTGGCTCGTATAACAGAGAACCTAACCTCGACTAAGGTGCGGGATGACCCCGTGCTGTGTTTGTTACATGGCACGGGGAGCTCAGTCAAGAGATACAGGAACTCTCTGCTGATGCACCTATTGAATGCGGCAAAAGCCTGCATACCAGCATTTTGGAGACAAACACAGCCGCCTACAGTGCGGCTGTGGGTCGCCAAAATTAGGGAAATTCATAGGATGGAAATGTTAACAGCTGCACGTACATGCATGGAAGAATGCTGTAGGCTTAGATGGCAAGCATGGTCACAATATACGTGCTCAGAGGAATATTTACGACTGATAAGTTAAATACAGAAATAGGAAGTCTAGGAGACCGGGAAGGCGGTCCTGGGAGAGGGAAGGGGTTTAGAGGGTAGAAGAGGGGGGTTTCCCCCATCCCCTCCCTCCCCCTTCTTTTTTTTTTTTGTTTTTTTTTTCTTTTTTCCCCCCTGATCCCGCCCCCCTTATGGAGTGTCAGTGGAGGGATCTTTAGAAGCCTGACACGTGAGTCAGGTGTGGTATTATACATGGAATATATGGGGATGATAGGGAATGATTAATGCATAGAGGGAGAATCGGCTCCGCTTCCCACCCTTAAGGGCGAGGGGGGGGTGGGGGGCTTTACCCCCCCCCCCTTTTTCTCGGCCCCCCCTCCCCCCCTTTTTTTTTTTTCCTTCTCTTCTTTTTTCTCTGGGTTTGCACTGTGATTCTTGGATATGAAGCATGAAGTGGGGGGGATGTGAAGGAATTCATGTATGTCCTTTTTTTTTTAATACAAGTGGGGATGGACTGGGGGAGTGTTATGATGTGGTATTTAATAACATGTCACTGAAGGTGGTCTTGGGGGGGAGGACTCACCCCCCCCCCTTTTTTTTTTTTTTTTTCAGCACAGAACACATTAATTTAATTTATTCCAGTGTATACACATATATGTATAAGGAATGCAAGAAGGCATTCTAACACGATTGGAGTTTGGGGGGGGGGTGCATTTTTTTTTTTTTTTTACACAATACATGTAAATTTCCTCGTAGTTTCGAGGAACATAGAAGAAGTAATTTTCACCAATCCACTTTTTTTTTTTTTTTTTGCGTTTTTCACGAGAGGGGGGTGGGTTAGGGTGGGAGGAGGAGGCCGGGAGAGTATTGTTGTATGCTTTGGAAGAGCATTGAGAGCAGTGATGTTTGTTTTATGGATTGTATGTAATTAATATGTAATGTATTGAAAAAAAACAATAAATGTCTGAATTACAAAAAAAAAAAAAAGAAATGATAAGCTCAGAGTCCTGTCTACAAATGCTCGCAGTTTAGGTAAAAAAAATCAATGAACTTGGGTCAATAATGGCATCTGAGAATGTAGATTTAGTGGCTGTTACGGAGACATGGTTTAATGAAAGAAATGACTGGGACATAACCATACCAGGGTACTCTTTATACAGAAGAGACAGAGAAGGCAAGAAAGGAGGAGGAGTGGCCCTGTATGTGAAAGATAGCATTAAATCTAACCTAATACAAGTTGGTGAGGCCAACATAGTCAGTTTGGGTTACGTTGCCGTTTGCTAATCATGCAGTAACTCGTGTAGGTGTGATATATAGACCACCTGGTCAAGTTAAAGAACTAGATGATCTACTAGTTGAAGAAATAGCTAAAATGACAATGAAAGGAGAAGTTATCATTATGGGAGATTTCAATCTTCCAGATATAAACTGGAAAACCAAAATAGCAAGTTCTACCAGGAGTACAGATATTCTAAATTCCCTACTGGGGTTGTCTCTGCAACAAGTGGTTGAGGAGCCAACCAGGAGGGAGGCCATTTTGGATTTGGTATTCACAAATGGGGATTCGGTATATGATGTCATTGTAGGCGAAACCTTGGGATCTAGTGATCACCAGTCAGTGTGGTTTAATATAAGAACTGTGAAAGAGTCACACCACACAAAAACAAAAGTTTTAGATTTTAGAAAAACCGACTTTTCAAAAATGAAATTAGTCATAAATGAGTCCTTATCAGACTGGAACGGATTACATGGAGTCCAGGAGAAATGGGACTACTTAAAAGGTGCATTATTGAAGGCAACATAAAATTGCATTAGACTTGTCAGTAAAAGCAAAAAAAGAAAGAGACCACTGTGGTACTCAGCAGAAGTGGCCCAAATCATTAAAAATAAAAAGCTAGCATTTTGTAATTATAAAAAAACCCAGAGCAATGAAGATAAGGAAATCTACAAGATTAGGCAGAAAGAGGCCAAGCTATTTATAAGAACTTCTAAAGCGCAGGCAGAAGAAAAACTAGCTCAGTCTATGAAAAAGGGGGATAAGACATTCTTCAGATATATAAATGAAAAAAGGAAATTAAAACAAGGAATAACTAAATTAAAAACAAAGGACGGAAGGTATGTAGAAGAGAATAAAGGGCTAGCCGACTGCCTTAATGAATACTTCTGTTCAGTTTTTACAGAAGAAAAAGAAGGAGAAGGACCTCCACTTGAAAGGATGACTAATGAATCGTTTGATGCATGTGTCTTTACAGAGGAAGACGTTCTAAGATTGCTGTCTAAAGTGAAGACAAATAAGTCACAGGTTCCTGATGAGACACACCCAAAATTATTAAAAGAGCATAGTGGTGAGCTGGCAAAACCATTAACAGATTTATTTAACCAATCATTAGTAACAGGAGTCGTCCCGGAAGATTGGAAATTGGCAAATGTCGTGCCCATTCACAAGAAAGGTAGTAGGGAGGAATCGAGCAACTATAGACCAGTGAGTCTGACATCAATAGTAGGCAAATTAATGGAAACCCTATTAAAGGATAGGATTGTGGAACATCTTAAATCCCATGGATTGCAAGATGAAAAACAACATGGGTTTACTTCAGGGAGATCATGTCAAACAAATCTTATAGATTTTTTTGACTGGGTGACTAAAATAATAGACGGTGGAGGTGCAGTAGACATTGCATATCTAGATTTTAGTAAGGCTTTTGACACTGTCCCACATAGAAGACTTGTCAATAAACTGCAGTCATTGAGCATGGACTCCCATATTGTTGAGTGGATTAGGCAGTGGCTGAGTGACAGACAACAGAGGGTTGTAGTCAATGGAGAACATTCAGAACAAGGTCATGTTACCAGTGGGGTACCTCAGGGATATGTACTGGGACCAATTTTGTTTAATGTCTTCATAAGTGATATTGCAAAAGGCCTCGATGGTAAGGTTTGTCTTTTTGCTGATGACACAAAAGATATGTAACAGGGTTGATGTTCCTGGAGGGAAACGTCAAATGGAAAAGGATTTAGGAAAACTAGAAGAATGGTCAGAACTCTGGCAACTGAAATTTAATGTGGATAAGTGCAAGATAATGCACCTGGGGCGTAAAAACCCAAGGGCAGAATATAGAATATTTGTCCTGACCTCAGTATCTGAGGAAAGGGATTTAGGAGTAATTATTTCAGAAGACTTAAAGGTGGGAAGACAATGTAATAGAGCAGCACGAAATGCCAGCAGAATGCTTGGATGTATAGGGAGAGGTATAAGCAGTAGAAAGAGAGAAGTGCTTATGCCGCTGTATAGAACTCTGGTGAGACCTCACTTGGAGTATTGTGCGCAGTACTGGAGGCCATATCTCCAGAAGGATATAGATACTCTAGAGAGAGTTCAGAGAAGAGCTACTAAACTAGTACATGGATTGCAGGAAAAAACTTACCAGGAAAGGTTAAAGGACCTTAACATGTATAGCTTGGAAGAAAGAAGAGACAGAGGGGATATGATAGAAACTTTTAAATACATAAAGGGAATCAACTCGGTAAACGAGGAGAGCATATTTAAAAGACGAAAAACTACCACAAGAGGACACAGTTTTAAATTAGAGGGGCAAAGTTTTAAAAGTAATATGAGGAAGTATTACTTTACTGA
The DNA here is from genome assembly GCF_965119305.1 of Pelophylax lessonae. Taxonomy (NCBI): domain Eukaryota; kingdom Metazoa; phylum Chordata; class Amphibia; order Anura; family Ranidae; genus Pelophylax; species Pelophylax lessonae. The sequence goes on from NC_138776.1 coordinate 226,250,906, forward strand.
GAGAGTAGTGGATGCATGGAATAACCTTCCTGCAGAAGTGGTAGCTGCAAATACAGTGAAGGAGTTTAAGCATGCATGGGATAGGCATAAGGCTATCCTTCATATAAGATAGGGCCAGGGACTATTCATAGGATTCAGATATATTGGGCAGACTAGATGGGCCAAATGGTTCTTATCTGCCGACACATTCAATGTTTCTATGTTTCTATGTTAACAATACAGTCCGGGTTCCCTCAACCCTAGTGGTGACGTCTGTTTGAGGAGTCCTGGGAATGCAGGAGGATCCGTCTGCACAAGCCGTCCGGGAATCCAGTTAGTCCGATGATGGGGAGGATCTGTCTCCATGCATTATAATCTGCACAGGATCACATGACCGCTCTGTCCATCACTCAGCCGCACACAACTCATTTTCCATGTGCCAGGACTGGCTTCTGCAGCCCACACACACCTGGACACATTACACCTTTATGGGGAATCACACACACTGTACATACACACACTGATACACACATTCACACAAACATGTACACATGCTGCATATATGCACACATATATACATACACAAGCACACACATGCTCATTCACACATACATATATGCACATATGTACAGGGCCAGTGGCAGCATAAGGACGTTTAGGCAGCTGCCTTAGTGTGCCAGGATTGGGACACTACTCTCCCTTCAAATACTACCCACTGCCATACACTCTACACTCCTCTCCTTCACATACTAACCACTGCCATACACTATGAATTCCTCTCCTGCACATACCACCCACCGCTATACACTCCGCACTCCTCTTCTGCACATACCACCCACCGTGATACACTCCACACGACACTCCCACACTCCACACCACTCTTCTGCATATACTTCCCACCATCCTACACTTCACACTCCTCTCCTGCACATACTACCCACGCACCCACACTCGTAAGTCACGTCAGACTCTATTTAACCACACTTTCTTTAACAACTTCAGCCCCGGAAGGTTTTACCCCCTTAATGACCAGGCCATTTTTTTGCGATTCGGCACTGCATTACTTTAACAGAAAATTGCGGGGTTGTGCGACACTGTACCCAAATACAATTGATGTCCCCTTTTCCCACAAATAGAGCTTTCTTTTGGTGGTATTTGATCACCTCTGTGGTTTTAGATTTTGCGCTATAAACAAAAAAAGAGCGACAATTTTGAAAAAAACGCCATATTTTTTACTTTCTGCTATTAAACATTCCCAATAAAAAAAAATTTAAAATGACATTTTTTTTTTATCAGTTTAGTCCAATTTGTATTCTGCTACATATTTTTGGTTGAAAAAATCCCAAAAAGCATATTTTAACCCCTTTGCCGCTGCTCACTAGAGCTCTACTGCGGCAAAGTGGCTCGATAACGTCTTGCGACGTAGACCTACGTCACCAGACATTCCCCTCTTTCAACAGCGTGCGCGCACCGCCGGAGGCTCGCTCCCGCTGTATTCAGTCACAGCGGGAGTCGGGCCAGGGGAGGAGCGGCGGCGATCGCCGCCGCTCTTCCCCTATCGCCGGGGATCGAGTGTGGAGATCCGCCTGCTTGTGTAAACACAAGCGGGCGGATCTCCTAAGTGACAGGCAGGGTTAGATTGCAGGGTTCAGCATAGCTGAACCTGCGATCTGTCCTTGTGTCACATAGTCCCCTCCCCCCACACACGTCAGTAAGCACCAGGCATACATTAACCCCTTGATCACCAATAAAAATTAACTTCTTCCCTGCCAGTGTCATTTTTACAGTAACAGTGCATATTTATAGCACTGATTACTGTAGTAATGTCACTGGTACCCCCAAAAGTGTCAAAAATGTCAGTCAAGGGTCCGATCTGTCCGCCGCAATGTCGCAGTCCCGCAAAAAAAAAATCACAGATCGCCGCCATTACTCGTTAAAAAAAAAAAAAAACACCAAAAATGACAGAAATCTTTCCCTTAGTTAGTAAACGCAATAACTTTTGCGCAAACCAATCAAAATACGATTTTTTTTTTGCCAAACATAGGTAGCAGAAAACAAATTGGCCAAAAATGTAAAAAAAATTTGATTTTTACATTTTTTTTTTTGGGGGGGGGGGGGAATTTCATATAAAAAAATGTGAAAAATATTGTTATTTTTTCAAATTTTACAGTTTTTTTGTTTATAGCGCAAAAAGTAAAAATCGCACAGGTGATAAAATACCACCAAAAGAAAGCTCTGTTTGTGGGGAAAAAAGGATGTAAATCTTGTTTCAGTACGGCATCGCACGTCCGCGCAATTGTCAGTTAAAGTCGCACAGTGCCAAATCGCAAAAAGTGGCCCAGACGTAAAGACAGCAAAATCCTCCGGGGGTAAAGTGGTTAATTGGTTTGCACAAAAAGTATAGAATTTACAAACTACGGGATAGATTTTTGGACTTTTTATTTATTTTTTATTAGTAATGGCGGGGATCAGTGATTTTTAGCGGGACTGCGACATTGCGGCGGACAGATCGGACCCCTAACATTTTTGACACTTTTTGGGGACCAGTGACATTAATACAGTAATCAGTGCTAAATATTATGCACTATTACTGTATAAATGACACCGGCAGGCAAGAGGTTAATACTGGGGGTGATCAAAGGGGGCTTGCTCACTGTGGGGGGGGGGGTGGTTCTGCGACAGGCACAGAGAGATCGCGGTTTCAGCTTAGCTGAAACTTCTGATCTCTCCCTGCCTGTCTGACAGAAGATCTGCCTGCTTTATTTACATAAGCAGGCGGGTCTTCTGTCAGTTTCCCTGATGATTGCCGGAGGGCAGCGGCAATCACCGCCGCCCCTACCGTGACCCGCCTCTTGCTGTGTCTAAACACAGCCGGAGCGCGGCTCCGGTGGCGCACGCAGGCCGCCGAAACCACGTGCACGAAATCATGTAGTACTACGTGATTTTGCACAGCCGAACCGCCCTGCCGCAGTCATACCATGCCCTCCTTTCACAAAAGCGCACTTCTCATGCTGCATTTCTATTTTTCTCAATCTCTAGGGCCCACTTTTGATTTTGCACATGGTCCTACTGATTTCATGATACGTCCCTGGCTGAGCCGTGCTGTGTGTGTCAATAGATGCCCAGTCTGGGATCAAGCCTGCAGGTGTGCCCCCATAGCAAGTGGTACAGAAAGAAGAGGAGGAGCCATGAGTGCCCAAGGGGGACCCAAGAAGAGGAGGTTTTGGGCTGCTCCGTGCATGGTTTTGCAGGTAAATATAACATGATTTTTTTTTTTTTTTTTCTTAAAGAACATTTATAATCACTCTTATACTACTTACCATTTTCTTCAGGTCCAATCACCAAGTATTCAATCATTTTGTTCATCGAAGCCATGAAGAAAATTATCCGAAGCTGGGTCATCATCATAGTGATAAGTGAGAATAGGAAGATGGGGGAGCGAGCACTTTGTAGAAATGTAGGTGACGGTGCTAAAGGCAAAAGAAAATAATTTAGTGGTGTGTTAATAAGTTTAAAGTGAAAGATTAAGGTTTTACATGGCAGACGTATCATTACAGCTACTTATTTTTCTGTAAGAACAAAAGTTATACATGGTTTCTAGTTGCTGCTCCACCCCAACCCCCTTCTCTCCAACTTTGCAGCCTTTTTGTTTTTATTGTGACTAAGGCCCCTTTCACACATGCGGACCGTTCAGATCCACCTGTCAGTTTTTCAGGCTGATCTGAATGGATGCCCCATGCATCTCTATGGGGCAGCGGATGTCAGCGGAGACATGTCCGCTGACATCCAATCCGATCCTGTCTGTCAAATTCGGATGGATGGAAACCCTATTTTCCATCCGTCTGGCAGATCGGATCGGATGAGAACAGACAGGAGGTCCGTTCTCATCCGATTCCCTCATAGGGGACAGCGGGATCTGATACCTCTGTCTCCACACAGAGTGGAGACGGAGCTGTCATCCTCCTGCTCAGTGGGGATCGCAAAACGGTTGAGCAAAACGGCTCCATCGACGGAACGGAGCCATGTGAAAGGGGCCTTAATGGAGACTTTTTTTTTTGTTTCATTTGATGTTTTTAGGTTTTATTTTATGTTCTGCTGGTGTTAGCCTTTTAGGGTTTATATTCTGAATGGGTAAATATATATTTTTTTTTTTGGGGAAAGAGGGAAAATATAGTTCTTACCACATTTTCCAGGGAATGTAGTCACAATAATATGGAGTGGGTGACTGGGACAAAGAGAAGGCAAATTTATTAAATACCTTCTTCAGCTCTGTGTATACAAAGTAGCTAGTTTGGTTCGCACCAGAACACCGCGAACAGAGGAAAAGTTTGTTCGAACAAACGAACCCCATTGAAGTCTATGGGACTCGAACCTCGAAAATCAAACAGCCTCATTTTGAAGGCTTAAATGTAAGTTATTGCCCCAAAAGAGTATATGGGGGTCCGGGTCCTGACCTGGGGAACATGTAGCAATGAAAAACAGTTTTAAAAACAATCGTTTTTTAAAGGAGCAGTGATTTACTGCTTTTAATGAGGCTTAAAGTAAAACTATAAAATGAAAAATTGCTTCAAATATCATGCCTGGGGAGTCCTCTGAATGTGCCTGTAAAGTAGTGCATCTCTGCAATGTATGTAGCCTGCTGCAGCTATACTGACATTTCTAAAGCAAAAAATGTGATATACAAATATACATACAAATTTCAAATCACATGTTCTTGTCATACGGGTGCAGAAAAATTGGGCCTTGGTTTTTGATGGTGCCTGAACACCCTAACCCCTCGCAGTTACTCTTGTTGGGTGCAGGAATGGGCTCTGCTGCTGAAAAATCCATACAAATATGAAATTGCATGTACTTGCCATACAGGTGCCAAAAATTGGGCCTTTGGTGGTCCTGGTGCTTGAACACCGTAAGCAGGGCACAGGGACAGGGCCTGCTGTTAAAAATGAGATAGGGCATTTCAATTGTACACACCTGTCATTCAAGTGCAGAAAAATTAGGCCTTGGGAGTTGGAAGTGACCTAAACCAAAAACATTGTTGGAAGCTAAACATAAAAGTGAAGTCAGCGCCTTAAAATAAAATACTTAATCGGCAGCTTGCAAATGATGTGAATATACAAACGTAAAAAACATGTGAAAAAATAGGTTGCAGCGCTAAAACATAAAATTAGTGAACATATAGTACATATGATCAAAAATAATGAACTCAGTCCATAACACTGAAAAAAAAGTCCATATGGATAATCTGTGTCAGTGTAAACAAGATCAATCCTCCACCAGTGGTCCTTCACCCAAAAACAGAAATGCGCACTCACCAGACCATGTTGCTGTCTTATTAGGACAGCTAATGCGTTTTTGTATATTATACAGCAGGTCTTGAGCCAGAAAGCAAATCAGAAGAGGATGACACTGGAGAAAATTCCTTCAAGTACTCCAACCAGCAGGAAGTTGTATCAATAGATATGCAAGAGAGAAAATGCTTTCCATAGTGTAGTATTTATTAAAAGACAACTAAAAACAAGAAAAAGCCAAACACAAAGGTCCAATCTTCAGAACATCACTTACATGAAAAGCCACCAGAACCCCGATCGCACTGGTGGCTAGGACCTCTGGCATGTAATACTGCTCTACGGCCGTTTTGCATGAAAACGCTTCCTCAGGAGCTAAACGGCCGTAGAGCAGTATTACATGCCAGGGGTCCTAGCCACCAGTGCTATTGTGGGTTCTGGTGGCTTTTCATGTAAGTGATGTTCTGAAGATTGGACCTTTGTGTTTGGCTTTTTCTTGTTTTTAGTTGTCTTTTAATAAAACCAGTGGTCCATCCTCAAGACCCAGTAAGCCAGTGGATGCGCAGCTGGAAAGGTCTCCCCAAGTCTGCTTTTGCGCCTAGATAATAATGCATCATATGATGGAGACGCTGGCGATGGTTGCTAACAGCCCTGGGGGCTGCTGAGGACAAAAGAACTGTTTAAAGGCATCAGTCAGCTGGCCACCTTCTCCACTGCTCCTCCTTTGGCTGAACATTGCCTCAGAAACACGTCCGGAGAATGTTGACCTCCTAGTGTCTGGAAAGGCGGTACACAATTTTTTTTTCAAGGCCTCCTCAAAATGTTTCATCCTCTGCTCCCTCTGCGAAGGCAGGATGAGCTCTGCAACCTTAACGGGCCTTTAACAGACAATTGCGCGGTCGTGCAACGCTGTACCCAAACGATCTTTACATTCTTGTTTCCCCACAAATAGAGCCTTCTTTTGGTGGTATTTGATCACCTGTGCAATTTTTATGTTTTGCGCTATAAAGAAAAAAAAAACGACACTTTTGAAAAAAAAACAATATTTTTTAAAATTCTGCTATATGAGATTCCCCAAAAAAAAAAAAAAAAATCTAAATTTTTTAACATTTTTGGCCAATTTGTTTTCTGCTACATATTTTTTGGAAAAAAAATCGCAATAAGTGTATTTTTGCGTCTACAAACTACGGGAAAGATTTATGTAATTTTTATTGTTTTTTTTTTTTTACTAGTAATGGCGGCGATCTGTTTTTTTTTTTTTTTTTGCAGGACTGCGACATTGCAGCGGACAGATCGGACCCCTAACTGACATTTTTGACACTTTTGGGGGTACCAGTGACATTACTACAGTAATCAGTGCTAAAAATATTCACTGTTACTGTAGTAATGCCATTGGCACGGAAGGGGTTAACCCTGTGGGTGATCAAGGGGTTAAATGTGAGCCTAGGAGAGGGAGTGATTCTAACTGTGGGGGGGCATCGCTTCTGAAATGACCATAGAGACATGTGATCCTATATAGAACGATCACATGAGCTCTGATCATCCCAGGGAGAAGGACAGTCGGCTGTGTTTACAATGGCTGACTGTCCTTCTCTCTCAGCGGGGAACGATCACGGGTGTCAGGCGGCAATTGGAGCCGCCTGACACACGCATCGGCTTCCCCACTGACGGGTAGGGTCCTGAGAGAGAGCGCCGTACATGTACGGCGATTTGCCTGGGAGCGCTTGCCTGCCATAGAATATCGGCGGCGGGCGGTCGTAAACTGGTTAGTTATAAAGTGAATAAAGCAAAAAAGTCTACAACCTTCCTCCTTGGGGCTATTTCACACGGAGCAGACCGCATTGCGATCCGCTCCGGCACTTTTTTTTTTTTTTTCTTCATGGAGCGGATGACACTTGTGTCATCCGCTCCGTATGTCTGCATATCATCCCATCCGTTTGCGGATGATATACGGACATAATGTATGTCTATGGGCATTGCGGATGTCAGCGGATGACACCGCTGACATCCGATTTTGCATCCGTTCCATTTTTTAAACGGAACAAAAATAGGGTTCTGTTCCGTTCCAAAAAACGGAACAGAACTGAAAGGACGAAAATCGGATGTCAGCGGATGGTCATCCACTGACATCCGCAATGCCATTGACATACATTATGTCCGTATATCATCCGCAAAAAAATAGGATGATATATGGACATGTGGAACGCCCGTGTGAAAGGGCCCTTAGTGTCCTTGGTAAACAGTATTGGTGAATACACAAATACAGTATCTAACAAAAGTGAGTACACCCCTCACATTTTTGTAAATATTTTATTACTGTGTTTCTTTTATGTGACAACACTGAAGAAATTACACTTTGGGCCTAATTCATAGTACCGCTATTTGGCTAACGCCGGGATTTTTGCGAACTGGCGAATTTGAACGTATGAAATTTGTATTCAACGTACCGCCGGCAGTCAATGACATATAGTGTTAGATTCATTAACATGCTACAACGTCAGGGTGCGACTTAAAAACAGGTCAGGTAAAAGCTGGACTAATGTTTTGCCAAATTTTTTTGAGTACCCCCAAAAATCCCAAATCACTGTGGAAGGTGTGGGAGATCATTTGGAGATGAATAGCTTTTAATCTGTGTCAAAAACTGACCTAGAAAGAGATTTCTGCAAAAGTGTAGAAAGTAAAAATAACTCAAGTCCCGAGCTGCAAGAGAGCTCATCTGCGCATGCGCAATGCCAACTAGGCTCAAAAAGTTGCACTTTCACAAACTCTAGCATGCGGTATGTTGAAAGCGAACGGAAAATCCGCTGTATCGCCCATGTAAAATGGAATGAACTGGCAGATTTGAAAAACATGCACATGGTTCATACTTCTACCAAGTGATTCCTTAGTAAACACCATCACATTACCACATTCTAGACACCTTTCCTGCTCAATCATATTTCACTAGAACAATCTTTTATATATAGTTTTTACATCGAACCTCCACATTATCTAGGGTATCCCACAAAATATTTCATTGGGAAAGGCGTACCCACATGGAAGAAAAATATATTAAAAATATATTTTAAATAAACATTTTTTTATTTTTCCCAAATATATAGGAAATATATTTGAAATGCTACAATTTTGGCCATATTCAATATATTTCAAAATATTTTTTCTCTAAATATATTGGAAATACATTTTTCCTCCATATGGGTATGGCCAAGCTTTTGCATTTTAGAACATATTTTACTGCAGGTATATCCCCATACTTGGCTAATTAGCAAAGTATGGAAAACAAACAAATATAGCTCTATCTCTCAATATTGCTAGATGTTGATTTAATGTGGCATCTTTTGTATTTAGTTAATGTCTTTATATTAAGAGTTTGGTGATACACATGCCTATGTCAAACAATAGCAAAAGTATTGATGCTAACATTTGGAGGGTTGGAGACCTCCAATTGTACCTCCAATTGTTGCCCATACAGAGGGCTCATTCTGGATTCGTACTCACAAACCTACAGCAGGAAGGCAGACTCCCTAATAGAGTTGAGCGGACACCTGGATGTCCGTGTTCGGCGGGTTCGGCTGAACTTGAAAAAAAAGTCCGGGTCCGTGTCCCGGACTTTTTCCGAACTTTACCCGGACACCGAACCCCATTGAAGTCAATAGGGACTCGAACTTTCAGGCACTAAAATGGCTCTAAAACACCAATGGAAAGGGCTAGAGTGCTGCAAATGGCAGCAAAACGTAGTTAAGAGCATGGCAAGTGCTCTGCAAACAAATTTGGATAGGGAAATAACTTAAAACAACAAAAAAAAAACAGAAAAATAAAACAATTTTCTTCATCTGTAAAGGACGAGGCACATATGGAGTAGGAGGGAGGTTGAGGTGGTGGTGGATGTGGCGGTGTAGGTGGAAGCGGTGGTGGAGGAGGACGAGGTAGCCAACACTGCTTTTTTCAGTCATTTTAAATGAGGGTACACCCCAAAAGAGTGAGAAAGATCAAAAATATAACAATGGCTGGGTAAGGTTGGTATCCATCTCTATTCTGCACAAGGTACGGAAAAGTCCTGTGGGATCCATGCATGGTTCATTTTAATGAATGTGAGCTTGTCCACATTGTCTCTGGACAGGCGGCTGCGCTTGTCTGTGATAACGCCCCCAGGCGTGCTAAATACACGTTCAGATAATACACTGGCTGCAGGGCACGCCAGCACCTCCAAGGCGTAAAGGGCAAGCTCAGGCCATGTGCCCAATTTGAAGAACCAGAAGTTGAAGGGAGCAGACCCGTCATTCACTACATGTAGGCGTGTGCACACATACTGCTCCACCATGTTGGTGAAATGCTGCCTCCTGCTAAGATGTTCCATATGAGCTGCTGGTGCTGCTGTTTGTTGTGGCGTGCTGACAAAGCTTTTCCACATTTCGGCCATGCTAACCCTGCCTTCTGAGGTGCTGGCGGTGCCCTGGTTGCGTTGGCGACCTCTTCCTCCTCCTCCTCTGCCTTGGCCTTGTGCTTCCACTGTGGCCCCGCTGTCAGGTGGGAATGCCAGCAGCATCGCGTCTACCAGCGTGCGCTTGTACTCGGGCATCTTGCGATCGCGCTCCAGTGAGTGAATTAAGGATGGTACGTTGTCCTTGTAACGGGGCCACCCAGTAATCAGCACAAGTTAGAATGTGGGCAACTCGGCGGTCGTTGTGGAGATCCTGCAGCATGTAATCGCTCATGTGTGCCAGGCTGCCCAGAGGCAATGAAAGGCTGTCCTCTGTGGGAGGTGTATCGTCTGTGTCCTCTGTATCCCCCCAGCCAGGCACCAGTGATGGCCATGAGCTGGCCTGGGTGCCACCCTGCTGTGAACATGGTTCCATCTCCTCCTCCATCTCCTCCTCCTCATCCTCCTCATCCTCCAGAACTGTGCCCCTGCTGGACAATTGTGTCCCTGGCGTTTGTGGGTGCAGGAACCCACCCTCGGAGCCACTTGCGAATGACTGCCCTGAAAGCCTTGGAAATGTTACCTCTTCATCCTCCTCCTCTTCCTCATCCTGTGCCACATCCTCTTCCATCATCGCCTGCATCGTTTTTTGAAGGAGGCATAGAAGTGGGATAGTTAAGCTGACAACAGCGTCATCGGCACTGGCCATGTTAGTGGAGTACTCAAAACAGCACAACAAGGTACACAGATCTCGCATGGAGGCCCAGTTATTGGTGGTGAAGTGGTGCTGTTCTGCAGAGCGACTCACGCGTGCGTGCTGCAGCTGAAACTCCACTATGGCCTGCTGCTGCTCGCACAGTCTTTCCAGCATGTGCAAGGTGGAGTTCCACCTTGTGGGCACGTCACATATGAGGTGGTGAGCAGGAAGGCCGAAGTTACGCTGCAGCGCTGACAGGCGAGCAGCAGCAGGGTGAGAATGCCGAAAGTGCGCACAGACGGCCCGCACTTTCTGCAGCAGCTCTGACATATCGGGGTAATTTTTAAGGAACCTCTGCACCACCAAATTCAGCACATGCGCCAGGCAAGGGATGTGCGTCAAACCGGCTAGGCCCAGAGCTGCTATGAGATTTCGCCCGTTATCGCACACCACCAGGCCGGGCTTGAGGCTCGCTGGCAGCAACCACTCATTTGTCTGCTGTTCCATGCTCCTCCACAACTCCTGCGCGGTGTGTGTTTTTTTCCCCCAAACAGGCAAGTTTTAAAACTGCCTGCTGTCGTTTACCCCTGGCTGTGCTGAAGTTGGTGGTAAAGGTGTTACGCTGACCAGATGAGGAGGCGGTAGAGGATGAGGAAGCGGAGTAGGAGGAGTTAGGAACAGAAGGCAAACTGAAGCGCCCTGCAATCCTCGGTGGTGGAAGGACATGCACCAAATTGCTATCCGCCTCAGGCCCATCCGCCACTGCATTTACCCAATGAGATATAACGCCCCTGACGTGCTTACTGGTCCACGTATCGGTAGTTAGGTGGACCTTGGCACAGATGGCATTGCGCAGTGCACACCTGATTTTTTCCCCCACTTGGTTGTGCAGGGAAGGGATGGCTTGCCTGGAAAAGTAGTGGCGGCTGGGCACGACATACTGTGGGACAGCCACCGACATAAGGCTTTTAAAACTGTGCGTCTCCACCAGACGGAATGACAGCATTTCAAAGGCCAAGAATTTTGAAATGCTGGCATTCAGGGCCAGGGATCGCGGGTGGGTAGGGGGGTACTTCCTCTTCCTCTGAAGTGTTTGGGTGATTGAAAGCTGAACGCTTCCACGGGACATTGTGGAGATGGTTGGTGACCCAGGTGGTGGTGTTGCTGACAGATCGTCTGTTTGCGGGGTGGCAGGTGCCGGTATCACTACAGAGGTGGATGAAGAGGCCGAGACTGCAGCAGAAGAGGAAGCAGGAGGAGCCAGAGACGTTTCTTGGTTTTGAAGGTGTCTACTCCACTGCAGCTCGTGCTTTGCACTTAGATGCCTGATCATGCAGTTTGTGCTCAGGTTGAGAAGGTTTATGCCTCGCTTCAGGCTCTGATTGCACAGGGTGCAAACCACTTGTGTCCTGTCATCAGCACATTTTCTGAAGAACTTCCACGCTAGAGAACTCCTTTGAGCTGGCTTTGGTGCGCTCTGTCCCTTGCTGCGTTGGGCAGTAGCAGGCGTAGTGTCTAGGGCACGGCCGCTCCGCTTCTGCACCCTGCTCCCTCTTCTGCTGTGCTGGTGGCTCTGTGCGACCACTGCCCCTTCCTCCAAACTACTCAGGTCACCTGCACAGGGGCGTACCGTGGGGCTGGCCAGAACGGCTCCCGCCAGGGGCGCAGGCCGAGGGGGGGCGCAACAACATTGGCAGTGAGGCAGTGAATTACCGCTCCTCCGTGAGTCTGTGCAGCCTGCGCCCCCCCCCCCGGCGGCCGGCGCCCCCCTTTTTCACCTTTCTTTCGGCCCATCATATGTACTGTACAACTTTAGATGTGATCCGACGGCGGCCCCGCCCCCTGCTGTGTTTGTACTGGAAGTGGAAGGTGGCTGTCCCACCCACCCGGCTGCTCGTGGACAAGTGCTGCCATTGACATGAATGGAGATGCTGCAGCTTTTGCTGATCGGAGGTGAGGGGGAGCGCGCCCGGTCACAAGATCACGGGAGAGGAGAGTGTTTGTCTGCGGGGAGTCAGTCCGAGATGCTGTTGTGAGGTAGGAGAGTGTGCGGACCGGTATGCGTGATCTCCGGGGAGGAGGTCCTCTGCCCATAGTGTGTCTGGGAAAACTCCATCCGGTCATGCACTGCACACAATGTCACCCCCCTCTCTCTCTCTCTGTCACCTGCCCGGGCTGCCCCCCCTCCCTCTCACCTGCCCCCCCTCCCTCTCACCTGCCCCCCCTCCCTCTCACCTGCCCCCTCTCTCTCTCTGTCTCCTGCCCTCTCTGTCACCTGCCCCCCTCCCTGTCACCTGCCCCCTGTCACCTGCCCCCTCTCTCAACCGCCCCCCCTCCCTGTCACCTGCCCCCCCCCTCCCTCTCACCTGCCCCCTCTCTCTCTCTCTGTCACCTGCCCTCTCTGTCACCTGCCCCCCTGTCACCTGCCCTCTCTCTCTCTCTGTCACCTGCCCTCTCTCTCACCTGCCCCCCCTCCCAGTCACCTGCCCCCCCCTCCCTGTCACCTGCCCCCTCTCTCTCTCTCTCTGTCACCTGCCCTCTCTCTCACCTGCCCTCCCTCCCTGTCACCTGCCCCCCCTCCCTGTCACCTGCCCCCCCTCCCTCTCACCTGCCCCCTCTCTTTCTCTGTCACCTGCCCTCTCTGTCACCTGCCCCCCTCCCTGTCACCTGCCCCCCCTCCCTCTCACCTGCCCTCCCTCCCTGTCACCTGCCCCCCTCCCTCTCACCTGCCCTCCCTCCCTGTCACCTGCCCCCCCTCCCTGTCACCTGCCCCCTCTCTCTCTCTGTCACCTGCCCTCTCTCTCACCTGCCCTCCCTCCCTGTCACCTGCCCCCCCCCCTCCCTGTCACCTGCCCCCCCTCCCTCTCACCTGCCCCCTCTCTTTCTCTGTCACCTGCCCTCTCTGTCACCTGCCCCCCTCCCTGTCACCTGCCCCCCCTGTCACCTGCCCCCTCTCTCTCTCTGTCACCTGCCCTCTCTCTCAACCGCCCCCCTCCCTGTCACCTGCCCCCCCCTCCCTCTCACCTGCCCCCTCTCTCTCTCTCTCTCTGTCACCTGCCCTCTCTGTCACCTGCCCCCCCCGTCACCTGCCCTCTCTCTCTCTCTCTCTCTCTCTCTCTGTCACCTGCCCTCTCTCTCACCTGCCCCCCTCCCTGTCACCTGCCCCCCCTCCCTCTCACCTGCCCTCTCTCTCTCTCTCTGTCACCTGCCCCCTCTCTCACCTGCCCCCCTCCCTGTCACCTGCCCCCCCTCCCTCTCACCTGCCCTCCCTCCCTGTCACCTGCCCCCCTCCCTCTCACCTGCCCTCCCTCCCTGTCACCTGCCCCCCCTCCCTGTCACCTGCCCCCTCTCTCTCTCTGTCACCTGCCCTCTCTCTCACCTGCCCCCCCTCCCTGTCATCTGCCCAAAAACTCTCTCTCTGTCACCTGCCCTCTCTCTCACCTGCCCCCCCCCTCCCAGTCACCTGCCCCCCCCTCCCTGTCACCTGCCCCCTCTCTCTCTCTCTCTGTCACCTGCCCCCTCTCTCACCTGCCCCCCTCCCTGTCACCTGCCCCCCCTCCCTCTCACCTGCCCTCCCTCCCTGTCACCTGCCCCCCTCCCTCTCACCTGCCCTCCCTCCCTGTCACCTGCCCCCCCTCCCTGTCACCTGCCCCCTCTCTCTCTCTGTCACCTGCCCTCTCCCTCCCTGTCACCTGCCCTCCCTCCCTGTCACCTGCCCCCCCTCCCTGTCACCTGTCCCCCCTCCCTCTCACCTGCCCCCTCTCTTTCTCTGTCACCTGCCCTCTCTGTCACCTGCCCCCCTCCCTGTCACCTGCCCCCCCTGTCACCTGCCCCCTCTCTCTCTCTGTCACCTGCCCTCTCTCTCAACCGCCCCCCCTCCCTGTCACCTGCCCCCCCCCCTCCCTCTCACCTGCCCCCTCTCTCTCTCTCTGTCACCTGCCCTCTCTGTCACCTGCCCCTCCGTCACCTGCCCTCTCTCTCTCTCTCTGTCACCTGCCCTCTCTCTCACCTGCCCCCCTCCCTGTCACCTGCCCCCCCTCCCTCTCACCTGCCCTCTCTCTCTCTCTGTCACCTGCCCCCTCCCTGTCACCTGCCCCCCTCCCTGTCACCTGCCCCCCCTCCCTCTCACCTGCCCTCCCTCCCTGTCACCTGCCCCCCTCCCTCTCACCTGCCCTCCCTCCCTGTCACCTGCCCCCCCTCCCTGTCACCTGCCCCCTCTCTCTCTCTGTCACCTGCCCTCTCTCTCACCTGCCCCCCCTCCCTGTCACCTGCCCAAAACTCTCTCTCTGTCACCTGCCCTCTCTCTCACCTGCCCCCCCTCCCTGTCACCTGCCCCCCCTCCCTCTCACCTGCCCCCCCTCCCTGTCACCTGCCCCCCTCCCTCTCACCTGCCCCCTCTCTCTCTCTGTCACCTGCCCGCTCTCTCACCTGCCCCCCCTCCCTGTCACCTTCCCCCCTCTCCCTGTCTGAACATGTGTATAGGGGGGTATATATACACATATATGTCTGAATATATACCCCTAGACATATATAGGTGTGATAGTAGCAGAAATATATTACTGTAAATGATTTCATTAGCGCAAGCATTTATTTCTGCTACTATCACACCTATATATGTCTAGGGGTATATATTCAAACATATATGTCTATATATACCCCCTATACACATGTTCAGATGTTTTGCCTGCCTCCAAAACCCCCCAAAAAATGCCAGCAAAAACACACCTGGGCATTTTTTATTTTTGACGCTAGCGTTTTTTTGGCATTTTTTTGGGTTCTTTTGAGGCAGGCAAAACATCTGAACATGTGTATAGGGGGTATATATATATACACATATATGTCTGAATATATACCCCTAGACATATATAGGTGTGATAGTAGCAGAAATATATTACTGTAAATGATTTCATTAGCGCAAGCATTTATTTCTGCTACTATCACACCTATATATGTCTAGGGGTATATATTCAGACATATATGTCTATATATACCCCCTATACACATGTTCAGATGTTTTGCCTGCCTCAAAAGAACCCAAAAAAATGCCAAAAAAACGCTAGCGTCAAAAAAAAAATGCCCAGGTGTGTTTTTGCTGGCATTTTTTGGGGGGGTTTTGGAGGCAGGCAAAACATCTGAACATATGTATGTGAAGTTTCAGCTCTGTAGCATGTCCAGAACCAGAAAAAAAAAGATCGTTTGTATTAGAAAACTTTCTGACAGGGGGTTTGCTTCGCTCCTGTAACACCTTGCCGGTTTAATAGAAGGCATTTTTTTGGGATCTTTGCAGTCAGGAAAAACATCTGAACTTGTGTATAGTGGTACTGTGCACAAGTTCTGATGTTTTGCCTGCCTCCAAAAACCCCCAAAAAATGCCAGCAAAAACACACCTGGGCATTTTTTTTTTTTTTTGACGCTAGCGTTTTTTTGGCTTTTTTTTGGGGTTCTTTTGAGGCAGGCAAAACATCTGAACTTTTGTATAGTGGTGTATATACACACATCCATATATTTATATACACACCTAGACATATATAGGTGTGATAGTAGCAGAAATATATGCTTGCGCTAATGAAATCATTTATAGTAATATATTTCTGCTACTATCACACCTATATATGTCTAGGTGTGTATATAAATATATGTATGTGTGTATATATACCACTATACACAAGTTCAGATGTTTTGCCTGCCTCAAAAGAACCCCAAAAAATGCCAAAAAAACGCTAGCGTAAAAAAAATGCCCAGGTGTGTTTTTGCTGGCATTTTTTGGGGGTTTTTGGAGGCAGGCAAAACATCAGAACTTGTGCACAGTACCACTATACACAAGTTCAGATGTTTTTCCTGACTGCAAAGATCCCAAAAAAATGCCTTCTATTAAACCGGCAAGGTGTTACAGGAGCGAAGCAAACCCCCTGTCAGAAAGTTTTCTAATACAAACGATCTTTTTTTTTCTGGTTCTGGACATGCTACAGAGCTGAAACTTCACATGTACACTTTTTAGACCCCCCAGATCTGAAATCCAAAGTAAAAATCAAAAAAATCGGTATCCGTATCGGTAGTTAGGTGGACCTTGGCACAGATGGCATTGCGCAGTGCACACCTGATTTTTTCCCCCACTTGGTTGTGCAGGGAAGGGATGGCTTGCCTGGAAAAGTAGTGGCGGCTGGGCACGACGTACTGTGGGACAGCCACCGACATAAGGCTTTTAAAACTGTGCGTCTCCACCAGACGGAATGACAGCATTTCAAAGGCCAAGAATTTTGAAATGCTGGCATTCAGGGCCAGGGATCGCGGGTGGGTAGGGGGGTACTTCCTCTTCCTCTGAAGTGTTTGGGTGATTGAAAGCTGAACGCTTCCACGGGACATTGTGGAGATGGTTGGTGACCCAGGTGGTGGTGTTGCTGACAGATCGTCTGTTTGTGGGGTGGCAGGTGCCGGTATCACTACAGAGGTGGATGAAGAGGCCGAGACTGCAGCAGAAGAGGAAGCAGGAGGAGCCAGAGACGTTTCTTGGTTTTGAAGGTGTCTACTCCACTGCAGCTCGTGCTTTGCACTTAGATGCCTGATCATGCAGTTTGTGCTCAGGTTGAGAAGGTTTATGCCTCGCTTCAGGCTCTGATTGCACAGGGTGCAAACCACTTGTGTCCTGTCATCAGCACATTTTCTGAAGAACTTCCACGCTAGAGAACTCCTTTGAGCTGGCTTTGGTGCGCTCTGTCCCTTGCTGCGTTGGGCAGTAGCAGGCGTAGTGTCTAGGGCACGGCCGCTCCGCTTCTGCACCCTGCTCCCTCTTCTGCTGTGCTGGTGGCTCTGTGCGACCACTGCCCCTTCCTCCAAACTACTCAGGTCACCTGCACAGGGGCGTACCGTGGGGTCGGCCAGAACGGCTCCCGCCAGGGGCGCAGGCCGAGGGGAGGCGCAAAAACATTGGCAGTGAGGCAGTGAATTACCGCTCCTCCGTGAGTCCGTGCAGCCTGCGCCCCCCCCCCCCCGGCGGCCGGCGCCCCCCTTTTTCACCTTGCTTTCGGCCCATCATATGTACTGTACAACTTTAGATGTGATCCGACGGCGGCCCCGCCCCCTGCTGTGTTTGTACTGGAAGTGGAAGGTGGCTGTCCCACCCACCCGGCTGCTCGTGGACAAGTGCTGCCATTGACATGAATGGAGATGCTGCAGCTTTTGCTGATCGGAGGTGAGGGGGAGCGCGCCCGGTCACAAGATCACGGGAGAGGAGAGTGTTTGTCTGCGGGGAGTCAGTCCGAGATGCTGTTGTGAGGTAGGAGAGTGTGCGGACCGGTATGCGTGATCTCCGGGGAGGAGGTCCTCTGCCCATAGTGTGTCTGGGAAAACTCCATCCGGTCATGCACTGCACACAATGTCACCCCCCTCTCTCTCTCTCTGTCACCTGCCCGGGCTGCCCCCCCTCCCTGTCACCTGCCCCCCTCCCTCTCACCTGCCCCCCCTCCCTCTCACCTGCCCCCTCTCTCTCTCTGTCTCCTGCCCTCTCTGTCACCTGCCCCCCTCCCTGTCACCTGCCCCCTGTCACCTGCCCCCTCTCTCAACCGCCCCCCCTCCCTGTCACCTGCCCCCCCCTCCCTCTCACCTGCCCCCTCTCTCTCTCTCTGTCACCTGCCCTCTCTCTCACCTGCCCCCCCTGTCACCTGCCCTTTCTCTCTCTCTGTCACCTGCCCTCTCTCTCACCTGCCCCCCCTCCCAGTCACCTGCCCCCCCCTCCCTGTCACCTGCCCCCTCTCTCTCTCTCTCTGTCACCTGCCCCCTCTCTCACCTGCCCCCCTCCCTCTCACCTGCCCTCCCTCCCTGTCACCTGCCCCCCTCCCTCTCACCTGCCCTCCCTCCCTGTCACCTGCCCCCCCTCCCTGTCACCTGCCCCCTCTCTCTCTCTGTCACCTGCCCTCTCTCTCACCTGCCCTCCCTCCCTGTCACCTGCCCCCCCCTCCCTGTCACCTGCCCCCCCCTCCCTCTCACCTGCCCCCTCTCTTTCTCTGTCACCTGCCCTCTCTGTCACCTGCCCCCCTCCCTGTCACCTGCCCCCCCTGTCACCTGCCCCCTCTCTCTCTCTGTCACCTGCCCTCTCTCTCAACCGCCCCCCCTCCCTGTCACCTGCCCCCCCCTCCCTCTCACCTGCCCCCTCTCTCTCTCTCTCTCTGTCACCTGCCCTCTCTGTCACCTGCCCCCCCGTCACCTGCCCTCTCTCTCTCTCTCTGTCACCTGCCCTCTCTCTCACCTGCCCCCCTCCCTGTCACCTGCCCCCCCTCCCTCTCACCTGCCCTCTCTCTCTCTCTGTCACCTGCCCCCTCTCTCACCTGCCCCCCTCCCTGTCACCTGCCCCCCCTCCCTCTCACCTGCCCTCCCTCCCTGTCACCTACCCCCCTCCCTCTCACCTGCCCTCCCTCCCTGTCACCTGCCCCCCCTCCCTCTCACCTGCCCCCTCTCTCTCTCTGTCACCTGCCCTCTCTCTCACCTGCCCCCCCTCCCTGTCACCTGCCCAAAAACTCTCTCTCTGTCACCTGCCCTCTCTCTCACCTGCCCCCCCTCCCAGTCACCTGCCCCCCCTCCCTGTCACCTGCCCCCTCTCTCTCTCTCTCTGTCACCTGCCCCCTCTCTCACCTGCCCCCCTCCCTGTCACCTGCCCCCCCTCCCTCTCACCTGCCCTCCCTCCCTGTCACCTGCCCCCCTCCCTCTCACCTGCCCTCCCTCCCTGTCACCTGCCCCCCCTCCCTGTCACCTGCCCCCTCTCTCACCTGCCCTCCCTCCCTGTCACCTGCCCCCCCTCCCTCTCACCTGCCCCCTCTCTTTCTCTGTCACCTGCCCTCTCTGTCACCTGCCCCCCTCCCTGTCACCTGCCCCCCCTGTCACCTGCCCCCTCTCTCTCTCTGTCACCTGCCCTCTCTCTCTCTCTGTCACCTGCCCTCTCTCTCAACCGCCCCCCCTCCCTGTCACCTGCCCCCCCTCCCTCTCACCTGCCCCCTCTCTCTCTCTCTGTGTCACCTGCCCTCTCTGTCACCTGCCCCCCCGTCACCTGCCCTCTCTCTCTCTCTCTCTCTGTCACCTGCCCTCTCTCTCACCTGCCCCCCTCCCTGTCACCTGCCCCCCTCCCTCTCACCTGCCCTCTCTCTCTCTCTGTCACCTGTCCCCTCTCTCACCTGCCCCCCTCCCTGTCACCTGCCCCCCCTCCCTCTCACCTGCCCTCCCTCCCTGTCACCTGCCCCCCTCCCTCTCACCTGCCCTCCCTCCCTGTCACCTGCCCCCCCTCCCTGTCACCTGCCCCCTCTCTCTCTCTCTGTCACGTGCCCTCTCTCTCACCTGCCCCCCCTCCCTGTCACCTGCCCAAAAACTCTCTCTCTGTCACCTGCCCTCTCTCTCACCTGCCCCCCCTCCCTGTCACCTGCCCCCCCTCCCTCTCACCTGCCCCCCCTCCCTGTCACCTGCCCCCCTCCCTCTCACCTGCCCCCTCTCTCTCTCTGTCACCTGCCCGCTCTCTCACCTGCCCCCCCTCCCTGTCACCTTCCCCCCTCTCCCTGTCACCTGCCCCCTCTCTCTCTCTGTCACCTGCCCTCTCTCTCACCTGCCCCCCCTCCCTGTCACCTTCCCCCCTCTCCCTGTCACCTGCCCCCTCTCTCTCTCTGTCACCTGCCCTCTCTCTCACCTGCCCCCCCTCCCTGTCACCTGCCCCCCCTCCCTCTCACCTGCCCCCTCTCTCTCCCTCTCACCTGCCCCCCTCTCTCTCTCTGTCACCTGCCCTCTCTCTCACCTGCCCCCCTCCCTGTCACCTGCCCCCCTCCCTGTCACCTGCCCCCTCTCTCTCTGTCACCTGCCCTCTCTCTCACCTGCCCCCCCTCCCTGTCACCTGCCCCCCTCCCTCTCACCTGCCCCCTCTCTCTCTCTCTCTGTCACCTGCCCTCTCTCTCACCTGCCCCCTCCTCCCTGTCACCTGCCCCCCTCCCTCTCACCTGCCCCCTCTCTCTCTCTGTCACCTGCCCCCCCTCCCTGTCACCTGCCCCCTCTCTCTCTGTCACCTGCCCTCTCTCTCTCTCTCTCTGTGTCACCTGCCCCCCCCCTGTCACCTGCCCCCTCTCTCTCTCTCTCTGTCCCCTGCCCCCCCTCCCTGTCACCTGCCCCCTCTCTCTCTCTCTCTCTCTCTCTGTCACCTGCCCTCTCTCTCTCCCTGTCACCCACCCTCTCTTTCTCTCTGTCATCTCTTTTCTCTGTCACCTGCCCCCTCTCTCTGTAAAGCCCCCCCCCCCCTCTCTCTCTGTCAAACTCTCTCTCCTTGGGGGGGGGGGGCGCCGATACAGTTTCTCGCCAAGGGTGCCGGAGACCTTAGGTACGCCTCTGCACCTGCATGACCTTCATTCCATGTGGGGTCGAGGACCTCATCGTCCTCCACATCATCTTCCACCCAGTCTTCACCCCTGCCCTCCTTGTCGGTCTCCAGAATTCTGAGTGCTGCAGCAGTTGGCACTAAGGATGATCGAACTTTTGAAAAGTTCGGTTCGACCAGAACACCCGAATTTTCCAAAAGTTCGGTTCGGATTTCAGAACCCCATTGAAATCAATGGGACCCGAACTTCGGTAATCAAAAAACACCATTTTGAAGCCCTAAAACCCAATAAATGTCCCTAAAAAGTGCCTAGGGTTCTGGGTCATGCCCCATTAACTATTAATCACACAAAAAAAAAGTTCTTAAAAATTGTCATTTTTGATAAAAAAAGCCAATTATTGAAAAAATAAAAAAAAAAAGAGAGAGATTTTTTGATTTTTACTTTGGATTTAGTATCTGGGGGTCTAAAAGGTGTGCATGTGAAGTTTCAGCTCTGTAGCATGTCCAGAACCATGAAAAAAAAAGATAATTTTTCAGTAGAACAGGGATGTGGGTTGGGACCCTCCTTTAACTTTAACACCTATATGATCTTTTTTTCTGGTTCTGGACATGCTACAGAGCTGAAACTTCACAGGTACACCTTTTAGACCCCCCAGACACAAAATCACACAAAAAAAATCTTAAAAATTGTCATTTTTGATAAAAAAGCCAATTATTGAAAAAATAAAAAAAAAAAAAGAGAGAGATTTTTTGATTTTTACTTTGGGTTTAGTATCTGGTGGGTCTAAAAGGTGTACATGTGAAGTTTCAGCTCTGTAGCATGTCCAGAACCAGAAAAAAAAGATTGTTTGTATTAGAAAACTTTCTGACAGGGGGTTTGCTTCGCTCCTGTAACACCTTGCCGGTTTAATAGAAGGCATTTTTTTGGGATCTTTACAGTCAGGAAAAACATCTGAACTTGTGTATAGTGGTACTGTGCACAAGTTCTGATGTTTTGCCTGCCCCCAAAACCCCCCAAAAAATACCAGCAAAAACACACCTGGGCATTTTTTTTTTTTTGATGCTAGCGTTTTTTTGGCATTTTTGTTGGGTTCTTTTGAGGCAGGCAAAACATCTGAACATGTGTATAGGGGGTATATATACACATATATGTCTGAATATATACCCCTAGACATATATAGGTGTGATAGTAGCAGAAATATATTACTGTAAATGATTTCATTAGCGCAAGCATTTATTTCTGCTACTATCACACCTATATATGTCTAGGGGTATATATTCAGACATATATGTCTATATATACCCCCTATACACATGTTCAGATGTTTTGCCTGCCTCCAAAACCCCCCAAAAAATGCCAGCAAAAACACACCTGGGCATTTTTTTTTGACGCTAGTGTTTTTTTGGCATTTTTTGGGTTCTTTTGAGGCAGGCAAAACATCTGAACATGTGTATAGGGGGTATATATAGACATATATGTCTGAATATATACCCCTAGACATATATAGGTGTGATAGTAGCAGAAATATATTACTGTAAATGATTTCATTAGCGCAAGCATTTATTTCTGCTACTATCACACCTATATATGTCTAGGGGTATATATTCAGACATATATGTCTATATATACCCCCTATACACATGTTCAGATGTCATGTCTGACATCAAACATGTCCTCAAAAAAGCACTGGCAGTGGCAGCCCCTGCAGCATAAAAAATGCTTGGCTGGTGAGAAGCCATATGGGTGTGCCGAAGCTATTCAGAAAAATTATCTTTTCTCTATAGCGGTCACCCTGCTATGGAAGGGTTTTGTCACCCTGCCATAGCAGTCACTGCCAGTTAACCCTACACTACACTACGGTCCCCTTACACTTAACACTTTCCCTACAGAATCTAAATTTTTGAAGCTAACTTAAGTGTAAAGGAGCACTCTAACTACACTAGATATCCCTTTCCTCACACTAAAAATAGCTAAATGACACTTTTAAAGTAAAATTAACAGAACTGCTTCCACTCTCTTCCATGTCCAGCATAACAATGCTAGGAATATGGCGGGGGCGATCTTATATACTGGGGGGCGTATTCACTAATGATTGGTCTAGGGACCCCCTAGTCACTCCAATCACATTCCTAGCATTCTCCTGCCCCCTCAATTGGCTTTTGCTAATGGTTCTGGTCCAATCACGGGCTTTTAAAGCCCATTTCCTGAAGCATTGCATTTTGGGCGGTTCTGGTTGCCGAATTCCGAACTTTTTGGGCAAAAAGTTCTAAATTCGGCCGAACCTCGAATACCCAATGTTCGGGCCGAACCGATGGTGGACCCGAACCGTTCGATCATCCCTAGTTGGCACCTGCATTTCTTCATCATCGGAGACGTGCTGCGGTGGTCCTTCCCTGTACTCAAATTGAGAAATAAGTGGTTGGGCATCGCTGCACTCAATCTCTTCCACTTCTGGGGCAGGACTAGGTGGATGGCCCTGGGGAAACCCTGCTGACAGAGTCATCAAAAAGAAGAAGAGACTGCTGCATGACTTGGGGCTCAGACTGCTTGCCTGATTTGCAAGGGGGTGAGGTGAAAGACGGTTGGACATCGGCTGCAGGTGCCAACTCTGACCTTTCAGCAGTAGACTGGGTGGGAGACAATGTGAAGGAACTGGAGGCACTGTCAGCAGCAAACCAATCTACTATCGCCTCTACTTGTTCTGGCCTCAACACTTGTAGAGGCGCATGATGCCCTACCAAATACTGCTGCAGGTTCTGTCGCCTACTCACACTTGAGGAAGGTGTTTCACTTGTGCGTGTAGCTGGCACAGATCGACCACGTCCTCTCCTTGCAACAGGAGCTCTACCAGCAACACCACGACCCAGGCCATGGCCCCTATTTGACGGTCTCCTCATATTTCTGTAATTTATGATCTTGCCCTAGAAAGGTGTTTATTGAATAGCGGAACAAAACAACAACAGTATCGCACGGGTGTATCTCACAGTCAAATATGCAAATTATGCTGCAATTTATTTTTTTTACCCCAAAAGGGTGTTTATTAAATAGCGGAATAGAAAAACAGTATACAAATACAACGGGTGTACCTCACAGTCAAATATGCAAAGTATGCCGCAATTTAATTTTTTTCACCCCAAAAAGGTGTATATTGAATAGCGGAATAGAAAACATTTTATAAAACGGTGTATCTCACACGTACAAACACAGACTAGGCCCCGATTACAATTTTTTGTACCCTAAAGA
Source organism: Pelophylax lessonae (assembly GCF_965119305.1). Classification (NCBI taxonomy): domain Eukaryota; kingdom Metazoa; phylum Chordata; class Amphibia; order Anura; family Ranidae; genus Pelophylax; species Pelophylax lessonae. Next base: position 226,274,870 of record NC_138776.1, read on the forward strand.
AAGGATGAGGATGAGGATGAGGAAGAGGAGTAGGAGAAGTTCGGAACAGGAGGCAAACTGAAGCGCCCTGCAATCCTCGGCGGTGGAAGGAGATGCGCAAACAAATTTTAAAGGCGTATCTCACACGTACCGATACAGACTATGCCGTAATTTAATTTTTACACTCCAAAAGGGTGTATATTGAATAGCAGAATAGAAAAAATTTTATAAAACGGTGTATCTCACACGTACAAACACAGACTAGGCCCCGATTACAATTTTTTGTACCCTACAGGCAGGATGAGGAGTAGGAGGAATTCGGAACAGGAGGCAAACTGAAGCACCTTGCAATACTCGGCGGTGTAAGATGCGCCCCAAAAATTTGGAAGGTGGATCTCACACGTAACGATAAAGACTATGCCGCAATTTAATTATTTTTACCCCAAAGGGTGTAGATTGAATAGCGGAATAGAAAATATGATATAAAAAGGTGTATCTCACACATACAGACCGAGACTAGGCTCTGATTACAATTTTTTGTACCCTAAAGGCAGGATGAGGAGTAGGAGGAGTTCGGAACAGGAGGCAAACTGAAGCACCCTGCAATCCTCGGCGGTGGAAGATGTGCCCCAAAAATTTGGAAGGTGTATCTCACACGTACCGATACTATCACGTACCTGGTGAAGACTGGAATGTTGTGGAGGCCTCTCTTGCTCCTCCCGCCTGACACTCCTGAGGGTGGGAACAGAGAGTGTAAGGCAAGGAGTGGCACGAGTGCCGTAGCGGCTAGCTGGTGGTGTTCACTCCGTAGGTGGGTACAGCTGGAAGTCGCAGTCCTTGGAACAGGTTGCAGTGGCAGCTTGGCACCAGAGCGTGGGAGCAGTAGCCAGCGGAAACCGGGCAGTGAGGTACAGAATCAGCAAGCAAGCAAGTCCAGAAGATAAGCCGAGGTCGATAACAGCCGGGCAGCACGGTACAGGGTAAGCAGGCAGATCAGGGTCCGTTTAAGCAAGCCAAGGTCAGGGTAGTAAGCAACAGAGCAGGAGCAAGGGCAGAAGCAAAGTCCAAAGGCAGGCCGGGTCATACACAGGTGAGTAGTAACAACAGATCAGGTCTCAGAACCACGGGAACAAGCTGAAGACCATTCAGCAACTGCTCACAGTACTAGAGCAGTTTAAATAGGCCACTGGGAGCCAAATGCTAATTGGTGAGTGCAGGTGTGCAATGTGCACGGGCGTGAGCGAAAGTCCGGACTGGCCTTCTGGTGGAGGAAATCCGGTTTACCTTACATTGCTCCCCCCTAATGGGCAGCCTCCGGATGCCCATCTGAGACCTCTTGGCAGGATGAGCTTGGAAAAAAGTTTTCACCAGTCTTGGGGCATGAACATTAGCTTCAGGCTCCCATGAGTTTTCCTCAGGACCATAACCTTTCCACTTGATTAAATATTGGGTACCTCCTCTCCCTCTCCTACAATCCACAATGGCCTCAATTTCATACTCCTCTTCATCGTCAATCATGATTGGTGCTGGAGGGTCCGGATTACGGGCAGGAAAGGGATCTGGTAGAGCAGGCTTTAGCAGGGACACATGAAAAACTGGGTGAATCTTGTATTTCTCAGGTAGAAAAAGTTCATAAGCTGTTGGATTTATCATTCTTTTTACAGCAAATGGACCGATGTACTTGGGGGCCAATTTCTTGGAAGGACAGGCCATCTTCAAATTAGTGGTTGATAACCAAACCCTGTCCCCTGGCTTGAGATCCAGATCACCCCTTCTCTTTTTATCAAAGAATTTCTTGTTGTCTTGTTGAGCCTTGGCAATAGCTTCCTGCAGAAGTTTATTGTTGCTTTGTAGAAACGTCAGTCACTCCTGAACCGCTAGAACAGGTAAATCAAAGACTGCATCAGGTAAAAAAGAAGGATTGAATCCGAAGTTCGCAAAGAATGGAGTTTGACCAGTAGCCGAGTGGACAGAATCATTGTAAGCGAACTCTGCTAGAGGAAGGAGCGAAGCCCAATCATCCTGCGAGAAAGAAGAAAAACACAGAAGGTATTGCTCTAAGGTCTGGTTAGTTCGTTCTGTCTGACCATTCGTCTGGGGATGGTATGCTGAAGAAAACCATGTCTCAATCTTAAGTGCCTTACAAAGTTCTTTCCAGAATTTGGACGTAAACTGAACCCCTCGGTCAGAGGTTATGCTCCGAGGAACCCCATGCAACTGCACTATTTCTTTGACAAATGCTTTTGCAGTCTCCGGAGCAGATGGTGTTCCAATCATTGGTACAAAGTGTGTCATCTTTGATAGCCTATCAATGATCACAAAAATAGAAGTAAAGTTTTCAGATAGTGGGAGCTCGACAATAAAGTCCATATTAATCATCTCCCAGGGCTTGGTAGGAATGGGCAAAGGCCTTAATAGACCCCAAGCTTTAGTCTTGTCTCCTTTGCTTCGAATACAGGTTTCACAAGTCCTTACGTAATTCTGGCAATCTGACCTCAGGCTAGGCCACCAAAAAGACCGTTGTAAAAGTTCCAGAGTCTTGCGCATCCCAAAATGCCCTGCCAAAGGGTGGTCATGGCACAAATTTAAGACTGACTGGCGAAGACTTGAAGGTACAAAAACTTGTTGCTCATGGACGAACAATCCATCCCGTTCTTGCAATTGTGAGTCACATGGTGGACCTTCCTCCTTTGATGCTTGTTTGAGCTGTGACACAAAATCTCCTTGCAGTAACAGAAAATTTTGCGAGGATAGGATGGTGTCAGGTTGAGTAGCTTCCTTTTCTTCCAGAAACATACATGACAGGGTGTCAGGTTTCCCATTCTTAGAACCAGGTCTGTAGGTTATGTGAAATGAGAATCTTGAAAAAAATAAGGCCCACCGGCCTGATGGGGTCTTAGACGCTTAGCTGTACGGAGATACTCTAAATTTTTGTGGTCCGTGAAAATCAGGATTGGATGACTTGCTCCCTCAAGCAGATAACACCATTCCTCCAGAGCGGACTTGATGGCGAGTAACTCACGGTCTCCCACATCATAATTTCTCTCTGATGGACTGAGTTTTCTTGAGAAGAAAGCCACGGGGTGTAGAAGAGACTTAGCGCCTTGTCGCTGAGATACGATAGCACCAACTGCATTTTCAGAGGCATCGACTTCCAGGACATAAGGTAATGCAGGATCAGGATGTTGCAGAATTGGTGCCGATGTAAAGAGAGCTTTTAATTTATCAAAGGCGAGTTGCGCTGCCGGAGTCCACTGAAATCGGGTGTTTTGTTTAGTAAGCTGTGTGATGGGGCTGATGATAGCTGAGAAGTTCTTGATAAATTTTCGATAAAAGTTAGCAAATCCAACAAATCTCTGGACTCCTTTTCGATCTGCTGGCACTGGCCACTCAAGAATGGCACTAACTTTTTGCGGGTCCATTGCAATGCCTGATGTTGCGATAATAAGCACCAGAAACTGGATTGTTTCTTTCTCAAATTCACACTTCTCAGCCTTTGCGTACAACCGATGTTCCCGGAGACGGTTGAGGACCTTTTTAACGTGCAGCCGGTGTTCTTCAATGGAAGGGGAGAATATGAGTATGTCATCAAGGTACACAATCATGAAAAGGTCAAGGAAGTCCCTAAAGATATCATTGACGAAATGCTGGAACGTTGCTGGGGCATTACACAGACCAAAGGGCATGACTAAATACTCAAAATGCCCAAAGCGGGACCGGAAAGCTGTTTTCCATTAATCCCCCTTCCGGATCCTTACTAGGTTATATGCACCTCGAAGGTCAAGCTTTGTGAACACTTTCGCTGTTCTGAACCGCTGGAAAAGTTCTGGAACAAGAGGAAGAGGGTACCTGTTTTTAATTGTTATTTTGTTTAACTCTCTATAGTCCACACAGGGTCTCAGGGTGTGATCCTTTTTTTCAACAAAAAATATTCCAGCCCCAGCGGGGGATGTGGATGGACGGATGAATCCCCTTTCTAGGTTCTCATTAATGTATAGGCGCAATGTCTCAAGCTCAAGTTCTGATAGGGGAAAAATACGTCCAAATGGAATCTCGGCCCCTGGTAACAGTTCAATTGGGCAATCGTACGGCCGATGCGGCGGTAAGGTCTCGGCATTCTTCCTATCAAAAACATCTAAGAAATCATGGTAAGTTAATGGAACATATTGTGAAACTGAAGTCTCTGGTTGCAGTTCCATAAGGGGGGCCGAGGTGGTGACCGTATTGGCAAAACAGTGTTGCTGGCAGTAGGTGGTAGGGAATGAAACCGCTCCAGACTCCCAGTTTATTTGGGGATTGTGTGCCTGCAACCACGGAATGCCCAGGATGATGGGGAACAAAGGTGATGGGATAATGTCCAGGGTTAGGTATTCTGAATGATTAGAGGAGGTTACTGCCAGTAGCGGACAAGTTTCTTGTGTGATAGGACCTGACTTGAGATTCGAGCCATCCGCCAAATGAATCTTCAGATGCTGCATTTTAGCTTGCAGTGGAACCTTGTGTTGTTCAGCAAACGAATAGTCCATAAAACAACTGCAGGCCCCGGAGTCAATAATGGCTTGAGTTTGGATGCTCCCTCCAGGTAGCTGCAGGGAGAGAGTCAGCAAAAGGTGAGAGGAGATGCTCTTCAGGGGATATCTGGAAGTATCAGAAACAAGGACAGTCTTACGTGGTCTTATCGGGCAGTCATGCAGAAAGTGACCAATGCCCCCACAGTAAAGGCATAAGTTGTTCTGCTTGCGTCTAAGTCTTTCCTTGGCTGACAGAGGTGAACGAGGAAGTCCCAACTGAACAGACTCCACCATGAAAGAGGATGGTGGTGGAGCTGGAGATACAGGTGCTGCTGGTGTCCATTTAGGTGGTATGTTGCCAGATTTTTCTGCCCTCCTCTCTCGGATTCTGCGATCAAGCTGAATAGAAAGCTGGATCAAGTTTGAGAGCGTAGCTGGTGGATCTAGTCTGGCAAGTTCATCTTTAAGAGCCTCTGAAAGACCCAAACGAAACTGGTACTGCAAGGCTGCATCGTTCCAGGCAGTGTCGGAACTCCATTTGCGAAACTTAACAACATAGTCCTCCACAGGCTGAAGTCCTTGCTGGAGTTTATGCAGAATAGCTTCTGCTGTGGAGGTCCGTTGGGGATCATCATAGATCTGGGCCATGGCTTCAAAGAAGGAAGAGACTGATGCAAGAACTGGGCTTGCCTTCTCCCGAAGTTGATGAGCCCATGACTGTGGTTCCTCACGCAAGAGAGAAATGACAAAGCCCACCTTAGTAAATTCAAGGGAGAATGTTCATGGTTGTAACTCGAAATACAACTGGCAGGCATGGCGGAAGGCCCGAAACTTATAGCGATTTCCTGAAAAGCGTTCCGGGGTAGGTACCCGAGGCTCTGGGGGAGGAACCATTACTGTGGATGCAGGAGCTGGAGCAGTAGCTGAATTGCCAGATACAAAAGCTTGAGATACAATGGGCAGGGAGCGTAAATGACCTTCAATCCGGAAGTAATTCTCCTGGAGTCCGGTCACCACTTGGATTAAGGCTGTGATTTGTTGGCACACCACTTCAAGCAGAGAGGAGCCTCCTCCAGTCTCAGTCATGGCTGAATGGTACTATCACGTACCTGGTGAAGACTGGAATGTTGTGGAGGCCTCTTTTGCTCCTCCCGCCTGACACTCCTGAGGGTGGGAACAGAGAGTGTAAGGCAAGGAGTGGCACGAGTGCTGTAGCGGCTAGCTGGTGGTGTTCACTCCGTAGGTGGGTACAGCTGGAAGTCGCAGTCCTTGGAACAGGGTGCAGTGGCAGCTTGGCACCAGAGCGTGGGAGCAGTAGCCAGCGGAAACCGGGCAGTGAGGTACAGAATCAGCAAGCAAGCAAGTCCAGAAGATAAGCCGAGGTCGATAACAGCCGGGCAGCGCGGTACAGGGTAAGCAGGCAGATCAGGTCCGTTTAAGCAAGCCAAGGTCAGGGTAGTAAGCAACAGAGCAGGAGCAAGGGCAGAAGCAAAGTCCAAAGGCAGGCCGGGTCATACACAGGTGAGTAGTAACAACAGATCAGGTCTCAGAACCACGGGAACAAGCTGAAGACCATTCAGCAACTGCTCACAGTACTAGAGCAGTTTAAATAGGCCACTGGGAGCCAAATGCTAATTGGTGAGTGCAGGTGTGCAATGTGCACGGGCGTGAGCGAAAGTCCGGACTGGCCTTCTAGTGGAGGAAATCCGGTTTACCTTACAGATACAGACTATGCTGCAATTTAATTATTTTTACCCCAAAGGGTGTAGATTGAATAGCGGAATAGAAAATATGATATAAAAAGGTGTATCTCACACGTACAGACCCAGACTAGGCCCCAATTACAATTTTTTGTACCCTAAAGGCAGGATGAGGAGTAGGAGGAGTTCGGAACAGGAGGCAAACTGAAGCACACTGCAATCCTCGGCGGTGGAAGATGCGCCCCAAAAATTTGGAAGGTGTATCTCACACGTACCGATACAGACTATGCCGCAATTTAATTCTTTTTACCCCAAAGGGTGTAGATTGAATAGCGGAATAGAAAATATGATATAAAAAGGTGTATCTCACACGTACACACCCAGACTAGGCCCCGATTACAATTTTTTGTACCCTAAAGGCAGGATGAGGAGTAGGAGGAGTTCGGAACAGGAGGCAAACTGAAGCACACTGCAATCCTCGGCAGGGGAAGATGCGCCCCAAAAATTTGGAAGGTGTATCTCACACGTACCGATACAGACTATGCCGCAATTTAATTTTTTTTTACCCCGAAAGGGTGTAGATTGAATAGCGGAATAGAAAAAAGTATATAAAATTGGTGATTTTTCAATAGCACATGTGAACACAGCAGTGTCTTATGTCACGGTCAGCTCAGCAGCAGGCTATGAAGGGAAAAAAAAAAAAAATCCCCTTTTAACTTTGTGATTTTTAAATAGCAGATTAGTACAGACTATGCCACAATTTAATTTTTTTGAACCCAAAAGGGTGTATATTGAATAGTGGAATAGAAAAAAGTATATAAAATTGAAAATCACTCAATAGCACATGTGAACACAGCAGTGTCTTATGTCACGGTCAGCTCAGCAGCAGGCTATGAAGGGAAAAAAAAAAAAAATTCCCCTTTAACTTTGTAATTTTTAAATAGCAGATTAGAACAGCAATCTGTAGTAAAATATAGCTGAACGCTGCACACAACAGACTGATAAAAATATATTTTTTTCTCCCTCCTCCTCCTCCTCCTCCTCCTCCTCAGTGGGCTCAAGTGAGGGCAAAAAGATCGTTCACTGCACCACCCCCCACACAGCAAAATCGATGTAGATCGCTAACGGACGATTGTTCTGTCCCTGCCTAATCTCTCCAGCCTGTCGCTAAAATGCTCAAATATCTTTCCCTGCCTACACTCCGACCTGTCCCTACTTTCTTTTCGGGCACAATTTTTCACTGTCTGTCCCTAATCAGCAGCAGCCAGCATGTATGATGTGTGCTCTCTCCCTACACTACAGCAGAATGACGCACCGCGCTGTGTCTCTCGAACTTATAAAGACATGGGTCACATGCTTCAGATGGCCAATCACAGTTACTAATACATTAGTAGGCATGGCTGGGATGGCTTAAGGCACACCAGTTAAACGCTTGTTGATTGGCTGTTGAAAGCCCGCCATTAAAAGCGCGCCATTACATACAAAACAGGAAATAAAATTACCGAACACGAATTTTAAACCCGAACATACAGTAAAGTTTTCGGGTCCGTGTAGCAAAAATCCAATTATCCGGTTCGAACCCGAATAATACAGTCCGTGTTCGCTCAACACTAGACATGACCCCTGACACACTGATCCCTGTGTCCCGGGTCACTAATCTCTCTGTCCACACCTGCACTGATTACTGTAAAGCAGACACAGTCCTTTTGTACAATACAGTGCATCTCCTCTTCAACTCTCCTGCATTTTACTTGAGAACAGAAACAGTTTCTTAGGTAAATGTCAGTTCGTTGCCCATGGCAACCACCGTTACTCACTTGACTTGTCAGCACACTTTCACTGATAACTGTAAAGGCAGACACTCTCCTCTTCAATGACACTCCAGTACATTACTTGGGAAAGCATGGCATTACTTGGCGGGATTTCTCAGCCATTGCCGCTAGCAACCGTTGCGGTGACCCAGGAGTGCTGGATAATACACTCTCAGGTCCCCCTGGGTTACCGTTAGCAACATCGGCATTTACAGATTAACACTTTACTTCTTTGGCTCAGTCAATGATCAGTCCAGGAGTATGTCGTTTTTGTTGTTTTAAAGAAGTGGGATACTCCAAATTGAACTGTTCACAATGGATGAGGACTCCTATCTGAAGATGCAGCCAGGCTCCAGATTCACCTTGCCATTAGATGAATTTAGGTCAAGTCTCTGTTCAGATTACTTAGTTATGTAGATTATCTTCGGGATACCTTCCTAGTATCCCCTTTCACTCCACAGACTGACACTCGTCCTCTGACTAGCCTACACCGGGGTGCCCCCCTCAGGTCAGGCCTCTAGACACGATCCCCTGTACTTATGATACTGTTTTTCGAGGGTCTCCAGTGTCTCTACCCCTCCAGTTAGTTCTTCTGGACCTCTGGATTCAGTTCCTTTCCTCTGGTCCCCAGGCCAACTGCATGTGACCGCGTGCCACTGCTACAGAGGTGGAGGCAGCTGCCACCTTCCCTCCGGGACTCTGTTTACCAGCCAAAGACCCTGCAGCACATGTGCTCCTGGCTGTTACACAGTATCCCATAATGCACTGAGACAGCCAGTCTCTACCAATCACTGAGACTGTATCAAAGCCTGTGTACCCATTGCTCAGGTTTCCTCCCACTGTCCAACATGCCTCCCAATTGGATCAGTGTGAAACACTATCTAGACCTAATGAATCACACACTGAGCAGACCTAACTCACAGATCTTGCTCTCTGATAGGCAGAAAGCAATGTAGATTTCCCTGCTGCTCCCCTGATAGGCAGACAAAGCCAAAAACTATACTCTCTCACTAGTACCTACCTAGGAAGGTGCTACATATAAATAAACAAAGCCCATTGTTCAACACAGGTCAAACTTGAGAGCATCCAAACTGAAACAGCCTGTGTGTGTCTGTATCTCTGGGGATGGTGAGCGCGCTCCATTATCTTATATTAAGAGCTGTATATTGTACTTTTCAGTACAAGGGATTAATGATGCTTGGCATGTAGTAATATCCACAAGTGTGCTTTTCAGCGCAGCAAAGTTCTCCGCGCACTAAGCAAATTTCTATGTGCCAGACCCCAATAATTTCCACCACAGGCTCATACGGTAACCACTCACTAGTGAGGAAAGACTGCGAAGATGCCAAAATAACCTTTGCCTTTACTGTGGGGGAAACAGGTCACTACCTTCAAAGCTGTCCAGTTAGGGCCAGTAGGTTTTAGTCTACTCCCTCCACTTACCTTGCCAACTGCTCTGTGGGAAGTAGATCTGCTCACATGACTCTCTCACTACAGATTTCCCGAAAAGAACATCCAAGTTCAAGATATCATTGATTCTGGAGCTTGCAGATGCTTAATGGACAACAATTTTGCTCAGCATCATCAGATTCCCCTGTAAGCAAAATCTCACCAATTATCCATCCATCTGGCTGATGGATCCCACCTCAAGTCTAGGCCTATAACTCCAGACACTTGGCCACTGCTGACTGTATCACAGACCAGCCATCGTGAATATCTATGTTTGGACATTATTCCATCTTCCCTGCTCCCGATTCTTCTGGGCATTGCCTGGTTACAAGCACACAACCCTTGGAGAAACCTGGGATCCAGGGAAGTGACATTTCCATCAACTTATTGCCAACAGTATTGCTACTAGTCAATGCCCATTAAATCTGCACCTTTTCTTGGCCCACACTCTGGTCCCTCTGTATCACAGCATTGAGCCTCCAGTGTACCACAAGTTTCTGGACGCAGCAGGAACTGGAGCACTTGTAAGGATAGAAGAAAAAATTGATGGAGCAAAATATTATACAATTCTTGAGAAAAATCTGCAGCCCTCTGCCAGAAAGTTGTCAATGGGATGAAGGTTTACCTTCCAACATGACAATGACCTAAATCACACAGCAAAAATGACCACACTGTGGTTGAAGGAGAAAAAAGGTGAATGTCATTCATGGCTTAATCAGAGCCCAGATTTAAATCCCATTGAAAATCTGTTGAATGACAAACGGTCACCATCAAACTTAACTAAACTTGAGCAGTTCTGCAAAGAACAGTGGGCAAAAAATTGCAAAGTCTAGATGTGCAAAGTTAGTAAAAACATCTCCCAACATACTAAAGGCTGTAAATAAAGCAAAATGTGGTCCAACAAAATACTGACATAAGGGAGAATCCTTTTTACAACTCAGTGATTCGTTTTTTTTTTTTTTTTTTGGTGTTATAGCCCAAGAAGGGGAAAATCTAAAAGAAAGGAAAATAAACATTCATTGCTTAATAGATTTTATCGAACTAAAAGTGAACTAATAAAGGACACGTGAACTTTGTAGATGCCACAGTATAAAAAACTGTACAGGAAAGCCAATGACAGATGCAACTATCTCCACAGTTCCAGTCAGGCCATTTCGATACTGTCACATTTGCCCTTACCCAGAAGACAGAAATAAACATCTAATAGCACTAAACATAAACAATATTCTGCGTGTCGGCAGGTGCAGTCTATTTTCTCCACTGCGGTTGGCAATCATCCACAGTGGCAATGCAGGTGGAGAAGGAAGTTCAGATGAACCTGGTTTCTCTATGGTTTCCTAGGTCACAGGGAGGCAGCATACAATATGATTCAGGTGCCCCATGTAACTTTGGTGGCATTCTTGGGTCAGGCAGAGTCTACAATATTTAGGGTTTGGTGCGCATTTTGTGTGTGGCTAGAATAAGGACAGGTCACCCATCTGTCAGGGACAGTGCTTATCAGGGAGAGGTTCCAGATGAGTAGGGAAAGTGCAGGGACACATCATCCTTCCTGGAAACCTCCCCACTTGGGTACAGACTGGCCAGGCCACAGTTTGCTCCTTAAGACAGACGCTGTTCGCACACTCGAGACCTTCTGCTACCACACATCGCTGTTACATCCTGTGAGTGTTCCTATTTGGGTGCCTTCTCACCGTGCTTGTATATTGCCAAACTTCAATTTCAATACAGTTCAGTTTTCTGAAACTGGACCACACTGTACCTACCCATGGCTAACTAATCTCAAAAGTAACAAAGCAGCTAGCATAAAATGTTGTCCATAAACACAATAGTCTGTGATTAATCGCAAGTGTGCATATATAATGCTGTGTTCATGTTAGTATTAGTCTTCCATGCACATGGCAATCCATGGTCAATCACAACATGTATCAGAAAGTCTTTAGCTGACTTGTGATCACTCCAGTGAATACATGAACTGTGAATTTCCCAGTGGAAGGGGGCGTGGCTTGGTGCTGATTGTGGATGGCCGCCTAAACTCACAGCTCCCAGCCAGCTAGCGAGGAAAACGCTTACAATTAGCCTTATCTTTCTCTTAAGACACCCCTAAAGAGGATGGGGAGGTCAAGCGCCCACTCTTCTCCCTCCAGATCCCGATCTTCGCGGGATCCGGCAACCGGCAGCAGCCGCAGCATTCCGGACCTCTTCCAGCAGCCTCAGCAAGTACGCTTCAACTAAGGCCTACGCGGAAGTAGTCCGGGGAGCCTCCGCTCCACACTCTGCAGGAGACCATCACCCCTCCACTAGCCAAGGAGACTCCAGCTCTGCGATGGGCACTTTAACTCCTCCACAAGGTACTCCCCAACCGATCCCTGTGTAAGATCCTGGCACTGTCAGTGCCTTTCTATCACCTCACTTCCGGGTTGCGTTCCACCATTCAGGTAGGTGGAACGCATATAAGTGTGTATTCCTTTAACAGGGCTGACATCATCATCAGGCGCCGCACTGAGTGGCTATTTCAACTGACGGTCTGCACTCACACATTGTTCGTGCAACCGCTCCTGATACCTGCCTAACCTGACGCTGCCGAATCTTCCAGCTACATATCCTATACCTGGATTGACCGGAGCCTCGCTACCTTGTCCTGCACTCCCTCACTACTGGCTATTGATAAGTACCCCACAGGGGACCCCCTCTTATCAACACTTGCTAACTAATACCTGCATTACAGAACTGTTGCTAGCTCTAGGATACATGCTCTCTAGTATCTATCACCTGCATTACTAAACTAGATTGCTAGCTCTTGTGCCTACTGCTTACTAAACCCTGCATTCCTGAACTAGATTGCTAGCTCTTGTGTCTACTGCTATCTGTTACCCTGCAACTCTGTGCATACCTCTAAACACCACATTGGTTACCAGCCTATCCGATTCTCACATCGGTTACCAGCCTATCCGATTCTCACATCGGTTACCAGCCTAATCCGATTCTCACATCGGTTACCAGCCTATCCGATTCTCACATCGGTTACCAGCCTATCCGATTCCCACATCGGTTACCAGCCTATCCGATTCTCACATCGGTTACCAGCCCTATCCGATTCTCACATCGGTTACCAGCCCTATCCGATTCTCACATCGGTTACCAGCCTAGCTGATTCTCACATCAGTTACCAGCCCTATCCGATTCTCACATCGGTTACCAGCTATATCCGATTCTCGCATCAGTTACCAACCTACCTCCACACACCTACAAAGAGACTAACATACCTGTGTTATCCATTGTAACTATTACTTCTACCTATCATCATCTACTATCACTCCTTCAACATCACTATCTGAGTGCTTATCATCATCTACTGTCACTCTTCAAAGCCTATACCTTCAGTGTATCATTTCACTGCTACTTGCATAATTACCTATTACTCCTGCAACATCATTAACTGAGTGTTTGTGTATGTGCATACTGAATCAGGCTGAACCACTGTGATGAGTCAAGAGTGTTGGATCAGGTGATTTAACATATCTCTACAAGACTACTGAGTGGAATTCTGCAGCTGTAGATCCAGCCCCATTGAACTAAGAACCCAGAGCGTTACACCCTGTCACCCTCTCAGACCTACGCTCAATTGCAGATGAGCTGAAGGCCTCGCTCGCAATGGCGGTGACTGAGCTCAAGAGAAACTTTAATACCATTAGCATGAGAATGGGCGACGTGGAAGAAAAGGTTCTATCTCAAGACGAATCAATTCAATCCCTGACACACGCCGTGCAGTCCCATGACACACAATTCAGGGACATCCAGAGGCACCTCGAGGACCTTGACAATAGGGGGAGACGCCATAACCTGAGAGTGAGAGGACTCCCAGAATCAGTAGACCAAACGCAAATTAGGAGTGCCACCATTTCTATTTTCAACGATGCCTTAGGACGCCCGCCCGAGACCCCTATCGAGCTTGAGCGCATCCACAGGGCCTTACGACCCAAACCGAGAGACACAGACCCCCGAGGGACATTGTCTGCTGCGTGGTCAACTTTAGATTGAAGGAAGATGTCCTGAGAAGGACAAGAGATCGCCGCACTCTTCTATATCAGGGATCAGAGATAAAGATTTTCCAGGACCTGTCCCCGATAACCCTTCAGCGAAGACGCGATCTAAGACCATTATTAGATTCCTTGAGATCTAGAAACATACAATACCGTTGGAAGTTTCCGTTTTGCCTCTCCGCCTCAGCAAATGGCTGCACTGCTAACTTATGGGTCCCGGAAGAGATGGCTAATTTCTGCAACACGCTAAACATCCCTTATGTGGAGCTACCAGATTGGTATAGACCCCTCAACACCCAAAGCCTGCGCAGAGCAACGTCGATGGATGCTATTCCAGAGAGAGACGACTTCCATCTCAGGCTCCCCAGATCATCTTTTCCTGGTACCGACCTGACCACCAGTCCAAGGATGCAAGGCTTTCCAAGCCCCCAGTTCACTGTCGTCCGAGACAAGAATGAAGCTTCATGAGCAAGAATATCTAACTCCTCAGTCATCACCTGCTCTTCCTAAATAAATCCCAGGGACCGGATGGCTTGCACCCAAGGGTTCTTAATGAGCTCAGCCAGGTGATTGCCAGACCATTATTCTTGATCTTTAAGGATAGTTTACAGATGGGTATGGTGCCAGCTGATTGGAAAAAAGCCAACGTGGTACCAATATTTAAAAAGGGGCCGAGATATATCCCGGGTAACTATGGCCCGGTCAGCCTAACATCAGTAGTCTGCAAAATTTTGGAGGGGATGATAAGGGACCACATACAAGACTTTAGTAATGAAAACGGTATTATAAGTAGTAATCAGCATGGATTCATGAAAAATCGCTCTTGCCAAACCAATCTATTAACCTTCTACGATGAAGTGAGCTGCCACTTAGATAAAGGTAAGCCTGTGGATGTGGTGTATCTGGACTTTGCAAAGGCCTTTGACACCGTTCCCCACAAACGCTTACTGTACAAACTAAGGAAGGTAGGTATGGACCATAAGGTGAGTACCTGGATAGAGAACTGGCTCCAGGGGAGAGTACAGAGGGTGGTGATTAATGGGGAGTGCTCGGATTGGGCGGGTGTGGAAAGTGGGGTCCCCCAGGGTTCTGTCCTGGGACCAATCCTGTTTAATTTATTCATAAATGATCTAGAGGAGGGGATATGTAGTACAATCTCAGTATTTGCAGATGATACTAAATTAGGCTTGCCAATATCTTCTATGCAGGATGTGGAAATCTTGCAAGCAGACCTGAACAAAATAACGGGGTGGGCAACTACATGGCAGATGAGATTTAATGTTGAAAAATGTAAAGTAATGCACTTGGGGGCCAGAAACCAGAAAGCAAGCTACTCACTAGGGGGGGAACCTCTGGGTGAGTCTAGGATGGAAAGGGACCTGGGGGTACTGGTAGACAACAGGCTTGGCAGTGGCATGCAATGCCAAGCCGCCGCAAGCAAAGCCAACAGAATACTGGGTTGTATAAAAAAGGGGATTCACTCCAGAAATAAAGAGATTATTCTTCCACTCTACAAGACTCTGGTCCGGCCACATCTGGAGTATGCTGTCCAGTTCTGGGCACCGGTCCTCAGGAAGGATGTGCTGGAACTGGAGAAAGTCCAGAGAAGGGCAACAAAAATAATTAGGGGAATGGAGGACATCAGCTATGAGGAAAGACTACAAGCACTGAACCTATTCTCTCTGGAGAAGAGACGATTGAGGGGGGATATGATATCAATGTACAAATACTGTACTGGCGACCCTAGCATAAGGAACAAACTATTCAGAGAAAGGAGATACAATAAGACACGTGGCCACTCACTAAAACTTGAGGAAAGGCGGTTTATCCTTAAAGTGCGTAAGGGGTTCTTCACTGTAAGAGCGGTAAGGATGTGGAATTCTCTTCCACAAGCAGTCGTATCAGCAGGGAGCATTGATAGTTTCAAAAAACTATTAGATGGACACCTTAAAGGCCACAACATACAGGGGTATACAATGTACGGTTAAAAGCAAACACACACACACATCATAGGTTGAACTGGATGGACTGATGTCTTTTTTCAACCTCACTAACTATGTAACTATGTAACTTCCTCCCACCTTTTCTCTTACTTTTTCGCTTTCTCACCCTGTCATCCCACATTCCCATTCCCCTGTTGTCTTCCTGTGTTTTGTCCTTCAGACTCTAATCTACATTGAGTTATGAAATTCCCAGTGGAAGAATTAATCAATCCTGAGCAGATCCAGCAGTGACAAAACACCCAACATGAACTGCTTACTAGATTTACATGACCCTCTGTTTTTGAGTGGTCATGAGCTCTTGTGGGATCTATCCCAATTCCATATTCATTTTATTGATTTTATAGCATAATCTGTTCATCTTTTTTATCATATTGACCTGCCTTTTATATTTATTTTTTATATTTCTTGGCTTTTTAAAAAAATATATATTTTTCTTCGTACATCACGGGACACAGAGGCATAAATCATAACATATGGGTTATATAGCCACCTACAGGTGAAGGACACCAATCAGAAAGGATGTCTCCTTATATAACCCCTCCCACACAGGAAGTAACCCAGTTTTTTTGCCAGTGTCTAAAGGTGATGGTCACAGTGGTGAATCTGTCCACATTTTCTTCAACAAAGAAAGAAGATTATGCTATATACCCCAATCAAAGATCACCGAATTGAAGGGGTTAGCTATCAGATCAATCTAAAAAAAAGTCAGTGCACTAAAAAGATTGTACCTGAGCCTCGGGAAGCAGATATAAGGTTTTACCTGTAATGCTGTCCTTTTTTAGGCGCTGGACCCTGGAATCAGTACCCTTGGAATACCAAACCCCAAAGGCACTCCACGCAGGGTGCTCTACAGGTCCAAGGCCTTTGCCCCTCTAAAACAAGATGACCCAGTCCTTGAAGGACGCCAAGACAAAGTTCGCTGTGTTGGGTGAAGAGTGGATTCCTGTTTCAAACAGAATCCTGCCACAGACCACGGAGGAAAATGGGAATGCTTTAGGAACATATTAAGCAAATGCATCCTGCAGTGCATTCTAGAAGAGACAAAGCCAAACCTGGCTGGCTAAACCGTAGCGTTAAAAAACTTATTAGGGGAAAAAAATTGGCCTTCAGGAAATATAAATCAGAGGGCACAGTATCGGCTTTCAACCAATACAAGGAGGCAAATAAGAAAAGTAAACACGAAATCAAGATGGCTAAAATAAACTTTGAGAGACAAATAGCGGGGGATAGTAAAAAAAAACCCAAAGAAATTCTTTAAATATATCAACAGCAAAAAAACTAGGACAGAACATATTGCACACATAATTAAGGATGATGGGAGGATGGTTACAGAGGACACTAAAAAAGCAACCGTGCTGAATGCTTTTTTCTCGTCAGTATTTACACAGGAAAGTGAGTAATGAGTGAGTGGAGTATTCTGTCCAGTTCTGGTCGCCAGTCCTCAGGAGGGATGTGTTGGAGCTGGAGAGAGTCCAGAGAAGGGCAACTAAACTAATTAGGGGATTGGAGGACCTTAATTATGAACCCCCAATTCGTAAATCAATGCAATCGCTTGATTTATTCTCCCTGGAGAAGAGACGCCTGAGAGGGGACATGATAGCAATTTTTAAATATCTCAATGGGGATCTCAGCATAGAAAAGCTGTTCAGTCGAAGGGATTGCATGGGGACTCGAGGGCATACAATGCGATTAGAGGAGAAGCGTTTTAACCTCAGGCAACAGGGGGGGTTCTTTACTGTTAGGGCTACAAGATTGTGGAATTATCTACCACAAGAGGTGGTTTCTGCGGGTAGTATGGTGGCTTTCAAAAGACTCTTAGACGTACATCTCAAGGATCAGAACATTCAGGGCTATGTGAGATGATTACAGCCACACACACCTACACAGGTTGAACTGGATGGACTATTGTCTTTATTCAACCTCACTTACTATGTAACTATGTAACAAGACTGGTGAGTCCAATTTAAAATATTTATATATACAACAAATGTAAATATTTTATACACTGTTCCCTTAAAAGATAACAGAGACTGAGTGCCATGTGAGTCTCTGCATGAGACTATGGATGTTAAGCTATGCAAGATACATCTTGTTAAGCATTATTTCTTTGCTTTTTTGTTTAACACACTGTTTTCACCCTGTGCTGATCACCTGAAAGGTATCAGCTGTGACAAACCAGTGTGTGCATGAGACAATGGATGTTAAGCTATGCAAAATACATCTTGTTAAAAGCTCTGGCCTTTCCTCAGGGATTAAATCTGCCAATTGTATCAATTGTGATTATATGAGCTTGTGCAGTTGTGGGATTGATGAAAAGTTTGTTTAACCACTTCCATACATGGCAGTAACACCCCCTCCCTATAATAAAGTGCAAGTGTTGTTGGTATGTCGGCGCTACCACAGTGTGCAAAGAATTGTTAAAATATATCTGTGCTGTGCAAATAGTGGCCGGTGGATAACCTAAAATGTCATAAAAATCTAAAAAGTGCACTATGCATCTTTATCAACATAGAGGAGACAGGTGAATAGCATAAAATGTCATAAAAACATAGAAGTGCACTGTGCGTTTATATTGTGTGGACCTATAGGGGGCCGAGGTGCCAGAACATGAAGTGCTATGTGCTGAGATACAAACTAATTTTAGCAGATTCTGTTGATTATAACAATTGAGTTTTGCAGAAGATTGTGCCAGTGAATTTGTGGGAGATGAGTGCTCACAAGATATATCATGCAGGGGGCGTGGCTAGCGCGCACACTGAATGGCTGCCTGAGCCGATAGCTCTCTGGGACTGGCCGGGATTTCATCCAAAAGCGGGGACATATCGCTCGATACAGCACCACCAATTACCTCCTCTGCCTGCCAACAGTCCTGGGAAGATGCCCAACAGGAAAAGAAAGGAAAAGCAGGAACCCACGAAACTCACGGCCTTCTTCTCCAGGCCGGCCTCACAGACAGGAAGGATCCAAGATGGCGCCGCCGCGCCACCAGGCCGCAACGATCCGGCGGCATATACAGACCTCCCTGATGCGGACCCCTCTACATCGACAGATGGACCCCCACCTCCCTCTCCTCCGGACTCGGCTATGGCTACGCCGATCTCGGGGAGCCCAGCTAAAACGAGGATGCGGATGGATGATCATGGCTGCACAGGCCCCGCAGTGAGTAACAGCCTTTATTCAATGCATTCCCTGTCGGCCCTGCAGTCCTCTATATCAGCTTTCCCTACTACAGGGCAACCTGTCATGGACACAACACTAAAGAACATGCTCATTACATTTCAGTCATCATTGATGTCTAACCTTACAACTGTTATGGATAGATTTGCACTTGAAATGAAGAATGTGGGGAGTAGGGTGCACTACATGGATCAGAGGATGGATACAGAGTACATGATACTATTAATGATCTTGTAGATGCATATACTGAGCATAAAGAGGACAATATCTGGATCAAAAACAAGCTGGCAGATCTAGAAGATCGCTCTCGCCGCAATAATGTTAAAATTAGAGGCGTTCCTGAGGATGTACCTCCTGCAGAGTTGCAGCAATACGCAACCACCCTGTTCTCTTCTCTAGTGCCTGCGTTGACCCCTATTGAGCTCACTATTGACAGGATTCATAGACTCCCTAAACCCAAGTTTCTAGAAGCCTCAGTCCCCAGGGATGTTCTCTTGAGAATTCATTTTTATCCTGCAAAAGAACAAATCCTACAAGCTTCCCGAGCACTGGGCACTCTCCCAGCTCCCTACACGCAAATACAATTTTTCGCTGATTTATCCCAGCACACGCTGCAACAACGCAGACAGCTTAAAACGCTCACAAAGGCCCTGGCGAACCACAAAGTTACGTATAAATGGCGACACCCAGCTACCCTAATGGTCACCTACAATGGGATCCCGCATACTATTTCCAAGATGGAAGGAGGGATGAAATTGCTACACTCATGGGGTATTATCCCCGATCTGCCGAGGGGCTCTCCAGATCTTCCACGCCGAACCCCGCCACCATATCAGGGGCAACACCAAGGCAGTTCCAGACAAAGGTTCACACCATGACTTTCACTTAATCCCCATGCTGAGCTACACATGGCCCGGCCGGCCCACTTTTGAATGATTTTTGTGCCCTTGCACCTTAGTTTCCACACGAGGTGGATTTACCCCCCATTTATATCAGCAAGCCTGACCCAGGATAATCCTTGCTGAATTTCACCTGTTACCACCTGTTTGTCATTTTTGCTCACCAGCTCACGTTTTTTCCAGTTGCTCTGCTGTTTTTTTTTTTTCTTCCTTTTTTTTCTCTTCCCTTACTTGTTTTGCAGCATCGTAGGAGCCTCCTCCATCCACATCCGAAACTTTCGGAGGTCCCTGTTGGTCGTATTACTTGAGACCTTCCTTCTCAACACCGGATACTTCAGGGATACCGTACCTCGGTGGGACTCACCTGGTTGCTGATCTTCTCCTGGACCGCAAAAGACTCACATCCGAGTAAACAACTACTTCTACTTAGGCACTGGTGCCTTCAGGTACTGTCTTTCTTTCGGAGTTCACCATCTCCACACAGCACGTTCACCGGCTCTTCTCTCACACTGATATCCTCTCGCAACCTCCTCATTTGCCATGTCCTTTAACATAGTTTCACTAAATCAACACCAACTTTCGTTCATTAGGTCAGTTGTGGCCAAAGCAAAAACCCTAGATTTTGGGACTCTCATTTTGTGTGGTGATTTCAATCTCCCACCCGACAGCAACATGGACTCAACAGCCAAGTCTAAACGTCATAATGCATCTCTGTCAAAATATCTTTGGTCTCAGGAATTGTATGATGTGTGTGTAAGATCCTGGTACTTTCAGTACCTTTCTAGCCTCTTACTTCCGCATTGCGTTCCACCATTCAGGTAGGTGGAACGCATATAGCTGCATGTCTCTTTAACATCTGATGACATCATCACTAGGCGCCGCTCTGAGCGCCTATTTCAACCGACGCTGTGCACTCACAAGGTGTTTGTGCAACCGCTCGTTATACATCCCTGTCTGACGCTGCCGAATCCTTCAGCTATCTTCCTATACCTGGATTGACCGGAGCCTCGCTACCTGATCCTTTACCTCGCTACCTGATCCTTTACCTCGCTTACCAGCTAGTGATAAGTACCCCGCAGGGGATCCCTTCCTATCAAGTCACATGCTTTCTATTATTGCATATTAAGAACTGTTGCTAAACTCTAGGATATATGCACTACAATATCTATCACCTGCATCGTTACCTAGATTGCTAGCTCTTGAGCCTACTACCACCTGTAACTTATATCCTTGCATTAACTTAGCATCTCCTGTACACTTCATCTGCTATCCCCTACCACCTGTTACTTGTACACGATTGCTAACCCTCCTGCATACTATCTATCACCATCTGCTACCGCTCCTGCAACATTACTACCTGAGTGCCTATCATTAATTGCTATCACTACTCAAGCCTATTCCTTCAGTATATCACCTCAATACTATTGTATAGATATCTGTCAGGGTACTACCAACATCTTGGCCAATCAGCGAATTCGCGCATTGGCGCGAATGCGCATGCGTGCCCAATCTCGGGCAAACGCAGTCCGGAATGTGCGTGCGCCAATGCGCATGCGCGCACGCAAGTGCGTAATGGCGCTTGGCGCCAAGCGGCCTATTTAAAGCCAGCAATCACAACAACTAGTTGCTGGATGATCAACAGCCTCCCATGTTCCCTGTGCCCTGTAAACCTGCTGATCGTGATTTCCTGTTGCCGACCCGGACTGTTTGACGTTGTTTCTCCTGGCTCCTGACCCCTTGGCTTTCTCTTGGATTCCTGCTTGTCTTCTCCAATACTTGACCCCGGCTTGGCTCCTGACTTCTCTCCAGCATTCTCCCAGTCTGTTCCCGTTGCACCTTGCTACTGCCCGGCTTGCCAACGTGTTCCGGACCTGCTTGGAGCTTCACAGCAAGCTCTGTTCCTGCTTCCATCTGGTCATCCCAACCGGCAACCCGTGCTACTTTGGGCACAGCACTCCCTGTCCCACTTCCAGGGGTGCTCTGCACCTAGCCGCAAGGGGGAGCCCTCTCTACACTCTGGCTTCGGATCAGGTACGTGACAGTATCATCCAGCCATGACAGAAGCCGAGAGAGGTGTCTCCCCGTTGGAAGCTTTATGTCAACAAGTAACAGCATTAACCCAGGCGGTTAAGAACCTCCAAGATGGTTACTTCCAGATAGAAGGTCGCCTCCAGAACCTGTCAGCACCTTCTTTGCCGGCAACCCCTGGTCCATCCGCTGCAGTCTCCGCCCCCGCTCCTTCAGCTTCAGGACACTCAGCACCTGCTGTGATGGCTCCTCCCCCTGAGCCGAGAGTACCCACTCCGGAACGTTTCTCTGGTGACCGCAAGAAATTCAAGTCGTTTAAAAACGCTTGCCTGCTATATCTGGCTCTACAGCCTAGAACTTTTGCCTCAGAGACAGTTAAAGTGGGGTTTGTTATTTCTTTATTATCCGATGAACCCCAATCATGGGCCCACCATCTGTTGGAACAGAAAGACCCTGCCTTGAATTCTATAGACATTTTCTTTGCTTCTATGGGTCAATTGTATGATGACCCGCAACGCACGGCCACTGCCGAGGCAACCCTCCACAAGTTACAGCAAGGCCGACGCCCTGTGGAGGACTATACCGTGGACTTTCGTAGGTGGGCTGCAGACATGGGTTGGAATGAGGCCGCCCTCAAATATCAGTATCGGCTAGGCCTATCCGAGACCCTTAAGGATGAGTTAGCAAGAACAGAGACCCCCACCACATTGGAAGATCTCATTCAGCTTTCTATTCAGCTGGACAGACGTTTACAGGAGCGTCGGTCGGAACGTGCACAATTCTTTCAGCCATCTTGGATGTTGCCCAAAGTTCCGCCAACTCCGGCACCGCTGCCCACCGCTGCCAGTCCAATTCCTCCTGACGAACCGATGCAGATTGGGGCGGTCCGCACAGCTTTAACTCCTGCTGAACGACTTCGTCGCCGGCAAGCAAACCTGTGCCTTTACTGTGGAGGAGATGGACACTTCCTTCGCAACTGCCCAGTGAGACCAAGTAAGTCTCCTTCTCCCAGCTTCATGCATCTCCAGATTCCGGGACCTTCCCCAACTCACCTAGTCCTCTCTGTGTCTTTGCAGGTTTCGGAAGGGGAAGTCAAGCTGCCAGCCATCATTGACTCCGCAGCCTGCAGTTGCTTCCTGGATATCTCTCTAGCAAAGGCCCTTCATATCCCACTTCAGACTAAAGGCCACAAACTTGAGATCCACCTTGCAGATGGCACCACGCCCAGATCAGGGCCCATTACCCAGGAGACCCTACCTATCCTTTCCACAACTGGCCCCAACCATCAGGAATTTCTTCACTTTGATGTTCTTCCTTCACCCATGTTTCCCATAATTTTGGGAATTCCTTGGTTACGGGCACATAACCCACAGATAGACTGGCTCAAGGGGGAGGTTTCCTTTAAATCAATGTACTGCCTCCAACACTGTATGCCATCTGGAACCCCGCAGTCTACAAGCTGTCTCTCCATTCAGCCGGTCTCTAATGCCAGCCAAGAGGTCCCTTTGGTCTATCACGACTTTCTGGATGTCTTTGACAAGAAAAAAGCGGACGCACTACCACCTCACCGTCCCTATGATTGCCCAATTGAACTGTTGCCCAGTGCAGAAATTCCCTTTGGGCGTATCTTTCCACTTTCAGAAACAGAACTTGAAGCCTTACGTCAATATATTGATGAGAACCTCAAGAAGGGATTTATTCGTCCTTCTTCTTCCCCGGCAGGAGCTTGGATCTTCTTCGTGGAGAAGAAGGATCACACTCTCAGGCCATGTGTGGATTACAGGGACCTAAATAAAATTACCATTAAAAATCGGTACCCTCTTCCCCTCGTTCCCGAACTCTTTCAAAGGTTCCGTACCGCCCGAGTTTTCACCAAACTAGACTTGCGAGGGGCCTACAACCTGGTACGGATCCGCGAGGGTGACGAGTGGAAAACTGCCTTTCGAACCCGCTTCGGGCACTACGAATACCTTGTCATGCCCTTCGGGCTGTGTAACGCCCCGGCCACTTTTCAACACCTAGTGAATGATATCTTCAGAGAATTTTTGGACAATTTTCTCATTGTTTACTTGGATGATATCCTCATTTTTTCTGCCACCTTGGAACTGCACAGAATGCACGTAAGGAAGGTACTGGCTACTCTCAGGAAACACGGACTTTATGCAAAATCAGAAAAGTGTGAATTCGAAAAATCGTCTATACAATTCCTGGGCTTGATCATCTCAACAGATGGAGTGGCAATGGATCCTCAAAAAGTATCTGCCATCCTGGAGTGGCCTGCCCCCACAGACAAGAAAGGCATCCAAAGGTTTGTGGGTTTTGCAAACTTCTACCGGAGATTCATCAAAGACTTTTCTCGCATCATTGCTCCCATTACCCAAATGACCCGGCAACACACCCATTTTCAATGGTCCTCAGCAGCTCAGATGGCATTTGACAAGCTCAAAGCCCTGTTTACCTGTGCCCCTGTGTTACAACATCCAGATCCAGCCTTGCCTTACGTCCTAGAGGTCGATGCTTCGGAAGTGGCCACAGGAGCAGTTCTCTCCCAACGCCAAGGACCCAAGGCGATGCTTCACCCAGTTGCTTTTTTCTCCCGGAAGCTCAGCCAACCTGAAAGGAATTACGATGTGGGTGATAGGGAACTGCTGGCCATTAAGGCTGCTTTTGAAGAATGGCGGTATCTGTTAGAAGGTGCAGCACATCCGATAATGATATTCACCGACCACAAAAATCTTGAATATCTCAGATCGGCCAAACGTTTGAGACCTCGACAAGCCAGATGGGCATTATTTTTCTCAAGATTCAATTTTCATCTCGCGTACCGTCCGGGCTCCAAGAACGGGAAGGCAGACGCTCTCTCACGGATGTTCCCTGAAACCGCGGTGGATGCCACTCCCAGCACTATCCTGTCCTCCCAAAATTTTCTCCTAATGCAACCAGATCTTAGGTCTACCCTGGAATCAGCCTCTGCCCAATGTTCCGTTCCTGAGATCCCTTCACTCGAGAAACGAGGAAAACTTTTTTGGCACAAGGATAAGATCTTTGTGCCTCAGGAAACCAGACTCGCAGTCTTTAAAACTTGCCATGATCATCAACTAGCTGGCCACTTCGGGGTCCGCAAAACTCTGGAACTAATCCAACGAGCCTATTGGTGGCCAAACTTAAGGCAAGACTGTCAAAATTATGTGAGCTCCTGTACAACCTGCCTTCGTAACAAGGGCAGCCACGTCCAAGCCTGGGGTCTACTAAGACCACTTCCTGTCCCAAGTCGGCCATGGGAAATGTTGTCTATGGACTTCATAGTAGAGCTACCCTCTTCAGATGGATTCTCAACAATCATGGTGGTGGTGGATCGCCTATCAAAAATGGCCCACTTTTTGCCCATGATAGGTACTCCTTCGGCCATGGACACAGCACACACCTTTGTGAAGGAAATCGTAAGGCTACATGGTCTACCCAGCAGCATTGTGTCCGATCGTGGGGTACAATTTACCTCCAGATTCTGGAGGGCCCTCTGTAAGGTCTTGAACATCCAGGTCTGTTTGTCTTCAGCCTACCACCCTCAAACTAACGGCCAAACTGAAAGGACTAACCAGACCTTGGAGCAATACCTCCGTTGCTTTTCCACCTTTTCCCAGGACAACTGGGCAGCCTTACTTCCGTGTGCAGAATTCGCATATAACAATTCCATCCATGCCTCCACTCATCAGTCGCCATTCTGGGCGAACTATGGATTCCACCCATCTTCTTTGCCTACACCTATGCCCGAAGCTACGGTACCTGCCGTCCAAGACATGGTAGCTCTCATACAAGAAAACTTCCTACTCTTACAGAAAACCTTGCAAAAAGCACAAATGGATTACAAAGAATTCTATGACAAGAGGAAGAAGGACAGTCCAGCTCTGAAGGTAGGAGACAAGGTGTGGCTCTCCACAGTTAACCTTAAGTTGTCCTGCCCATCCAAAAAGCTGGGTCCGAAGTTCATTGGCCCCTTTCCGATCAAAAGGATGATCAATCCCGTGGCCTTTGAACTCTGTCTTCCAAACACATACAGGATTCACCCAGTCTTCCACGTTTCTCTGCTGAAGCCTGCAAATCCTGGCCCCTTTTCTGGAAGAGATGACTTGCCTCCACCTCCTGTTACGGTAGATGGAGAAACTGAGTACGAGGTTGAATCCATCATGGATTGCCGGAAAAGAGGAAGGCAGGTCCAGTATCTAATAAAATGGAAAGGCTATGCACCAGAGGAAAGTTCGTGGGAACCGGCGAAAAACATACACGCTCCCAGACTCCTGCGAGAATTCTTCAACAGATTCCCTGAAAAGCGATCTTACTTGGGCATCCGGAGGCTGCCCCTCGGGGGGGGGGCACTGTCAGGGTACTACCAACATCTTGGCCAATCAGCGAATTCGCACATTGGCGCGAATGCGCATGCGTGCCCAATCTCGGGCAAACACAGTCCGGAATGTGCGTGCGCCAATGCGCATGCGCGCACGCAAGTGCGTAATGGCGCTTGGCGCCAAACGGCCTATTTAAAGCCAGCAATCACAACAACTAGTTGCTGGATGATCAACAGCCTCCCGTGTTCCCTGTGCCCTGTAAACCTGCTGATCGTGATTTCCTGTTGTCGACCCGGACTGTTTGACGTTGTTTCTCCTGGCTCCTGACCCCTTGGCTTTCTCTTGGATTCCTGCTTGTCTTCTCCAATACTTGACCCCGGCTTGGCTCCTGACTTCTCTCCAGCATTCTCCCAGTCTGTTCCCGTTGCACCTTGCTACTGCCCGGCTTGCCAACGTGTTCCGGACCTGCTTGGAGCTTCACAACAAGCTCTGTTCCTGCTTCCATCTGGTCATCCCAACCGGCAACCCTTGCTACTTTGGGCACAGCACTCCCTGTCCCACTTCCAGGGGTGCTCTGCACCTAGCCGCAAGGGGGAGCCCTCTCTACACTCCATCTTCCGATCAGGTACGTGACAATATCTATCACTCCAGCAACATCTTATCTGAGTGTTTGTGTATGTGCATACTGAAGCGGGCTGAGCCACTATGATGAGTCAGGAGTGTTGGATAAGGTGATTCAACACATCTCTACAAGACTACTGAGTGGAAATTCTGCAGCTGCAAATCCAGTTCACTAAATCAAACCCCAGAGCGTTACAGATTGCACGAACCAGAAAAAAATGGATTCAGCAGAATTAGCCACTCATGTGATGCACCTAACACAAAAGGTAGATGCATTAATTGTTTCTCTTACCGAAGTGCAAAAAGAAAATCAGACTTTAAGACAGCAGATAGCCCGTGTATCACAGCTCACTGCTGCTCAACCCCGTGAGCCCAAAATAAACCCTCCACAAGTGTTTACAGGTGATCGGAAAAAATGTAGTGAATTTAAAAACGCATGTCAATTGCTTTTTAATTTAAAACCTCGTACTTACAATACAGACCAAATTAAAGTCTGCACCACTATCTCATATATGTCAGGTGATCCACGGGCTTGGGCAGACTCTCTCTTTGAGAAAAATGACCCTCTTCTCAACTCCTATCCTGCATTCCTCGCAGAACTCTCTAGCCTGTATGAAGACCCAAATAGGCAGAGTACTGCTGACAGCCAATTGAGGGCTTTAAAACAGGGAAGGAGACCTGTTGAAGACTTCGTAGCAGAGTTCAAGAGATGGACCCTTGATTCAGGGTGGAATGATGCATCTCTGCGAACCCAGTTCAGGCTCGGGTTATCCAAAGCCGTTAAAGACGAGCTCGCCCGAGCGGATTTACCTGGCACTTTGGATGCCTTAATACAACTCAGCATCAATATTGACAGACGTTTACGAGAAAGGAAGGCTGAGAAAATGGGAGTACCATTACCCAATCCTTCTCGGTTTTCGTCCTTTGACCCTACTCCTATGGAGGTAGGAATCATACGCCCACCATTATCGTCTGTTGAACGAGCCAGGAGAAAATCTCAAAATCTCTGCATGTATTGCGCTTCCGCTGATCATCTGATAAGCGTCTGTCCCCTTGTCCGCAAAAAAGAGGGTGAGTGTTCACATGTATTACTGGCGGGATTAACGACTTCTTTTTCTAATCCCTATCTTTTCATTCATTTGATCTTACAGTGGGACCAAAATAGAATCACTACCAAGGCTATGATCGACAAAGGATCTTGTGGGAACTACATTGATACTAGTTTTGTTGCTTTGAATAAAATACCTATTATTTCAAAACCTATTCCTGTCTCTGTTAGTTTAATTAACGGTATTCCGTTATCTTCTGGTCCAATTACCAATCAGACACAAGCAATTCTTGTTACTACTAACGAGTCTCATGTTGAGACCACCTCCTTTGATGTATTACCTTCACCACATTTTCCCATTATTTTGGGGCTTCCCTGGTTACACATACATCAACCAAACATTGATTGGAAAAAGCGGACACTAACCTTCCCCTCTCACTATTGCGAGACCACGTGTAACCTCCAATCTTATAAAAAAATCCTGTCCATGGTGTCAGATGAAATCACACCACCACCATGCTATCAGGATCTATCTGAAGTCTTCCTTGAGAAAAATGCTCAAGTATTGCCTCCCCATAGGGACTATGATTGTTCTATTGATCTACCCCTAATAGTAAACTACCTTTCGGACATGTTTATCCTCTATCTCAGGATGAACTTTCTCATCTTAAGGAATACTTGGATGAGAATTTAGCGAAAGGGTTTATTAGACCCTCTACTTCTTCCACAGCTGCAGGACTTTTCTTTGTCCGCAATAAGGATCTAAGTCTCAGGCCTATCATTGACTATAGGCAGTTAAATACTATCACAATAAAGGATCGCTATCCTTTACCTCTCATTCCGGAACTCATTGAACAAGTGCGTGGAGCCACCAACTTTTCGAAGTTGGACCTAAAAGGGGCATACAATCTCATCCGTATCAATAATGGGGATGAGTGGAAGACGGCATTTAGAACTAGATACGGACTATTCGAATATCTAGTGATGCCCTTTGGATTGTGTAATGCTCCCGCAGCATTCCAGAGGTTTATAAATGACATCTTCAGAGACCTACTCGATGTTTGTGTTGTAGTATATCTGGATGATATACTCATTTACTCTAAATCCTTGTCTGAACATGTAAGACTTGTATTGTCCAGATTACTCGCACACAATTTATATGTAAAGCTGAAGAAATGCCTATTTCATAAGGAAGACGTATTATTCCTAGGATACATCATATCAAAGAATGGCATCAAGATGGATATGAGCAAGATATCGTGTATTCTGGATTGGCCTGTACCAACAACTCGTAAGGCATTACAACGATTCCTTGGGTTCTCAAACTTTTATAGGAAGTTCATCAAGAACTTCTCTTCTATTGTAAGACCGCTCACACAACTTACAAGTGTGAAAAAAACATACAAATGGTCTGAAGAAGCAAATAAAGCTTTCCGCTTGTTAAAATCAAGCTTCACTTCTGCTCCCATACTACGCCATCCAGACCCATCCCTCCAATACATCCTAGAGGTGGATGCGTCAAATATGGCTGTAGGTTCTTTCCCAACGACCAACGAATACTTCACCACTCCACCCAGTTGCTTTCTTCTCTAAAGCACTAAGTAGCCCAGAGGTGAACTACCCAGTGGGTGAAAAAGAGTTGCTTGCCATAAAACTGGCACTTGAAAATTGGCGACATTTACTCGAAGGTACCCGGTTGCCAATACTCATATATACAGATCATAAGAATCTCCAATACCTTCAGACCAACAAGACCCTTTCCCATCGGCAGGTACGTTGGTCATTATTCTTCCTAAGATTCAATTTCTTAGTGACCTACACACCTGCAGATAAGAACAAGAAGGCAGATGCGTTATCACGGTTAACCGAAGATAACTGTGCTGAAATCCCTTCACTTCCTATAATACCCCATGACCGTGTTATTGGTGTTGTTCGTTCCTTAAAGGAAGAGATTCTGCACAGTCTAGGACTGGATTCACCACCACCACAACTAAGTGCTGATGCAGAAGGCTTCCTCTACTTTGACAACAAACTCTACATACCTCCTGGTATGCGTACTAAAATCTTGGAACTATCACATGACGTACCTATGGCAGGACATATGGGTATGACTAAGACATTTAATTTGCTCACCAGGCAATTTTGGTGGCCTGGAATGAAGACGTCTGTGCAGAAATTTGTTTCCTCATGTGACATCTGTGCAAGGTCCAAAATTGACACTACAAAACCATCTGGTCTACTTTGCAGTCTACCAATACCCAAAGTTCCATGTGAAGTTGTGTCTCTAGACTTCATAGTAGAATTACCACCTTCCAAAGGATTTACTACCATCCTAGTGTCAGTGGACCATCTGACAAAGATGGCACATTTCATTCCTATTTGCAGACTACCTTCATCTAAGGAAACAGCGGAATTACTAGTGAAACATGTGTTCAAACTACATGGAATTCCAAAGACTCTTCTATCTGACCGGAGTTCACAGTTCATCTCTAAGTTTTGGCAAGCTCTATGTCATATACTACGTATTGAGCGAAAACTTACTTCCCCTTATCACCCACAGACCAATGGACAAACTGAAAGAGTCAACCAGTGTATTGAACAATATTTGTGTTGCTACACCTCATACCTACAGGATGATTGGGTGG
Organism: Pelophylax lessonae; assembly: GCF_965119305.1. NCBI lineage: Eukaryota > Metazoa > Chordata > Amphibia > Anura > Ranidae > Pelophylax > Pelophylax lessonae. Next base: position 226,305,124 of record NC_138776.1, read on the forward strand.
ACCTCCTCCCTTTGGCGGAATTTGCTTATAATAATGCAACCCACAGTACTACTAAGCAAAGTCCGTTCTACCTAAACTATGGGTTTCATCCCACACTTCTTCCACCACGCATCCTACCATCAAGTAATCCAGTAGCCTCTGACTATCTTACCCAAATAAAAGACTCTCTGGGTTTACTTAACACCACCATCTCACATGCTCATAGCCAACAAAAAAGGTACTACGACCTTCGTAGAAGACCTTCTCCTCAATATACTATTGGGGATCTTGTTTGGCTATCTACAAAAAACTTGAGGTTGAAAATCCCCAGTAAAAAGCTTGGACCTCTGTTTTTGGGACCTTTCCCAATCGAGAAACTCATTGGGACATCTGCAGTTCGACTTACTTTACTGGCAGATCTTAAGATACACCCCATTTTCCACGTATCTCTACTAAAGCCACATATACCCAACCAAGGAATTAGACCTACCATCTTGCCTCCACCTCCAGTACAAGTTGAAGGGGGAGAAGAATTTGAGATTAGGGAGATTTTGGATTCTCGTATCCACAGAGGAAAACTCCAATATCTCATCAGATGGAAAAACTATGGACCCCAAGATGACACCTGGTTGGATGCTTCTGACGTTCACGCATCCAGGCTTATAAGAAGGTTCCACTCTAAATACCCTGAGAGACCAGTGCTATAGGCCTTCTGGAGCCGGCCTTATGGGGGGGGGGGTACTGTAAGATCCTGGTACTTTCAGTACCTTTCTAGCCTCTTACTTCCGCATTGCGTTCCACCATTCAGGTAGGTGGAACGCATATAGCTGCATGTCTCTTTAACATCTGATGACGTCATCACTAGGCGCCGCTCTGAGCGGCTATTTCAACCGACGCTGTGCACTCACAAGGTGTTCGTGCAACCGCTCGTTATACATCCCTGTCTGACGCTGCCGAATCCTCCAGCTATCTTCCTATACCTGGATTGACCGGAGCCTCGCTACCTGATCCTTTACCTCGCTACCTGATCCTTTACCTCGCTTACCAGCTAGTGATAAGTACCCCGCAGGGGATCCCTTCCTATCAAGTCACATGCTATCTATTATTGCATATTAAGAACTGTTGCTAAACTCTAGGATATATGCACTACAATATCTATCACCTGCATTGTTACCTAGATTGCTAGCTCTTGAGCCTACTACCACCTGTAACTTATATCCTTGCATTAACTTAGCATCTCCTGTACACTTCATCTGCTATCCCCTACCACCTGTTACTTGTACACGATTGCTAACCTTCCTGCATACTATCTATCACCATCTGCTACCGCTCCTGCAACATTACTACCTGAGTGCCTATCATTAATTGCTATCACTACTCAAGCCTATTCCTTCAGTATATCCCCTCAATACTATTGTATAGATATCTATCACTCCAGCAACATCTTATCTGAGTGTTTGTGTATGTGCATACTGAAGCGGGCTGAGCCACTATGATGAGTCAGGAGAGTTGGATAAGGTGATTCAACACATCTCTACAAGACTACTGAGTGGAAATTCTGCAGCTGCAAATCCAGTTCACTAAATCAAACCCCAGAGCGTTACAGTGTGGAGGTGCTGTCACGCGGCGGAGAGGGACTTTTCGTTCCTGTCCCCGCGTCACGGCACATATTCACGTATAGATCTATGTATCTCAGACAAAAAAGTGTTGGAATATGTGTCCTCGGTGGAGCTTCACACTGCTACCTGGTCTGACCATTCCCCATTGACTATAACACTGACCCTCGGTCAGCACGCCCAATCTCCATATGTTTGGAGGCTACATAATCATCTATTGAAGAACCCGACCTACTCGTCGGAATTGCAGCAACACTTACAGCATTACCTGTCGGATAATATGCTAGATGGTTCAGACCCGGTGGTAGTGTGGACTGCCCACAAAGCAGTTTTAAGGGGGGTACTTTTGCAAATAGGATCTAGGGAAAGGAGAAGGAGGTCGCAGCGGCTGAACGACCTGACTACACAACTTTCTTCCCTTGACTCCCAAAACCAACAAAACCCCTCGGGGGATCTCACCGACCAAATCTTTTTACTTAGGCAGGAATTAAGAGCTATGCTTTTAGAAAAGTATAGCGACACCCTTAAGAAATGGAAAACAAATTCTTACTCCACTGGGCAAAAGGCTTCTAGAGCCATGGCCCTCCGTATTAAAGGACAGAGGATCAAAGCTAGGATACCATTCCTTCTTCATCCCCGCTCTAAAGAGAAAATACTCAAGCCCAATCTCATCGCTAAAGCATTTAGCGAGTACTATGAAACCCTCTACAATATCCAGGCTGATCCAGACAGTCACCAACCCTGTCCCGCGGATATTGCCGCCTTTCTCAACAATGTAGAACTTCCCACCGTAGCTCCTGATACTTTGAAAGTCCTCAACCAGCCATTCACTGAATTGGAAATAGGTACGGCTATTTCCTCCCTTCCCAACCTCAAATCCCCGGGCCCGGATGGATACACGGCGGAATATTATAAACAGTTCTCCCATTTCCTCACACCACTATTGGTCAAAGTGTTTAACCCTGCTGCCACCTCCTCCTCCTTCCCGAAGGAAATGCTTAGCGCCATGATAGTGACCTTGCCTAAACCTGGGAAAGAACCCACTCAGCCTCAAAATTTTAGGCCAATCTCACTCCTAAACATTGATGCGAAACTGTACGCTAAAATAATTGCTACACGATTACTTCATATCCTCCCAACAATTATCCACAAGGACCAATCAGGTTTTACTAAGGGTCGCCAAGCATCTGACGCAACCAGGAGGGTTATTAATGCCATTCACCACGCTTGGAACAACGGAACGCCTTCTCTGCTCCTGTCCTTGGATGCAGAGAAGGTGTTCGACAGGGTCCACTGGGGCTTTTTATCTGCAGTTCTGCGCAAATTTGGATTTCATGGATTCCTGTATAGCGCCATAATGGCCCTGTACTCGAACCCTTCAGCGATGGTACACACGCCGGAGGCGATATCCACCCCCTTTACAATCACCAACGGTACGAGGCAAGGGTGCCCGCTATCGCCCCTAATATTCAATATGGTAATGGAACCCTTAGCTGAACATATTAGATCCAACTCTCGTATATCGGGCATAGATATAGCAGGTACCCAACATAAAATAAGTCTGTTTGCAGACGATGTTATCCTAATGATCACTAATCCGACTGGCTCTCTACCAGACATCCAACAGACCCTTAAATGGTTTAGTGAAGTGTCAATGTACAAGGTCAATGAAACCAAATCGCATATTCTTAATATTGGTGTTGACGCTTCTACCAGTGCGCTGTTACAACAGCAGTTCCCTTACACGTGGGCAGAACACACCCTCTCATACCTTGGTATTCAACTGACGGCGAACCCAAAAACACTCTTCCTCCATAACTACGTCCCAGCACGTGACCGACTCCAAACTGACCTTAAACAATTACAATCTCTTAGTTTCTCATGGCTAGGGAGGCTGGCAGCGTTTAAGATGATGCACCTCCCACAACTACTTTATATTTTCCGAACCGTGACAATCCCAGTCCCTAAAACGTTTTTTCGCTCACTACAATCCCTTATCTCCTCTTATATATGGCAGGGCAGAAAACCCCGTTGCGCCCATATAAAACTGATGAAGCCTCGATCTCAGGGTGGGGCTGGAATGGTGGATATATATGACTATTTAGCTTCTATCCTGACCCAGCTCCGGGAGTGGTTTGCTCCCACATCCCATACTCTATGGCGGACTATGGAGGCCTCTTACTGTTTCAGATCAGATCTCCCTGCATGGCTGTTGGCAACGTCCCTGGGGGCAAAGATTCCTTCACACTTTCCTCCACCTATGGTGGCTTCGGCTACCGCATGGAAATTGTTAATCACCCAAAATAATCAGAGCCTAGATACTATGGACCTTCAAATCCCTCTAACAGCCCTCCATTCACTGATGACGGATTCGTGTTTCACTCTATGGCAATCCAGGGGCATAAACAATATAAATGATCTCTATGACAATTTCAAACTTATCCCTTTCCCTACATTACAGAATAAATTTCACCTTCCCGATACTGACCTCTTCCTACACCTTAGAACACGACATTTCCTCTCTACAATTCCATGTTGGCCGTTAAAAGTCCAAACGCAGGCTTGGAAGTGTCTCTCCTTTAGCTCACCCCCCAAGGTCAAGGGCATTACCACTTTCTACAATATTCTTCAACAAAAATCGGTCTTCTCCAAGTCAATCCCCCACGTTCAATGGGAGAAGGACTTGGGGAGGGAATACACGGACAAACAATGGACTGATGCACTGAGATTGATATACTCGACGACTTGTAACTCCAACCTTTGGGAACTGACTCTGAAACTCTCGCTTCGTTGGTATCTCACACCAGACAGACTTAGTAAATTTGACGTGAACAACGATGGTCAGTGCTGGGGGGCATGTGGAGGAGTTGGTACTCTCTTCCACATCTTCTGGCAATGTCCCCGTATACAGCCCTTCTGGCAGGCAATCTTCTCACTGCTCTCTGACATGTCTAAAACCCGTATCGTCCCAGAACCGGGAATGGCCCTCCTCTCATTAGAAGGCGAGCACTTACACTATGATATCCGGCACACAGTGACCCACTGCTTACTTGTGGCAAGACTACTCATAGCTAGGTCTTGGAAACAGGTAGAGACACCACCACTTAAGGGAGTGATTGACATGGTTTCTACCAATTTCTCCTATGAGAGGTCATTATCCCTGAGAAATCAATCCACTGCCCGAATGACTAAGCTCTGGCAACCTTGGATTTCTTGGCTTAATAGATTGTAAACCCGCCCCGAACCATCTGACGTGTTGTGAATCTGCCTGGCTGGGCCCTGGCGTCCCAGGCATGGACGCAGTATGGATCCCAATGGGGGTGTCCTTTCCTGGGTCGTCCGGGTTTCGGAGGGGTATGATTTTCCAAAGGGGTATATTCTTGATATGTTCTACTTTTGGCAACATCTAGGATGATGTTCACTATGTAAGGTATCTGGTTCCACATAAATGATGGACTATGACCACAGGAATGATGCATATGCTTATGTTTCTACTCATTGATATTTACTTGCATACAACTCTGTTTACTTATGTTAAATAACACAGTATTATTTGAGAATTTTGTTAATTTTTGGGGATTGGAATCCCCTGTTGTCTGTAATTTTGTGTTAAAACCTCAATAAAAAGATTTATACAAAAAAAGATATATCATGCAAATGTATCCGGATATATCATGCAAAATGTATCCGGGTCACGGGTCCCCCCACTACGTAAAAGCACTTACCACACAGCTAGTATAGGGATAAGAACTCCATGTAAATCCTGGGTCCCACTTAGAATCACCATAGGCACTGCAAATATAAAATTGCTTCCGTTGCGTAGTATAGTTAGAGATACAAGATCTAAGCCATATCCACTCACAGTTGAGGAAGTTCACCGTCAGCATGCAGGGTCCGACAAGCCTGAGCGCTTCCGCGTTCCACAGCCCGGAACCACCGCCACCGGAAGTGACGTATGACGCAATAAGCCACGCCATACGCGTTTCGTCACTACAACGTCATCTGGAGCGTGCCATCTAGCGCTACTCCCGGTGCTTATATAGGCTGTTGAATCGTCATGTTTGTCCACCCACAGGGGCCGGCCAAGCGGCCATGTTTGTACACCTTGCGATGTGCATTGCCAATTAGAACATAGTGGGTGCAGCCTGAAAAAGTCTTCATGTGAACTTCCTTATGTGTGTTCCGTATAGCTCAATAGATACAATTTTATTACATTCAGAGGTAAACTAAATACATGAGTTTAAAACCGAGGATAAACCGAGAATAAAAGAAAGGATAAAACGGAACTTGTGAATATTTATAAAAGTTTAATAAAAATATATATATATATAGTGAGTAGTGTTGAGCGAACACGGACTGTATTATTCGTGTTGGTACCGAATAATTGGATTTTTGTTACCCGAAAACTTTACTGTATGTTCGGGTTTAAAATCCGTGTTCGGTCATTTTATTTCCGGGTTTGTATGTATTGGCACGCTTTTAATGGCGGCTTTCAACAGCCAATCAACAAGCGTTTAACTGGTGTGCCTTAAGCCATCCCAGCCATGCCTACAAATGTATTAGTAGCTGTGATTGGCCATCTGAAGCATGTGACCAAGTCTTTATAAGTTCGAGACCGAGCGCCGCTGCGTCATTCTGCTGTAGTACAGGGACAGAGCACACATCATACGTGCTGGCTGCTGATTAGGGACAGACAGTCATTAATTATATTGTGTCCGAAAATAATTCAGAATCAGGAACAGGTCAGAGTGCTGCCGGCAGGGCGAGTTGTGAGGGCATTTTAGGGCGAGGCTGGAGATAGGCAGGGTCAGTGTTCTACAATCGATTTAGCTGTGTGGGGGGTTTGCAGTGCCGGCAGTGACCGATCTTATCGATCATTTTAGGGCGAGGCTGGAGATAGGCAGGGTCAGTGGTCCACATCGATTTTGCTGTGTGTGGGGTGGTGTGAACACAATCTTTTTGCCCGCTGAGGAGGAGGGAGAAAAAATTATTTTTTATCAGTCAGTTGTGTGCAGCGTTTTTCCCTAAGTGCTGCTGACTGTGATAATACACTGCTGTGTTCACATGTGCTATTACTTTGTGATTTCAAAATTTATACACTTTTTTCTATTCCACTATTCAATATACACCCTTTTGGGTTAAAAAAAATTAAATTGTGGCATAGTCTGTACTAATCTATTTAAAAATTACAAACTTAAAAGGGGAATTTTCTTTTTTTTCCCCTTCATAGCCTGCAGCAGATCTGACTGATATAAGACACTGCTGTGCACATGTGCTATTGAAAAATCACCAATTTTATATCATATTTTCTATTCCGCTATTCAATCTACACCCTTGGGGTAAAAACAATTAAATTGCGGGATAGTCTGTATCGGTACGTGTGAGATACAGCTTTCCAATTTTTGGGGCGCATCTCATACTGCCGAGGATTGCAGGGTGCTTCAGTGTGCCTCCTGCCTGTTCCGAACTCCTCCTACTCCTCATGCTGCCTTTGGGGGTACAAAAAAATAGTAATTTGGGCCTAGTCTGGGTCTGTACTTGTGAGATACATACACCTTTTGATATCATATTTTCTATTCCGCTATTCAATCTACACCTTTGGGGTAAAAACAATTAAATTGCGGGATAGTCCGTATCGGTACGTGTGAGATACTACACCCTTCCAATTTTTGGGGCGCATCTCATACCGCCGAGGATTGCAGGGTGCTTCAGTGTGCCTCCTGCCTGTTCCGAACTCCTCCTACTCCTCATCCTGCCTTTGGGGGTACAAAAAATAGTAATTTGGGCCTAGTCTGGGTCTGTACGTGTGAGACACATACACCTTTTGATATCATATTTTCTATTCCGCTATTCAATCTACACCTTTGGGGTAAAAACAATTAAATTGCGGGATAGTCCGTATCGGTACGTGTGAGATACACCCTTCCAATTTTTGGGGCGCATCTCATACCGCCGAGGATTGCAGGATGCTTCAGTCTGCCTCCTGCCTGTTCCGAACGCCTCCTACTCCTCATCCTGCCTTTGGGGGTACAAAAAATAGTAATTTGGGCCTAGTCTGGGTCTGTACGTGTGAGATACATACACCTTTTGATATCATATTTTCTATTCTGCTATTCAATCTACACCTTTGGGGCAAAAACAATTAAATTGCGGGATAGTCTGTATCGGTACGTGTGAGATAACACCTTTCCAATTTTGGGGCACATCTCATACCGCCGAGGATTGCAGGGTGCTTCAGTGTGCCTCCTGCCTGTTCCGAACTCCTCCTACTCCTCATCCTGCCTTTGGGGGGTACAAAAAATAGTAATTTGGGCCTAGTCTGGGTCTGTATGTGTGAGATACATACACCTTTTCATATCATATTTTCTATTCCGCTATTCAATCTACACACTTGGGGTAAAAACAATTAAATTGCGGAATAGTCTGTATCGGTACGCGTGAGATACACCTTTCCAATTTTTGGGGCGCATCTCATACCGCCGAGGATTGCAGGGTGCTTCATTTTGCCTCCTGTTCGGACCTCCTCCTACTCCTCATCCTCATCCTACCTTTAGGGTACAAAAAATTGTAATCGGGCCTAGTCTGTGTTTGTACGTGTGAGATACACCACCGTTTTGTAAAATTTTTCCTATTCCGCTATTCAATATACACCCTGTTTGAGTGTAAAAAATTAAATTACGGCATAGTCTGTATCGGTACATGTGAGATACACCTTTTTAAATTTGTTTGGCGCATCTCCTTCCACCGCCAAGGATTGCAGGGCGCTTCAGTTTGCCTCCTGTTCCGAACTCCTCCTACTCCTCTTCCTTATCCTGCCTTCAGGGTACAAAAAATTGTAATCGGGGCCTAGTCTGTGTTTGTACGTGTGAGATACACCGTTTTATAAAAATTTTCCTATTCCGCTATTCAATATACACCCTTTTGGAGTGTAAAAAATTAAATTATGACATAGTCTGTATCGGTACGTGTGAGATACACCTTTTAAATTTGTTTGGCGCATCTCCTTCCACCGCCAAGGATTGCAGGGTGATTCAGTTTGTCTCCTGTTCCGAACTCCTCCTACTCCTCTTCCTCATCCTCCCTTTAGGGTACAAAAAAATTTTAATCGGGGCCTAGTCTGTGTTTGTACGTGTGAGATACATGGATATACATAAGTATATTCGGAAGATCAATCTGAAAAGATATTTTCTGAATACCTACCAGGGGAAAAATCGCAATACACATAACAAATCCTGGGAAAAGAGAGTGGATTGAGAAATAAGTCTTTACTCAACCCTCCGCAACCCGCCAACCAGTGTGTTGAAGTTTTCAAACAACTTGTCATTAAGGATTTGGAATCAATTAACCCCAGGAAAGGTATTAATCCAAGACACGTACAAGATGGTCTGATTGCCTTGGAAAAAAGGAAGGATGTTGTGATTCGCCCTGCTGATAAGGGTGGAGGGGTAGTCATTTTAGACAAGTCCTTCTATGATCAACAACTGGCTTCAATGTTAGCGGATGATGCGACCTATGACCTCTTGGATGTGGATCCCACCAAGAGGTTTTGTAGGGAATTGGACGACCTGGTGGATTTTGGATATTATAATCATATATTATCCAAAAAGGAAAAGAGGTACTTGAAGCCTAGCTTCAATCGTATACCCACTATATACACCCTCCCAAAAGTCCATAAGGACCAGGTAAATCCACCAGCGCATCCGATTGTAAATAGCATCAATTCTGTCACGTCAAGAGTGGGGGAATACTTGGACACCTTCCTCCAGGATAGTGTCATTCAAACTAAATCATATTTGAAAGACACTAAGGATTTTTTCTTGGCACTTAATGATATCAACAATTTGGGTGCAGAGGAAGTCTTTTTGGTGACAGCAGACGTATCGTCACTGTATACTATTATACAGCATGACGATGCTCAGTTAGCCCTAAATTGGGCCCTTGCACAAAGAGATGACATCCCAGGTGCTCAGAAGAGGTTCCTAGGCCGGGTTTTATGCTACTGCCTCTCCCATAATTACTTTTGGTATGGGAGTAGATTTTACATACAAAAAAGAGGCGTAGCTATGGGGGCAAAATATGCTCCCAGCCTAGCGAACCTCTTCATGAGCGAGTGGGAGGACAGATACATCTATGCAGGCCGTAGAAAGGAATTGGTATTATACCGTCGGTATATAGATGATCTGTTTTTTATATGGGCTGGATCTGAGGCATCCCTCATGTCCTTTGCAGATCATCTGAATACCAACTCCAATAATATTAAATTGGAGTACTGTTGGAGTACAGAAAGTGTGCACTACCTTGACGTAGAGGTTATGATCCAACAGGGGCAGGTGACTACCAAAGCCTATTTCAAGCCCACTGATAGAAATGGCTATCTCCCAATGTTCAGTGGGCACCACCCCCTATGGCTCAGGAACATACCCAAGGGGCAGTTCCTGAGGATACGCAGGAACTGTTCCAGGGATTCTGATTTCCTTAGCCAGTCAAAAATCATCAAGGACCGTTTCCTTGAGAAGGGTTATGACGGTTTGAGGCTGGAAAGAACTATACAAGAAACCAGCAAGTTGTCACAAACTATGTGCCTACAGGGACGGACCACCTCCAAAAGTTTGAATCATGAATGGGGTTTCATAACCGACTATCATGAGCAATTTAGGGAGGTTGAGGAAATCTTTCATAAACATTGGAGAATTTTGACGATGGATAAAGTTTTGGGGGCTGTCATTCCTCCCAAACCTGCCTTTATCTATAGAAAATGTCCGTCTTATGGTGATCGGGTCGTCAAAAAGGTATTAGATCCACCAAAAAAGCCTACCATGTTTTGGGACAGAAATGGCTTCTTTTCATGCCGTAGGTGTATTTCCTGTAGACAGGTTACAGATAGACAAAGAGGCAAAACTTCCTTCACTTCTAGCGGGAATGGCAGAACTTTTGAAATTAAAAAATTAATTACGTGCCAGTCCACCCATGTGGTATATGGTCTAGAATGCCCTTGTGGGAAGTTGTACATCGGACGGACCAAGAGGACCCTTTCAAAGAGAGTATCTGAACATATTGCTAATATTAAAAAGGGATGTAAAGATCACAGCACCCCTCTACATTTCAGACGGAAACACAATAGGGATCCGTCGGGGCTGAAATTTTGGGGTATAGACTAGTGTTGAGCGAACACGGACTGTATTATTCGTGTTCGTACCGAATAATTGGATTTTTTGTACCCGAACACGGACACGGACACTTTACTGTATGTTCGGGTAAAAATCCGTGTTCGGTCGTTTTATTTCCGGGTTTTGCATGCTTTGGCGCTCTTTTCATGGCGGGCTTTCAACAGCCAATCAACAATCGTTTAACTGGTGTGCCTTAAGCCATCCCAGCCATGCCTGCAAATGTCTCAGTAGCTGTGATTGGCCGTCTGAAGCATGTGACCAAGTCTTTATAAGTTCGAGGCAGCCGCAGCGGCGTCATTATGCTGCTTAGATTCAGGGACAGAGCACACATCAACGTGCTGGCTGCTGATTAGGGAAAGATAGGCAGGAAAAAACCATTTGTGTCCGGATAGAATTGAGGGACAGGTCGGAGTGTTTAGGCAGGGCGAGTTGTAGGCATTTTAGGGATAGAGTCTGCTGAATTATATAGGGTCAGTGTCTTCTACAAACTACAATCGATATTGCTGTGTGGGGGGTGGGGTCTGCACTCAATCCTGATCTACGATCTCTTCTCAATCCTGTTAGGGACAGAGTCTGCTGAATTTTATGCCCCATACACACCTGCAGATTATCTGCAGACTTTTGTCTGCAGACTTACCTTTTCTATGTAGTGCAAGGGCCTGCCGGATTGCATACAAATTGAAAGTGTTTAGGTTTGACCTCATATTATATGGTTTTGGTAAGTCTGCAGACAAAAGTCTGCAGATAATCTGCACGTGTGTATGGGGCATTAGGGAAACTGTGTTCTACAAACTACAATCGATATTGCTGTGTGGTGTGGGATTGGAGATAGGCAGGTGTCAGTGATCCACATCCATTTTTCTGTGTGTGAGCTGCAGTGAACACAATCTTTTTGGGCTGCAGTGAACACAATCTTTTTGGGCTGCAGTGAACACAATCTTTTTGGGCTGCAGTGAACACAATCTTTTTGGGCTGCAGTGAACACAATCTTTTTGGGCTGCAGTGAACACAATCTTTTTGGGGTGCAGTGAACAAAATCTTTTTGGGGTGCAGTGAACACAATCCTTTTTGGTGTGCAGTGAACACAATCTTTGTGGGGTGCAGTGAACAAAATCCTTTGTGGGGTGCAGTGAACACAATCTTTTTGGGGTGCAGTGAACAAAATCCTTTTTGGGGTGCAGTGAACAACATCCTTTTTGGGGTGCAGTGAACACAATCTTTTTGGGGTGCAGTGAACAAAATCCTTTGTGGGGTGCAGTGAACACAATCTTTTTGGGGTGCAGTGAACACAATCTTTTTGGGGTGGAGTGAACAACATCCTTTTTGGGGTGCAGTGAACAAAATCCTTTTTGGGGTGCAGTGAACAAAATCATTTTTGGGGTGCAGTGAACACAATCTTTTTGGGGTGCAGTGAACACAATCTTTGTGGGGTGCAGTGAACACAATCTTTTTGGGGTGGAGTGAACAACATCCTTTTTGGGGTGCAGTGAACAACATCCTTTTTGGGGTGCAGTGAACACAATCTTTTTGGGGTGCAGTGAACACAATCTTTGTGGGGTACAGTGAACAGAATCTTTGTGGGGTGCAGTGAACACAATCTTTGGGGGGTACAGTGAACACAATCTTTGTGAGGTGCAGTGAACACAATCTTTGTGGGGTGCAGTGAACACAATCATTGTGGGGTGCAGTGAACTCAATCTTTGTGGGGTACAGTGAACACAATCTCATACTGAAGGTTTGAGGGTGCTGCCTGTTCCATACTCCCCCTACTCCTCATCTAGCCTTTTAGGGGTACAAACAATAGTAATTGGGGCCTAGTGTGGTTGTGTACGTGTGATATACATACACTTTTTTGGGATCATATTTTCTATTCCGCTATTTAATCAAAAACCTTTGGGGATCAGTTAAATTGGGGGATAGTCTGTGTTGGTACGTGTGAGAGAGATCCACCTTTCCAAGTTGTTGGGGTTCATCTCATACTTCTGAAGGTTTGAGGGTGCTGCCTGTTCCATACTCCCCCTACTCCTAGCCTTTTAGGGGTACAAACAATAGTAATTGGGGCCTAGTGTGGTTGTGTACGTGTGATATACATACACTTTTTTGGGATCATATTTTCTATTCCGCTATTTAATCAAAAACCTTTGGGGATCAGTTAAATTGGGGGATAGTCTGTGTTGGTACGTGTGAGAGAGATCCACCTTTCCAAGTTGTTGAGGTTCATCTCATACTTCTGAAGGTTTGAGGGTGCTGCCTGTTCCATACTCCCCCTACTCCTAGCCTTTTAGGGGTACAAACAATAGTAATTGGGTCCTAGTGTGGTTGTGTACGTGTGATATACATACACTTTTTTGGGATCATATTTTCTATTCCGCTATTTAATCAAAAACCTCTGGGGATCAGTTAAATTGGGGGATAGTCTGTGTTGGTACGTGTGAGAGAGATCCACCTTTCCAAGTTGTTGGGGTTCATCTCATACTTCTGAAGGTTTGAGGGTGCTGCCTGTTCCATACTCCCCCTACTCCTAGCCTTTTAGGGGTACAAACAATAGTAATTGGGGCCTAGTGTGGTTGTGTACGTGTGATATACATACACTTTTTTGGGATCATATTTTCTATTCCGCTATTTAATCAAAAACCTTTGGGGATCAGTTAAATTGGGGGATAGTCTGTGTTGGTACGTGTGAGAGAGATCCACCTTTCCAAGTTGTTGGGGTTCATCTCATACTTCTGAAGGTTTGAGGGTGCTGCCTGTTCCATACTCCCCCTACTCCTAGCCTTTTAGGGGTACAAACAATAGTAATTGGGGCCTAGTGTGGTTGTGTACGTGTGATATACATACACTTTTTTTGGATCATATTTTCTATTCCGCTATTTAATCAAAAACCTTTGGGGATCAGTTAAATTGGGGGATAGTCTGTGTTGGTACGTGTGAGAGAGATCCACCTTTCCAAGTTGTTGGGGTTCATCTCATACTTCTGAAGGTTTGAGGGTGCTGCCTGTTCCATACTCCCCCTACTCCTAGCCTTTTAGGGGTACAAACAATAGTAATTGGGGCCTAGTGTGGTTGTGTACGTGTGATATACATACACTTTTTTGGGATCATATTTTCTATTCCGCTATTTAATCAAAAACCTTTGGGGATCAGTTAAATTGGGGGATAGTCTGTGTTGGTACGTGTGAGAGAGATCCACCTTTCCAAGTTGTTGGGGTTCATCTCATACTTCTGAAGGTTTGAGGGTGCTGCCTGTTCCATACCCCCCCTACTCCTCATCTAGCCTTTTAGGGGTACAAACAATAGTAATTGGGGCCTAGTGTGGTTGTGTACGTGTGATATACATACACTTTTTTTGGATCATATTTTCTATTCCGCTATTTAATCAAAAACCTTTGGGGATCAGTTAAATTGGGGGATAGTCTGTGTCGGTACGTGTGAGAGAGATCCACCTTTCCAAGTTGTTGGGGTTCATCTCATACTTCTGAAGGTTTGAGGGTGCTGCCTGTTCCATACTCCCCCTACTCCTCATCTAGCCTTTTAGGGGTACAAACAATAGTAATTGGGGCCTAGTGTGGTTGTGTACGTGTGATATACATACACTTTTTTTGGATCATATTTTCTATTCCGCTATTTAATCAAAAACCTTTGGGGATCAGTTAAATTGGGGGATAGTCTGTGTTGGTACGTGTGAGAGAGATCCACCTTTCCAAGTTGTTGGGGTTCATCTCATACTTCTGAAGGTTTGAGGGTGCTGCCTGTTCCATACTCCCCCTACTCCTCATCTAGCCTTTTAGGGGTACAAACAATAGTAATTGGGGCCCAGTGTGGTTGTGTACGTGTGATATACATACACTTTTTTGGGATCATATTTTCTATTCCGCTATTTAATCAAAAACCTTTGGGGATCAGTTAAATTGGGGGATAGTCTGTGTCGGTACGTGTGAGAGAGATCCACCTTTCCAAGTTGTTGGGGTTCATCTCATACTTCTGAAGGTTTGAGGGTGCTGCCTGTTCCATACCCCCCCTACTCCTCATCTAGCCTTTTAGGGGTACAAACAATAGTAATTGGGGCCTAGTGTGGTTGTGTACGTGCGAGATACATACACTTTTTTTGATCATATTTCCTACTCCGCTATTCAATAAAAACCTTTGAGGATCAATTGAATTGCGGGATAGTCTGTGTCGGTACGTGTGAGAGAGATCCACCTTTCCAAGTTGTTGGGGTTCATCTCATACTTCTGAAGGTTTGAGGGTGCTGCCTGTTCCATACTCCCCCTACTCCTCATCTAGCCTTTTAGGGGTACAAACAATAGTAATTGGGGCCCAGTGTGGTTGTGTACGTGTGATATACATACACTTTTTTGGGATCATATTTTCTATTCCGCTATTTAATCAAAAACCTTTGGGGATCAGTTAAATTGGGGGATAGTCTGTGTCGGTACGTGTGAGAGAGATCCACCTTTCCAAGTTGTTGGGGTTCATCTCATACTTCTGAAGGTTTGAGGGTGCTGCCTGTTCCATACCCCCCCTACTCCTCATCTAGCCTTTTAGGGGTACAAACAATAGTAATTGGGGCCTAGTGTGGTTGTGTACGTGCGAGATACATACACTTTTTTTGATCATATTTCCTATTCCGCTATTCAATAAAAACCTTTGAGGATCAATTGAATTGCGGGATAGTCTGTGTCGGTACGTGTGAGAGAGATCCACCTTTCCAAGTTGTTGGGGTTCATCTCATACTTCTGAAGGTTTGAGGGTGCTGCCTGTTCCATACCCCCCCTACTCCTCATCTAGCCTTTTAGGGGTACAAACAATAGTAATTGGGGCCTAGTGTGGTTGTGTACGTGCGAGATACATACACTTTTTTTGATCATATTTCCTATTCCGCTATTCAATAAAAACCTTTGAGGATCAATTGAATTGCGGGATAGTCTGTGTCGGTACGTGTGAGAGAGATCCACCTTTCCAAGTTGTTGGGGTTCATCTCATACTTCTGAAGGTTTGAGGGTGCTGCCTGTTCCATACTCCCCCTACTCCTCATCTAGCCTTTTAGGGGTACAAACAATAGTAATTGGGGCCCAGTGTGGTTGTGTACGTGTGATATACATACACTTTTTTTGGATCATATTTTCTATTCCGCTATTTAATTTAACTGGGCCTCCATGCGAGACCTGTGTGCCTTGTTGCGCTGTTTTGAGTACTCCACCAACATGGCCAGTGGCAATGACGCCGTTCTCAGCTTAACTATCCCACTTCCATGCCTCCTTGAAAAAACAATTCGGGCGATGATGGAAGAGGATGTGGCACAGGATGAGGAGGAGGAGGAGGATGAAGAGGTAACATTTCCAAGGCTTTCAGGGCAGTCATTCGCAAGGGGCTCCGAGGGTGGGTTCCTGCACACGCAAACGCCAGGGACGCAATTGTCCAGCAGGGGCACAGTTCTGGAGGATGAGGAGGATGAGGAGGAGGAGGAGCTGGAGGAGGAGATGGAACCATGTTCACAGCAGGGTGGCACCCAGGCCAGCTCATGGCCATCACTGGTGCGTGGCTGGGGGGATACAGAGGACACGGACGATACACCTCCCACAGAGGACAGCCTTTCGTTGCCTCTGGGCAGCCTGGCACACATGAGCGATTACATGCTGCAGTGTCTCCACAACGACCGCCGAGTTGCCCACATTCTAACTTGTGCTGATTACTGGGTGGCCACGCTGCTGGATCCCCGTTACAAGGACAACGTACCGTCCTTAATTCACTCACTGGAGCGCGATCGCAAGATGCGCGAGTACAAGCGCACGCTGGTAGACGCCATGCTGCTGGCATTCCCATCTGACAGCGGGGCCACAGTGGAAGCACAAGGCAGAGGAGGAGGAGGAGGAGGTCGCCAACGCAACCAGGGCACCGCCAGCACCTCAGAAGGCAGGGTTAGCATGGCCGAAATGTGGAAAAGCTTTGTCAGCACGCCACAACAAACAGCAGCACCAGCAGCTCAGATGGAACGTCTTAGCAGGAGGCAGCATTTTACCAACATGGTGGAGCAGTATGTGTGCACACGCCTACATGTAGTGAATGACGGGTCTGCCCCCTTCAACTTCTGGGTCTCCAAATTGGGCACATGGCTTGAGCTTGCCCTTTACGCCTTGGAGGTGCTGGCGTGCCCTGCAGCCAGTGTATTATCTGAACGGGTATTTAGCACGGCTGGGGGCGTTATAACAGACAAGCGCAGCCGCCTGTCCAGAGACAATGTGGACAAGCTCACGTTCATTAAAATGAACCAGGCATGGATCCCACGGGACTTTTCCGTACCTTATGCAGAATAGCAATGGATACCGACCTTACCCACCCATTGTTCCATTTTTGCTCTTTCTCACTCTTTTGGGGTGTACCCTCATTTAAAATTTTTGAAAAGAAGCAGTGTTGGCTACCTCGTCCTCCTCCTCAGGGCCAGATTAATGTAGGGGCTATTGGAGCTGCAGCTCCAGGCCCCTACCTTTTATATAGGCCCCGGGTTGGCCATATTCACTGTTACCGCTCTTCTGTCACTTGTAAACACAGAAGTCTGGCTTCTATGCTCGCTTCCCCAGGCAGCACCCTCAGAACCTCCCCACACAGCGTGAAGGCCGGACAAGGAGGGACAGTTGGCGATGCATGGATGTGTTTATGGGCTTCAGAGACAGCATCCCATGTTGAATTAGGCATGCATGGCTGCACCCTTCCTCCTCTGGGTGCATGGCAAGGCACGGCCCTTAAGGCCCTTCAAAATCCTCAGCACCAAGCCCATGATGCTGTTAATCCGGCCCTGGTCCTCCTCCACCGCCGCTTCCACCTACACCGCCCATAGGTGTGCGCAGCCTATTGCATTAAGGTGTGCACCCCAAAGTTGAAATACACATGCATGTGTTTGCCAGCAGGGAGAGTAATGTATCGGGGCCATGTACCTGTAGGCAAGGAGAAATAGAGCAGAGCAGGTCCCAGGGAGATCTTTCCCATCTCCTCACTGGCAATGCTATGTGCCCTAGGTGATTAGGGTGTGCCCAGGCACACCCAGCACACCCTGTGCGCACGCCTATGTCACCGCTAGGCTTGTGACGGTATCAGATTTTCATGCTGCGATTAATTGATTAAGGTTTTGCCACGGTATACGGTATTATCACGGTATTCTATTATTAAATTTAAATTATTAAATTTCCACCTCACTTCAATTTCATTGCTGAATTTAGGGGCTTTGGTTCACTTATGCACATTATTATATAGTCAGTCAGTACAGACTCTGTGAACCAGGCCTAAAATAGGTCATCAAGCAGTGTCTGGCCTAACTGGTGATAACTGGTTCTGGCGCTCGGCTCCGATCCGATGGCCTGGTCATTAAGAGGGCAAATCCTTGTGGTCAAGAAGTGGTTAAACCTGAAGGAGGTGTTGTTTATAAATTACTTTACTATTGCTTTAGGCCTGGTTCACATGTATGCGGGTTGGTGGTTCACATTTGCACAGGCATAGCAGCCCATTGATTTGAATGGGCTGCTATGCCCTCATTTTCCGCAGAAAAAAGGTGCATGCAGCATTTTTTTAAAATTCAGTGGCCTTGAAATCCATCCTGCTTTTGCACCATGCGACTAACCTGCAGTTCCTGCTCTGGCAAGCTTTCTGCATTTTTTGTATACGTGGGCACGGCATTTAAAAATAAACAGTTTGCGTGTGCAGCAACGGCAGGTAAGTCGCATGGTGCAAAAGAAGGATGGATTTCATGGCCACTGCATTTTTTTAAATTCTGCATGCACCTTTTTTCAGCTGAAAACGCAGGCATAGCAGCTCAAGCCCATTCACATCAATGGGCTGCTATGCCTGTGCAAATGTGGGCCCCCAACCCGCATACATGTGAACCAGGCCTAAAGCAATAGTAAAGTCATTAATTGGTTAAACCTGCAGGAGGACCGGTGTTTTTATCTATTAATGACTTTACTATTGCTTTAGGCCTGGTTCACATGTATGCGGGTTGGGGGCCCACATTTGCACAGGCATAGCAGCCCATTGATGTGAATGGGCTTGAGCTGCTATGCCTGCGTTTTCAGCTGAAAAAAGGTGCATGCAGAATTTAAAAAAATGCAGTGGCCATGAAATCCATCCTTCTTTTGCACCATGCGACTTACCTGCCGTTGCTGCACACGCAAACTGTTTATTTTTAAATGCCGTGCCCACGTATACAAAAAATGCAGAAAGCTTGCCAGAGCAGGAACTGCAGGTTAGTCGCATGGTGCAAAAGCAGGATGGATTTCAAGGCCACTGAATTTAAAAAAAATGCTGCATGCACCTTTTTTCTGCGGAAAATGAGGGCATAGCAGCCCGTTCAAATCAATGGGCTGCTATGCCTGTGCAAATGTGGGCCGCCAACCCGCATACATGTGAACCGCCAACCCGCATACATGTGAACCACCAACCCGCATACATGTGAACCAGGCCTAAAGCAATAGTAAAGTCATTAATAGATAAAAACACCGGTCCTCCTGCAGGTTTAACCACTTCTGGATCGCAAGGATTTGCCCCTTTAAAGACCAGGCCATCGGATCAGAGCGCCAGGACCAGTCATCACCAGGTAGGCCAGACACTGCTTGATGGCTATATAATAATGTAATGTGGGCTGCTAGGCGTGTGTGTGTGTATATATATATTTATTAGAGCTGCACGATTCTGGCCAAAATGAGAATCACGATTTTTTAGCTTGGAATAAAGATCACGATTCTCTCACGATTCTCTGTGTAACAAAAAAAAAAAAAATTGGGATAACTTTACTGTTACGTTTTTTTTTTTTTTTTTTATTCATTAAAGTCTAATCATTGCGTTTGAAAGACTGCTGCGCAAATACAGTGTGACATAAAATATTACAACAATCGCCATTTTATTCTGTAGGGTCTCTGCTAAAAAAATATATAAAATGTTTGGGGGTTCTAAGTACTTTTCTAGCAAAAAAAAAACTGATTTTAACTTGCAAACAGCAAGTGTCAGAAAAAGATCCAGTCTTTAAGAGGTTAAACTTCCTTTCTCCCTGGCAGAGGGAAGGAAAAGATACAAATGTAATCATTTTTGTTTATAGTTAGGAGACTTAATGCTGAAAGGTGTTAGCTGAGTGAGTGAATGAGTCATCCAGCTCACTGAAATGTATCAATTCACAAGTCAGGCAGACTTGACAGAGAAACTCGGTATTTTAAAAATGCCACAATAACAATACCGTGGCTATGCAATACCGCGATATATCGAATTACCGAAAACCGGCATATGTCTAGTCACCGCCACATCCACCACCACCTCAACCTCCCTCCTACTCCATATGGGCCTCGTCCTTCAGAGATGAAGAAGAACATTGTTTTATTTTTCTGTTTTTTGTTGTTGTTTTAAGTTATTTCCCTATCCACATTTGTTTGCAGAGCACTTGCCATGCTCTTAATTACGTTTTGCTGCCATTTGCAGCACTCTAGCCCTTTCCTTTGGTGTTTTAGAGCCATTTTAGTGCCTTAAAGTTCGGGTCCCCATTGACTTCAATGGGGTTCGGTGTCCGGGAAAAGTTCGGTAAAAGTCCGGGACACGGACCCGGACTTTTTTTTAAAGTTCGGCCGAACCCGTCGAACACGGACATCTAGGTGTTCGCTCAACCCTAGTATAGACAAGATTGATGCCACTTGGAGAGTTTCAAATATGGTGAGGGAATTGTCCAAGAGGGAAACTTATTGGATATACCTCACCGATTGTTTATATCCCAAAGGTCTTAATGTAAAATTAGATGTGAACTGTTTTATTAGCAATTATTAATTTTCATTTTATTTTAATGAAATTTAGTTTATGTGATTTGGTATACAGCTATTGAGAATCTTTTTCCTATTACTTCCTGTTTTGGTTTTTACTTATATATGGAGTGTTTTATATATAAATTTTATATGAGGATCTAAAGGCCTCTTGTACATTATACAGTAATAATATGTACTTTTAGAAGAAGATATAATTTTAATTAGTCGATATTATGGTGGTTTGTATCTACTTTGGTACCCTGCCCTGTTTATCGATTTAATACATTATAAATCTGTGGGATCCCCATACACTTTTGTCTGTTGCTGGTGTAGTGGGGATCGGCATAGGTTTGCGGCATTGCATAAGTCCAGCCATGGGCCTAGGAGGCTAATGCATGGATTAATGTTCACTTCGTGAAATAATATCATAAGTGGTCTACGAATATTGATAAAAGTTTATATTGTGAAAACAAGAGGAGATGACCGATGGTTTTGCGGCTGTCAAGAGATCTCTAACATATATCAGTATTGATTTGACCAAGTCGGGGTGTATGCTGACATTTCTTCTCCAGTGTGACAATGTATGTCTACATAGGGGAAGTTAGCAACGATCAGATTGTGAATAGTTTATATTCCAACGTCCTCTGCATGTCAATGATCTCCTGGGAACCAGCACACTGTCCCTATTGGCGATCGGCATGTTCGCATGATTGATTAACCACTAAGGGTTAAGTGTAGCGGCGAGGAGGGAGATAAATAGCTGGGGTGATTTGCATGCTCACGCCCTCAGTTGAAGTCAGCCAATGACGAAACGCGTCAGGGCGTGAGCACGCTATCACCCCAACCACTTCGTGCTGTCGGCGAGGCGAAGGCGGAAGTTTTGCCGAACGCCGATGATTGCTACCTAGTGTCCGGAATACGGCGGAGCTGATTCAGGCGGACGATATAGCGAGATTGTCCGAGGAGCAGCGGCGGTGTCTAGATCCAGTACTCCGGGGACGGTACGACACTGGTGAGCCATTGGTCGCATAACTAACTGGTCATCTCCACTCGTTTATATGCCTGATATTTGTATTGAACATGTGAGTGTAATGTGAGGGGGATGGGGCTTGGTTTTACAATAAAGTGTTTTAGAACTACTGCCCTATGAGCGTTTTCCCTTTCATACACATGTGATGCTGCTCTGAGTGTTCCAGTCTTCTGTGAGCCTTCCTGAGTGTGATGCTTCTGAGCACCTGCCAGTGCTGATTATTCTGTGGAGTGATCCCGGATTCATATGGATATTTTGAAGGCTCAGTGTTTTCAGGCATTCGGTGAGTGTTGACTGCCTAAGGGGTCACACGGTGTGGTGGAAGTTTGTCATCCATTATCTTTTCACTTCATGGTGACGGGTCATCCCTTTTGATTTGTCAAGATGGACTTTTATTATTAGCACATCTTTCTCACCTGATTGTCTGATTGTGCACATATTGTATATGTATGCATTTATTTTAAGCGCTGCTTATGTGATACTTCCTTGTCCTGGACCTTGAGGCTATTCACATCTTTTTATCAAATTTGTATTTATCTAAGCAGCTGCTAGATATTGCCATTTATTGCATTTACATAGTTTAGCAAGTCCACATCCTCCTACCAGCGCAGGGTGATAGAGATATTGGGCTTTTGGTTTTATATTCTCTGTCTTTTGGTTTTACAGTTTTTATTCATAACCCCGCAGCTATGGAGGCTATATCTTTTTTTAAGAATAGAGCTTTGAATTTAGAGGATATCTTTTCTTGAAGTCTGATGTCACTATTAGGGTTGAGCGAACACCTAGATGTCCGTGTTCGACGGGTTCGGCCGAACTTTAAAAAAAAGTCCGGGTCCGTGTCCCGGACTTTTACCGAACTTTTCCCGGACACCGAACCCCATTGAAGTCAATGGGGACCCGAACTTTAAGGCACTAAAATGGCTCTAAAACACCAAAGGAAAGGGCTAGAGTGCTGCAAATGGCAGCAAAACGTAATTAAGAGCATGGCAAGTGCTCTGCAAACAAATGTGGATAGGGAAATAACTTAAAACAACAAAAAAAAACAGAAAAATAAAACAATGTTCTTCTTCATCTCTGAAGGACGAGGCCCATATGGAGTAGGAGGGAGGTTGAGGTGGTGGTGGATGTGGCGGTGACATAGGCGTGCGCACAGGGTGTGCTGGGTGTGCCTGGGCACACCCTAATCACCTAGGGCACATAGCATTGCCAGTGAGGAGATGGGAAAGATCTCCCTGGGACCTGCTCTGCTCTATTTCTCCTTGCCTACAGGTACATGGCCCCGATACAT
This sequence comes from Pelophylax lessonae, assembly GCF_965119305.1. Lineage (NCBI taxonomy): Eukaryota > Metazoa > Chordata > Amphibia > Anura > Ranidae > Pelophylax > Pelophylax lessonae. Next base: position 226,327,974 of record NC_138776.1, read on the forward strand.
TACTCTCCCTGCTGGCAAACACATGCATGTGTATTTCAACTTTGGGGTGCACACCTTAATGCAATAGGCTGCGCACACCTATGGGCGGTGTAGGTGGAAGCGGCGGTGGAGGAGGACCAGGGCCGGATTAACAGCATCATGGGCTTGGTGCTGAGGATTTTGAAGGGCCTTAGGGCCGTGCCTTGCCATGCACCCAGAGGAGGAAGGGTGCAGCCATGCATGCCTAATTCAACATGGGATGCTGTCTCTGAAGCCCATAAACACATCCATGCATCGCCAACTGTCCCTCCTTGTCCGGCCTTCACGCTGTGTGGGGAGGTTCTGAGGGTGCTGCCTGGGGAAGCGAGCATAGAAGCCAGACTTCTGTGTTTACAAGTGACAGAAGAGCGGTAACAGTGAATATGGCCAACCCGGGGCCTATATAAAAGGTAGGGGCCTGGAGCTGCAGCTCCAATAGACCCTACATTAATCTGGCCCTGAGGAGGAGGACGAGGTAGCCAACACTGCTTCTTTTCACAAATTTTAAATGAGGGTACACCCCAAAAGAGTGAGAAAGAGCAAAAATGGAACAATGGGTGGGTAAGGTCGGTATCCATTGCTATTCTGCATAAGGTACGGAAAAGTCCCGTGGGATCCATGCCTGGTTCATTTTAATGAACGTGAGCTTGTCCACATTGTCTCTGGACAGGCGGCTGCGCTTGTCTGTTATAACGCCCCCAGCCGTGCTAAATACCCGTTCAGATAATACACTGGCTGCAGGGCACGCCAGCACCTCCAAGGCGTAAAGGGCAAGCTCAGGCCATGTGCCCAATTTGGAGACCCAGAAGTTGAAGGGGGCAGACCCGTCATTCACTACATGTAGGCGTGTGCACACATACTGCTCCACCATGTTGGTAAAATGCTGCCTCCTGCTAAGACGTTCCATCTGAGCTGCTGGTGCTGCTGTTTGTTGTGGCGTGCTGACAAAGCTTTTCCACATTTCGGCCATGCTAACCCTGCCTTCTGAGGTGCTGGCGGTGCCCTGGTTGCGTTGGCGACCTCCTCCTCCTCCTCCTCTGCCTTGTGCTTCCACTGTGGCCCCGCTGTCAGATGGGAATGCCAGCAGCATGGCGTCTACCAGCGTGCGCTTGTACTCGCGCATCTTGCGATCGCGCTCCAGTGAGTGAATTAAGGACGGTACGTTGTCCTTGTAACGGGGATCCAGCAGCGTGGCCACCCAGTAATCAGCACAAGTTAGAATGTGGGCAACTCGGCGGTCGTTGTGGAGACACTGCAGCATGTAATCGCTCATGTGTGCCAGGCTGCCCAGAGGCGACGAAAGGCTGTCCTCTGTGGGAGGTGTATGGTCCGTGTCCTCTGTATCCCCCCAGCCACGCACCAGTGATGGCCATGAGCTGGCCTGGGTGCCACCCTGCTGTGAACATGGTTCCATCTCCTCCTCCAGCTCCTCCTCCTCCTCATCCTCCTCATCCTCCAGAACTGTGCCCCTGCTGGACAATTGCGTCCCTGGCGTTTGCGTGTGCAGGAACCCACCCTCGGAGCCCCTTGCGAATGACTGCCCTGAAAGCCTTGGAAATGTTACCTCTTCATCCTCCTCCTCCTCCTCATCCTGTGCCACATCCTCTTCCATCATCGCCCGAATTGTTTTTTCAAGGAGGCATAGAAGTGGGATAGTTAAGCTGAGAACGGCGTCATTGCCACTGGCCATGTTGGTGGAGTACTCAAAACAGCGCAACAAGGCACACAGGTCTCGCATGGAGGCCCAGTTATTGGTGGTGAAGTGGTGCTGTTCCGCAGAGCGACTCACGCGTGCGTGCTGCAGCTGAAACTCCACTATGGCCTGCTGCTGCTCGCACAGTCTTTCCAGCATGTGCAAGGTGGAGTTCCACCTTGTGGGCACGTCACATATGAGGCGGTGAGCGGGAAGGCCGAAGTTACGCTGCAGCGCTGCCAGGCGAGCAGCAGCAGGGTGAGAACGCCGAAAGTGCGCACAAACGGCCCGCACTTTCTGCAGCAGCTCTGACATATCGGGGTAGTTTTTAAGGAACCTCTGCACCACCAAATTCAGCACATGCGCCAGGCAAGGGATGTGCGTCAAACCGGCTAGGCCCAGAGCTGCTATGAGATTTCGCCCGTTATCGCACACCACCAGGCCGGGCTTGAGGCTCGCTGGCAGCAACCACTCATTTGTCTGCTGTTCCATGCTCCTCCACAACTCCTGCGCGGTGTGTGGTTTGTCCCCCAAACAGGCAAGTTGTAAAACTGCCTGCTGTCGTTTACCCCTGGCCGTGCTGAAGTTGGTGGTGAAGGTGTTACGCTGTCCGGATGAGGAGGCGGTAGAGGATGAGGAAGCGGAGTAGGAGGAGTTAGGAACAGGAGGCAAACTGAAGCGCCCTGCAATCCTCGGTGGTGGAAGGACATGCGCCAAATTGCTATCCGCCTCAGGCCCATCCGCCACTGCATTTACCCAGTGTGCCGTTAGGGAGATATAACGCCCCTGACCGTGCTTACTGGTCCACGTATCCGTAGTTAGGTGGACCTTGGCACAGATGGCGTTGCGCAGTGCACACCTGATTTTTTCCCCCACTTGGTTGTGCAGGGAAGGGATGGCTTGCCTGGAAAAGTAGTGGCGGCTGGGCACGACGTACTGTGGGACAGCCACCGACATAAGGTTTTTAAAACTGTGCGTCTCCACCAGACGGAATGACAGCATTTCAAAGGCCAATAATTTTGAAATGCTGGCATTCAGGGCCAGGGATCGCGGGTGGGTAGGGGGGTACTTCCTCTTCCTCTCAAGTGTTTGGGAGATGGAAAGCTGAACGCTTCCACGGGACATTGTGGAGATGGTTGTTGGTGACCCAGGTGGTGGTGTTGCTGACAGATCGTCTGTTTGCGGGGTGGCAGGTGCCGGTATCACTACAGATGTGGCTGGAGCGGCCGAGACTGCAGCAGAAGAGGAAGCAGGATGAGCCAGAGACGTTTCTTGGTTTTGAAGGTGTGTACTCCACTGCAGCTCGTGCTTTGCACTTAGATGCCTGATCATGCAGGTTGTGCTCAGGTTGAGAAGGTTCATGCCTCGCTTCAAGCTCTGATTGCACAGGGTGCAAACCACTCGTGTCCTGTCATCAGCACATTTTCTAAAGAACTTCCACGCTAGAGAACTCCTTTGAGCTGACTTTGGTGCGCTCGTTCCCTTGCTGCGTTGGGCAGTAGCGGGCGTAGTGTCTAGGGCACGGCCGCTCCGCTTCTGCACCCTGCTCCCTCTTCTGCTGTGCTGGTGGCTCTGTGCGACCACCGCCTCTTCCTCCAAACTACTCAGTTCACCTGCATGACGTTCATTCCATGTGGGGTCGAGGACCTCATCGTCCTCCACATCATCTTCCACCCAGTCTTCACCCCTGCCCTCCTTGTCGGTCTCCACAATGCTGAACGCCGCAGCAGTTGGCACCTGCGTTTCGTCATCATCGGAGACGTGCTGCGATGATCCTTGCATGTACTCATCTTGAGGAATAAGTGGTTGGGCATCGCTGCACTCAATCTCTTCCACTTCTGGGGCAGGGCTAGGTGGATGGCCCTGGGAAACCCTGCTGACAGAGTCCTCAAAAAGAATAAGAGACTGCTGTATGGCTTGGGGCTCAGACTGCTGGCCTGATTTGCAAGGGGGTGAGGTGAAAGACGGTTGGACATTGGCTGCAGGTGCCAACTCTGACCTTTCTGCAGTAGACTGGGTGGGAGACAATGTGAAGGAACTGGAGGCACTGTCAGCAGCAAACCAATCTACTATCGCCTCAACTTGTTCTGGCCTCATCACTTCTAGGGGCGTTTGATGCCCTACCAAATACTGATGCAGGTTCTGTCGCCTACTCACACTTGAGGAAGGTGTTTCACTTGTGCGTGTAGCTGGCACAGATCGACCATGTCCTCTCCTTGCAACAGGAGCTCTACCAGCAGCACCACGACCCAGGCCACGGCCCTTATTTGACGGTCTCCTCATATTTCTGTAATTTAAGATCTTGCCCTAGAAAGGTTTTTATTGAATAGCGGAATAGAAAATATGATCCAAAAAAAGTGTATGTATATCACACGTACACAACCACACTAGGCCCCAATTACTATTGTTTGTACCCCTAAAAGGCTAGATGAGGAGTAGGGGGAGTATGGAACAGGCAGCACCCTCAAACCTTCAGAAGTATGAGATGAACCCCAACAACTTGGAAAGGTGGATCTCTCTCACACGTACCGACACAGACTATCCCGCAATTCAATTGATCCTCAAAGGTTTTTATTGAATAGCGGAATAGGAAATATGATCAAAAAAAGTGTATGTATCTCGCACGTACACAACCACACTAGGCCCCAATTACTATTGTTTGTACCCCTAAAAGGCTAGATGAGGAGTAGGGGGGGTATGGAACAGGCAGCACCCTCAAACCTTCAGAAGTATGAGATGAACCCCAACAACTTGGAAAGGTGGATCTCTCTCACACGTACCGACACAGACTATCCCGCAATTCAATTGATCCCCAAAGGTTTTTATTGAATAGCGGAATAGGAAATATGATCAAAAAAAGTGTATGTATCTCACACGTACAGAAACACACTAGGCCCCAATTACTATTGTTTGTACACCTAAAAGGATGGATGAGGAGGAGGAGGAGTATGGAACAGGCAGCACCCTCAAAGCTTCAGAAGTATGAGATGAACCCCAAAAACTTGGAAAGGTGGATCTCACACGTACCGACACAGACTATTCCGCAATTTAATTGATCCCCAAAGGTTTTTATTGAATAGCGGAATAGGAAATATGATCAAAAAATGTGTATGTATCTCACACGTACAGAAGCACACTAGGCCCCAATTACTATTGTTTGTACACCTAAAAGGATGGATGAGGAGGAGGAGGAGTATGGAACAGGCAGCACCCTCAAAGCTTCAGAAGTATGAGATGAACCCCAAAAACTTGGAAAGGTGGATCTCACACGTACCGACACAGACTATCCCGCAATTTAATTGATCCCCAAAGGTTTTTATTGAATAGCGGAATAGGAAATATGATCAAAAAATGTGTATGTATCTCACACGTACAGAAGCACACTAGGCCCCAATTACTATTGTTTGTACACCTAAAAGGATGGATGAGGAGGAGGAGGAGTATGGAACAGGCAGCACCCTCAAAGCTTCAGAAGTATGAGATGAACCCCAAAAACTTGGAAAGGTGGATCTCACACGTACCGACACAGACTATCCCGCAATTTAATTGATCCCCAAAGGTTTTTATTGAATAGCGGAATAGGAAATATGATCAAAAAATGTGTATGTAACTCACACGTACAGAAGCACACTAGGCCCCAATTACTATTGTTTGTACACCTAAAAGGATGGATGAGGAGGAGGAGGAGTATGGAACAGGCAGCACCCTCAAAGCTTCAGAAGTATGAGATGAACCCCAAAAACTTGGAAAGGTGGATCTCACACGTACCGACACAGACTATCCCGCAATTTAATTGATCCCCAAAGGTTTTTATTGAATAGCGGAATAGGAAATATGATCAAAAAAAGTGTATGTATCTCGCACGTACAGAAACACACTAGGCCCCAATTACTATTGTTTGTACACCTAAAAGGATGGATGAGGAGGAGGAGGAGTATGGAACAGGCAGCACCCTCAAAGCTTCAGAAGTATGAGATGAACCCCAAAAACTTGGAAAGGTGGATCTCACACGTACCGACACAGACTATTCCGCAATTTAATTGATCCCCAAAGGTTTTTATTGAATAGCGGAATAGGAAATATGATCAAAAAATGTGTATGTATCTCACACGTACAGAAGCACACTAGGCCCCAATTACTATTGTTTGTACACCTAAAAGGATGGATGAGGAGGAGGAGGAGTATGGAACAGGCAGCACCCTCAAAGCTTCAGAAGTATGAGATGAACCCCAAAAACTTGGAAAGGTGGATCTCACACGTACCGACACAGACTATCCCGCAATTTAATTGATCCCCAAAGGTTTTTATTGAATAGCGGAATAGGAAATATGATCAAAAAAAGTGTATGTATCTCGCACGTACACAACCACACTAGGCCCCAATTACTATTGTTTGTACCCCTAAAAGGCTAGATGAGGAGTAGGGGGGGTATGGAACAGGCAGCACCCTCAAACCTTCAGAAGTATGAGATGAACCCCAACAACTTGGAAAGGTGGATCTCTCTCACACGTACCGACACAGACTATCCCGCAATTCAATTGATCCTCAAAGGTTTTTATTGAATAGCGGAATAGGAAATATGATCAAAAAAAGTGTATGTATCTCGCACGTACACAACCACACTAGGCCCCAATTACTATTGTTTGTACCCCTAAAAGGCTAGATGAGGAGTAGGGGGGGTATGGAACAGGCAGCACCCTCAAACCTTCAGAAGTATGAGATGAACCCCAACAACTTGGAAAGGTGGATCTCTCTCACACGTACCAACACAGACTATCCCCCAATTTAACTGATCCCCAGAGGTTTTTGATTAAATAGCGGAATAGAAAATATGATCCCAAAAATGTGTATGTATATCACACGTACACAACCACACTAGGCCCCAATTACTATTGTTTGTACCCCTAAAAGGCTAGGAGTAGGGGGAGTATGGAACAGGCAGCACCCTCAAACCTTCAGAAGTATGAGATGAACCCCAACAACTTGGAAAGGTGGATCTCTCTCACACGTACCAACACAGACTATCCCCCAATTTAACTGATCCCCAAAGGTTTTTGATTAAATAGCGGAATAGAAAATATGATCCCAAAAAAGTGTATGTATATCACACGTACACAACCACACTAGGCCCCAATTACTATTGTTTGTACCCCTAAAAGGCTAGGAGTAGGGGGAGTATGGAACAGGCAGCACCCTCAAACCTTCAGAAGTATGAGATGAACCCCAACAACTTGGAAAGGTGGATCTCTCTCACACGTACCAACACAGACTATCCCCCAATTTAACTGATCCCCAGAGGTTTTTGATTAAATAGCGGAATAGAAAATATGATCCCAAAAAAGTGTATGTATATCACACGTACACAACCACACTAGGCCCCAATTACTATTGTTTGTACCCCTAAAAGGCTAGGAGTAGGGGGAGTATGGAACAGGCAGCACCCTCAAACCTTCAGAAGTATGAGATGAACCCCAACAACTTGGAAAGGTGGATCTCTCTCACACGTACCAACACAGACTATCCCCCAATTTAACTGATCCCCAGAGGTTTTTGATTAAATAGCGGAATAGAAAATATGATCCCAAAAAAGTGTATGTATATCACACGTACACAACCACACTAGGCCCCAATTACTATTGTTTGTACCCCTAAAAGGCTAGGAGTAGGGGGGAGTATGGAACAGGCAGCACCCTCAAACCTTCAGAAGTATGAGATGAACCCCAACAACTTGGAAAGGTGGATCTCTCTCACACGTACCAACACAGACTATCCCCCAATTTAACTGATCCCCAGAGGTTTTTGATTAAATAGCGGAATAGAAAATATGATCCCAAAAAAGTGTATGTATATCACACGTACACAACCACACTAGGCCCCAATTACTATTGTTTGTACCCCTAAAAGGCTAGGAGTAGGGGGGAGTATGGAACAGGCAGCACCCTCAAACCTTCAGAAGTATGAGATGAACCCCAACAACTTGGAAAGGTGGATCTCTCTCACACGTACCAACACAGACTATCCCCCAATTTAACTGATCCCCAGAGGTTTTTGATTAAATAGCGGAATAGAAAATATGATCCCAAAAAAGTGTATGTATATCACACGTACACAACCACACTAGGCCCCAATTACTATTGTTTGTACCCCTAAAAGGCTAGGAGTAGGGGGAGTATGGAACAGGCAGCACCCTCAAACCTTCAGAAGTATGAGATGAACCCCAACAACTTGGAAAGGTGGATCTCTCTCACACGTACCAACACAGACTATCCCCCAATTTAACTGATCCCCAGAGGTTTTTGATTAAATAGCGGAATAGAAAATATGATCCCAAAAAAGTGTATGTATATCACACGTACACAACCACACTAGGCCCCAATTACTATTGTTTGTACCCCTAAAAGGCTAGGAGTAGGGGGGAGTATGGAACAGGCAGCACCCTCAAACCTTCAGAAGTATGAGATGAACCCCAACAACTTGGAAAGGTGGATCTCTCTCACACGTACCAACACAGACTATCCCCCAATTTAACTGATCCCCAAAGGTTTTTGATTAAATAGCGGAATAGAAAATATGATCCCAAAAAAGTGTATGTATATCACACGTACACAACCACACTAGGCCCCAATTACTATTGTTTGTACCCCTAAAAGGCTAGATGAGGAGTAGGGGGAGTATGGAACAGGCAGCACCCTCAAACCTTCAGTATGAGATTGTGTTCACTGTACCCCACAAAGATTGAGTTCACTGCACCCCACAATGATTGTGTTCACTGCACCCCACAAAGATTGTGTTCACTGCACCTCACAAAGATTGTGTTCACTGTACCCCCCAAAGATTGTGTTCACTGCACCCCACAAAGATTCTGTTCACTGTACCCCACAAAGATTGTGTTCACTGCACCCCAAAAAGATTGTGTTCACTGCACCCCAAAAAGGATGTTGTTCACTGCACCCCAAAAAGGATTTTGTTCACTGCACCCCAAAAAGGATGTTGTTCACTCCACCCCAAAAAGATTGTGTTCACTGCACCCCACAAAGATTGTGTTCACTGCACCCCAAAAAGATTGTGTTCACTGCACCCCAAAAATGATTTTGTTCACTGCACCCCAAAAAGGATTTTGTTCACTGCACCCCAAAAAGGATGTTGTTCACTCCACCCCAAAAAGATTGTGTTCACTGCACCCCAAAAAGATTGTGTTCACTGCACCCCACAAAGGATTTTGTTCACTGCACCCCAAAAAGATTGTGTTCACTGCACCCCAAAAAGGATGTTGTTCACTGCACCCCAAAAAGGATTTTGTTCACTGCACCCCAAAAAGATTGTGTTCACTGCACCCCACAAAGGATTTTGTTCACTGCACCCCACAAAGATTGTGTTCACTGCACACCAAAAAGGATTGTGTTCACTGCACCCCAAAAAGATTTTGTTCACTGCACCCCAAAAAGATTGTGTTCACTGCAGCCCAAAAAGATTGTGTTCACTGCAGCCCAAAAAGATTGTGTTCACTGCAGCCCAAAAAGATTGTGTTCACTGCAGCCCAAAAAGATTGTGTTCACTGCAGCCCAAAAAGATTGTGTTCACTGCAGCTCACACACAGAAAAATGGATGTGGATCACTGACACCTGCCTATCTCCAATCCCACACCACACAGCAATATCGATTGTAGTTTGTAGAACACAGTTTCCCTAAAATTCAGCAGACTCTGTCCCTAACAGGATTGAGAAGAGATCGTAGATCAGGATTGAGTGCAGATTCACCCCACCCCCCACACAGCAATATCGATTGTAGTTTGTAGAACACAGTTTCCCTAAAATTCAGCAGACTCTGTCCCTAACAGGATTGAGAAGAGATCGTAGATCAGGATTGAGTGCAGATTCACCCCACCCCCCACACAGCAATATCGATTGTAGTTTGTAGAACACAGTTTCCCTAAAATTCAGCAGACTCTGTCCCTAACAGGATTGAGAAGAGATCGTAGATCAGGATTGAGTGCAGATTCACCCCACCCCCCACACAGCAATATCGATTGTAGTTTGTAGAAGACACTGACCCTATATAATTCAGCAGACTCTATCCCTAAAATGCCTACAACTCGCCCTGCCTAAACACTCCGACCTGTCCCTCAATTCTATCCGGACACAAATGGTTTTTTCCTGCCTATCTTTCCCTAATCAGCAGCCAGCACGTTGATGTGTGCTCTGTCCCTGAATCTAAGCAGCATAATGACGCCGCTGCGGCTGCCTCGAACTTATAAAGACTTGGTCACATGCTTCAGACGGCCAATCACAGCTACTGAGACATTTGCAGGCATGGCTGGGATGGCTTAAGGCACACCAGTTAAACGATTGTTGATTGGCTGTTGAAAGCCCGCCATGAAAAGAGCGCCAAAGCATGCAAAACCCGGAAATAAAACGACCGAACACGGATTTTTACCCGAACATACAGTAAAGTGTCCGTGTCCGTGTTCGGGTACAAAAAATCCAATTATTCGGTACGAACACGAATAATACAGTCCGTGTTCGCTCAACACTAGTCACTATCAATTTATCCATGTTAGGGAACCTGTTAGAAAAACAGGTCCGTACATGGTGGGACATCAGCACTTTCGAGAGGTATATAAAAGAAAAAATCATCATGAGGAGCCTAAGATGGGAAGTGGCCCCCCAGGATGGTTTAAATGATGATGTGTCTCAAACTGAATGGTTAGAGTTTTTTAATAATATGGGAATAAAACTACAGGAATTGGTATTGGATAGGAAAAAGAAAAAAATGACGATACTTGAAAAAAAGATAGCTGATTTACAACTTTTACTGGATCGAGAAAAAGATAATCCTTTGGTGGTCAAATTCAATGCAGACACCAAAAAAAGATTAGAAAAAGTAGATAGAGATACTCTCAAAAAGAAAGTCAAAAAATTCCACAGGGATACTAGGGATTTCCAGAATAACCAGGTCTATTTATGGCAGGTTGCTGGAACATCTAGTGAATCCTCCCAACCTAATATTGAGGAGATTCAAAACATACAACCAACAAACTCATACCCCAACACTCCTCTTACGAATAATAAACCCAAGAGAGGGAAAAATAAAAAAGGAGCAGGTGTATCTCGCCCCCAACAGGGAGCTGAGGGTCCTTCAAACCAGCAGTTAGCGGGTCCTGCCCCAGCCCAGGTTTATCAGCATCCAAATAAGAGGATTAATAATAAAAACAATAATAACAACAATAAGAATGATGGGGGGAGAAATGGGTACCAATCTTATGATTCTCCGAGGGTGGCCACATTTAACAGATTTGAGCCTCTTGACTCACAATGTTGGACACCAACACCGCGGCATCCTTTTTTATGGAGGGGCCCCTAGAGGGAGAGGTGCTCGGAGGGGAGGGAGACCTTGGAGGGGCAGGCCCTCGGATCTCCCCTACAATCATATGAGCAATTGGAACCAGGATCCTCAGTGGAACCAGACAACTCAAGGACAAAGGCCACAGACCAACCACCGGCAAGAGGATGTCGAGGGGGGAAACGACTCCAAAAAAAGAAGGAGGGAGGCCGATTAGAAGGGATTTATAATTTGGCCGGCATTTCCCTTAGTAGCAAAGAGATTAACATTCTCAATGCTGGTTTGAAGTGTGCGGCCAAAAAGCCAGTTAACAAATTTAACGTGTACATGGATATACATAAGTATATTCGGAAGATCAATCTGAAAAGATATTTTCTGAATACCTACCAGGGGAAAAATCGCAATACACATAACAAATCCTCAGAGGTAGTTGGGAAAGAGAGTGGATTGAGAAATAAGTCTTTACTCAACCCTCCGCAACCCGCCAACCAGTGTGTTGAAGTTTTCAAACAACTTGTCATTAAGGATTTGGAATCAATTAACCCCAGGAAAGGTATTAATCCAAGACACGTACAAGATGGTCTGATTGCCTTGGAAAAAAGGAAGGATGTTGTGATTCGCCCTGCTGATAAGGGTGGAGGGGTAGTCATTTTAGACAAGTCCTTCTATGATCAACAACTGGCTTCAATGTTAGCGGATGATGCGACCTATGACCTCTTGGATGGGGATCCCACCAAGAGGTTTCGTAGGGAATTGGACGACCTGGTGGATTTTGGATATTATAATCGTATATTAGGCGAAAAAAAGGGCAAAGAAGCCAGTTGGGACTTTAAATTGAGGTGTGGTCAAACATGATTAGAAACATTGATAGATAATGACAAAGACCAGCAGAAAGTAATAAACGCTATTTTATTGAACTGTCTATGGACCAAAATACGGGTAACCAAGTTGCTCACTGTAGCCACATATCCCATGGTAATGGAGTATACATGAGTAAGACAAAATGGGGGGCTTAATGGTACACGACAGGAATACATGATAATGCGTTATTCTCCTGGTACATACAAAATATTAAAAATTGTAAACAAAGGTCTGAGGTACATAATGTAATAACTTGTGATGGATAAAATAGCCTGTATGCAGCTCGACGCGTTTCGTGACTTAGTCACTTCTTCAGGAGCAAGGCAGGGTACAAGTATCTATAGAGAAATAATACACATAATAAGTAATAATATGAATGGTATGTAGATAAACCTCACACAAATTATGGGAGGTATAGCTTACAGTGTGCTGGTATGAAGTCCAAAGGAATGGATCCCAACCGGGAACTGAGGGAACGATGCCCACAGGCATCAGGCAGGTATAGGAACATAGAGGTGTTTAATGTGAATGGCTCCATAGAGGGATCACCGACAGCCACAATAAAGCACAGCAGCAGGAAATCTGCAAGGGTACAGGGGTAATAAATGTCTGTATACATAGTAGATATTATAAGAGTGGTAACAATTAGGGCATGGGCTGATGGTGAGAGCCAGAGAAATTAAAGGACCAAGGGGGTGATAAAGATAGAATAGGAAGTGAAGTAAAAAAGGAGCCAGAGCTCAAGTGTAGGTAATGACCCCAATAAATAAAGATGAGTAGAAAGTGTAGAGCAACATAAAGCATGAGGTGACTAGTACCGTGAGATAAGGGTGAGTGTGCTTCGGAATGAAGAGTGACCACAAGGAAGACCCAAAATGCCAAGTAGTTGATAAAAAATGAAAAGTACATGTGAATACTATGTGACAATGGGGAAAGTAGGGCATAGAAGGAAGTGAATACCTGGAATGGTGCCAGAGTGGGGATCGTCCCCAGCGTCACGCAACTGCACATACACAGGGAAGCCGCCGGAGTGACAAAAGCCGCCACGGCAGCCTCCATATATGCGCAGGATGGAAAATCACATGGCGGGGCACGGACGCTCAGAAATGACGTCACATCCCGCACGGAAAGCGTGGCGCCGATGTGCTGCGGCCGCCACCCGCCCTCCAGTCTAACCCCGCCCACATGGGTAGGGGGAAGAAGGGGAGTGACAGGGGGAGGAAGGAACACATCGCAGTTCCCGGGAAGGAAACAACCCCGGGACAAAGCCAGCAAACTGTAATGTGAATCGTATCAACACAGTAATTTAAAGAATATATATGCTGAGAATGAAGTCAGCCAGATGTGAACAAAAAACACATAATAACACATGATGTTTATACAGCATTGAAATAAGCATATAGTAATGGTAGAATAGAAATAAAATTAACATTGTAGAGTTTGAACCGCACCTCCATCCCTAAATCTATACAAAAAGGGGAGGGGGAATTTGGGACTTTATATGAGACTCCGGACCAGTGGAGTCTCCATCCCTGTTGCATTCAGCGAAAAAAAGGGCAAAGAAGCCAGTTGGGACTTTAAATTGAGGTGTGGTCAAACATGATTAGAAACATTGATAGATAATGACAAAGACCAGCAGAAAGTAATAAACGCTATTTTATTGAACTGTCTATGGACCAAAATACGGGTAACCAAGTTGCTCACTGTAGCCACATATCCCATGGTAATGGAGTATACATGAGTAAGACAAAATGGGGGGCTTAATGGTACACGACAGGAATACATGATAATGCGTTATTCTCCTGGTACATACAAAATATTAAAAATTGTAAACAAAGGTCTGAGGTACATAATGTAATAACTTGTGATGGATAAAATAGCCTGTATGCAGCTCGACGCGTTTCGTGACTTAGTCACTTCTTCAGGAGCAAGGCAGGGTACAAGTATCTATAGAGAAATAATACACATAATAAGTAATAATATGAATGGTATGTAGATAAACCTCACACAAATTATGGGAGGTATAGCTTACAGTGTGCTGGTATGAAGTCCAAAGGAATGGATCCCAACCGGGAACTGAGGGAACGATGCCCACAGGCATCAGGCAGGTATAGGAACATAGAGGTGTTTAATGTGAATGGCTCCATAGAGGGATCACCGACAGCCACAATAAAGCACAGCAGCAGGAAATCTGCAAGGGTACAGGGGTAATAAATGTCTGTATACATAGTAGATATTATAAGAGTGGTAACAATTAGGGCATGGGCTGATGGTGAGAGCCAGAGAAATTAAAGGACCAAGGGGGTGATAAAGATAGAATAGGAAGTGAAGTAAAAAAGGAGCCAGAGCTCAAGTGTAGGTAATGACCCCAATAAATAAAGATGAGTAGAAAGTGTAGAGCAACATAAAGCATGAGGTGACTAGTACCGTGAGATAAGGGTGAGTGTGCTTCGGAATGAAGAGTGACCACAAGGAAGACCCAAAATGCCAAGTAGTTGATAAAAAATGAAAAGTACATGTGAATACTATGTGACAATGGGGAAAGTAGGGCATAGAAGGAAGTGAATACCTGGAATGGTGCCAGAGTGGGGATCGTCCCCAGCGTCACGCAACTGCACATACACAGGGAAGCCGCCGTATGTTCCTATACCTGCCTGATGCCTGTGGGCATCGTTCCCTCAGTTCCCGGTTGGGATCCATTCCTTTGGACTTCATACCAGCACACTGTAAGCTATACCTCCCATAATTTGTGTGAGGTTTATCTACATACCATTCATATTATTACTTATTATGTGTATTATTTCTCTATAGATACTTGTACCCTGCCTTGCTCCTGAAGAAGTGACTAAGTCACGAAACGCGTCGAGCTGCATACAGGCTATTTTATCCATCACAAGTTATTACATTATGTACCTCAGACCTTTGTTTACAATTTTTAATATTTTGTATGTACCAGGAGAATAACGCATTATCATGTATTCCTGTCGTGTACCATTAAGCCCCCCATTTTGTCTTACTCATGTATACTCCATTACCATGGGATATGTGGCTACAGTGAGCAACTTGGTTACCCGTATTTTGGTCCATAGACAGTTCAATAAAATAGCGTTTATTACTTTCTGCTGGTCTTTGTCATTATCTATCAATGTTTCTAATCATGTTTGACCACACCTCAATTTAAAGTCCCAACTGGCTTCTTTGCCCTTTTTTTCGCTGAATGCAACAGGGATGGAGACTCCACTGGTCCGGAGTCTCATATAAAGTCCCAAATTCCCCCTCCCCTTTTTGTATAGATTTAGGGATGGAGGTGCGGTTCAAACTCTACAATGTTAATTTTATTTCTATTCTACCATTACTATATGCTTATTTCAATGCTGTATAAACATCATGTGTTATTATGTGTTTTTTGTTCACATCTGGCTGACTTCATTCTCAGCATATATATTCTTTAAATTACTGTGTTGATACGATTCACATTACAGTTTGCTGGCTTTGTCCCGGGGTTGTTTCCTTCCCGGGAACTGCGATGTGTTCCGTCCTCCCCCTGTCACTCCCCTTCTTCCCCCTACCCATGTGGGCGGGGTTAGACTGGAGGGCGGGTGGCGGCCGCAGCACATCGGCGCCACGCTTTCCGTGTGGGATGTGACGTCATTTCTGAGCGTCCGTGCCCCGCCATGTGATTTTCCATCCTGCGCATATATGGAGGCTGCCGTGGCGGCTTCTGTCACTCCGGCGGCTTCCCTGTGTATGTGCAGTTGCGTGACGCTGGGGACGATCCCCACTCTGGCACCATTCCAGGTATTCACTTCCTTCTATGCCCTACTTTCCCCATTGTCACATAGTATTCACATGTACTTTTCATTTTTTATCAACTACTTGGCATTTTGGGTCTTCCTTGTGGTCACTCTTCATTCCGAAGCACACTCACCCTTATCTCACGGTACTAGTCACCTCATGCTTTATGTTGCTCTACACTTTCTACTCATCTTTATTTATTGGGGTCATTACCTACACTTGAGCTCTGGCTCCTTTTTTACTTCACTTCCTATTCTATCTTTATCACCCCCTTGGTCCTTTAATTTCTCTGGCTCTCACCATCAGCCCATGCCCTAATTGTTACCACTCTTATAATATCTACTATGTATACAGACATTTATTACCCCTGTACCCTTGCAGATTTCCTGCTGCTGTGCTTTATTGTGGCTGTCGGTGATCCCTCTATGGAGCCATTCACATTAAACACCTCTATGTTCCTATACCTGCCTGATGCCTGTGGGCATCGTTCCCTCAGTTCCCGGTTGGGATCCATTCCTTTGGACTTCATACCATCACACTGTAAGCTATACCTCCCATAATTTGTGTGAGGTTTATCTACATACCATTCATATTATTACTTATTATGTGTATTATTTCTCTATAGATACTTGTACCCTGCCTTGCTCCTGAAGAAGTGACTAAGTCACGAAACGCGTCGAGCTGCATACAGGCTATTTTATCCAT
This sequence comes from Pelophylax lessonae, assembly GCF_965119305.1. Lineage (NCBI taxonomy): Eukaryota > Metazoa > Chordata > Amphibia > Anura > Ranidae > Pelophylax > Pelophylax lessonae. The sequence continues at coordinate 226,344,385 of NC_138776.1, forward strand.
CACAAGTTATTACATTATGTACCTCAGACCTTTGTTTACAATTTTTAATATTTTGTATGTACCAGGAGAATAACGCATTATCATGTATTCCTGTCGTGTACCATTAAGCCCCCCATTTTGTCTTACTCATGTATACTCCATTACCATGGGATATGTGGCTACAGTGAGCAACTTGGTTACCCGTATTTTGGTCCATAGACAGTTCAATAAAATAGCGTTTATTACTTTCTGCTGGTCTTTGTCATTATCTATCAATGTTTCTAATCATGTTTGACCACACCTCAATTTAAAGTCCCAACTGGCTTCTTTGCCCTTTTTTTCGCTGAATGCAACAGGGATGGAGACTCCACTGGTCCGGAGTCTCATATAAAGTCCCAAATTCCCCCTCCCCTTTTTGTATAGATTTAGGGATGGAGGTGCGGTTCAAACTCTACAATGTTAATTTTATTTCTATTCTACCATTACTATATGCTTATTTCAATGCTGTATAAACATCATGTGTTATTATGTGTTTTTTGTTCACATCTGGCTGACTTCATTCTCAGCATATATATTCTTTAAATTACTGTGTTGATACGATTCACATTACAGTTTGCTGGCTTTGTCCCGGGGTTGTTTCCTTCCCGGGAACTGCGATGTGTTCCGTCCTCCCCCTGTCACTCCCCTTCTTCCCCCTACCCATGTGGGCGGGGTTAGACTGGAGGGCGGGTGGCGGCCGCAGCACATCGGCGCCACGCTTTCCGTGCGGGATGTGACGTCATTTCTGAGCGTCCGTGCCCCGCCATGTGATTTTCCATCCTGCGCATATATGGAGGCTGCCGTGGCGGCTTCTGTCACTCCGGCGGCTTCCCTGTGTATGTGCAGTTGCGTGACGCTGGGGACGATCCCCACTCTGGCACCATTCCAGGTATTCACTTCCTTCTATGCCCTACTTTCCCCATTGTCACATAGTATTCACATGTACTTTTCATTTTTTATCAACTACTTGGCATTTTGGGTCTTCCTTGTGGTCACTCTTCATTCCGAAGCACACTCACCCTTATCTCACGGTACTAGTCACCTCATGCTTTATGTTGCTCTACACTTTCTACTCATCTTTATTTATTGGGGTCATTACCTACAATTGAGCTCTGGCTCCTTTTTTACTTCACTTCCTATTCCATCTTTATCACCCCCTTGGTCCTTTAATTTCTCTGGCTCTCACCATCAGCCCATGCCCTAATTGTTACCACTCTTATAATATCTACTATGTATACAGACATTTATTACCCCTGTACCCTTGCAGATTTCCTGCTGCTGTGCTTTATTGTGGCTGTCGGTGATCCCTCTATGGAGCCATTCACATTAAACACCTCTATGTTCCTATACCTGCCTGATGCCTGTGGGCATCGTTCCCTCAGTTCCCGGTTGGGATCCATTCCTTTGGACTTCATACCAGCACACTGTAAGCTATACCTCCCATAATTTGTGTGAGGTTTATCTACATACCATTCATATTATTACTTATTATGTGTATTATTTCTCTATAGATACTTGTACCCTGCCTTGCTCCTGAAGAAGTGACTAAGTCACGAAACGCGTCGAGCTGCATACAGGCTATTTTATCCATCACAAGTTATTACATTATGTACCTCAGACCTTTGTTTACAATTTTTAATATTTTGTATGTACCAGGAGAATAACGCATTATCATGTATTCCTGTCGTGTACCATTAAGCCCCCCATTTTGTCTTACTCATGTATACTCCATTACCATGGGATATGTGGCTACAGTGAGCAACTTGGTTACCCGTATTTTGGTCCATAGACAGTTCAATAAAATAGCGTTTATTACTTTCTGCTGGTCTTTGTCATTATCTATCAATGTTTCTAATCATGTTTGACCACACCTCAATTTAAAGTCCCAACTGGCTTCTTTGCCCTTTTTTTCGCTGAATGCAACAGGGATGGAGACTCCACTGGTCCGGAGTCTCATATAAAGTCCCAAATTCCCCCTCCCCTTTTTGTATAGATTTAGGGATGGAGGTGCGGTTCAAACTCTACAATGTTAATTTTATTTCTATTCTACCATTACTATATGCTTATTTCAATGCTGTATAAACATCATGTGTTATTATGTGTTTTTTGTTCACATCTGGCTGACTTCATTCTCAGCATATATATTCTTTAAATTACTGTGTTGATACGATTCACATTACAGTTTGCTGGCTTTGTCCCGGGGTTGTTTCCTTCCCGGGAACTGCGATGTGTTCCGTCCTCCCCCTGTCACTCCCCTTCTTCCCCCTACCCATGTGGGCGGGGTTAGACTGGAGGGCGGGTGGCGGCCGCAGCACATCGGCGCCACGCTTTTCGTGCGGGATGTGACGTCATTTCTGAGCGTCCGTGCCCCGCCATGTGATTTTCCATCCTGCGCATATATGGAGGCTGCCGTGGCGGCTTCTGTCACTCCGGCGGCTTCCCTGTGTATGTGCAGTTGCGTGACGCTGGGGACGATCCCCACTCTGGCACCATTCCAGGTATTCACTTCCTTCTATGCCCTACTTTCCCCATTGTCACATAGTATTCACATGTACTTTTCATTTTTTATCAACTACTTGGCATTTTGGGTCTTCCTTGTGGTCACTCTTCATTCCGAAGCACACTCACCCTTATCTCACGGTACTAGTCACCTCATGCTTTATGTTGCTCTACACTTTCTACTCATCTTTATTTATTGGGGTCATTACCTACACTTGAGCTCTGGCTCCTTTTTTACTTCACTTCCTATTCTATCTTTATCACCCCCTTGGTCCTTTAATTTCTCTGGCTCTCACCATCAGCCCATGCCCTAATTGTTACCACTCTTATAATATCTACTATGTATACAGACATTTATTACCCCTGTACCCTTGCAGATTTCCTGCTGCTGTGCTTTATTGTGGCTGTCGGTGATCCCTCTATGGAGCCATTCACATTAAACACCTCTATGTTCCTATACCTGCCTGATGCCTGTGGGCATCGTTCCCTCAGTTCCCGGTTGGGATCCATTCCTTTGGACTTCATACCAGCACACTGTAAGCTATACCTCCCATAATTTGTGTGAGGTTTATCTACATACCATTCATATTATTACTTATTATGTGTATTATTTCTCTATAGATACTTGTACCCTGCCTTGCTCCTGAAGAAGTGACTAAGTCACGAAACGCGTCGAGCTGCATACAGGCTATTTTATCCATCACAAGTTATTACATTATGTACCTCAGACCTTTGTTTACAATTTTTAATATTTTGTATGTACCAGGAGAATAACGCATTATCATGTATTCCTGTCGTGTACCATTAAGCCCCCCATTTTGTCTTACTCATGTATACTCCATTACCATGGGATATGTGGCTACAGTGAGCAACTTGGTTACCCGTATTTTGGTCCATAGACAGTTCAATAAAATAGCGTTTATTACTTTCTGCTGGTCTTTGTCATTATCTATCAATGTTTCTAATCATGTTTGACCACACCTCAATTTAAAGTCCCAACTGGCTTCTTTGCCCTTTTTTTCGCTGAATGCAACAGGGATGGAGACTCCACTGGTCCGGAGTCTCATATAAAGTCCCAAATTCCCCCTCCCCTTTTTGTATAGATTTAGGGATGGAGGTGCGGTTCAAACTCTACAATGTTAATTTTATTTCTATTCTACCATTACTATATGCTTATTTCAATGCTGTATAAACATCATGTGTTATTATGTGTTTTTTGTTCACATCTGGCTGACTTCATTCTCAGCATATATATTCTTTAAATTACTGTGTTGATACGATTCACATTACAGTTTGCTGGCTTTGTCCCGGGGTTGTTTCCTTCCCGGGAACTGCGATGTGTTCCGTCCTCCCCCTGTCACTCCCCTTCTTCCCCCTACCCATGTGGGCGGGGTTAGACTGGAGGGCGGGTGGCGGCCGCAGCACATCGGCGCCACGCTTTTCGTGCGGGATGTGACGTCATTTCTGAGCGTCCGTGCCCCGCCATGTGATTTTCCATCCTGCGCATATATGGAGGCTGCCGTGGCGGCTTCTGTCACTCCGGCGGCTTCCCTGTGTATGTGCAGTTGCGTGACGCTGGGGACGATCCCCACTCTGGCACCATTCCAGGTATTCACTTCCTTCTATGCCCTACTTTCCCCATTGTCACATAGTATTCACATGTACTTTTCATTTTTTATCAACTACTTGGCATTTTGGGTCTTCCTTGTGGTCACTCTTCATTCCGAAGCACACTCACCCTTATCTCACGGTACTAGTCACCTCATGCTTTATGTTGCTCTACACTTTCTACTCATCTTTATTTATTGGGGTCATTACCTACACTTGAGCTCTGGCTCCTTTTTTACTTCACTTCCTATTCTATCTTTATCACCCCCTTGGTCCTTTAATTTCTCTGGCTCTCACCATCAGCCCATGCCCTAATTGTTACCACTCTTATAATATCTACTATGTATACAGACATTTATTACCCCTGTACCCTTGCAGATTTCCTGCTGCTGTGCTTTATTGTGGCTGTCGGTGATCCCTCTATGGAGCCATTCACATTAAACACCTCTATGTTCCTATACCTGCCTGATGCCTGTGGGCATCGTTCCCTCAGTTCCCGGTTGGGATCCATTCCTTTGGACTTCATACCAGCACACTGTAAGCTATACCTCCCATAATTTGTGTGAGGTTTATCTACATACCATTCATATTATTACTTATTATGTGTATTATTTCTCTATAGATACTTGTACCCTGCCTTGCTCCTGAAGAAGTGACTAAGTCACGAAACGCGTCGAGCTGCATACAGGCTATTTTATCCATCACAAGTTATTACATTATGTACCTCAGACCTTTGTTTACAATTTTTAATATTTTGTATGTACCAGGAGAATAACGCATTATCATGTATTCCTGTCGTGTACCATTAAGCCCCCCATTTTGTCTTACTCATGTATACTCCATTACCATGGGATATGTGGCTACAGTGAGCAACTTGGTTACCCGTATTTTGGTCCATAGACAGTTCAATAAAATAGCGTTTATTACTTTCTGCTGGTCTTTGTCATTATCTATCAATGTTTCTAATCATGTTTGACCACACCTCAATTTAAAGTCCCAACTGGCTTCTTTGCCCTTTTTTTCGCTGAATGCAACAGGGATGGAGACTCCACTGGTCCGGAGTCTCATATAAAGTCCCAAATTCCCCCTCCCCTTTTTGTATAGATTTAGGGATGGAGGTGCGGTTCAAACTCTACAATGTTAATTTTATTTCTATTCTACCATTACTATATGCTTATTTCAATGCTGTATAAACATCATGTGTTATTATGTTGTTTTTTGTTCACATCTGGCTGACTTCATTCTCAGCATATATATTCTTTAAATTACTGTGTTGATATGATTCACATTACAGTTTGCTGGCTTTGTCCCGGGGTTGTTTCCTTCCCGGGAACTGCGATGTGTTCCGTCCTCCCCCTGTCACTCCCCTTCTTCCCCCTACCCATGTGGGCGGGGTTAGACTGGAGGGCGGGTGGCGGCCGCAGCACATCGGCGCCACGCTTTCCGTGCGGGATGTGACGTCATTTCTGAGCGTCCGTGCCCCGCCATGTGATTTTCCATCCTGCGCATATATGGAGGCTGCCGTGGCGGCTTCTGTCACTCCGGCGGCTTCCCTGTGTATGTGCAGTTGCGTGACGCTGGGGACGATCCCCACTCTGGCACCATTCCAGGTATTCACTTCCTTCTATGCCCTACTTTCCCCATTGTCACATAGTATTCACATGTACTTTTCATTTTTTATCAACTACTTGGCATTTTGGGTCTTCCTTGTGGTCACTCTTCATTCCGAAGCACACTCACCCTTATCTCACGGTACTAGTCACCTCATGCTTTATGTTGCTCTACACTTTCTACTCATCTTTATTTATTGGGGTCATTACCTACACTTGAGCTCTGGCTCCTTTTTTACTTCACTTCCTATTCTATCTTTATCACCCCCTTGGTCCTTTAATTTCTCTGGCTCTCACCATCAGCCCATGCCCTAATTGTTACCACTCTTATAATATCTACTATGTATACAGACATTTATTACCCCTGTACCCTTTCAGATTTCCTGCTGCTGTGCTTTATTGTGGCTGTCGGTGATCCCTCTATGGAGCCATTCACATTAAACACCTCTATGTTCCTATACCTGCCTGATGCCTGTGGGCATCGTTCCCTCAGTTCCCGGTTGGGATCCATTCCTTTGGACTTCATACCAGCACACTGTAAGCTATACCTCCCATAATTTGTGTGAGGTTTATCTACATACCATTCATATTATTACTTATTATGTGTATTATTTCTCTATAGATACTTGTACCATGCCTTGCTCCTGAAGAAGTGACTAAGTCACGAAACGCGTCGAGCTGCATACAGGCTATTTTATCCATCACAAGTTATTACATTATGTACCTCAGACCTTTGTTTACAATTTTTAATATTTTGTATGTACCAGGAGAATAACGCATTATCATGTATTCCTGTCGTGTACCATTAAGCCCCCCATTTTGTCTTACTCATGTATACTCCATTACCATGGGATATGTGGCTACAGTGAGCAACTTGGTTACCCGTATTTTGGTCCATAGACAGTTCAATAAAATAGCGTTTATTACTTTCTGCTGGTCTTTGTCATTATCTATCAATGTTTCTAATCATGTTTGACCACACCTCAATTTAAAGTCCCAACTGGCTTCTTTGCCCTTTTTTTCGCTGAATGCAACAGGGATGGAGACTCCACTGGTCCGGAGTCTCATATAAAGTCCCAAATTCCCCCTCCCCTTTTTGTATAGATTTAGGGATGGAGGTGCGGTTCAAACTCTACAATGTTAATTTTATTTCTATTCTACCATTACTATATGCTTATTTCAATGCTGTATAAACATCATGTGTTATTATGTGTTTTTTGTTCACATCTGGCTGACTTCATTCTCAGCATATATATTCTTTAAATTACTGTGTTGATACGATTCACATTACAGTTTGCTGGCTTTGTCCCGGGGTTGTTTCCTTCCCGGGAACTGCGATGTGTTCCGTCCTCCCCCTGTCACTCCCCTTCTTCCCCCTACCCATGTGGGCGGGGTTAGACTGGAGGGCGGGTGGCGGCCGCAGCACATCGGCGCCACGCTTTCCGTGCGGGATGTGACGTCATTTCTGAGCGTCCGTGCCCCGCCATGTGATTTTCCATCCTGCGCATATATGGAGGCTGCCGTGGCGGCTTCTGTCACTCCGGCGGCTTCCCTGTGTATGTGCAGTTGCGTGACGCTGGGGACGATCCCCACTCTGGCACCATTCCAGGTATTCACTTCCTTCTATGCCCTACTTTCCCCATTGTCACATAGTATTCACATGTACTTTTCATTTTTTATCAACTACTTGGCATTTTGGGTCTTCCTTGTGGTCACTCTTCATTCCGAAGCACACTCACCCTTATCTCACGGTACTAGTCACCTCATGCTTTATGTTGCTCTACACTTTCTACTCATCTTTATTTATTGGGGTCATTACCTACACTTGAGCTCTGGCTCCTTTTTTACTTCACTTCCTATTCTATCTTTATCACCCCCTTGGTCCTTTAATTTCTCTGGCTCTCACCATCAGCCCATGCCCTAATTGTTACCACTCTTATAATATCTACTATGTATACAGACATTTATTACCCCTGTACCCTTGCAGATTTCCTGCTGCTGTGCTTTATTGTGGCTGTCGGTGATCCCTCTATGGAGCCATTCACATTAAACACCTCTATGTTCCTATACCTGCCTGATGCCTGTGGGCATCGTTCCCTCAGTTCCCGGTTGGGATCCATTCCTTTGGACTTCATACCAGCACACTGTAAGCTATACCTCCCATAATTTGTGTGAGGTTTATCTACATACCATTCATATTATTACTTATTATGTGTATTATTTCTCTATAGATACTTGTACCCTGCCTTGCTCCTGAAGAAGTGACTAAGTCACGAAACGCGTCGAGCTGCATACAGGCTATTTTATCCATCACAAGTTATTACATTATGTACCTCAGACCTTTGTTTACAATTTTTAATATTTTGTATGTACCAGGAGAATAACGCATTATCATGTATTCCTGTTGTGTACCATTAAGCCCCCCATTTTGTCTTACTCATGTATACTCCATTACCATGGGATATGTGGCTACAGTGAGCAACTTGGTTACCCGTATTTTGGTCCATAGACAGTTCAATAAAATAGCGTTTATTACTTTCTGCTGGTCTTTGTCATTATCTATCAATGTTTCTAATCATGTTTGACCACACCTCAATTTAAAGTCCCAACTGGCTTCTTTGCCCTTTTTTTCGCTGAATGCGACAGGGATGGAGACTCCACTGGTCCGGAGTCTCATATAAAGTCCCAAATTCCCCCTCCCCTTTTTGTATAATCGTATATTATCCAAAAAGGAAAAGAGGTACTTGAAGCCTAGCTTTAATCGTATACCCACTATATACACCCTCCCAAAAGTCCATAAGGACCAGGTAAATCCACCAGCGCGTCCGATTGTAAATAGCATCAATTCTGTCACGTCAAGAGTGGGGGAATACTTGGACACCTTCCTCCAGGATAGTGTCATTCAAACTAAATCATATTTGAAAGACACTAAGGATTTTCTCTTGGCACTTAACGATATCAACAATTTGGGTGCACAGGAAGTCTTTTTGGTGACAGCTGACGTATCGTCACTGTATACTATTATACAGCATGACGATGCTCAGTTAACCCTAAATTGGGCCCTTGCACAAAGAGATGACATCCCAGGTGCTCAGAAGAGGTTCCTAGGCCGGGTTTTATGCTACTGCCTCTCCCATAATTACTTTTGGTATGGGAGTAGATTTTACATACAAAAAAGAGGCGTAGCTATGGGGGCAAAATATGCTCCCAGCCTAGCGAACCTCTTCATGAGCAAGTGGGAGGACAGATACATCTATGCAGGCCGTAGAAAGGAATTGGTATTATACCGTCGGTATATAGATGATCTGTTTTTTATATGGGCTGGATCTGAGGCATCCCTCATGTCCTTTGCAGATCATCTGAATACCAACTCCAATAATATTAAATTGGAGTACTGTTGGAGTACAGAAAGTGTGCACTACCTTGACGTAGAGGTTATGATCCAACAGGGGCAGGTGACTACCAAAGCCTATTTCAAGCCCACTGATAGAAATGGCTATCTCCCAATGTTCAGTGGGCACCACCCCCTATGGCTCAGGAACATACCCAAGGGGCAGTTCCTGAGGATACGCAGGAACTGTTCCAGGGATTCTGATTTCCTTAGCCAGTCAAAAATCATCAAGGACCGTTTCCTTGAGAAGGGTTATGACGGTTTGAGGCTGGAAAGAACTATACAAGAAACCAGCAAGTTGTCACAAACTATGTGCCTACAGGGACGGACCACCTCCAAAAGTTTGAATCATGAATGGGGTTTCATAACCGACTATCATGAGCAATTTAGGGAGGTTGAGGAAATCTTTCATAAACATTGGAGAATTTTGACGATGGATAAAGTTTTGGGGGCTGTCATTCCTCCCAAACCTGCCTTTATCTATAGAAAATGTCCGTCTTATGGTGATCGGGTCGTCAAAAAGGTATTAGATCCACCAAAAAAGCCTACCATGTTTTGGGACAGAAATGGCTTCTTTTCATGCCGTAGGTGTATTTCCTGTAGACAGGTTACAGATAGACAAAGAGGCAAAACTTCCTTCACTTCTAGCGGGAATGGCAGAACTTTTGAAATTAAAAAATTAATTACGTGCCAGTCCACCCATGTGGTATATGGTCTAGAATGCCCTTGTGGGAAGTTGTACATCGGACGGACCAAGAGGACCCTTTCAAAGAGAGTATCTGAACATATTGCTAATATTAAAAAAGGGATGTAAAGATCACAGCGTCCCTCTACATTTCAGACGGAAACACAATAGGGATCCGTCGGGGCTGAAATTTTGGGGTATAGACAAGATTGATGCCACTTGGAGAGGTTCAAATATGATGAGGGAATTGTCCAAGAGGGAAACTTATTGGATATACCTCACCGATTGTTTATATCCCAAAGGTCTTAATGTAGAATTAGATGTGAACTGTTTTATTAGCAATTATTAATTTTCATTTTATTTTAATGAAATTTAGTTTATGTGATTTGGTATACAGCTATTGAGAATCTTTTTCCTATTACTTCCTGTTTTGGTTTTTACTTATATATGGAGTGTTTTATATATAAATTTTATATGAGGATCTAAAGGCCTCTTGTACATTATACAGTAATAATATGTACTTTTAGAAGAAGATATAATTTTAATTAGTCGATATTATGGTGGTTTGTATCTACTTTGGTACCCTGCCCCGTTTATCGATTTAATACATTATAAATCTGTGGGATCCCCATACACTTTTGTCTGTTGCTGGTGTAGTGGGGATCGGCATAGGTTTGCGGCATTGCATAAGTCCAGCCATGGGCCTAGGAGGCTAATGCATGGATTAATGTTCACTTTGTGAAATAATATCATAAGTGGTCTACGAATATTGATAAAAGTTTATATTGTGAAAACAAGAGGAGATGACCGATGGTTTTGCGGCTGTCAAGAGATCTCTAACATATATCAGTATTGATTTGACCAAGTCGGGGTGTATGCTGACATTTCTTCTCCAGTGTGACAATGTATGTCTACATAGGGGAAGTTAGCAACGATCAGATTGTGAATAGTTTATATTCCAACGTCCTCTGCATGTCAATGATCTCCTGGGAACCAGCACACTGTCCCTATTGGCGATCGGCATGTTCGCATGATTGATTAACCACTAAGGGTTAAGTGTAGCGGCGAGGAGGGAGATAAATAGCTGGGGTGATTTGCATGCTCACGCCCTCAGTTGAAGTCAGCCAATGACGAAACGCGTCAGGGCGTGAGCACGCTATCACCCCAACCACTACGTGCTGTCGGCGAGGCGAAGGCGGAAGTTGCCGAACGCCGATGATTGCTACCTAGTGTCCGGAATACGGCGGAGCTGATTCAGGTGGACGAGATAGCGAGATTGTCCGAGGAGCAGCGGCGGTGTCTAGATCCAGTACTCCGGGGACGGTACGACACTGGTGAGCCATTGGTCGCATAACTAACTGGTCATCTCCACTCGTTTATATGCCTGATATTTGTATTGAACATGTGAGTGTAATGTGAGGGGATGGGGCTTGGTTTTACAATAAAGTGTTTTAGAACTACTGCCCTACGAGCGTTTTCCCTTTCATACATATGTGATGCTGCTCTGAGTGTTCCAGTCTTCTGTGAGCCTTCCTGAGTGTGATCCTTCTGAGCACCTGCCAGTGCTTATTATTCTGTGGAGTGATCCCGGATTCATATGGATATTTTGAAGGCTCAGTGTTTTCAGGCATTCGGTGAGTGTTGACTGCCTAAAGGGTCACACGGTGTGGTGGAAGTTTGTCATCCATTATCTTTTCACTTCATGGTGACGGGTCATCCCTTTTGATTTGTCAAGATGGACTTTTATTATTAGCACATCTTTCTCACCTGATTGTCTGATTGTGCACATATTGTATATGTATGCATTTATTTTAAGCGCTGCTTATGTGATACTTCCTTGTCCTGGACCTTGAGGATATTCACATCTTTTTATCAAATTTGTATTTATCTAAGCAGCTGCTAGATATTGCCATTTATTGCATTTACATAGTTTAGCAAGTCCACATCCTCCTACCAGCGCAGGGTGATAGAGATATTGGGCTTTTGGTTTTATATTCTCTGTCTTTTGGTTTTACAGTGTGAGATACACCGTTTTTTATCCTTTTTTCTATTCCGCTATTCAATATACACCCTTTTGGGGTAAAAAACATTAAATTGCGGCATAGTTTGCATATTTGACTGTGAGATAAACCTGTGCGATACTGTTGTTGTTTTGTTCCGCTATTCAATAAACACCTTTCTAGGGCAAGATCATAAATTACAGAAATATGAGGAGACCGTCAAATAGGGGCCGTGGCCTGGGTCGTGGTACTGCTGGTAGAGCTCCTGTTGCAAGGAGAGGACATGGTCGATCTGTGCCAGCTACACGCACAAGTGAAACACCTTCCTCAAGTGTGAGTAGGCGACAGAACCTGCAGCAGTATTTGGTAGGGCATCATGCGCCTCTAGAAGTGATGAGGCCAGAAGAAGTACAGGCGATAGTAGATTGGGTTGCTGACAGTGCCTCCAGTTCCTTCACATTGTCTCCCACCCAGTCTACTGCAGAAAGGTCAGAGTTGGCACCTGCAGCCAATGTCCAACCGTCTTTCATCTCACCCCCTTGCAAATCAGGCAAGCAGTCTGAGCCCCAAGTCATGCAGCAGTCTCTTCTTCTTTTTGATGACTCTGTCAGCAGGGTTTCCCAGGGCCATCCACCTAGCCCTGCCCCAGAAGTGGAAGAGATTGAGTGCAGCGATGCCCAACCACTTATTTCTCAATATGAGTACATGGAAGGACCATCGCAGCATGTCTCCGATTATGACGAAACGCAGGTGCTGTAATGTTCTGGTACCTTTGGTACCCTAATTCCACTTTTCCTAAGTGTATGCGCCCCACCATTCTCTTTTGGTAAGGTGCGCATACACCTTTAAGACCGATGCTGTCATCACTGAGCGCCGCTGGAGCGGCTATTTCAACCTCCGGCGGTCTCACTCACATGTTCGTTCAACGCCGCATAATCTGCCTTGAAGCTCTCATGCTTGCAAGCATACCTCGCTATCAGAACCACGCTGCTGATCCCTGTATCCCGTTACCAGATCATCCGCTCTTGCCGAACCTCTCCTCTACTACATTGCTACTAGTGATAAGTACCCCACAGGGGAAACCTCTATAACCTTCATACTAAAGCTTACACTATCTAGCTCTGCATACTAAGGACTATTACTACATCTGCACTAAGATTGCTAGCTCTTGAGCCTAATACCATCTGCTCTTGCACTGGGTTGGTCTATCCTGTATGTTCACCTGCTACTCTATCATCTGCTACCATACATGATTGCTAAACCTATCTGCATCCCATCTGCTACTATCTTACTTTCAAGAACATTCCTTTCAAGTGTCTGTCATCTACCATCTCTACCCAACCTGTCTCTTCAGCCTATCATCACTATATTACTATACATATAAGTCACTCTAGGAACATCTTATTGAGTGTGTGTATTTACTTACTGAATTGAGACTATCCACACATGATGAGTCTTGGGAGTTGGGATTGGTGTCTCAGCGTTTCTCTACATGACTACTGAAGTGAAATATTTCTGCAGCTGTAAATCCACATTATACATAAAACGCAGGAGCGTTACAGGTGCCAACTGCTGCGGCATTCAGAATTGTGGAGACCGACAAGGAGGGCAGGGGTGAAGACTGGGTGGAAGATGATTTGGAGGATGATGAGGTCTTCGACCCCTGCTGATCCCTGTATCCCGTTACCAGATCATCCGCTCTTGCCGAACCTCTCCTCTACTACATTGCTACTAGTGATAAGTACCCCACAGGGGAAACCTCTATAACCTTCATACTAAAGCTTACACTATCTAGCTCTGCATATTAAGGACTATTACTACATCTGCACTATGATTGCTAGCTCTTGAGCCTAATACCATCTGCTCTTGCACTGGGTTGGTCTATCCTGTATGTTCACCTGCTACTCTATCATCTGCTACCATACATTATTGCTAAACCTATCTGCATCCCATCTGCTACTATCTTACTTTCAAGAACATTCCTTTCAAGTGTCTGTCATCTACCATCTCTACCCAACCTGTCTCTTCAGCCTATCATCACTATATTACTATACATATAAGTCACTCTAGGAACATCTTATTGAGTGTGTGTATTTACTTGCTGAATTGAGACTATCCACACATGATGAGTCTTGGGAGTTGGGATTGGTGTCTCAGCGTTTCTCTACATGACTACTGAAGTGAAATATTTCTGCAGCTGTAAATCCACATTATACATAAAACGCAGGAGCGTTACAGGTGCCAACTGCTGCGGCATTCAGAATTGTGGAGACTGACAAGGAGGGCAGGGGTGAAGACTGGGTGGAAGATGATGTGGAGGACGATGAGGTCTTCGACCCCACATGGAATGAAGGTCATGCAGGTGACCTGAGTAGTTTGGAGGAAGAGGCGGTGGTCGCACAGAGCCACCAGCACAGCAGAAGAGGGAGCAGGGTGCAGAAGCGGAGCGGCCGTGCCCTAGACACTACGCCTGCTACTGCCCAACGCAGCAAGGGAACGAGCGCACCAAAGCCAGCTCAAAGGAGTTCTCTAGCGTGGAAGTTCTTCAGAAAATGTGCTGATGACAGGACACGAGTGGTTTGCACCCTGTGCAATCAGAGCCTGAAGCGAGGCATAAACCTTCTCAACCTGAGCACAACCTGCATGATCAGGCATCTAAGTGCAAAGCACGAGCTGCAGTGGAGTAGACACCTTCAAAACCAAGAAAGGTCTCTGGCTCCTCCTGCTTCCTCTTCTGCTGCAGTCTCGGCCTCTCCATCCACATCTGTAGTGATACCGGCACCTGCCACCCCGCAAACAGACGATCTGTCAGCAACACCACCACCTGGGTCACCAACCATCTCCACAATGTCCCGTGGAAGCGTTCAGCTTTCCATCTCCCAAACACTTCAGAGGAAGAGGAAGTACCCCCCTACCCACCCGCGATCCCTTGCCCTGAATGCCAACATTTCAAAATTCTTGGCCTTTGAAATGCTGTCATTCCGTCTGGTGGAGACGCACAGTTTTAAAAGCCTTATGACGGTGGCTGTCCCACAGTACGTCGTGCCCAGCCGCCACTACTTTTCCAGGCAAGCCATCCCTTCCCTGCACAACCAAGTGGGGGAAAAAATCAGGTGTGCACTGCGCAACGCCATCTGTGCCAAGGTCCACCTAACTACCGATACGTGGACCAGTAAGCACGGTCAGGGGCGTTATATCTCCATAACGGCACACTGGGTAAATGCAGTGGCGGATGGGCCTGAGGCGGATAGCAATTTGGCGCATGTCCTTCCACCACCGAGGATTGCAGGGCGCTTACGTTTGCCTCCTGTTCCTAACTCCTCCTACTCCACTTCCTCGTCCTCTACCGCCTCCTCATCCGGTCAGCGTAACACCTTCACCACCAACTTCAGCACGGCCAGGGGTAAACGACAGCAGGCAGTTTTAAAACTTGCCTGTTTGGGGGAAAATCCACACACCACGCAGGAGTTGTGGAGGAGCATGGGACAGCAGACAAATGAGTGGTTGCTGCCAGCGAGCCTCAAGCCGGGCCTAGTGGTGTGCGATAACGGGCGAAATCTCATAGCAGCTCTGGGCCTAGCCGGTTTGACGCACATCCCTTGCCTGGCGCATGTGCTGAATTTGGTGGTGCAGAAGTTCCTTAAAAATTACCCCGATATGTCAGAGCTGCTGCAGAAAACCCTGCTGTTGCTCGCCTGTCAGCGCTGCAGCGTAACTTCGGCCTTCCCGCTCACCGCCTCATATGTGACGTGCCCACAGGGTGGAACTCCACCTTGCACATGCTGGAAAGACGTGCGAGCAGCAGCAGGCCATAGTGGAGTTTCAGCTGCAGCACGCACGCGTGAGTCGCTCTGCGGAACAGCACCACTTCACCACCAATAACTGGGCCTCCATGCGAGACCTGTGTGCCTTGTTGCGCTGTTTTGAGTACTCCACCAACATGGCCAGTGCCGATGACGCCGTTGTCAGCTTAACTATCCCACTTCTATGCCTCCTTCAAAAAACGATTCGGGCGATGATGGAAGAGGATGTGGCACAGGATGAGGAGGAGGATGAAGAGGTAACATTTCCAAGGCTTTCAGGGCAGTCATTCGCAAGTGGCTCCGAGGGTGGGTTCCTGCACCCACAAACGCCAGGGACACAATTGTCCAGCAGGGGCACTGTTCTGGAGGATGAGGAGGTGGAGGAGGAGATGGAACCATGTTCACAGCAGGGTTGTACCCAGGCCAGCTCATGGCCATCACTGGTGCGTGGCTGGGGGGATACAGAGGACACAGACGATACACCTCCCACAGAGGACAGCCTTTCGTTGCCTCTGGGCAGCCTGGCACACATGAGCGATTACATGCTGCAGTGTCTCCACAACGACCGCCGAGTTGCCCACATTATAACTTGTGCTGATTACTGGGTGGCCATGCTGCTGGATCCCCGTTACAAGGACAACGTACCGTCCTTAATTCACTCACTGGAGCGCGATCGCAAGATGCGCGAGTACAAGCACACGCTGGTAGACGCGATGCTGCTGGCATTCCCACCTGACAGCGGGGCCACAGTGGAAGCACAAGGCCAAGGCAGAGGAGGAGGAGGAAGAGGTCGCCAACGCAACCAGGGCACCGCCAGCACCTCAGAAGGCAGGGTTAGCATGGCCGAAATGTGGAAAAGCTTTGTCAGCATGCCACAACAAACAGCAGCACCAGCAGCTCATATGGAACGTCTTATCAGGAGGCAGCATTTCAGCAACATGGTGGAGCAGTATGTGTGCACACGCCTACATGTAGTGAATGACGGGTCTGCCCCCTTCAACTTCTGGGTCTCCAAATTGGGCACATGGCCTGAGCTTGCCCTTTACGCCTTGGAGGTGCTGGCGTGCCCTGCAGCCAGTGTATTATCTCAATGTGTATTTAGCACGGCTGAGGGCGTTATCACAGACAAGCACAGCCGCCTGTCCAGAGACAATGTGGACAAGCTCACGTTCATTAAAATGAACCAGGCATGGATCCCACAGGACTTTTCCGTACCTTGTGCAAAATAGAGATGGATACCGACCTTACCCAGCCATTGTTCTATTTTTGATCTTTCTCACTCTTTTGGGGTGTACCCTCATTTAAAATGACTGAAAAAAAGCAGTGTTGGCTACCTCGTCCTCCTCCACCGCCGCTTCCACCTACACCGCTCATAGGTGTGCGCAGCCTATTGCATTAGGGTGTGCACCCCATAGTTTAAATACACATGCATGTGTTTGCCTAAATGTATATGGTCCCGGTACATTTCTCTCCCTGCTGGCAAAGTGAAATAGAAGTGTGTGGCACTTCTCTTATGGCAGAGCAGGTCTGAGGGAGATCTTTCCCATCTCCTCACTGGCAAACAGAGTGATAATGCTAATGTGCCCTAGGTGATTAGGGTGTGCCCAGGCACCCTGTGCGCACGCCTATGACACCGCCACATCCACCACCACCTCAACCTCCCTCCTACTCCATATGTTACATAGTTACATAGTTACATAGTTAGTGAGGCTGAAAAAAGACACAAGTCCATCCAGTTCAACCTATGATGTGTGTGTGTGTTTGCTAACCGTACATTGTATACCCCTGTATGTTGTGGTCTTTAAGGTGTCCATCCAATAGTTTTTTGAAACTATCAATGCTCCCTGCTGATACGACTGCTTGTGGAAGAGAATTCCACATCCTTACTACTCTTACAGTGAAGAACCCCTTACGCACTTTAAGGTTAAACCGCCTTTCCTCAAGTTTTAGTGAGTGGCCACGTGTCTTATTGTATTCCCTTACTCTGAATAGTTTGTTCCTTATGCTAGGGTCGCCAGTACAGTATTTGTACATTGATATCATATCCCCCCTCAATCGTCTCTTCTCCAGAGAGAATAAGTTCAGTGCTTGTAGTCTTTCCTCATAGCTGATGTCCTCCATTCCCCTAATTATTTTTGTTGCCCTTCTCTGGACTTTCTCCAGTTCCAGCACATCCTTCCTGAGGACCGGTGCCCAGGACTGGACAGCATACTCCAGATGTGGCCGGACCAGAGTTTTGTAGAGTGGAAGAATAATCTCTTTATTTCTGGAGTGAATCCCCTTTTTTATACAACCCAGTATTCTGTTGGCTTTGCTTGCAGCGGCTTGGCATTGCATGCCACTTCCAAGCCTGTTGTCTACCAGTACCCCCAGGTCCCTTTCCATCCTAGACTCACCCAGAGGTTCCCCCCCTAGTGAGTAGCTTGCTTTCTGGTTACTGGCCCCCAAGTGCATTACTTTACATTTTTCTACATTAAACCTCATCTGCCATGTAGTTGCCCACCCCGTTATTTTGTTCAGGTCTGCTTGCAAGATTTCCACATCCTGCATAGAAGATATTGGCATGCCTAATTTAGTATCATCTGCAAATACTGAGATTGTACTAGATATCCCCTCCTCTAGATCATTTATGAATAAATTAAACAGGATTGGTCCCAGGACAGAACCCTGGGGGACCCCACTTTCCACACCCGCCCACTCAGAGTACTCCCCATTAATCACCACCCTCTGGACTCTCCCCTGGAGCCAGTTCTCTATCCAGGTACTCACCTTATGGTCCATACCTACCTTCCTTAGTTTGTACAGTAAGCGTTTGTGGGGAACGGTGTCAAAGGCCTTTGCAAAGTCCAGATACACCACATCCACAGGCTTACCTTTATCTAAGTGGCAGCTCACTTCATCGTAGAAGGTTAATAGATTGGTTTGGCATGAACGATTTTTCATGAATCCATGCTGATTACTACTTATAATACCGTTTTCATTACTAAAGTCTTGTATGTGGTCCCTTATCATCCCCTCCAAAATTTTGCAGACTACTGATGTTAGGCTGACCGGCCTATAGTTACCCGGGATATATCTCGGCCCCTTTTTAAATATTGGTACCACGTTGGCTTTTTTCCAATCAGCTGGCACCATACCTGTCTGTAAACTATCCTTAAAGATCAAGAATAATGGTCTGGCAATCACCTGGCTGAGCTCATTAAGAACCCTTGGGTGCAAGCCATCCGGTCCCGGGGATTTATTTATGTTAAGTTTCTCTAGTTTAGCTCTAAGTCTATCCTCTGTTAGCCATGGCGGCACTTCCTGAGGTGTATTATTTAGTTCGGCCTTACAAGCTGGGTTCGTGTAGCCCCCCGATTCCTTTGTGAAGACTGAAGAAAAGAAATTATTTAACACTTCCGCCTTTTCTCTGTCCTCTGTGGCCATTTTTCCTTTATCATCTTTTATGGGGCCAATGTGTTCTGGCCTCGCTTTCTTACTGTTTATATACTTAAAGAACTTCTTGGGGTTCTTTTTACTCTCCTCCGCTATATGTCTCTCGTGTTCTATTTTAGCCGCCCTGATTTCATCTTTACATTTCTTATTACACTCTTTGTAGTGCTTAAATGCTGCCAATGACCCCTCAGTCTTGTATTTTTTGAAGGCCTTTTCTTTAGCTCTAATATACATTTTTATGTTGGAGTTTAGCCACCCAGGGTTTAGTTTTGCTCTTTTAAATTTATTTCCCTGTGGAATGCACTGGCCCACCCCCTTGTTAAGTATGCTCTTGAAGCACTCCCATTTTTCCTCCGTGTTCTTTGTTCCCAGGGTTCTATCCCATTTGATATTTTCTAGCAGCGAGCGCAGTTTAGGGAAATTGGCTCTTTTGAAATTCAGTGTCCTTATATTACCCTTGTGTTTCCTATTACTGTAATTAATACTGAAACCAATTGACCTATGGTCACTGTTCCCTAAGTTGTCCCGTATTTCTATATCCGTGAGCAGGTCTGTATTGTTGGTAATCAGTAGGTCAAGTACCGCATTGTTTCTTGTCGGTGCATTCACCATCTGACCCATGAAATTGTCCTGCAAAACATTTAGGAACTGCCTAGCCTTGGCTGAATGCGCGGTTCCTTCTGCCCAGTCTATATCAGGATAATTAAAGTCCCCCATTATAATGACATTTCCCATCCTTGCTGCCAATCCTATCTGTAACATGAGGTCCACCTCCCCCTCCTCCCTCTGGTTGGGGGGCCTATAGCATACGCCCAATATTACCTTCCCTACCGTGCCTTCCCTTTGAAGCTCTACCCATAGGGATTCTGCTTCGTCCATAGCTCCATTATTAATATCATCCCTCATATTTACCTGTATACTGTTCTTAATATACAAACATACCCCTCCCCCTTTTTTACCCTCTCTATCTCTGCGATAAAGGGAATACCCCTGAATGGTCGCCATCCAGTCATGAGAGCTGTCAAACCAAGTCTCAGTTATCCCCACAAAATCTAAGTCCTCCTCAAACATCAGCAGCTCCAGCTCTCCCATCTTGTTGGCCAGGCTTCTGGCATTGGTATACAAGCCTCGTAATTTTGATGTTTTTAGGCTGCTCTCTTGATTTTTCCCCGTACCCACCCTGGGTATAGGAGCTCGTCCTTCACAGATGAAGAACATTGTTTTATTTTTCTGGTTTTTTTTTGTTGTTTTAAGTTATTTCCCTATCCACACTTGTTTGCAGAGCACTCGCCATGCTCTTAACTACGTTTTGCTGCCATTTGCAGCACTCTAGCCCTTTCCATTGGTGTTTTAGAGCCATTTTAGTGCCTGAAAGTTCGGGTCCCCATTGACTTCAATGGGGTTCGGTGTCCGGGTAAAGTTTGGAAAAAGTCCGGGACACGGACCCGGACTTTTTTCTCAAGTTCGGCCGAACCCGCCGAACACTGACATCCAGGTGTCCGCTCAACTCTAATAGTGAGGGATTCCAAAGTGCAATTCAGTGATATTTGCCCATGTGAGGGGTCAGGTATTTAATAGTTATTAAATTGCCAGTGCTAATGTGATCTATGCGTCCTTAAGATACACATGGGGGCCATAGTAAATGAATAGGGAAGATTTTTGGTGATAAAATCGCATATAGGATCACATATGGGTTGCATGTACCTCACATATGGATTGATTGAGAAATCTATGCAATATTTGGTATAAAACTAAAAGGTAAAATATAAAGGTAGAAATAGACAAAATAGAAGGGGTGGTGCTAATACAATGTGATTGTTAAAATTCAATAAAACCACGGTGGAATAGGGATAAAACCGCATAAAACCACCTAAAAGGCATGGACCTCATAAAAGTCATATAAATGGACAGAAACAATTAGAAAAACCCTATAAAATGGGATTTGTGTAATCCTCAAAGTTTGCCCCAAACCTTTTTTGGGGAGGGTAATATTTTAATATCTTAGGAGGAGAAGAGGGAAAAAATTCCTTAAAGGATTACCTAAAAAAATATATTAATATTCCAAGGGATATATATTCCAAAGAATAAAAGGAGTGTCAGGATTAAAAAATTTTTCCCAGGGTGGAAAGAATAGGTTAAAAAGCTGTTAAAAATCTGTAATGAAGCAGTTCAAGTCTATATCAATGTTCAAGCCTTTTGGTTGGAGGGTCTGCATCATATATATCCATTTTGTTTAGTTTCGGGACACACTTATCTTTTGTTGCTGCCTCTCCAATCTCTTTTAATTTTGCCAATAGCATAGAAAATCATAAGTGAAGGATCCTGGTAGTGGTAATGTTTGAAATGGCGTGAGAGGCTGTGTTTATCAAAACCCTTTCGGATGTTCTTGATGTTCTCCCTAATACGAACAAATAAAGGCCTAGTGGTCGTACCTTCGTATTGCAATTTACATGGGCACTCAACCACATAGGTCACATGCGTGCTTGTGCAGGTTGTAGTGTCCTTAATTTTAAAATCTTTGCCTGTACTGTGGGCTGTGAAAGAGGTTGTTTTTTTCTTCTTTTCCTGTGTTGTCCTGCAAGGTAGGCATTTTCCACACCTGAAGAAACCTTTTATGCTGCTAGGAAGGATGATGGATTTTGGGGGATAAATGACATTATGAACCAATTGATTCCTCAGATTTGGTGCTTTTCTGTAGATAAGTCTTGCAGGAAGGATGTCTTTTAGTGTTGTATCTGCCTTGAGAATAGGCCAGTGTTTTCTAATGATTTTTTCTAGTGCTTTATGTTGTTTATTGTATCCGGTAAGGAAGGCAAATTCTGTGTGGTTGTTTTTATTTTTGTTTATCCTGTCTGGTGGATCCTCAATCAGATCTTCTCTCTTCATTTTTTCCACTGTGCTCTTAATGTTGTTGAGCTCATTTCTTCTGTATCATTTTTCCACAAACCTATCAATAAGGCCCCGTTCACACTGGGGCGATCCGACTTGGGGGGGGGGGCGACCTCCGAGGTCGCGGTGCGAGCAGCGCGCCGCGACCTCGGAGCGGCCGGCACGGACTTCATAACATTTAAGTCTATGACGGTCGCTCCGGGTCGCGCCAAAGAAGCTCCGGACCCTTTTTCTAAGTCGGAGCGACTTGTGTCGCTCCTATTAGAACGGGTCCGCAGCTTCCCTATGGAAGGCGACCTACGGCGACCTGTGAGGCGACCAGGTCGCCTCACAGGTCGCCTTAGTGTGAATGGGGACTTAGTATCTGGGCTTGTGTCTCAAAATCCGCTAAGTTGCTACAGTTTCTTCTTATCCGCATAAGTTGTCCCTTCGGAATGTTGCCCAGCCACTGTGGCAAACTGTGGGTGTGGCCAATTGCTTAGCAGTGGGAGGGGCTTAAGGGATAGGGTAAACAAAACCCAGACTTCCTAGTACTCATAAAATATTGCTCAGCCTACCTTAAAGAAGAACTTAATTAAAATAGTCTGAGACTGCATAGCAACCAGCAACTGTTGAGACAATGAAGACTTTGGCGAGAAGTATATAATGTACAGTATTGTATATATAGTGCAGGAAACTGTAATGTAAAAAATGCAGGAGACAGGAGTATGTAATGTACAGAATGCAGGAGACAGGAGTATTTAATGTACAGAGTATATGGGACAGGAGTGTGTAATGTACAGAATGCAGGGGGTCAGACTCTGCACCATCCACCCCTCAGCTCTATCCACCAAAAATGCCCATCCCAGCTCCTTCCCCCCCAGCTCTATCCACCCCAAATGCCCACCAGAGCTCCATCCACCCCCCCAGCTCTATACACCCCAAATGCCCATCCCAGCTCCATCCACCCCCCCCCCACCAGCTCTATACACCCCAAATGCCCACCCCAGCTCCATCCACCCCCTCACTGGCTCTATACACCCCAAATGCCCACCCCAGCTCCATAGCCCACCCTAGCTCCATACACCCCCTAGCTCCATCCCTTCCCCAGCTCCATCCACCCCCCCCCCAGCTACATTCATCCCCTTCCCAGCCTCCCATCCCAGCTCTATAAATCTCAAACACCCACCCCAGCTCCATATACCCTAAATGCCCAACAAAGCTCCATCTACTCCCCAGCTCCACCCACCCCAAATGCCCACCCCAGCTCCATACATCCCTCCCCAAGCTCCATCCACCCCCCCCTTGGCTACATTCACCCCCTTACCAACCTCCCGTCCCAGCTCTATCAATCCCAAACACCCTGCCAAGCTCCATATACCCCAAATGCCCAACAAAGCTCCATCTACCCCCCCGCTCCATACACCCCCAAATGCCCACCCCAGCTCCATACAACCCTCCCCTAGCTACATCCCTCCCTCAGCTCCATCCACCCTCCAGCTACATTCACCCCCTTCCCAACCTCCTATCCCAGCTCTATCCATCCCAAATACCCACCCCAGCTCCATATACCCAACAAAGCTCCATCTACCCCCCAGCTCCATACACCCCCCCCCTGGCTAAATACCTCCTCCAGGTCCATCCACCCCCCCAGCTACATCCCTCCCCCAGCTCTATCCACCCCAAATGCCCACCCCAGCTCCATACATCCCCCGGCTAAATCCCCCCCCAGGTCCATCCACGCCCCAGCTACATCCCTCCCCCAGCTACATCCACCCCAAATGCCCACCCCAGCTCCATACATCCCCCGGCTAAATCCCTCCCCCAGGTCCATCCACCCCCCCAGCTCCATAAACCCCCCAGCTACATCCACCCCAAATGCCCACCCAAGCTCCATACACCCCCTGGCTAAATCCCTCCCCCAGGTCCATCCATCCACCCCAGCTCCATACACCCCTCCGGCTAAATCCATCCCCCAGGTCCATCCATCCCCCCTAGGTCCATCCACCCCCCCCAGCTCCATACACCCCAGCTCCATACAACCCCCCCGGCTAAATCCCTCCCCCGGGTCCATCCATCCCCCAGGTCCATCCATCCCCCTTAGCTACATCCACCCCAGCTCCATACAACCCCCCCGGCTAAATCCATCCCCCATGTCCATCCATCCCCGTAGGTCCATCCCTCTCAGGTCCATCCATCCACCCCAGCTCCATAAAAACCCCCCCTCAGGTAAATCACTCCCCCAGGTCCATCCATCCCCCCAGGTACATCCATCCCCCACAGCTACATCCACCCCAGCTCCAAACAACCCCCCCCGGCTAAATCCCTTCCCCAGGTCAATCCCCCAGGTCCATACAACCCCCCCGGCTAAATCCCTCCCCAAGTCCATCCATCCCCCCCAGCTCCATAAAACCCCCCCTGGCTAAGTCCATCCCCCAGGTCCGTCCATCCACCCCAGCTCCATACAACCCCCCCAGGCCAATCCATCCCCCAGGTCCATCCATCCCCCCCAGCTACCTCCATCCCAGCTCCATACAACCCCCCGGCTAAATCCCTCCTCCAGGTCCATCCATCCCCCCCCCTAGCTACATTCACCCTCTTCCCATGCTTGAAATGTCAGACCTCAGATCAGAGGACCTTTGTGGCAGCTCGCTCCCCGGCTCCTCCTTTGTGTACAGGAAAACACAGAAAGGAGGAGGGGCGGGCTCAGTGCACTCCGCTCTCTCTCTCTGCATGTTAAAGGCAGCTGAGGAGAGAGAGCGGCTGCTATATTGCTTGCGGCGGTGCGGGAACCAAGCCACACCATACCGCCATTCCGGGACTCAGCCCTCATTCGCCGGGACACGGACCATTTTCCGGGACAATCCCGGCGAATCAGGGACGGTTGGGGGGTATGTGTAAACGTCCTTCCTATCCCTCCACTTCACAGCCAACACTTCTCTGTTTTGTAATTTTGTGGTGACTAGACGCTGAGGGAAGCCCTTCCTGTTTTCTGTTGCTTTACCACAGGCCAAGGTTTTCTTCAGGTACAGGTGGCGGAAAAGGGGCAAACTTGTATAATAATTGTCCATATAAATGTGGTACCCCTTTTGCAATAGTGGGAATGCTAGGTCCCAGACAATTTACCCACTTATTCCCATGTACGTTGGGCACTCAGAGGGCTGGAGCCGGAAGCCTTCGTACACGCGAAAGGCGTACACATACCCAGTGGTACTTTCACAGAGCTTGTTTAGTTTTAAGCCGTACCTAGCCCTCTTGCTGGGAATATACTGCTTAAATCC
The DNA here is from genome assembly GCF_965119305.1 of Pelophylax lessonae. Lineage (NCBI taxonomy): Eukaryota > Metazoa > Chordata > Amphibia > Anura > Ranidae > Pelophylax > Pelophylax lessonae. Next base: position 226,369,583 of record NC_138776.1, read on the forward strand.
CAGCCGGGCCTGTAAAATGGACCAGTGCTTCATCCACAGAGATGTTCTGGTCAGGGACATAAACTTTGGGAAACCTCTTAGAAAATAAATCAAGTAGGGGGCGGATTTTATAGAGTTTGTCAAAATTGGGATGATCTCGGGGAGGGCACTGCCAATTATCGCTAAAATGCGGGAAGTGCATTATAATGTCATAGCGGGACCTGGACATGACCGATTAAAAAATTGGCATGTGGTGGATGGGTTTGGTGGACCAATAGGAATGCAACTCATTTTTTGTAAGCCCCATATTGATGGTAAGGCCCAAAAACAATTTAAGCTCTTCTAATGTTAGGTGTCTCCATTCGAAAGGATGGGCATGATAGGAATTGGGGTTGTTCTCTATGAATTGTTGGACAAAAATATTTGTTTGGTCCACGATGCCTTGAAGGAACTTGTTAGGGAGAAAAATCTTCGGTGTTGACCTGCAAACCTGGCTGCGCTGTGAAGGGGGGTTGTAGCTGACCCTGAGCTACAAGGCAGCCACAATGGGTTTGCTAAGGCATCCGGAAGCTGCCTTTGGGCTCTAATTCTTTGGGCCTGGTGGGAAATTCCAGTGCTTGTACTGGGCCTTTCCTCCTGGGGTCTAGCCCTGTTGGCGTTTGCCGATTGGCCATTGGAGTGTATGGCGCTGCTGGTGTCTGCTTGGTTTTCAGTGCGTCTTCTTTTAGGCCGAACTTCTTCCTCCTCCGATTCGGTCCCCGATGTAAAGCCTTCAAAGGGCTTGGATTCTGAACCAGATTCGGAACTGGATTCAGAATTGGACAGTGAGAGCTCCCCGCTGCTCTCATCCTCCAGGATTAGAAATTGATAGGCCTCTTTGCCAATGAAAATTTTTTGGACTTGGACATGGTGGCTGTATGAAGGATGACAGGTACTCGGGTACTCTGATGGGCAGGTGACAAGTACTCAGGTACTCTGATGGGCAGGTGACAGGTACTCGGGTACTCTGATGGGCAGGTGACAGGTACTCGGGTACACTGATGGGCAGGTGACAGGTACTCAGATGGGCTCACAGATAGGTATTAGTTCAGCTGGTGACAGGTCCTCTTTATTTGGTGGGGCAATCAGGGCACAGTAGTATTCACAGTATAGTGGTAACTCACTGTTTCCAGATCTCCTCCTCACACTGGATCGGTTTGTGAGGAGGAGAACCTGGTAACAGTGAGTTACCACATCTTTGTTGACATTTGTGACCGGCTGTGATTGGACACAGCCAGTCACGTGGTAAAAAGTCAATTTCATTGGCTCTTTACCTAGATCGGGGATGGGCTCTGTCTGAGGGATGAGCCTCGTCCCCGATCGCCACGCTGGGCGCCCCCAGGGGCGCCCAGTAGCGGCGAGAGCGGGAGGATGTCATATGACGACCGCCCAGATCAAAGAGATGTTCCTGCCGGCATCATTTTATTATGGCCCGGTAAGGAAGTGGTTAAACATTATTTCTTTGCTTATATGCGGGGCGCGCATTGCAGAGAGAACAAGCAACTGGAGCCTCGGCTGTGATTGGACACAGTCGATCACGTGGTAAAAAGCCAATTTCATTGGCTGTTTACCTTGATCAGGGATGGGCTCTGTCCAAGGGACGAGCCTCATCCCAGATCGCTGAACAGCGCGCCCCCGGGGGTGCGCAGTAGCGGCGAGAGCGGGCAGACGTCATATGACGACCGCCCGGATCAAGGGGATGTTTCTGCCGGCGTCATTTTATTATGGCCCGGTAAGGAAGTGGTTAAACATTATTTCTTTGCTTATTGTTTGACACTGTTTTTACCCTGGGCTGATCACCTGAAAGGTATCGTCTGTGACAAAAAAGATTCAGCCTAAGCTGCTCTCACCCCATAGTGCTGTTTTCGCCTTGGCGCATAAGCATGTTCATCTCCTCCCTCAAAAGCATGTTTGTGCACATGCTCGAATCGTAGCCTTTTAAAACAGGCATACTCCACATTGAGGGCGTGTTTGAACGCGATTGGCGTGCATGTGGACACCACGTAGCGCGCCACGCATGCGCAATGCAGCATAACTAGGCACAATTTATAAGGAACTGTTTCCAACGTGCTAGCCTCTGTCAGAGGCGGAAGGGGACACAGAGCAACAGCAGATGGGTTACGTGAGTCACTGTGGGTGTATGGTAATTGCACAAACAGGTCCTGTATCTTGGGATAATCAGTGCTGTGTGTGATAAGCTCAAGCCTTGAGTACACTGAAGTTAGTACCTCAAGTTTGTTTTGCTATAAAGCAGTGTCTGCCCGAAAGAGGGCTGAGGGGGGCACAGTTGGAAGGGGCACTGTGATACCACCGTCAGGCCTTGGAGGTCCTAACTGTGCATCCTCTGCGTCTACTCCCTCTGAAGAGCCAAAGGCGACTAGCCAATCTGAGCCATAATGATTGTCAGGCATAGTAGCTTCGCCAGGTGCTTCTGCCGCAACCTACGTCACTAAGGGCAATTTGGCATCTGCATTAGCCAGCCTTGAGGGTAAGATTGCTGGCATGATTGAAGCATCTCAAGGAGGGAGGAAACGTGATAGATCTCCCTCACCAGAGCCTCTCCTGAATCAGTTCAGGATTGGCCAGAGGATGTGGAAGAAGTAGCTGACGATGACCACATGGAAGGTCAAGCTGAGGTTTCCACTTATGGGGAGTCAGGGTAAGAGGAGTCTCTATCAGCCTCTCAAACCCAAAGATTGTTGGTTCAGTCTCTTTCTTAAATGGTCAAGTCTGGATACAAATTTCCTCCCTTTAGAGATGGCTGAAGTCTCCTTTTCCTCTCTAGGCTCATTGTGTCCTCCTCATAGTCCTCGGACATTTCCCATACATCCGCTCTTGGAGCAAGAAATGTATGATGATTGTTTTTCACTATTGTATCCTATGGAGGAAAAAGGTTACTAAGAAAAAGAATATAACCACTGTGGATGCTGCCATTTCTTCGGTAAACAAGAGTTTAACCTGCCCTGTGGATTATGCCCAGCATATAAAAGTTGGAATCTTTATTGAAAGCCTCCTTTGCCGTTGCAGGATCGGTCTTCAACCAGCAGTAGTGGCCATAGGAGTTTGTGAGTCTTTAAAAGACTGTATGAAGCGAGTGTCCCAAGACAGTTCCTTCTCAAGGAGAGTCTGTGGAAGATCTGTCAGATCTGCCTCACACTTTACGTTTTGCAGTGGATGCTCATTTGGACTCCATAAGGCAAATGTCATGGTTTGCTCTGATGACAGTGCGAATGCACAAAATCCTTTGGTTAATCACGTCCCACCCATCATATAGCAAAATGACGGCTGCAAAGTGGTTGCCCCATCCTGACTGGGCGTCATATGACGTCCAGCAGGATAGGCCGCTCTGCGTGCCACCGGGAGTCACTCTGATGCACCGCATCTCCGATCCCGGTAAAGAGCCTATGGCCTAGGCTCTTTACCATGTGATCAGCTGTGTCCAATCACAGCTGGTCACATAGTAAGTTGGAAGTGCCGTTGATCGGCTTTCTTCAGTTCGCACCTGACAGGCGCGAGTAGAGGAGAGCCGATCGACGGCTCTCCTGACAGGGGGGGGTCTGTGCTGGTAATCAGAGCATTGATTACCAGTGCAGACCCTTGGGGGATGCCACTAGAGCCACCAGGGAATGCCCACCCATGGCCATCAGGAATGCCCACCCATGGCCACCAGGGATGCCCACTCATTCCACCAGGGATGACAATCTGTACTCAAGGAGCCTGTCAGTGCCCTCCTCATCAGTGCTGCCCATCATTGCCATCTTTCAGTGCTGCCCATCAGTGCCCAGCATTGCCATCTATCAGTGCCGCCCACCAGTGCCCATCAGTGACTCCTATTAGTGCCCATCAGTGCTGCCTATCAGTGCCCATAAATGCTGCATATCAGTGCTACCTATCAGTGCCCATCAGTGCTGCATATTAGTGCCTCATCATCAGTGCCACCCCATCAGTGCCTCCTCATCAGTGCCTGTCAGTGCGGCCTCATCAGTGCTCGTCAGAGCAGGGAAAAACGTATTTATTTACAAAATTTTATAATATAAACAAAAAAAATGTTTTTTTCAAATTTTTCAGTCTTTTTTTATTTAGCAAAAAAGAAAAAAAAAACTTGCGGTGATCAAATACCACCAAAAGAAAGCTTTATTTGTGGTAGAAAAATGACTCAAATTTGGTTTAGGTACAGTGTTGAATGACCGCGCAATTGTCATTCAAAATGCAACAGCGCTAAAAGCTGAAAGTTGGCCTGGGCAGGAAGAGGGTGAAAGTACCCTGTACTACATTCATTCTCTCTTCTAGGTTATATATTAGAATAATTTCGATATCCGCTACAGCGTTCAGAGCCTTACGAGGGGCCATACTGTTTGAATCATTCAGTAGTTTTAAAGTGGATCCAAGGGGACCAAGTTGTCGTAAAAAAAATATGCATGCGTTCTTGCAAGATGTGGATAAGTTCTTCCATTTCTTCTATCTTAGTTAATCTAATAAACCAATCTCTAATGGTCGAGGCCCTAGTGGAGCGTCAGAGTAACGGGATGCAGAGTCTTGCTACGTTCACCATATACATAGCCAGTGATCTATAGTATACTTTCTTAGGTAAAGAGGTATGATGTAGGAGGTATTGTGCAGGAGTGAAATCTAGGGTAAAAGTGGTAACCTTTAAACATATTGGACTAGGTGGGACTTTAGATGAGACCCAAGCTGGTGTTGCCCGGCGTCTCCATCCCTATAACAAAACACAAAATGAGGTTGAAGGATTGTAAGAGGTGCATGAAAGTCAGCCAGCCCCCAGTTTGATGTACTCACCTTCCAGTCTGTCACCAACCAAATAAGACCTGTCTCTTGGTACAAAGAACAGGGGTTTAGTTGACACACATTTGCAAACGCATGTGAAAGCTGCAGAGCCACGTCACGGCACCCTGTTTAAATCTGCAGTCCTACACTCTTAATTTAGTGTCCTCACACTGGAGGCACATGGCCGCTAATGGGTGGATGGGGAACAGGTGAGAGGGAGACAGCCCAACCTCCCCCAACCTATCCCCATGCACGACTGGCTATTGTCTCAAAAAGTTCAAATAATTAGGTTAAAATATAACCATGGTGCAAACTGGAGAAGACCAGCTGAAAAGCATTACACCTCCATCCCCTTGGTGGATGCAGTATATGGATAGGAAGGAATTTTATATATGGGGCATGGCCTGTAAAGCACACTGCCTTTGAAATCCCTTATTTCCTTTGGGACTTTATATGAGACAAGCAGGTCATGCTATTGGTCTCCATCCCTGTATACGGAAAACACTAGGGTCAAATCAAAAACTGCATCCACCAAAAACGCACGAAAATCGCACGGTGGGACTTTAGATGAGGCACCAAGCTGTAAGCAAGGCGTCTCCATCCCTGGTTGCTTTAAACATATTGGACTAGGTGGGACTTTAGATGAGACCCAAGCTGGTGTTGCCCGGCGTCTCCATCCCTATAACAAAACACAAAATGAGGTTGAAGGATTGTAAGAGGTGCATGAAAGTCAGCCAGCCCCCAGTTTGATGTACTCACCTTCCAGTCTGTCACCAACCAAATAAGACCTGTCTCTTGGTACAAAGAACAGGGGTTTAGTTGACACACATTTGCAAACGCATGTGAAAGCTGCAGAGCCACGTCACGGCACCCTGTTTAAATCTGCAGTCCTACACTCTTAATTTAGTGTCCTCACACTGGAGGCACATGGCCGCTAATGGGTGGATGGGGAACAGGTGAGAGGGAGACAGCCCAACCTCCCCCAACCTATCCCCATGCATGACTGGCTATTGTCTCAAAAAGTTCAAATAATTAGGTTAAAATATAACCATGGTGCAAACTGGAGAAGACCAGCTGAAAAGCATTACACCTCCATCCCCTTGGTGGATGCAGTATATGGATAGGAAGGAATTTTATATATGGGGCATGGCCTGTAAAGCACACTGCCTTTGAAATCCCTTATTTCCTTTGGGACTTTATATGAGACAAGCAGGTCATGCTATTGGTCTCCATCCCTGTATACGGAAAACACTAGGGTCAAATCAAAAACTGCATCCACCAAAAACGCACGAAAATCGCACGGTGGGACTTTAGATGAGGCACCAAGCTGTAAGCAAGGCGTCTCCATCCCTGGTTGCTTTAAACATATTGGACTAGGTGGGACTTTAGATGAGACCCAAGCTGGTGTTGCCCGGCGTCTCCATCCCTATAACAAAACACAAAATGAGGTTGAAGGATTGTAAGAGGTGCATGAAAGTCAGCCAGCCCCCAGTTTGATGTACTCACCTTCCAGTCTGTCACCAACCAAATAAGACCTGTCTCTTGGTACAAAGAACAGGGGTTTAGTTGACACACATTTGCAAACGCATGTGAAAGCTGCAGAGCCACGTCACGGCACCCTGTTTAAATCTGCAGTCCTACACTCTTAATTTAGTGTCCTCACACTGGAGGCACATGGCCGCTAATGGGTGGATGGGGAACAGGTGAGAGGGAGACAGCCCAACCTCCCCCAACCTATCCCCATGCACGACTGGCTATTGTCTCAAAAAGTTCAAATAATTAGGTTAAAATATAACCATGGTGCAAACTGGAGAAGACCAGCTGAAAAGCAACCAGGGATGGAGACGCCTTGCTTACAGCTTGGTGCCTCATCTAAAGTCCCACCGTGCGATTTTCGTGCGTTTTTGGTGGATGCAGTTTTTGATTTGACCCTAGTGTTTTCCGTATACAGGGATGGAGACCAATAGCATGACCTGCTTGTCTCATATAAAGTCCCAAAGGAAATAAGGGATTTCAAAGGCAGTGTGCTTTACAGGCCATGCCCCATATATAAAATTCCTTCCTATCCATATACTGCATCCACCAAGGGGATGGAGGTGTAATGCTTTTCAGCTGGTCTTCTCCAGTTTGCACCATGGTTATATTTTAACCTAATTATTTGAACTTTTTGAGACAATAGCCAGTCGTGCATGGGGATAGGTTGGGGGAGGTTGGGCTGTCTCCCTCTCACCTGTTCCCCATCCACCCATTAGCGGCCATGTGCCTCCAGTGTGAGGACACTAAATTAAGAGTGTAGGACTGCAGATTTAAACAGGGTGCCGTGACGTGGCTCTGCAGCTTTCACATGCGTTTGCAAATGTGTGTCAACTAAACCCCTGTTCTTTGTACCAAGAGACAGGTCTTATTTGGTTGGTGACAGACTGGAAGGTGAGTACATCAAACTGGGGGCTGGCTGACTTTCATGCACCTCTTACAATCCTTCAACCTCATTTTGTGTTTTGTTATAGGGATGGAGACGCCGGGCAACACCAGCTTGGGTCTCATCTAAAGTCCCACCTAGTCCAATATGTTTAAAGCAACCAGGGATGGAGACGCCTTGCTTACAGCTTGGTGCCTCATCTAAAGTCCCACCGTGCGATTTTCGTGCGTTTTTGGTGGATGCAGTTTTTGATTTGACCCTAGTGTTTTCCGTATACAGGGATGGAGACCAATAGCATGACCTGCTTGTCTCATATAAAGTCCCAAAGGAAATAAGGGATTTCAAAGGCAGTGTGCTTTACAGGCCATGCCCCATATATAAAATTCCTTCCTATCCATATACTGCATCCACCAAGGGGATGGAGGTGTAATGCTTTTCAGCTGGTCTTCTCCAGTTTGCACCATGGTTATATTTTAACCTAATTATTTGAACTTTTTGAGACAATAGCCAGTCATGCATGGGGATAGGTTGGGGGAGGTTGGGCTGTCTCCCTCTCACCTGTTCCCCATCCACCCATTAGCGGCCATGTGCCTCCAGTGTGAGGACACTAAATTAAGAGTGTAGGACTGCAGATTTAAACAGGGTGCCGTGACGTGGCTCTGCAGCTTTCACATGCGTTTGCAAATGTGTGTCAACTAAACCCCTGTTCTTTGTACCAAGAGACAGGTCTTATTTGGTTGGTGACAGACTGGAAGGTGAGTACATCAAACTGGGGGCTGGCTGACTTTCATGCACCTCTTACAATCCTTCAACCTCATTTTGTGTTTTGTTATAGGGATGGAGACGCCGGGCAACACCAGCTTGGGTCTCATCTAAAGTCCCACCTAGTCCAATATGTTTAAAGCAACCAGGGATGGAGACGCCTTGCTTACAGCTTGGTGCCTCATCTAAAGTCCCACCGTGCGATTTTCGTGCGTTTTTGGTGGATGCAGTTTTTGATTTGACCCTAGTGTTTTCCGTATACAGGGATGGAGACCAATAGCATGACCTGCTTGTCTCATATAAAGTCCCAAAGGAAATAAGGGATTTCAAAGGCAGTGTGCTTTACAGGCCATGCCCCATATATAAAATTCCTTCCTATCCATATACTGCATCCACCAAGGGGATGGAGGTGTAATGCTTTTCAGCTGGTCTTCTCCAGTTTGCACCATGGTTATATTTTAACCTAATTATTTGAACTTTTTGAGACAATAGCCAGTCGTGCATGGGGATAGGTTGGGGGAGGTTGGGCTGTCTCCCTCTCACCTGTTCCCCATCCACCCATTAGCGGCCATGTGCCTCCAGTGTGAGGACACTAAATTAAGAGTGTAGGACTGCAGATTTAAACAGGGTGCCGTGACGTGGCTCTGCAGCTTTCACATGCGTTTGCAAATGTGTGTCAACTAAACCCCTGTTCTTTGTACCAAGAGACAGGTCTTATTTGGTTGGTGACAGACTGGAAGGTGAGTACATCAAACTGGGGGCTGGCTGACTTTCATGCACCTCTTACAATCCTTCAACCTCATTTTGTGTTTTGTTATAGGGATGGAGACGCCGGGCAACACCAGCTTGGGTCTCATCTAAAGTCCCACCTAGTCCAATATGTTTAAAGCAACCAGGGATGGAGACGCCTTGCTTACAGCTTGGTGCCTCATCTAAAGTCCCACCGTGCGATTTTCGTGCGTTTTTGGTGGATGCAGTTTTTGATTTGACCCTAGTGTTTTCCGTATACAGGGATGGAGACCAATAGCATGACCTGCTTGTCTCATATAAAGTCCCAAAGGAAATAAGGGATTTCAAAGGCAGTGTGCTTTACAGGCCATGCCCCATATATAAAATTCCTTCCTATCCATATACTGCATCCACCAAGGGGATGGAGGTGTAATGCTTTTCAGCTGGTCTTCTCCAGTTTGCACCATGGTTATATTTTAACCTAATTATTTGAACTTTTTGAGACAATAGCCAGTCGTGCATGGGGATAGGTTGGGGGAGGTTGGGCTGTCTCCCTCTCACCTGTTCCCCATCCACCCATTAGCGGCCATGTGCCTCCAGTGTGAGGACACTAAATTAAGAGTGTAGGACTGCAGATTTAAACAGGGTGCCGTGACGTGGCTCTGCAGCTTTCACATGCGTTTGCAAATGTGTGTCAACTAAACCCCTGTTCTTTGTACCAAGAGACAGGTCTTATTTGGTTGGTGACAGACTGGAAGGTGAGTACATCAAACTGGGGGCTGGCTGACTTTCATGCACCTCTTACAATCCTTCAACCTCATTTTGTGTTTTGTTATAGGGATGGAGACGCCGGGCAACACCAGCTTGGGTCTCATCTAAAGTCCCACCTAGTCCAATATGTTTAAAGCAACCAGGGATGGAGACGCCTTGCTTACAGCTTGGTGCCTCATCTAAAGTCCCACCGTGCGATTTTCGTGCGTTTTTGGTGGATGCAGTTTTTGATTTGACCCTAGTGTTTTCCGTATACAGGGATGGAGACCAATAGCATGACCTGCTTGTCTCATATAAAGTCCCAAAGGAAATAAGGGATTTCAAAGGCAGTGTGCTTTACAGGCCATGCCCCATATATAAAATTCCTTCCTATCCATATACTGCATCCACCAAGGGGATGGAGGTGTAATGCTTTTCAGCTGGTCTTCTCCAGTTTGCACCATGGTTATATTTTAACCTAATTATTTGAACTTTTTGAGACAATAGCCAGTCGTGCATGGGGATAGGTTGGGGGAGGTTGGGCTGTCTCCCTCTCACCTGTTCCCCATCCACCCATTAGCGGCCATGTGCCTCCAGTGTGAGGACACTAAATTAAGAGTGTAGGACTGCAGATTTAAACAGGGTGCCGTGACGTGGCTCTGCAGCTTTCACATGCGTTTGCAAATGTGTGTCAACTAAACCCCTGTTCTTTGTACCAAGAGACAGGTCTTATTTGGTTGGTGACAGACTGGAAGGTGAGTACATCAAACTGGGGGCTGGCTGACTTTCATGCACCTCTTACAATCCTTCAACCTCATTTTGTGAAAAGTGGTAACCTGTTTAATAACATCATGAACATCTTTCCAATAGGATTGAATATGTTTGCATGGTGCTGTCTGCTTTCTCACATCTCCAGCATGTTTTGGAGATATAGGGAGAGAATTTATGAAGCAGGATTGGGTTCTATACCATCTAATCTCTACCTTGTAGCAATGTTCCTGAATCGTGACATTGAGTGAACTTTTGTGAGTATATTCGTGAATGGTGTCCCACTTTTTTTTGGTCAATGGGGTCTGTAAATCTTTCTCCCAGGCAATCTGTGATAAATCCACTGTGCTGGGACGTCTGTCCATTAACATTGTGTAAATTTGAGAGATAAAGGTGTGGTACGCGTACATAGCAGTTCAAACAATGTAAGGTGTCTCGTCCATATTTCTGGGGTTTGAGTGGAGAGAAAGTGTCTAATTTATCTATAGGTCCAAAAAGGGGAAAGAGTGTGTGAGGGAGGTAGATGCTAAATTTTCATATGTACAGGGGCATTCTTTCACAAAGAAGTGGTGTGCAAGAACCTCGTTGTTTGGCCATTCCCTACTCAGGAAAGAAGTCGACTCTCTGGGTGGGAAAGCCAGGTTACCCCTTATGGTAGTTAGAGGGCCTGGAGTTGAGGATATTGCCATAGATTTAGCGTTTTTTTGTATAGGCCAACAGAGAGGGGTAGATGAAGGGATGAGCTTTGACCTCTCTCTGCCAAAATCAGGGCTCTATCCAGGGATATGAGTGAACTGGCGTCTGTGCAAATGAGTGTTCCATACGAACCCAAATTTTCCCAGAGGCATGAAACTTCCAATCGACAATTCTTGTCAGATGGCAGGCAAGTTATCTGTACAGGTCAGGTAGACCAATTCCTCACTTTGTTTTGGAGCGTGTAAGCCTGGTATATTTAATTTGTGGGGGGAAGTTCTTGCAGACAAATAGGAAGCAAGCTTTCTTGTATGAGGAAAAAAAAATACTTTGGCAGTTTGATTGGGACAGTTTGCATTAAGTACAGAAAGCGCGGGAGGACAATCATTTTAAGAAGGGCTGTACAACTGAACCATGAGACATTAAGACTTGCCCATTCTTTAAGATCCATTTGGGTCTTTTTCAATGCTATATGGAAATTGAAGGTATAAAAGATCGGTCATTTTTGCCGTAATGTGGATACCCAAGTAAGTAATAGCTTCCTTCTTCCACATAAATGGAAAAAAGTCCTGGCAGTGTTTAACTTCTTGTATCGGGAGGGATATATTCAAGGCATGTGACTTGGTGTAATTAATTTTAAGGTGTGAGAGAGTTTCAAAGAAGTCAAAATCTTTCAGCAAGTTGGGGAACAAAATACTAGGTGACAATAGGGATAGAAGGATGTCATCAGCGAATGCAGCTACCTTGTACTCTTCTTTGTCCCCTATATGGATGCCCTTAATGTCAGGATTGGCTCTCAACCCATTAAGGAGAGGTTCCAGCGTCAAAACAAATATTAAAGGGGAAAGGGGGCAGTCCTGTCGAGTTCCATTGCTGATAGAAAAAGAATCTGATAGGTGGCCATTGCACTTAATGCGCTCCAAATGGTTTGAGAACAATGCCATTATATGAGATAGCATTTTGGATTGGAGGCCGAACGCCTGGAGAACTTCCTGCATATAGTGCCATGCTACCCTGTCGAAGGCTTCTCTGCATTGAGGGATATAAAAAAGCCCTGGGTAGTGGAATAGGTGAGCCAGTGTTGTAAATTCAATGCTCGAATGGTGTTATCTCTGGCCTCTCTACCCAGAACAAAGGCCACCTGGTCTGAGGACACAAGATCGTTCAAAAGTGGGAGCAATCTGTTCGCTAAGGTTTTCGTGTAGAGTTTAATATACACATTAAGGAGGGATAAGGGTTTGTAGTTTGAGACTAGAGCAGCATCTTTACTGTCCTTGGGGATCACAGTGATATGAGCCTCTAATAGGCATCCTGGGGGTGTATGCGCATCAGACAGGGCATTAAAGGCGTCTAAGAGTTTGGGGGACAAAAGTGTCAAAAAAGGATTTGTAATATTGAAGTGTGAGACCATCTGGTCCAGGGCTCTTACCTGTCTTCATTTGTTTGATTGCCTGCTCTAGTTCTTCTATGGATAGAGGACGTTCCATTTCCTCAGCTTGCTGAGTTGGAATCGTTTTTTGGGCTATATTGAGACAAGAAGTCTCTGAGCAATTCTTTACGTGGGTCTAGAGTGGACGAGTTCAAGTCTTAAGGTTATAAAGTTTAGTATAGAAGGATTCATATTGTTTCGCTATTTCATCACTTCTCGAAAAAAGATTACCATAGCGGTCTCTTATCTGGTAAATTGTGAGGGATGTTTTGGAGGTTTGTATAATTTTTGCTAAAAGTCTCCCACTCCTATTACCATGCTCGTAAAATACTTTTTGTCGAAGCACATAGCGACGCCTTGTGTGTTTCCCGAGTTTCTCTAATAAGAGAGATTGCGTATGTGTTCATTCGTGCTATGAGTTCCGTGAGAGGGATTGTTTGATAGTTTTCTAGGTGTGCGATTTTGTCAAGTAGGACTGTAATTCTTTCCTGTTGCTGCTTCTTAGCTTGTGTGGCTAAGGCTATGAACTCCCCTCGCATAACACACTTATGTGCTTCTCAAAGAGTGACAAGAGCAGCCGGCCAGCGAGCGTGATGGCCGCGTGAAGTGAGAGCTCCGGCAGACTCCGGGACTTAGCAACCCTCAGCGACGGACGGCATGTGCCGTAATCACCTACACTTACCGCCTCTGCAGCCTATCTCCCTGCAGAGCCATGTCCAAGCGGAGGAAAGCGACCAAACCGCCCCAACGTCTGACTGATTTCTTCCCGGCGGCGCCACCACGAGGTAAGCAAAATGGCGCTGGTCCCGGCGCTGCACTCAGCCCTCAGCGGTATGGGGGAGGATGTGACCCACAAATGGAGGACATTAGCGACATGGCGACATTGGAGGAAAGCTCTTCACCCTCCTCTCCCACAACCTCCAGCCCTGCTAAATCTAAGCAGCGCCGTAATAGTGGGGAAACTTCTCCCTTCTCACAGCCTGTGACAGACCAGGCCCCGCGGCCTCACAAATCACCAGGTCTCCCCATAGACCTATTCCCTGCCTCAGACCAGCCTATTTCAGAAGCGACCATGAAAAAAATGCTTCTGTCATTCAGGAGCACCCTCCATGCAGACTTTGATGGCATGTTTTCAGACCTCAAAGATCGGGTTCAGACACATGATCATAGGATTCACCACCTAGAGACCAAGATGGCGAATCTCTATACCGCACACAATGACTTAGTGGATGTCTATACTGATCAGGAGACTGAACTGCAGCGCCTTCAAACTAAGATAGCCGACTTAGAGGACCACTCTCGTCGGAATAACATTAAGTTTAGGGGGATCCCTGAATCTATTCCTCACAGTGAACTGACCTGCTTTGTGCAACGCTTGATGAAGGCCCTCCTCCCTTCCTTAACCACTTGCCGACCGCCGCCCGACTATATACGGCGGCGGTCAGCCCCTCCCAGGCAAAGTGACGTGCCGGTACGTCACTAGCCTGGAAGCGAATAGGGGGCGAGCGCACGCCGCCGGAGGCGCACTCCCGCCCCCGCTCGTACCCGATGAAGCCGGCGCGTGTGACCGGCGGACCTGATGCCCGCCGGTCACTCGCGATGGTCGGGCAGAGATGGAGAAAGGCAGGCGGCTAGTGTAAACAAAGCCACCTGTCATTCTCCCCTGTGTAAAAACACAGATCACTCGGTCCTGCTATGTAGGACCGTTGATCTGTGCTATTACACCACTAGCCACATCCAATGACAGTTAGAAACACGCCCCTAGGGACACACCTAATCCCTCCCTCTCCAATAAAGTTAACCCCTTCCCTCCAGTGTCATTTTTACAGTAACAGTGCATATGTATAGCACTGATTACTGTAGTAATGTCACTGGTACCCCCAAAAGTGTCAAAAATGTCAGTCAAGGGTCCGATCTGTCCACCGCAATGTCGCTGTACCGCAAAAAAATCGCAGATCGCCGCCATAAAAAAAAACAACAAAAATGACAAAAACCTTTCCCTTAGTTAGTAAACACAATAACTTTTGCGCAAACCAATCAAAATATGCTTATTGTGATTTTTTTTACCAAACCTAGGTAGCAGAAAACAAATTGGCCAAAAATTTAAAAAAAAAATAGATTTTTACATTTTGGGGGGGGGGGGGGGGGGGGAGGAATTTCATATAAAAAAATTGACGCTCTTTTTTTGTTTATAGCGCATGATCAAAAAATTGCACAGGTGATCAAATACCACCAAAAGAAACCTCTGTTTGTTGGAAAAAAAGGACGTAAAATTTGTTTGGGTACAGCATCGCACGACCGCGCAATTGTCCGTTAAAGTCACGCAGTGCCGAATCCCAAAATACCCCCTGGTCAGGAAGGGGGTAAAATCTTCCGGGGCTTAAGTGGTTAAGTGACATAGAGTTGTGCGTGGATAGAGCCCACCGTATCCCGAAGCCTAAATTTCTACCTGACACGACCCCCAGAGACACTCTGGCACGTATTCATTATTACCATGTGAAAGAACGTGTTATGATGGCGGCTAAACAGAGTCCAGCTGTGCCTGAGGAATTTATGGGCATCTCCCTCTATACAGATATTTCGCAACAAACTGCGATTAACCGAAAAAAGCTGGCACCCCTTACTAAAATGTTGCGCAATAATAAGGTGAAAAATGGGGCTTCCCCACGAAACTTCTGATCACATGGAACGGAAAGACCTATCCTGTCTACAGCGTGGAGAAAGGAATTCAGCTTTTTAAGCAGTGGCATCTGTTACCTGATGAAGACCCACTACCCACCGTCCCTCCATTGGAAGGTCTACAAGCTGAATGGACTTAATCTACTGAGCCGCTCTCCATCCTACCAACTCCGTCATCCCTCAACTACCCGGAGACCTGCCGGGAGCTCAACTGTTCGATGTTTTTGATTTTTTTTTTTCCTTCTTCGTGGAACCAGGCTGTTTTTTGCCTGGTACGATTCTATTCAACCTGTGGAGGCTCAGCATGTTGCTGAGCATTTATAGACCCCCCTCGACCACAGTGGCTTTTTTAGCTGCCCATCATGCCTGTTTTTTCATTCAGGCTTTTCTTATGTGTATGTTGTCTGTCTTGTTTGTCTTGTCGTCTCCCCTTTTTCTTACAGCCTCTTCATCTCAATTCTCCACCTGTCTGGATTCAAGACGCCTCTCCCGCCCTGCACACTTGAACAGCCTGCTGATGCCGGTGAATGCTGGAACTGGATATCCCTCTTGCACTCCAATC
Source organism: Pelophylax lessonae (assembly GCF_965119305.1). Taxonomy (NCBI): domain Eukaryota; kingdom Metazoa; phylum Chordata; class Amphibia; order Anura; family Ranidae; genus Pelophylax; species Pelophylax lessonae. Next base: position 226,385,177 of record NC_138776.1, read on the forward strand.
GCTCTTTTGCACCCACTGCTGATCCTTACTTGTCTTCGAACTCCAGTATTAAGATACTGTTCAATGCTCAGAGTGTGCTCTACCGGTGGTAGAGACCTGGCGGCTAGGGATGATCGAACGGTTCGGGTCGACCATCGGTTCCACCTGAACATTGACTGTTCGAGGTTCGGCCGAATTCCGAACTTTTTGCTGAAAAAGTTCGGAATTCGGCAACCAGAACCGGCCAAAATGCAATGGGACAGGAAATGGGCTTTAAAAGCCTGTGATTGGACCAGAACCATCAGTAAAAGCCAATTGAGGGGGCAGGAGAATGCTAGGAATGTGATTGGAGTGACTAGGGGGTCCAGAGGCCAATCATTAGTGAATACGCCCCACAGTATATAAGATAGCCCCGCCAAATTCCTAGCATTGTAATACAGGGACGTGGAAGAGAGTGGAAGCAGTTCTGTTACTTCTGCTTCAAAGTGTCATTTAGCAATTATTAGTGTGAGGAAAGGGATATCTAGTGTAGTTAGGGTACTATTTTCCACTATGGTTAGCTTTCATAATCTAGTTTCTGTAGGGAAAGTGTTAAGTGTAAGGGGACCGTAGTGTAGTGTAGGGTTAACTGACTCTGAATGCTATGGCAGGGTGACAAAACCCTTCCATGTCAGGGTGACCGCTATAGAGAAAAGATTGTTTCTCTTAGGTCACTTATAGAACAGCGATATGGCTTCTCACCTGTCACCCTGCTTTTTGCTGCAGGCGTTTATAGGGCTTTTTTGAGGACATGTTTGGAGTCAGGCATGACATCTGAACTTCTGTGTATGGGTATATATACACACACACGTCTGTATATATACACATACACATATATAGGTGTGAAAGTAGCAGAACACTAATGAAATAATTAACAGGCATATGTCTCCGCTCCTATCACACCTATATGTGTGTATGTGTATAAATACATATAAGTGTGTGTGTATATATATACCCCTATACAGAAGTTCAGATGTTTTGCCTGCCTCCAAAGACCCCCTAAAAATGCCCCAAAAAAACGCCTGCTGCAAAAACACACCTGGGCGTTTTTGTAGCTGGCGTTTTTTTTGGGCATTTTTTGGGCGTCTTTGGAGTCAGGCATGACATCTGAACTTCTGTTTAGGGGTATATATACACACACACATGTCTGTATATATACACATATATAGGTGTGAAAGTAGCAGAACACTAATGAAATAATTAACAGGCATATGTCTCCGCTCCTATCACACCTATATGTGTGTATGTGTATAAATACATATAAGTGTGTGTGTATATATACCCCTATACAGAAGTTCAGATGTTTTGCCTGCCTCCAAAGACCCCCAAAAAAATGCCCCAAAAAAACGCCTGCTGCAAAAACACACCTGGGCGTTTTTGTAGCTGGCGTTTTTTTTGGGCATTTTTTGGGCGTCTTTGGAGTCAGGCATGACATCTGAACTTCTGTTTAGGGGTATATATACACACACACATGTCTGTATATATACACAAACACACATATATAGGTGTGAAAGTAGCAGAACAATATGCTTGCGCTAATGAAATAATTAACAGGCATATGTCTCCGCTCCTATCACACCTATATGTGTGTATGTGTATAAATACATATAAGTGTGTGTGTATATATACCCCTATACAGAAGTTCAGATGTTTTGCCTGCCTCCAAAGACCCCCAAAAAATGCCCAAAAAAAACTCCTGCTGCAAAAACACACTTGGTCTTTTTTGTAGCTGGCTTTTTTTTGGGAATTTTTTGGGCGTCTTTGGAGGCAGGCATAACATCAGAACTTCTGTGTATGGGTATATACACACACACACACATGTATGTATATATACACATACACATATATAGGTGTGTAAGTAGCAGAACACTATGCTTGCGCTAATGAAATAATTAACAGGCATATGTCTCCGCTCCTATCACACCTATATGTGTGTATGTGTATAAATACAAGTGTGTGTGTGTATATATACCCCTATACAGAAGTTCAGATGTTTTGCCTGCCTCCAAAGACCCCCAAAAAATGCCCAAAAAAAATGCCTGCTGCAAAAACACACCTGGGCGTTTTTGTAGCTGGCGTTTTTTTGGTCATTTTCATCCCTACTCGCGGCCCCTGCATGTCCTTCCTCTCCAATATGCCTCTACGAGTAGTTTCCTTGAATGCGAAGGGGCTTAATTGCCCCTATAAGAGATCGGCATTACTTAGAGAAGCCAAACTTCACAAAGCAGATGTTCTTTTTGTTCAAGAATCCCACTTTGCTGCCCACAAGTGCCCTAAAGTGTCTCTCCCTCATTTCCCGCATGTTTATATGGCTAACGCTCCGAAAAAGGTTTGTGGCGTTTTTATTGCCATCAGAGACTCGGTGGCCTTCAAATACATTGACTCACTTACTGACCCTGACGGGCGGTATATTGTATTGATTTGTCAAATCAACAACACTGTCTTCACCCTACTCAACCTCTATGCCCCGAACACACAGCAGAGAAAGTTCTTGACCCCACTACTCTCTGTGACTATGAAGATGTTGCAAGGCACCCTCCTCATAGGGGGGGGACTTTAACACTGTCCTGGACCCTACCATGGACTCCACCTCGCAAACCAGGAGACAGAGTTGTATAAAGTACTCGAAACCCATATTTGAGTAAAAGTACAAGTGCTCGATCAAAAAGTGACTTGAGTAGAAGTGGAAGTGCTCGATCAAAAAGTGACTTGAGTAGAAGTACTAAAGTATTCAACATTTTTTGTACTTAAGTATTGCAAGTAGTTTTTTTAAAAAATGTTGCTACTCAAGTACTGAAAGTAAAAGTACCAGTAGTTTTGAAAAAAAATTGCTACTCAAGTACTGAAAGTAAAAGTACAAGTACTGTGTTATGTAGTTATTAAAGAAAGAAGTCAAAATTTTGAACATCATATTGTTTTTTATTATTTCAAATGCAGCTTTTATTTATGCATACAGTAGCTTTTATTTTCGTATGCGCTGATAATACACATGTTTTGAGCTTCATGAAACCTGCCATCTACTGTTCTGGCAGTGGTAATTTTTATAATTGTAACAAGTAACTATGCAGCACAAAAAAAAATATCGGAGTAGAAGTATTGAGATCATTGAAAAAATGTAGCGAAGTAAAATTTGGAAGTAGGAGAAAAAAATTCTACTCTAGGAAAGTACAGATACCGCCTTTCGGTACTTAAGTACAGTAGTGAAGTAGTTCTACTTAGTTACTATACATCTCTGCCAGGAGACCACCCCAATCCATTGTCTCCCTATTGCACACTCCTGAGTTATATGATGTCTGGCGTTGTTTTCACGGTTCCGAAAAAGATTATACCTTTATGTCTGCACCACATTCCTCATACTCCCACATAGATCTCTTCCTCACCACGAAGGGATCCTTGCAGAGTGTGACTAATGTTCACATCGGCGAGATTTCTTGGTCGGATCACGCACCGATTGTTCTGGAGTTTGATGACAAATTACGCAACTCCCCTCCTCCTGTGTGGAGACTGAATTCTGCGATACTGGCGGACGAGAAATTGTGCCAATCAGTATTACAGGAACATAGTAATTTTTTTTAATGGAATGACGGTCCTGAGGTTAACAAGTTTACTTTGTGGAGTACCTACAAAGCCTACATGGGTGGAGTCCTGATTAAAATGTCTTCTACGCTACGGAAGCAGAGGAGGAGGCAGGTTGAGGACTTACTGCTTTCCATTGAATCCAAAGAAAAATAAAACAAAACCAACGCCTCACACAAATCCTTGTGTCCGAACGGCAAGCTCTCAGGTCGCTTCTCTTATATAAATTTGAGAACCACCTTAAGTACATGAAGGCTCAATTTTATGCTCTTAACAACCGGGCAGGAGCTTGGCTGGCTCGGAAAGTCAAATCCAAACGACTTAAACAGAAAACTGTATCCCTGACTAGGGATGATCGAACGGTTCGGGTCCACCATCGGTTCGGCCCGAACATTGGGTGTTCGAGGTTCGGCCGAATTTAGAACTTTTTGCCCAAAAAGTTCGGAATTCGGCAACCAGAACCGCCCAAAATGCAATGCTTCAGGAAATGGGCTTTAAAAGCCCGTGATTGGACCAGAACCATTAGCAAAAGCCAATTGAGGGGGCAGGAGAATGCTAGGAATGTGATTGGAGTGACTAGGGGGTCCCTAGACCAATCATTAGTGAATACGCCCCCCAGTATATAAGATCGCCCCCGCCATATTCCCAGCATTGTTATACTGGACATGGAAGAGAGTGGAAGCAGTTCTGTTAATTTTACTTTAAAAGTGTCATTTAGCTATTTTTAGTGTGAGGAAAGGGATATCTAGTGTAGTTAGAGTGCTCCTTTACACTTAAGTTAGCTTCAAAAATTTAGTTTCTGTAGGGAAAGTGTTAAGTGTCAGGGGACCGTAGTGTAGTGTAGGGTTAACTGACAGTGACTGCTATGGCAGGGTGACAAAACCCTTCCATAGCAGGGTGACCGCTATAGAGAAATGATCATTTCTCTGTGTTGCTTCGGCACAGGCATGTGGCTTCTCACCAGCAAGCATTTTTTAATGCTGCAGGGGCTGCCACTGCCAGTGCTTTTTTGAGGACATGTTTGATGTCAGACATGACATCTGAATATGTGTATAGGGGGAATATATAGACATATATGTCTGAATATATACCCCTAGACATATATAGGTGTGATAGTAGCAGAAATAAATGCTTGCGCTAATGAAATCATTTACAGTAATATATTTCTGCTACTATCACACCTATATATGTCTAGGGGTATATATTCAGACATATATGCCTATATATACCCCCTATACACATGTTCAGATGTTTTGCCTGCCTCAAAAGAACCCCAAAAAATGCCAAAAAAAACGCTAGCGTCAAAAAAAAAAGATGCCCAGGTGTGTTTTTGCTGGCATTTTTTGGGGGGTTTTGGAGGCAGGCAAAACATCAGAACTTGTGCACAGTACCACTATACACAAGTTCAGATGTTTTGCCTGCCTCAAAAGAACCCCCAAAAATGCCAAAAAAAACGCTAGCGTCAAAAAAAAAAATGCCCAGGTGTGTTTTTGCTGGCATTTTTTGGGGGGTTTTGGAGGCAGGCAAAACATCAGAACTTGTGCACAGTACCACTATACACAAGTTCAGATGTTTTTCCTGACTGCAAAGAACCCAAAAAAATGCCTGCTATTAAACCGGCAAGGTGTTACAGCAGAGAAGCCATATTCCTGTGCTTAAAGTTTTCTAATACAAACGATCTTTTTTTTATGGTTCTGGACATGCTACAGAGCTGAAACTTCACAGGTACACCTTTTAGACCCCCCAGACACAAAATCACACAAAAAAAAGTTCTTAAAAATTGTCATTTTTGATAAAAAAGCCAATTATTGAAAAATTAAAAAAAAAAAAAAAAAGAGATTTTTTGATTTTTACTTTGGATTTAGTATCTGGGGGGTCTAAAAGGTGTGCATGTGAAGTTTCAGCTCTGTAGAATGTCCAGAACCAGGAAAAAAAAAAAGATAATTTTTCAGTAGAACAGGGATGTGGTTCGGGAGCCTCCTTTAACTTTAACACCTATATGATCTTTTTTTCTGGTTCTGGACATGCTACAGAGCTGAAACTTCACAGGTACACCTTTTAGACCTCCCAGACACAAAATCACACAAAAAAAGTTCTTAAAAATTGTCATTTTTGATAAAAAAAGCCAATTATTGAAAAATTAAAAAAAAAAAAAAAAAGATTTTTTGATTTTTACTTTGGATTTAGTATCTGGGGGGTCTAAAAAGTGTACATGTGAAGTTTCAGCTCTGTAGCATGTCCAGAACCCCCCAAAAATTAGCATTTTCTTATAATTTTTATTAGAACAGGTATACGGCTTCTCTACGGCGCTTTTTCTTGCATTTATCGGGCATTTTTGGAGGCAGGCATGACTTTTTTTGGATTTAGTGTCTGGGGGGTCTAAAAAGTGTACCTGTGAAGTTTCAGCTCTGTAGCATGTCCAGAACCAGAAAAAAGATAATTTTTCAGTAGATCAGGGATGGTGGGACCCCTCTTTTACACTTGTATGAGGTTTTTTTGGGGTTCTGGACATGCTACAGAGCTGAAACTTCACAGGTACACCTTTAAGACCTCCCAGACACAAAATCACACAAAAAAAGTTCTTAAAAATTGTCATTTTTGATAAAAAAGCCAATTATTGAAAAATTAAAAAAAAAAAAAAAAGAGAGATTTTTTGATTTTTACTTTGGATTTAGTATCTGGGGGGTCTAAAAAGTGTACATGTGAAGTTTCAGCTCTGTAGCATGTCCAGAACCATAAAAAAAAAGATCGTTTGTATTAGAAAACTTTAAGCACAGGAATATGGCTTCTCTGCTGTAACACCTTGCCGGTTTAATAGCAGGCATTTTTTTGGGTTCTTTGCAGTCAGGAAAAACATCTGAACTTGTGTATAGTAGTACTGTGCACAAGTTCTGATGTTTTGCCTGCCTCCAAAATTCCCCAAAAAATGCCAGCAAAAACACACCTGGGCATTTTTTTTTTGACGCTAGCGTTTTTTTTGGCATTTTTTGGGGTTCTTTTGAGGCAGGCAAAACATCTGAACTTGTGTATAGTGGTACTGTGCACAAGTTCTGATGTTTTGCCTGCCTCCAAAACCCCCCAAAAAATGCCAGCAAAAACACACCTGGGCTTTTTTTTTTTTTTTTTGACGCTAGCGTTTTTTTGGCATTTTTTGGGGTTCTTTTGAGGCAGGCAAAACATCTGAACATGTGTATAGGGTGTATATATAGGCATATATGTCTGAATATATACCCCTAGACATATATAGGTGTGATAGTAGCAGAAATATATTACTGTAAATGATTTCATTAGCGCAAGCATTTATTTCTGCTACTATCACACCTATATATGTCTAGGGGTATATATTCAGACATATATGTCTATATATCCCCCCTATACACATGTTCAGATGTTTTGCCTGCCTCAAAAGAACCCCAAAAAATGCCAAAAAAACGCTAGCGTCAAAAAAAAAAAATGCCCAGGTGTGTTTTTGCTGGCATTTTTTGGAGGGTTTTGGAGGCAGGCAAAACATCAGAACTTGTGCACAGTACCACTATACACAAGTTCAGATGTTTTTCCTGACTGCAAAGAACCCAAAAAAATGCCTGCTATTAAACCGGCAAGGTGTTACAGCAGAGAAGCCATATTCCTGTGCTTAAAGTTTTCTAATACAAACGATCTTTTTTTTTCTGGTTCTGGACATGCTACAGACCTGAAACTTCACATGTACACTTTTTAGACCCCCCAGATACTAAATCCAAAGTAAAAATCAAAAAATCTCTTTTTTTTTTTTTTTTTTTAAATTTTTCAATAATTGGCTTTTTTATCAAAAATGACAATTTTTAAGAACTTTTTTTTGTGTGATTTTGTGTCTGGGGGGTCTAAAAGGTGTACCTGTGAAGTTTCAGCTCTGTAGCATGTCCAGAACCAGAAAAAAAGATCATATAGGTGTTAAAGTTAAAGGAGGCTCCCGAACCACATCCCTGTTCTACTGAAAAATTATCTTTTTTTTTTTCCTGGTTCTGGACATTCTACAGAGCTGAAACTTCACATGCACACCTTTTAGACCCCCCAGATACTAAATCCAAAGTAAAAATCAAAAAAATCTTTTTTTTTTTTTTTTTTAATTTTTCAATAATTGGCTTTTTTTATCAAAAATGACAATTCTTAAGAACTTTTTTTGTGTGATTAATAGTTAATGGGGCATGACCCAGAACCCTAGGCACTTTTTAGGGGCATTTATTGGGTTTTAGGGCTTAAAAATTGTGTTTTTTGATTACAGAAGTTCGGGTCCCATTGATTTCAATGGGGTTCTGAAATCCGGGCCGAACTTTCGTGAAGTTCGGGTGTTCTGGTCGAACCGAACTTTTCAAAAGTTCGATCATCCCTATCCCTGACCTATCCATCCCCAGCTGACCTCCTGACCAACCCCAAAGATATAGCAGATGCCTTTGTGTCCTACTACCAGAAATGATATGACCTCCGCAATGATGACCTCACGCCTCAGTCTACACCTGAGATTATTGCCAATTTCCTTTCCAAAACAACCTTACCTACTTTGTCTACGGACTTACTGCAATCTATATCACGGCCCATTACCTCTCAGAAAATCTGCTCCATTATTTCCAAACTCCCTAACAACAAATCACCTGGGGAAGACGGTTTCTCCAATGAATATTATAAACGCTTTGCCTCTGAAATAGCACCTCACCTGCAGTCCGTCTTCTCTCTTGCCTCCTCCACTGCTTCCTTTCCTCCTGACATGTTGCGAGCTGTTATAGTTATGATACCAAAACCAAATAAGGACCCCTCATTACCTGCAAATTATAGACCTATATCGCTGCTAAATGTTGATATTAAAATATATGCCAAGATCTTGGCCCTTAGATTACAGAAGGTACTCCCTCTCCTGGTGCACCCAGACCAAGTGGGATTCGTGCCTGGTCGCCAGGCCCCTGATGGCACCAGACGTCTTATTAATTTGATCTCCCGAGCGGGGCCCTCTCAAACGCCTTCTCTGCTCCTGTCCCTGGATGCGGAGAAGGCTTTGACAGGGTCCACTGGGGCTACCTGCAGCAAGTCCTGCATAAATTTGGCATCCGAGAATGGCTACAATCCGCCATACTATCCCTTTATTCTAATCCATCCGCCGTCGTCCTTACTTCGGGAATTAAATCCAAACAAATACACATCACCAATGGCACCTGACAAGGGTGTCCTCTCTCGCCCATCATATTTACACTCCTTATGGAACCCCTGGCTCAAAGAATCTGATCCTGCCCTTTTATCACAGGCCCCTGCGTTGCTGGCATGGAGCACAAGATTAGTCTCTTTGCAGATGATGTTTTGCTCATGCTGGCCAATCCAGCCTCGTCTCTCCCTGCAACCTACGATCTCTTGCAAGAATTTAGTACAGTTTCCTACTATAAATTAAATGCTAGCAAATCCCAAATTCTCGGTTTACACATACCCTCCGCCCTTCGCCAGTCATTATCGCACAACTTCCCCTTTACTTGGGTTACCAGCTCCTTGGGCTTTCTAGGCATCCAACTTACCCCACTCCCCTCACAACTCTATGCCCATAACTTTAAGCCTTTGCTGGACTCTTTGCCCCAAACATTGGCGTCCCTTAAAACGCAGGAACTATCTGTGATGGGCAGAATAGCCAAGTTCAAAATGCTAGTCCTTCCTAAACTTCTTTACTTTTTCCGCACGGTAATAATTCCCCTACCACGGAGCTTCTTTACAGCCCTCCAAAGCATAATTACTATGTTTATATGGAACCATAAACCCTTGAGATGCTCTCTGACCATCATGTCTAGACACAGAACCCTGGGGGGGATGGGAGTCCCTAATATCCTTGCATACTATAAAGCCTGCGTCCTTGACCAACTTAAGTACTGGTGGACAACTTCATCCAACAAAACTTGGTCACACATAGAAGCTGCCTCAACCCCTCATAAGAATCTACAACTGTTACTACTGGCTACCAAATTGGGAGCTACACCTCCACCTTCACTATTCCCTTCGGTACAAATTTCCTCCCAAATCTGGAAAGAACTGCCTCTAACCCTCCCCTCTCCCGAACGGGGCCACAAAATTCTGATCCCATTAACCATACTGACATATTTCCTCCCCAATCTAGATTTAACATTATGGACACCTAAGGACTCCCCACAAATGCACGTCCATGACCTTTATCAGGGGACCTCCCTCTCCTCATATGCAGATTTAGTTAAAAAATGTAAACTACCTCCAAAGACGTTCCGTACCTATCTCCAAATACGATCCTTTCTGCGCTCTCAAACCTTTCCACAGCACATTGTACTCCCTGCCTCCATTCACGAGTATCTTCAGGAGCCCCCAGGTTCCTGTAAAGGTATAACCCTCTTCTATAAAACATACACTCAACAGGGCCCCTTCTCCAAAACGCACACCATGATAAAGTGGGAACAGACTTTACAAAAAAATTTCCATCTTCTCACTGGTTGAAAGCATTCTCGTCCACGTACTCTGCCACTAAATGCATTACACATTGGGAACAACATATGAAGTTAACGCACCATTGGTACCTAACGCCATACCGGCTATCCAAAATGTATGCCTCCCACCCGCCCTCGTGCTGGAGGGAATGCGGGGACTGCGGTACATTGTTCCACACTATGTGGGCCTGCCTGTCGCTCAGGTCCTTCTGGATCAAGATCTTTAGCCTGCTTTCTGAACTATGCAACCAACAGGTAACACCTGATCTGGAACTGGCCCTTCTACACCTTACTATACACAATTTCCGGCTAGAATATTGACCGGTAGTAATCCACCTTCTCCTAGCAGCTAAACTTACGATCACTAGACTATGGAAATCCACCAAATCCCCTTCAATAGAGGACACCATTGACACATTGAACCAGCAATGCGATATGGAACGCATATTTTCACGCATCTCCCTAACTACTATGACCTTCAGCAGGAAATGGGATATCTGGCTCCAACACCCTAAATGTACAGTTACCATCTGATGTAAGATTGATTACCTAGCGGAATTTCTGGTGGATACTTTGCCCCTGCCCTTTCCTCCAACTCCCTCACTTCATAACCCACTTTATTGTGCCCTTGCCCCCTCGTGTGTCCTCCCCTCCCCCCCCCCCTATATTTCTTATAATTCTTTGCTTTTAACTACCTGAAGCAAGATTAGCTTGCCAAGTGAAACCTGGATATTGTTTAATTGTGGTATCTTTCTCTAGGTGGGCACCCCCTCCTGTGACACAGTATGTTCCCATGGGGGTGCCTGGGATGGGGATGTCCACCTTCTTACTAGGCAGTTGCTGAAATACCTATTATACATAAGTTACGTTGGAATGTCACATGCTGATCACTGCTTGTTATATGTTACTGTATGAGCACTTAGCTATGTGGCATCTTACTTCTATTCTCATGGCGGAATTATTTGTTTGACTGCTTGGTTAACTCTTGTTGTACCATTTAAAACTAATACAAATTATTGAAACTAAAGAGTGACAAGTGCAATGTCTGGAGAGGAATTCTCCGTAAAGTATGTTCGAAGACGGGTTGTCAGTTGAGAGACGACATCCGGGTCTTTTAGGAGGGATGAGTTTCGTCTCCAGGTTTTGATTTGTGGAGCCCAGTCAGAGGGTGCCAAGGTGACCATAATAGGGTGATGATCTGATAGAAACATTGACTCTATCTTTGCTTGCGTCAATAGGGGCAGATTCGTCTGGGAGAGGAAAAAGTAGTCTATTTGTGAATATTTCTGAAACGGGGCAGAATAGAAAGTATAGTCTTTGTCAGACGGGAACAGAGTACGCCAGGTGTTGTATAGAGCCAGACTTTGAAGCTGGAGTCTTATCTGTCTCAAACCCTGATATGTCAAGTGGAGGTGCCAGATGAGGTATCCGAGTCAGGGTTCAGCGGCACATTGAAGTCCCCTCCCAAGAGCACCATTCCCTCCTGAAAGGATGACAAGAGATCACAAATTTTCCGATAGAAGGACACCTGATGCTCATTGGGGCAGTAAATGTTTGCAAGAGTCACGGGTTTGGAGGCGAGGGTACCTTAAATAAAAACGTATCTGCCTTCAGGGTCCACCAAGGAGTCTGGTAATTTAAATTGGGCTCGCTTGGATAGTAAGATGGATACCCCTTTGGTCTTGGAAGCAGGGATTCATGGAGTGGATCGCCGTTTGGTAAACATGGTTAGTTAGCTTAGGTATTGAGTCAGATCTAAAGTGGGTCTCCTGTAAGAAAAGGAACTGAGCATTATGTTTAGTGAGAGCAGACAAGACTCACGAGCGTTTATCTGGGATGTTCAGGCCTTAAACATTGAGAGAGAGGCATTTCAGTGTCAGCAGAGTTCGGGGGGTTGGGACCTTCTGCATGGTAGGGCCAGATATCCGATCAGGCATTATTCGACAATACGAGCAATAGCTCTATAATAGGTATCGGTAGGTATTGGAGATAACAGAGATGGGTGGGGGAGAAGGGGGGTAAATTTGAGAATAGGTAAAGAGGGAGAGGGGAGAGAGAGAGAGAGAAGAATAAAATAAAAGGGGGGGTGGGGGCAGAAAAAGGAAAAAGGAAAAGTAGCCTAGAGGAGGGTGAGAGTGATAGAAAAGAAGACTAGAAGGAGTTCCGCAGGTAGAAGGAAGAAGAAAGTACCAGAGGTGGTGTTAAATTCACTAAACCACCTAGAGGAAAAAGATACGTATGTCAGCTGGAGCCTAAAAGGACTGCTGCTGGGGGAAGTAGGTAATACCAGAGGAGACTTATGCAAAGATGAGGACCACAGCTTATTTTTCTAACTTTAAATAGTGTAACTGGGGGGTTTCAAGATCCGTATGCAATAGACAAAAAAAATAAAGGAACATTTTCAGCACTTAAAGTCCAAATCATCCTGTAAGTATGTTTGGAAACCAAATGTATCATTGATCTTTCAGAACCAAACGTAAAGGGGAGTGGTGTAACCCAAAAACTTCAAGGTGGAGTTTCATGAATGTAACACAGTATAAGCATTAATCAGCCTGAAAAGTTCCGCGCTGTGTATATCTTAAAGCGGTTGTAAACCCAGGAAAAAAAAACAAAATCTGCAAGACAAAGGCATAATGAGCTAGTATGCATCGCATACTAGCTCATTATGAATTACTTACCTTAGAACTAAGCCCCGTCACGGACCCCCGGACACCGATGCGGGCGCTGACATGATCCCATGGCGTCTCTTCCGGGTTCGGCGGCTCCGGCGCTGTGATTGGCCGGAGCCGCGATTTTCCGGCAAGCTGCCAGCAAGGGAAGCTGAAGGTCCGCCGGACCTTCAGAGCGCATGCGCCGCTCGTGCGAGCAGCTGCATGCACTGCAAATATCTCCTAAACCGTGCCGGTTTAGGAGATATTAATTGTACCTACAGGTAAGCCTTATCAAAGGCTGACTTGTAGTTAAAAGTTAAAAAAATTGTGATACTACCACTTTAACGGATGAAGAAAAGGTAATTAGGCTGCAGCCTACCCTGAACTAAAATCCGAGGACTGTATAAGCGAAGAGGTCAATGAATGGGTAATTGGCGCTGCCTGTATTGGATATTACAATGTGTGAATTTCAATAAATATATGTGAATGCAAATATAAATGTCTGTGCAAAATATAGTTAATATCATAAAAACAGCATATGGATACTAAAAGTGATATTAAAAGACCAACATATAAACCAATAGTGGTAATAAATCTCAATAATAAATTCTGAGTGCAATCATGTGATTAGATCCAAATATATAAATAAATAAACCAATATAAATCAATTTAAAGTGACAAGTGACTAGAAGGTGCTGTATTGGTGAACAGAGATGTAGATAAATGGATATAATAGCAAAAAAGTATATAAGTGCAATAAAGTGCAAGAAAAATAATTGATGATAAAACAATAAACAATATAGTGACTGGCTAAAAAACTGGTAGTCCTAATAGCCAGTAATGGTGATACAAAATGGTACAATCTTGGATAAAAACCAGTGAAATAAAGTGTAGTAAGTGCAAAAGTGTGAAAAAAAAGCGATAAATAATTTAGTGACTGGCTAAATAGGTGATCCAGATAGCCAAACAAACAAACTTTTCCCCACGGACACCTTACTTAACGTTGTTCCTATTGGAGAGGACCTTTATATCCTGCTATATAGGAGATATCTCAGTGGATGCCCAATCGGGGGAAATGCGTCATCACGATTAGACCTATACGGCGGTCCGCACTGCAGGCGGCCAGCGTGACCTGCTTCATCTCCAAGGGAACCGTTTATCTATTGTCTACAAGATTGTAAGTGCTTTTCCTTATATTGAATAAAACTACTTTTGGATAATGCACTATGGCAGTCCCCTCTGTTGTGTCCCCTTACTGTTGAGTTAATAGACACCCGAGATCCCATCAGCCATCCATCTGCAGTGATTCCACACAGGACCCCTTCACAGGATCAGTTTCAGGCTTGCACCTTGGCATTGTCCGGTAAGAGTCCAAACACTACCTGTGTGTTCAATTGCCACCTGGGTGATTTGGAACCCTTCTGTAGCTGCGTGGTTTTCGGAGCAGGGATATCTCTATATGCCCTTATACTTCCATCGTTTGGTAAGGAGCTAAGCTGGTGGTGGGACGCTGTACCCTTTTTATCACGTGGCTTACACCTTCCTGAGTTAAAGTGTGTTCACAGCACAAATTTTGGGATTTTTTCCAATTGGACTGTTTATCACATTGTTTGGACACTAATGTTTGAGATACACTGGTGATTCTCTTTGTTTCACACTTTTTGGACTCATTTTGATAATTTTTGTGTTCATCACTTTCATGTATATGTTTATATGCTATGTTATATTTTTTGGGTTAGCGCACCTGATTTTCACATATCCTTCTAGTCACTTGTCACTTTAAATTGATTTATATTGGTTTATTTATTTATATATTTGGATCTAATCACATGATTGCACTCAGAATTTATTATCGAGATTTATTACCACTATTGGTTTATATGTTGGTCTTTTAATATCACTTTTAGTATTCATATGCTGTTTTTATGATATTAACTATATTTTGCACAGACATTTATATTTGCATTCACATATATTTATTGAAATTCACACATTGTAATATCCAATACAGGCAGTGCCAATTACCCATTCATTGAACTATTCTAGCGCTTGTCCTCTTCATTTGGCCTTTATAGTGTGATAATTCGAATTGGAATTGCAGAGAGATTTCCATGATGGATTTTCAAAGGTCTTTCCAAAGCAGGGAACTGGACTCCCCTGGCTGAGTTGTTATGAGGTGGCATGGTGATCAGTCTACAAATTTCTTGGATAAGACTGGTGCAAGAGCTGCAGCAGAACTGCAGAAGGAAGAGCGGAGAGGGGTAAGAAGTGTGCCATAGAGAAGCTGTCTACCACAGCCCAAATGACAATGCAGCTGTCAAAACGTAAGAGATCCATAATAAAACCTATGATCATATGTTCTCAGGGTTCCTTGACA
Organism: Pelophylax lessonae; assembly: GCF_965119305.1. NCBI lineage: Eukaryota > Metazoa > Chordata > Amphibia > Anura > Ranidae > Pelophylax > Pelophylax lessonae. The sequence goes on from NC_138776.1 coordinate 226,400,260, forward strand.
ATTGGAATGGCATTAAAATGCAAGCAGCTGTAAAAACATAGGAGATCCATGATAAAATCTATGGTCATATGTTCCCAGAGTTCCTTAAAAATTGAAAGAGGCATTAATGTGCCAGCAGGTGCACAAGAGGGGACTTTGTTCTGGGTGCAGATGGTACAAGCAGTCACAAATCCTTTAGTATCCCTCTTCACAACTGGACCCACTGATTACCTGCCAATTTGGAGCTTTCATGAGATTCAGAGTCACTAATGTTTTGCTTCTGATTCTGGCGTTTTTTCAGTTAACCATACATTAGAATAGGTAGTGAGATGGAGCACAACCATTGTTTAGCACTGCAAAGAACAAAGCATGAAATATGGCTGCTTTAGATATAAATACAAACCATACATTAGGACAATGTTCTTAACAATTAGGGTCCTTTCACACGGCCGCTCCGTGTGAAAGGTCCGCTGCAGGACTTTTTTTTTTTTTTTCCACGGAGCGGATGACATTTCTGTCATCCGCTCCGTGTGCCCGCATATCATCCTATCCGTTTGCGGATGATATGCGGACATAATGTAAGTATATGGCACTGCGGATGTCAGCGGATGACACCGCTGACATCCGATTTTCCTTCCTTTCCATTTTTTTCATGGAAGAAAAAATGGGGTTCTGTTCCATTCGAAAAAACGGAACAGAACTGAAAGGAGGAAAATCGGATGTCAGCGGATGGTACTCCGCTGACATCCGCAGTGCCATTCACTTACATTATGTCCGCAAATCATCCGCAAATGGATGGGATGATTTGCGGACACACGGAGCGGCCGTGTGAAAGGACCCTTATATATTTCCTTTATTCAAATATTTTATTAAGGAGTATAAGTGGTTTAAACTGGAGCAGTGAGTCCACTCACTGCACATTTGTAATGCATTATACCACCCTCACACCCTGACCCAACAATTGTCAATGTGGACAGTGCTTGACATGGTGAGCTGACAGAATTTTACAGCTGAACAATGCTGTAAAATTCTGTCAGCATACTCAGCATGTCAGCCCACATTGTCATTTTCAGGGGTGTGAGGGTGGTATGAGATGCAATTGAGTCCACTGCACATTTGCATCTCATACCACTCTCACACCCCTGAAAATGACAATGTGGGCTGACATGCTGACCAAATTTATTTTACAGCTGAGCTGAGCTGAGCTAAACTGCTCCACTAGTGCCACCTCTAAAACCAATGTCCCCGGGCCTGCTCCTTGTGTGCTGGCTCGTTGTGTCTGGTTCCATTGCTGCGTACTGCTGCCTCGCCTTACAGGTGACTCCGCTAATGCTGTCCGCATGCTATATATATAAAAATTGGGTTTTATAGTTGGCCCCCCTACTTTTGTCCCTGTCCCCCCATGTGCCCCCCCTAAATATAAAAGCTGGAGACGCCACTGGCTCATGTGTGTATAAATTGACTGTTTGTGAGTTCAATAAACAGTTCGTTTTACCCCTTCATGAAGTCTGGACTCATGTTTGGGGGATTGGGAGCTATTTTCACTTCTTGATGGTATTTTCACTGGGATTTCGGGAGAAGCTGCACGGATCTCTCTCATAGAGACTATAGGATCCGTTACATTATGCCTTCAGCCCCGGTTGTCCATGTCCTCCACATAATGATGGAGCTCAAATAAGTGGGTTAGTTGGGTATCATAGGTCCTCTGGACCTGGTGAATGGCTGCTGCATGACTATGGATGGTCTCCTCAACATCCGTAAGCCGTTGAGCCACAGCTTGTATGTCCGATTTGAGATCAGCAATCGTGGCTGTAAGGGTATTTTTAATGTCTATTGCCACCGTCTGCAAATCAAATAGACTTGGGGGCTGAAGCAATTGGGAGCTGAGGGACAGCTCTCCCGGTCTCACCGACCCCGTTTCACTGCTTGGAGCTTGAGGCCTGTGAGGCCGCATGGCCTTCCACCCGCTGCGTCTGGAACAGTTCAGGGAATGTTGCGGCTGAGCTGCGACCCGGTCTCTTGTGGAGTGCGGGGTGTGGAGGCACTTCTGGTCTGCTTACCCATGGTAGCTGTGTGTGGTAAATACCCCAAAAAGCTGATTTTAGTCCTCAATATGCAGGAGCGTTCTGCTTAAGCGGCCATCTTCGTGCTCGGCTAGACCACACCCCACACTTTAATACATTTTAGTGAAAAAATAAAACAATGCATAACCCATTTTCTGGTAAGTTATAAAAGATGACATTACGTCAAGTGAATACTGTAGATGCATAACATTCATGCTTAAAAACATGCTCGTGGAATAGCGACCAACTAAGATACCTAAAAATTTACATAGGCAATGCTTTAAAAATGTTTTCAGGTTACCTGTTTAGAGTTACAGAGGAGGTCTAGTGCTAGAGTTATTGCTCTTGTTCTGATGTTCATAGTGATACTTCGCATGTGTGGTGCGAACACCGTTTACATATGCGTGCGTGACTTACATATGCATTCCTTCTGCGCGAGCACGGAGGGATGGGGTCACTTTTTTTTTTTTCTTTTTTCACTTGCCCTTTCATTTTTTATTTATATTTTTCTATCAAGGAATGTAAACATCCCAGAAATAAGGTATGACAGGTCCTCTTTATGGAGAGATCTCTCCTCTACCTTTAAGGCTCCGTTCACATCTAGGCGTTTTGGGGCGTTTTTGGGGCGTTTTTCTGCTCTAGGATCAGCTCTCAAAACGCCCAACAAGACAAATCCTATTCATTTCAATGGCCCCTGTTCACATCTGAGCGTTTTGAAGCTGTATACAAAACGCCCAACGCTCAAAAAAGTACATGAGCTTCTTTTTGGGCAGATTACAGGCGTTTTCCATTGATCTCTATTCAATCTAAAAACGCCTGCACAAAAATCGCGGTAAAAATCGCGGTAAAATCGCGGTAAAAAACGCCGCAAAAATCGCGGTAAAATCGCGGTAAAAAACGCGCGAAAAACGCTACGCTCAGGTGTGAATGTAGCCTAAAAGCATCAGGTATAAAAAAAAAAAAAAAAGATTGTAAAAATACAGTGCATCCAGAAACTATTCACAGTGCTTCACTTTTGTTATGTAACAGCCTTTTTCCAAAATGGGTTATATTTATTTTTTTCCTCAAAATTCTACAAATACCCCATAATGACAACATGAGTTTTTTTTTTTTTCTAAATCTTTGCAAATTTGTTAAAAATAAAAAGTGAAAAAAATCCCATGTACATAAGTATTGACAGCCTTTGCTCAATACTTTTCTGAAACACCTTTGGCACCAATTACAGCCTCAAGTATTTTTTGCGTATGATGATACAAGCATGGCACACCGATTTTTGGGCAGTTTCTCCCATTATTCTTTTTAGGACCTGACTGTGGGAACTACCTGGGTGCGATAACAACAGTTCCTGTTTAATAGGACTCAAGGTGTACAGTGCGAAAGTATTCGGCCCCCTTGAACTTTGTGACCTTTTGCCACATTTCAGGCTTCAAACATAAAGATATAAAACTGTATTTTTTTGTGAAGAATCAACAAGTGGGACAAAATCATGAAGTGGAACAAAACTTATTGGATATTTCAAACTTTGTTAACAAATGAAAAAATCTGAAAAATTGGGCGTGCAAAATTATTCAGCCCCTTTACTTTCAGTGCAGCAAACTCTCTCCAGAAGTTCAGTGAGGATCTCTGAATGATCCAATGTTGACCTAAATGACTAATGATGATAAATAGAATCCACCTGGTCCGTTTAAAGCGCAGAGAGCATCATGAAAAAGAAGGAACACTACTGGCAGGTCCGAGATAATGTTGTGGAGAAGTTTAACGCCGGATTTGGATACAAAAAACATCACAAGGAGCACTGTGCAAGCGATAATATTGAAATGGAAGGAGTATCAGACCACTGCAAATCTACGAAGACCTGGCCGTCCCTCTAAACTTTCAGCTCATACAAGGAGAAGACTGATCAGAGATGCAGCAAAAAGGCCCATGATCACTCTGGATGAACTGCAGAGATCTACAGCTGAGGTGGGAGACTCTGTCCATAGGACAACAATCAGTAGTATACTGCACAAATCTGGCCTTTATGGAAGAGTGGCAAGAAGAAAGCCATTTTTTAAAGATATCCATAAAAAGTGTTGTTTAAAGTTTGCCACAAGCCACCTGGGAGACACACCAAACATGTGGAAGAAGGTACTCTGGTCAGATGAAACCAAAATCGAACTTTTTGGCAACAATGCAAAACATTATGTTTGGCGTAAAAGCAACACAGCTCATCACCCTGACCACACCATCCCCACTGTCAAACATGGTGGTGGCAGCATTATGGTTTGGGCCTGCTTTTCTTCAGCAGGGACAGGGAAGATGGTTAAAATTGATGGGAAGATGGATGGAGCCAAATACAGGACCATTCTGGAAGAAAACCTGATGGATTCTGCAAAAGACCTGAGACTGGGACGGAGATTTGTCTTCCAACAAGACAATGATCCAAAACATGAAGCAAAATCTACAATGGAATAGTTCACAAATAAACATATCCAGGTGTTAGAATGGCCAAGTCAAAGTCAAGACCTGAATCCAATCGAGAATCTGTGGAAAGAACAGAAAACTGCTGTTCACAAACGCTCTCCATCCAACCTCACTGAGCTTGAGCTGTTTTGCAAGGAGGAATGGGCAAAAATTTCAGTCTCTCGATGTGGAAAACTGATAGAGACATACCCCAAGTGACTTACAGCTGTAATCGCAGCAAAAGGTGGCGCTACAAAGTATTAACTTAAGGGGGCTGAATAATTTTGCACTCCTATTTTTCAGTTTTTTATTTGTTAAAAAAGTTTGAAATATCCAATAAATTTTGTTCCACTTCATGATTGTGTCCCACTTGTTGTTGATTCTTCACAAAAAATTAGTTTTATATCTTTATGTTTGAAGCCTGAAATGTGGCAAAAGGCCGCAAAGTTCAAGGGGGCCGAATACTTTTGCAAGGCACTGTATATAGGCACGGTGGAGGGGAGCACTATTTGAGTTGACTTTATAAGAAGTGCACTGGTGGCTTTTCATTTAACCTATATAACAAGAAGATCTTCTCCCCATATTCACTATAGTGTTTGAATGACACGCTTCTTCAAGGACTTACATTTTCTTTGACTGGATCCTTAGCAGATGGACTAGCCTCATTATAGTTATTGGTCTTGTTTATTTATATTTCGTTAAAGCACTGATTTGGACACTCATTATTATTTTAGATTTTTTTAGCGCTGCACTTTTTGTTTACATGTCTTTCTGAGGGCTATATATTCACCTTTGTGTGCTAGCTGCTTTTGCTAAATTTGGTTTGGTTTCACCAGCGCTCACTTTCTTTTATGTGTGGGTTCTACAATTTATGGATGATGGAGGAAACTGTGCTCATTGGGACCTTCGACACTGCAAAACATTTTCTGTACCCTTCCCCAGACCTGTGCCTTGCTACAATCTTTTCTCAGAGGTCTAAAACAGTGGCGGCTAGTGCTCAAAATTTTTGGGGGGGGCGCAAAAAGAAAAATGTAATAGGTATTGCTTCACGTCAAAAAACGCGGTAAAAAATTGCGTGACTTTGAGGTCATGGTACAGGCATAGCACAGGTGATGGTATAGGCATGGCACAGGTCATGGTACAGGAGATGGTATAGGCATGGCACAGGTCGTGGTACAGGAGATGGTATAGGCATGGCACAGGTCATGGTAAGGGCATGGCACAGGTCATGGCACAGGTGATGGTATAGGCATGGCACAGATATGGTATAGGCATGTCACAGGTCATGGTACAGGCATGTCACAGGTCATGGTACAGGAGATGGTATATGCCCCCTTTCAATGCAGTGACCAGCGTACAGGCCCCCTTTCAATGCAGTGACCAGCGTACATGCCCCCTTTCAATGCAGAGACCAGCGTACATGCCCCCTTTCAATGCAGAGACCAGCGTACATGCCCCCTTTCAATGCAGAGACCAGCGTACATGGCCCCTTTCAATGCAGAGATCAGCGTACATGCCCCCTTTCAATGCAGAGACCAGCGTACATGCCCCCTTCAATGTAGTGACCAGCGTACGTGCCCCCTTCAATGTAGTGACCAGCGTGCGTGCCCCCTTCAATGCAGAGATCAGCGTGCGTGCCCCCTTCAATGCAATGAACCATGTGCTGTGCCCCCTTCAATGCAATGAACACTGTGCTGTTCCCCCTTCAATGCAATAAACACTGTGCTGTGCCCCCTTCAATGCAATGAACACTGTGCTGTGCCCCCACAATGCAGAGTTCAGCGTGCGTGCCCCCTTCAATGCAATGCAACTGTGCTGTGCCCCCTTGAATGCAATGAACATTGTGCCGTGCCCCCATCAATGCAGAGTTCAGCGTGCGTGCCCCGTTAAATGCAGAGCGCCACAGCATTGTCCCCAATCATTTCAGAGCGCCACAGCATTGTCCCCAATCATTGCAGAGCGCCACAGCATTGTCCCCAATCATTGCAGAGCGCCACAGCATTGTCCCCAATCATTACAGAATGCCACAGCATTGTCCCCAATCAATGCAGAGCGCCACAGCATTGTCCCCAATCATTGCAGAGCGCCACAGCATTGTCCCCAATCATTGCAGAGTGCCACAGCATTGTCCCCAATCATTACAGAACGCCACAGCATTGTCCCCAATCAATGCAGAGCGCCACAGCATTGTCCCCAATCATTGCAGAGCGCCACAGCATTGTCCCCAATCAATGCAGAGCGCCACAGCATTGTCCCCAATCATTGCAGAGCGCCACAGCATTGTCCCCAATGATTGCAGAGCGCTACAGCATTGTCCCCAATCATTGCAGAGCGCCAATGCATTGTCCCCAATCAATGCAGAGCGCCACAGCATTGTCCCCAATCAATGCAGAGCGCCACAACGTGCCCCCCAATCAATGCAGAGTTCAGCGTGCATGCCCCTTTCAATGCAGTGTGACGCACTGCTCTGAGCCCCAGGACCACCCTTTCCATTGCCCTATTAGAGCCTCTGGCTCTAATCAGGTGATTGAAAAAAAAAATCCATTGCACTCCATGCATCCGGCGCCCTGCATGCAGATTAGGGGGCGGGACGCATGGATGGGGGGTGGCGCCCCTGCGTCCTCAACACACCAGCCGACACTGGTCTAAAGACAATTCCTTGGACTGCAGAGCTTGGTTTGTGCTCTGACATGCACTGTTAACTCTGGGACCTTAGACAGGTGTGTGCCTTTCCAAATCCTGTCCAATCAACTGAATTTACCACATGTGGACTCCAATCAAGTTGTATAAACATCTCAAGGATTATCAGTGGAAACAGGATGCACGTGAGCTCAATTTTGAGTGTCATGGCAAAGGCTGTGAATACTTATGTACATGTGATTTTTTTCGTTTTTTATTTTTAATAAATTGGCAAAGATTTTAAAAAAAAACTCCTTTCATGTTGTCATTATAGGGTATTGTTTGAAGAATTTTTGAGGAAAATAATGAATTATATCCATTTTAGATTAAGACTGCAACATAAGAAGATGTGGAAAAAGTGAAGCGCTGTGATTACTTTTCAGATGCACTGTAGATAAGGAAAGAGCTATTTTTACAGTGGTTTGAGGACAACCCTGGTCCTAGAGGACAGCAAGGCTTCAGAATGATCCGTTCTTACAACAGAGTGACATTTCCCATCTGGTTTTCTCACTCATGCGCAGGGGACTATCGTTGCAAAAAAAGAAAACATTGATCAGATGCTTTAAAAGGAAAAAAAAAGGGGGGGGGCGTGGCTTGGGGCCGAGCGGTGATGGCTGCCTGATTTCCTCGCTCTCTCCCACCGAGTCCAGCTATCTGCCTACAGGAGGTAATCAGATTCATAATCATGGGGAAAACTTCAGGGAATGCATCCTGATCCTGCTCTCCCAGGAATCGGGGATCGCAACCTAATCACAGCACTCCGGAGCTTTTCAGGGCTCAGTCACATGAGCACCCGGCTCAAGTCCCGGCCATGCCATGTGCCGAAACAGGCATCCTGCCCTGGCTCCTCGAGCAGAAATATGGATGCTGTCACAGAATTACCTAATGATCAACCATTGAACCTAGGTGCTCTACAATCGGTGGCATTAGATAACAAAGAAACTCTAGCTGCAGCAATAGCAGACCTGCGGCAAAACATTCAGGCTATGAGCATAAAAATAAGGGTTTTGAAGAAGCCTCAGCGCACCATGAGGCAGATATCCAACAGACCCAAAGAACAACCACATCCCACTCTACACAGCTAAGAGAAATGCAACGTCACATAGAGGATCTCGACAACCGAGGCCGCAGACACAATTTACGTGTAAGAGGAGTTCCTGAAAGCATTGATCCCACTCAACTAACTCAAGCTACCAGTGCCATTTTCAATGATGTCCTGGGCAGACCTCATGACACTCCAATTGAATTTGAGAGACTCTTAAATCTAAGGGGAGAGACACGGATTCCCCCCAAGACATCATCTGCTGCCTGGTCAGCTTTAAGATCAAGGAGGACATCCTTAGGGGAGCCAGAGATAGGAGGGAACTGCTTTTTCAAGGGACTGATGTCAAAATATTTCAGGACCCCTCTCCCATCACTTTGCAGAAGAGACACGACTTGCGCCCCCTGCTAGACCTCCTACGAACAAACAGCATTACTTACCGCTGGAAGTTCCCCTTCAGCCTCTTGGCTTCTTTCCAGGGACGAACAGCACTACTCCGCACTCTGGATGACATGAGGTCCTTCTGTGAAACCCTTCACCTGCCCCTGATCGATCTGCCTGACTGGACCACTCCATGCCATCCCGAACCATTCAGGAGAGCAATCTCCATGGACACTATTCCGGAGCGGGACAACTTCCACATCAGGAGACACAGGTCTCCTTCCTCTAGAACAAAACCAGCCTCCAATCTGCACTCCAGAAGAGGTAATAGCCCTACTGATTCCCCAGTTCATAGGAGAGCAAGACACGACCACTCCAGGTAAAGATCTCCTAATAGAGCCGTGCTGCAGTTACAGCCAGCCAGACCGCAAAGTTCTCCTCATTCGTTAAAGCATGTTTCTCACACTGTTGAATCTGTTCGTTCGGAAGACATTATACTTCCTTCTATTCAAGAGACCCTTCCTTAGCTATCAACTGACAGATACTGAACAGTCATACTGAACGCCCCTTCTACTAGCATGGACGCTCACCTGTTTGGATGGATGATGACCAAAAGACCTGATGCATATTAATTTTCTTACGGATGAGGGTCACCAACACAGGTTAACATCTTGCCTGCTATTAACAGCATCTACGATCCCGGACAGATCAGACTACACTGTCTCAGCTACAGTTTGCTTATCGCCGCTCTGAACTCTGCCGGGGATCCTCAGTATACAACCCACTATGCCATTGCAAGGCATACAGAATTCTCCTGGACTCAAGCTGACATCTGATATTCTGCCCACAAAGCAACGCTGAAGAAGAGACTATACATACCTACACTAAGGTCATCTTCCCTGGCAGCTTTCATTTCAGCACAAGTCCCCAACACCCTTGAACTGAAGGGGGAGAATATGCCTAAACTTAAGGGTAATAGTAATAGGAAGTTCAAATGCCTTACTTTATTCAATCAGTGTCTCTCTTAGCCCTTGCCATTCTATCTTTGATTTCAAATGAATAGTAATGAAATGCTGATTGCTGTCATTTATCACTTCAATTCACCACTGTAGTGGGGAGGTTCGGAGGATGGGAGACAGCTCCTTTAGCAAGAACAGCATTCCTAACATGAGGAAGAAAGGTACATCTCTCCATATGTATTGATCTCATGGTTGTAGATCAATCCCTCTTCTTTATATAGGGTTCCCATCCCTTTCTCTCTCTTCCAAATCCACGCTAACATTTGACTAAAGGTATACAGTACCACTCATCCTAACAGGCTCTACCTGGAGAGGAATTTTTACCAATACACTCCCTCCAATATGGGAGCGATGATCCTCTCCTACCTTCCGATCCCCCCATAAACTTGTCGTCACTTTTATCTTAACCTCCTTCAAGAACCACAATGTCCTACAATAGTTAAACTGTATAACTTACCAGCTGTACTTGCTCATTCTCTTAATCTGTCTCTTGAACTTTATCCTACCCTCATGGAACGATCCTCTGATCGAACGGTTAAGCTTAGGTTTGGGAGACACTGTGCTCTTCTTTGTTCCTTAACAGCCTTTCAAATGTTGTACTTTTTAAAATCTGTAAATAGCCTTTACAACACAGCTAGAGGCTGAAAATATTAAAAGGTCCTAAAGTTCCACCTGCTGGCTCAAAAGAAAAATGCAGTATATATATATATATATATATATATATATATATATATATATATATATATATATATATATATATATATATGTATGTGTATGTATATATATACATAATGTTCTTTTACTCACCACTCAATATACTACCAATTATTCTACCAGGACTAAATGATTGTTCACACATCCATATCCACTCCCTTATTATTTTATACAGACATGCATCAGGTCACTCTTATTCCCCATTTTTCATAAGGCTTACAGTTATCACAAAACTCCACCACTTATATCCACTCATAGAACTCATTGGGTATACAGGCTCTTTAGACCACACACAGCTCACACCTACTTCACCTCCACACAACAGGTACCAACTTGGTTCCTGTTGACCCACTCTGACCACTACAGATTTTATAGGACCGGGTTCACTTACGTAACCTGATCTACTGAAGAGAACACTTCCTTATCTCCTTAGAGCCCTATCATGCATAGTAACACTCTCTACAGCCCCTTAGTCCCCTACCCCCCTCTCCCCCAAGGGATTTTTCTAAATCCCACCCCCCCCTTTTTTTTTGTACTCCACGACAAGCCCCATGCACACAGGGCGTCAGAAAAAAACAGGCTACAGAGCCACTTCTAACGGCAGGAAAAAGCAGCTGTAAAAACGTGCTTTTAGCAGTTTTTTCCATTGGCGTTATTGCACGTTTGGCCACGTCAGCTTTTAGCAGCGTTTTGTTCTGCCTCAATTCAAAATCAATGGTTGCCTAGGAGCCATCATTGATACGGCTTTCAGCCCATTGATTTGAATGGAAGTCGCACCAAGATGCGACTTGTGGTGCGACTTGCGCTCTGAAAATCTTTTTTTTTTATATAAATTTTTATTAAATTTTCAAGATATAACAAACAATTGAGAACTGAAACAGTAAAGCAGTACAATACATCAAAAGGGGTGTCGTAATGCAAATAACACACAAAGAAGAATGGGAGGAGGGGGGGAAGTCTGTCATTCATCAGGGGGGAGGAGGAAGGGGCAAAATGACATATTATAGAAAACATCCAGAAGAACAATCCTATAGAAAACATGCCAATCATATAATCGCAAAGGTGTATGGACAGTATAATTCAATACAAGCAAGAAGTATAGGCTAGGCATGGCATGAGTGACACACTGTAAATCAGGGGGGGGGTTCGGGAAGCTGGAGATCCTACAAGGATCCCCCACACGTACGCCGCCCTCATGGGTCTCCGGTCAACGCGTGGGGGCCTCCCTGCAATATATAGTATATTGGTTATTATGCAGAGGTCCAGAATTCCCAGTGATAGTCAAACCTTCTTAGAGACGTATCATTTATAGCTATAGATCGCTCAAATCTGTGGTTAGTTTATAGTAATGAGATTACTTCCTGCATAGTTGGGGGGGTGGTTGTTTTCCATTTGCGTAGGATCAGAAGACGCGTTGCGATAAGCGTGTGTGTAAATCCAGGCATGGAAACGGTATGGGTGGTTGTCAATGCCTAAGTGTAGGAGAGCCAGTGCTGGATTTGGGGTTATGATACAGCCTGTTTGAGAGGCTATGTATTTGAAAACGTTGTTCCACAGACCTTTGAGGGACGGACATTCCCACAAGATATGCAGAAGCGTTCCTGTGCGACCACAATCTCTCCAACAGAGGGGTGAGTAGGCCTGGGAGAAACCAGCTAGGCGATAAGGAGTATAATACCACCTGTTGGTGATCTTTATGGCCATTTCCCAGTGTGTGGCGCAATGAGTATGTCTGTGCACTATCCTCAGGGCTTGTTTCCACTGTACAACTGAGAATGTTGTGCCGAGGTCTGTTTCCCATTTGAACATAAGGGGGGGTTTAAGAAAGAGGTGTTGTTCAAGAGGATATCGTAGTAGTATGAGAGGCGTTTGGGATTTTTAGGGCAGGTGGTGTATACGTCCCATATCCGTCTATTAACCAAGAGTCCTTTTAGAGGGTTTTGGGATAGAAAGTGTCGGATACGCAGGATATGAAAATTGAGCGAGGCCGGGAGATTGTAAGTTTGCGTCAAAGTGGTACCAGGTAACACTTTATCGTCCTTGAAGAATTGGGAAATATCCATGATATCATGTTGTCGGAGGGTCTGTATGGGGAGGTACGGGATGTGTGCGGTCAATAGAGATATAGGCATAGACATATGAGGGAGGATGTTTACATTGTAATGGGGGGGGGGGGGTGGGTTTGCGCCATGATCTCAATGAGGATTGCATGGGGAGGGAGAGGGAGCATCTTTAAGTCCCAGTGGAGCCACCTGCCACTAAGGAGGAGCAGACGTAGATCTTTGGTAGGAGCAATAACCGATTCTAGGTCTACCCAAAGGGGAGGAGAGGAGCCTTGAAGCCATAATTTAGTTTGGGATAAATTGGTTGCCCAATAGTAGGAATTAATGTCTGGTAATCCCGCCCCGCCCAGTTGTTTGCGTTTATACAGAGTAGAGGCTGCACACCTTGCACGCTTGCCCTCCCAAAGGAAGTTATGGAGTTGTTTGGTAAACAAAGAGAGGCTGGTGCATGGGAAGGGGATAGGTAAATTTCTGAAAAGGTAGAGAATTTGGGGAAGGACTGTCATTTTGTAGGCCGCAAGGCGCCCACACCAGGCTAGTTCTGTTTTCTGGATATGCTTTCACGTGGCATTCGTTTTCTTAAGTTTCTGGGTTAGATTGGTGGTAAGTAATGTGTGAGGTGCGGGGGTGACATCAATGCCAAGGTAGTGGATGCTGTCCGAGAGGTCCAGGGGATAGGGACGATTTTTTGTAAATGAGATTTCGCTGTCTCATTCAATTCAAATGGACCCCGACAAACTCCCTGCAGTCTTGGATTGGCCACGCCCCTCAGGACTTCGCTCCATTCAACGCTTCCTTGGATTCGCCAACTATTACCGCCAGTTTATTCCCCACTTCTCCACTATCGTGGCACCTATTGTGGCACTAACCAAGAAAGAAGCGAATCCGAAATCCTGGCCTCCCCAAGCTGAAGAAGCCTTTACTCGCCTTAAAACCGCCTTCGCCTCCGCTCCAGTCTTAAATAGGCCTGATCCTCTGAAACCATTTTTCCTGGAGGTAGATGCCTCCTCTGTTGGAGCCGGAGCGGTTCTTCTTCAAAAGTCTGCTAAAGGAAAAAACGTCACCTGCGGCTTCTTCTCAAAAACGTTTTCCCCTCCTGAAAAGAACTATGCCATCGGGGACCGTGAACTACTAGCCATTAAGTTGGCACTAGAGGAATGGAGACATCTTCTGGAGGGATCCCTTCATCCAATCACTATCTTCACTGACCACAAAAATCTCTCGTACCTTCAGTCTGCCCAGCGCCTTAATCCGCGCCAGGCCAGGTGGTCATTGTTCTTTGCCCGATTCACCTTCCAAATCCATTTTCGTCCTGCTAATAAGAACATTAGGGCGGATGCCCTATCACGTTCCACCGATGCCTCCGAAGATGAAACCGTTCCTCAACACATCATTCCCCCTGAGTGTCTAATTTCAACTGCCCCTGCTTCACTGGCACCAGTCCCTCCAGGGAAAATATTTGTTCCTCCACGTCTTCGCCTACGGACTCTCAAATGGGGTCACTCCTCTCACCTGGCGGGTCACGCTGGAATTAAAAAGACGACACTGCTAATTGCCAGACACTATTGGTGGCCTTCCTTTGAAAAAGATGTAACGGAGTTCGTTCGGGCCTGTACTGTCTGCGCACGTGACAAAACTCCCCGCCAGAAGTCTGCAGGTCTTCTCCTTCCTCTGCCAGTGCCTGAACAGCCTTGGTCCCACATAGCAATGGACTTCATCACGGATCTTCCCGTATCCCATGGTAACACAGTCATATGGGTGGTTGTTGACAGGTTTTCAAAAATGGCCTTCCAACACACATCGTCTCCGATAGAGGCGTTCAGTTTATCTCTAAGATTTGGAGAGCTCTCTGCACCCAATTAAGAATCAAATTGAACTTCTCTTCTGCCTACCACCCTCAGTCCAATGGACAAGTGGAGAGGGTTAACCAGATCCTTGGTGACTATCTGCGACACTTCGTCTCCTCCCGTCAGGATGATTGGGTCGACCTGTTGCCCTGGGCCGAATTTTCGTATAACTTTAGAGACTCTGAGTCATCCACCAAATCTCATTTTTTTGTGGTGTACGGCCGTCACCCGCTGCCCCCCCTCCCCATTCCCACTTCTTCTGGGGTTCCTGCCGTTGATGACTTGACTCTGGACTTCTCCTCCATCTGGAAAGATACTCAAAAGTCGCTCACCCTGGCCGCTTCTCGCATGAAGAGACATGCAGATAAAAAAAGAAGAACTCCTCCTGTCTTTTCCCCTGGGGACAGAGTGTGGCTCTCTGCCAAATACATCCGGTTTCGGGTCCCCAGCTACAAACTGGGTCCGCGTTATCTCGGGCCTTTTAAAATCAAAAGCCAAATTAATGCTGTCTCTTACAAACTCCATCTTCCTCCCTCTCCGTATTCCTAACTCCTTTCATGTATCCCTTCTCAAACCCCTCATTCTTAACCAATTTTCCCCCAAGGTCACCGTTCCTGCTCCTGTCTCTGGGTCCTCTGACATCTTCTCAGTAAAAGAAATCCTCGCCTCCACGGTCGTCAGAGGTAAAAAGTTTTTTTTGGTTGACTGGGAGAATTGTGGTCCTGAGGAGAGGTCGTGGGAGCCCGAGTCCAATATCCTCGACAAGGACCTCATCCACAGGTACCTGGGCTCCAAAAAGAGGGGGAGACCTAAGGGGGGGGTACTGTAACGCCGAGTGCTCCGGGTCCCGTGGCTTCCCCGGAGCACTCAAGGCGTCCTGCGGGCTGCAGCGCTCCAGTCGGCGTCCCCGACTGTGAGCGCTGTTCCCCCGCATCGGCAACACTCACCCGCCGGGTCCTCTCTGCTCAGACTCCCGGTGCACGCCGGGTTCCTTCCTCCTCCCGGGGGCGCGCGGCCCCGCTGCATTAAAATTTAAAGGGCCAGTGCACCACTAATTGGTGCCTGGTCCAATCAGTCCAAATCCCATAAAAACCCATTTCCCCTTCCTGTCCTTGCCGGATCTTGTTGCCTTTTGTGCCTTGAGAAAGCTTTTGGTGTATCGTTCCCTGCCTGTGTATATGACCTTCTGCTGTTGCCCCTGACTACGAACCTTGCCGCCTGCCTTGACCTTTTGCTCCGTCTGACCTTGACTTTGCCTTGTCCTTCTGTACCGCGCCTGAATCAGCTGTCTTTGAGGTTGAGCCGTTACCGGAGGATACGACCTGGTTGCTACCGCCGCAGCAAGTCCGTCCCGCCTTGCGGCAGGCTCTGGTGAAAACCGGTAGTAACTTAGAACCGGTCCCCTGGTACGGTCCACGCCAATCCCTCACTGACACAGAGGATCCACCTCCAGTGCAGTCACCTGCCGCTAGTCCGGACCCTGACAGCCCAATTTGAAAATTATTACTCCAACCTTTATAATATTCCTCAATGCCCACAAGATACTGACAAAGCCTCTCATAGAGGCAATTTCATAAAATCCTTCCTCCAGAAACAGTCCCATCCCGATCCCTTCTGAAGAAGCCGATCTTCTTGAAAGCCCAATTACGGAATCCGAATTAAAACAAGTGATTAGGCAACTGAAAACGGGCAAGAGTCTAGGCCCTGACGGATTCACTGCGGCTTACTATAAAACGTTTCTAGAACAACTTCAGATACCGTTTCTTAGGGCCTTTAACACCATGTCCTTCCACCCCCCCCCCCCAAACCTCACAGACTCTTAGAAGCTCATATAGCGGTCATACCCAAAGAAGAAAAAGACGACACAGCGGCTTCTAATTACAGACCGATTTCCCTCCCAAACGTAGATATAAAACCCAAAATTTCAGGCAAATCGTTTTCAACCATTTCTGACGACTTTGTCTCAAACAACCAAGTAGGCTTTGTGCCGGGGAGGGAGGCGAGAGACAATACAATTAAAAGCTATCAATTTACATCTCTGGCTCACCACATCTCACACCCAGGTTTCTTTCTGTCCTTGGACACGGAGAAGGCGTTCGACAGGCTACATAGTTACATAGTTACATAGTGAGGTTGAAAAAAGACATCAGTCCATCCAGTTCAACCTATGATGTGTGTGTGTGTTTGCTTTTAACCGTACATTGTATACCCCTGTATGTTGTGGTCTTTAAGGTGTCCATCTAATAGTTTTTTGAAACTATCAATGCTCCCTGCTGATACAACTGCTTGTGGAAGAGAATTCCACATCCTTACCGCTCTTACAGTGAAGAACCCCTTACGCACTTTAAGGTTAAACCGCCTTTCCTCAAGTTTTAGTGAGTGGCCACGTGTCTTATTGTATCTCCTTTCTCTGAATAGTTTGTTCCTTATGCTAGGGTCGCCAGGACAGTATTTGTACATTGATATCATATCCCCCCTCAATCGTCTCTTCTCCAGAGAGAATAGGTTCAGTGCTTGTAGTCTTTCCTCATAGCTGATATCCTCCATTCCCCTAATTATTTTTGTTGCCCTTCTCTGGACTTTCTCCAGTTCCAGCACATCCTTCCTGAGGACCGGTGCCCAGAACTGGACAGCATACTCCAGATGTGGCCGGACCAGAGTCTTGTAGAGTGGAAGAATAATCTCTTTATTTCTGGAGTGAATCCCCTTTTTTATACAACCCAGTATTCTGTTGGCTTTGCTTGCGGCGGCTTGGCATTGCATGCCACTGCCAAGCCTGTTGTCTACCAGTACCCCCAGGTCCCTTTCCATCCTAGACTCACCCAGAGGTTCCCCCCCTAGTGCGTTGCTTGCTTTCTGGTTTCTGGCCCCCAAGTGCATTACTTTACATTTTTCAACATTAAATCTCATCTGCCATGTAGTTGCCCACCCCGTTATTTTGTTCAGGTCTGCTTGCAAGATTTCCACATCCTGCATAGAAGATATTGGCAAGCCTAATTTAGTATCATCTGCAAATACTGAGATTGTACTAGATATCCCCTCCTCTAGATCATTTATGAATAAATTAAACAGGATTGGTCCCAGGACAGAACCCTGGGGGACCCCACTTTCCACACCCGCCCAATCCGAGTACTCCCCATTAATCACCACCCTCTGTACTCTCCCCTGGAGCCAGTTCTCTATCCAGGTACTCACCTTCCTTAGTTTGTACAGTAAGCGTTTGTGGGGAACGGTGTCAAAGGCCTTTGCAAAGTCCAGATACACCACATCCACAGGCTTACCTTTATCTAAGTGGCAGCTCACTTCATCGTAGAAGGTTAATAGATTGGTTTGGCACGAACGATTTTTCATGAATCCATGCTGATTACTACTTATAATACCGTTTTCATTACTAAAGTCTTGTATGTGGTCCCTTATCATCCCCTCCAAAATTTTGCAGACTACTGATGTTAGGCTGACCGGCCTATAGTTACCCGGGATATATCTCGGCCCCTTTTTAAATATTGGTACCATGTTGGCTTTTTTCCAATCAGCTGGCACCATACCCGTCTGTAAACTATCCTTAAAGATCAAGAATAATGGTCTGGCAATCACCTGGCTGAGCTCATTAAGAACCCTTGGGTGCAAGCCATCCGGTCCCGGGGATTTGTTTATGTTAAGTTTCTCTAGTTTAGCTCTAAGTCTATCCTCTGTTAGCCATGGCGTCACTTCCTGAGGTGTATTATTTAGTTTGGCCTTACAAGCTGGGTTCGTGTAGCCCCCCGATTCCTTTGTGAAGACTGAAGAAAAGAAATTATTTAACACTTCCATCTTTTCTCTGTCCTCTGTGGCCATTTTTCCTTTATCATCTTTTATGGGGCCAATGTGCTCTGGCCTCGCTTTCCTACTGTTTATATACTTAAAGAACTTCTTGGGGTTAAAGGCTGGCTTGGGATTAGCTGTCAGCAGTGCTCCGACAAGCCGGATTCAAAGACCGAATGTGGTCATTCATCATGTCACTCTACTCCTCGCCAACGGCCAGGGTCAGGGTGAATGGTCACCTGTCGAACGCCTTCTCCATACAGAATGGTACAAGACAAGGCTGCCCCCTTTCACCAAATCTCTTTGTGCTCTCTTTGGAACCACTCCTGAGATGTTCGAGATCTAACACGGACATCAAGGGATTAGAGGTTAAAGGCCATATATACAAACTAGCAGCATTTGCAGACAACATCTTACTCTTCCTGCAAGATTCTCATTATATCCATCCCCAACCTGCTCAGGGATTTTAAAATTTTCCAAAAAATCTCTAATCTCAAAATAAATTTCTCCAAATCCATATTCATATGTAGTGATGGACGGACATCGGCCAGGGCGGTTCGCGAACGTCAGCCGCAAATTTTCTCAAATGTCCGCGAACCGCAAGTTCACGACGGGCCCCATTGACTTTAATGGGAGGCGAACTTTAAAAACCTTTAGGTCATATTTGCAGCCACAAAAGACTTACTAGCTGTGCACAAATAGTCCCACCACATGGACAATGTCATAACAGAAGTATTGCAATTGAAAAAGTTGCCCTAAAAAAAAAATTTTTTTTACAGAAAAAAAAATTTGTTTTTTTTCCTAAATCAACCAGAACTGACAGCAGCCGGTAAATACATGTCAAATACATATAGGGTCCATTCACACATCTGTAAAATGGTTCCGCATCCATTCCACAATTTAAAGGAACGTTTACAGACCCATTGATTTTCAATTCCAGTCTGAAAAATGAGGCATTCACAGGATAAAGAAGTAAGTGTCGGCCATTCCAGGCCCCAAAAATTAGCCCACATGCGTTTACCTGACAACCAAGAACATTGTATTCTGTGGCTGAAGGTACATTAGGCATTCACAGGATACAGAAGTAAGTGTCGGCCAGTATTGGCCCCAAAAATTAGCCCACATGGGTTTACCTGACAGCTAATAACGTTGTATTCTGTGGCTAAAGGTACATTAGTCATTCACAGGATAAATAAAAAAGTGTCGGCCATGAAAGGCCCCAAAAATTAGCCCACGTGCTTGCCTTGGCAGCGCATATACTAAAATTGGAACGATACAGAGTAGATTAGCATCGCCCCTGCGCAAGGATGACACGCAAATTCGTGAAGCGTTCCATATTTTTTTATTCAATAGGAAAAATTCCCCTGTTTGTGGGACTTTGTAGGCACTCAGACATAGGTATAAATAACCTTATAAACAGTATGCTAAAATTTAATAAAGTTTTATTGAAAAATATATAAAAGTGACATAAAAAAATGGCAAGCTAAGTAAAATACATCACATCAGCAGATATTGATAAACCACAAAATCCCGGGGTAGTGACCCAACTAGTTTCGGAGTGGCGACAGATACTCCTTCTTCAGGGAAACCCTGGATAGTGGTCTGCAAATAGTTGATCAGACAGAAAGTCAAATACCATCATAACAGAGAAGAACAACTAATGCATTTAGACAATTGATACAGTGTGTTTTGGTCATAAATATACAACTTACATTTTCTGTAGTGGTGATTGATACTAAAGACCTGCCAACATGATGTTAAAACCAAGTGATCAACATGCTCAACCGCATCACCGAACTTGCTGTGTCAGGGATGTGCCGGATAAAGTGTTTCCTCAATTAATATATTTTGCAGAGTAAAGGCTTGTTGTAATATATTAATCAGCCTAAGAATGTGTTGAAGGAGGACAGCTGAAACCCACATTCGGCGATCCTGCTGGGAAGAAATCAGGGGTGGATGTCAGATAATCTCCCTCTCCTGAGAGTTTGCTATAAATGGGAGAAAAAATGTAACTCCAGAAAAAAAGAGGGGGAGGGGAAAGCAATAGAACTACTCTTCCTTAGAAAGAGGCCAGAAGGCTGGCTATTGGGAACACTGAGTATGTGATCTCAGTTAATATTAGCTCATGATATAAACACCAGCTTCGAGAAGCAATTGATTGCTGCATAGTTCAAACAGGGAATTATCTTGATGTATTACATTTATTGGGACAAAATGAACTATAAATATTCTTTATCAGTCTTTTCAAAAGAATACTGAAGCGCAAACAGCTCCAGGGGAAAAGATAACAGGGAAAAAGTATTACCTTGTTGGAACTTAAGAACAGCAAAAGGATGGTACTTGAACAGCCTCCTGGGTTCATGACAGATGAGCAATACAGCTCATTGTCGGGAAGTTGGAGATTTAAATATGCTGACAAATTGGTAAGTGTCGGCTGTATCCACTTATCTGGCAATTGACTCAATCTCAGCTGGGCGCCAATGGGTTCCCTGGTGCGGAGGGGCCGGGCGCTTTCCCAAACCCCGCATGTATGAAAAACAAGACAGGGCGGAAGTGTGACCGGCTCCTGCGTTCCACCGGCACGGATTGACTCCGTCGGCGTGGAACGCAGGCGGAGTTTACGTGAGTATGCGTGCTAAGTCTCAACAGAGGCATAGATGGTATGGCCGCTGCTCATCGTCACCAGCGCTTAAAGACAAACTGGTACAGAGCGAATGTAAAACACAGAAGGGAATAGACCCCTGCAAATACAGGGGTACCTATATGTGCGGAAGCTGCAAATATTGCGGCTTCATGCTTACTTCTAAGGATCTGACGTTGCCGAACGGACAGACATTTAAACCTAGACACTTCGCCAATTGCCGCACTCATGGAGTGGTATATTTACTCCTCTGTGAGTGCGGCTGTTTTTACATCGGCAAGACGAAATTGGATTTTTTTCAAACGTGCAAATAGGCACATCTAAAGCATGAAGACTTGTGATCCCGATCTTCCTCTTGGACGGCACACGAGTCTTGTCCATCTTGGTAAATTTCCCAAAATCAAATTTTTGATCTTGGGTAGAATCCACCCCAGGTCCAGAGGTGGAGATTGGAATAAGGTTCTCTTGCAAATGGAGCTGCGGTGGATCTATTTCCTTAAAGCTACTGAGCCCCCCGGACTCAATGAAATGGTATCCTTCAAGCCTTTTTTGGAGGGTTTCACCTCGGGGGGCATGGAAAAATAGCTGATGCTTTTTCATGTTTACATCTGTTATATGTCATGATTTTTTCTTTGTATAGAACAATTTGGGGGTTCTTTAGACAGATTTGTTTTTTTCTCTTTCATGATTACTGTGATTGTATCTCCTTTTATTAGGTTATACAAAAAAGTGGTGAAAGACTATGTAAACATCTCTCTATGTATTTGTTCTCTTGTTTACACTATCCCCCACAGGTTTTCATCATGCTCTCTCCGAATCACCTTATTGAAATGCTGGTCAAATTTAAAAGACATATATTTCTAAATCGAGTTATGATGTAGATTAACTACCTGCCTCCATCAACTCAAATTGCTTTTTATATTGCTATATCTTTGCAAGTTTTCAGATCAATATGCAATGCTGTGGATCTGGATTTTTACTGACACCCCTTGTCCAACACTTATATCGGACAATAGATGTCTACATTAAATGTGTATTAGGGGGACAACCTGGCACGGTAAGCGGTCGCCACCTCATGGCGATCCGCTACATGAGCAGCGGCCATACCATCTATGTCTCTGTTGAGACTTAGCATGCATACTCACGTAAACTCCGCCTGCGTTCCACGCCGACGGAGTCAATCCGTGCCGGTGGAACGCAGGAGCCGGTCGCACTTCCGCCCTGTCTTGTTTTTCATACATGCGGGGTTTGTCCCAATAAATGTAATACATCAAGATAATTCCCTGTTTGAACTATGCAGCAATCAATTGCTTCTCGAAGCTAAGTGTATATATCATGGGCTAATATTAACTGAGATCACATACTCAGTGTTCCCAATAGCCAGCCTTCTGGCCTCTTTCTAAGGAAGAGTAGTTCTATTGCTTTCCCCTCCCCCTCTTTTTTCTGGAGTTACATTTTTTCTCCCATTCTCCCATTTATAGCAAACTCTCAGGAGAGGGAGATTATCTGACATCCACCTCTGATTTCTTCCCAGCAGGATCGCCGAATGTGGGTTTCAGCTGTCCTCCTACAACACATTCTTAGGCTGATTAATATATAACAACAAGCCTTTACTCTGCAAAATATATTAATTGAGGAAACACTTTATCCGGCACATCCCTGACACAGCAAGTTCGGTGATGCGGTTGAGCATGTTGATCACTTGGTTTTAACATCATGTTGGCAGGTCTTTAGTATCAATCATAACTGCAGAAAATGTAAGTTGTATATTTATGACCAAAACACACTGTATCAATTGTCTAAATGCATTAGTTGTTCTTCTCTGTTATGATGGTATTTGACTTTCTGTCTGATCAACTATTTGCAGACCACTATTCAGGGTTCCCCTGAAGAAGTAGTATCTGTCGCCACTCCGAAACTAGTTGGGTCACTACCCAGGGATTTTGTGGTTTATCAATATCTGCTGATGTGATGTATTTTACTTAGCTTGCCATTTTTTATGTCACTTTTGTATATTTTTCAATAAAACTTTATTCAATTTTAGCATACTGTTTATAAGGTTATGTATACCTATGTCTGAGTGCCTACAAAGTCCCACAAACAGGGGAATTTTTCCTATTGCCTAGAATGATTTGAGATGTGGCACCGTGGGAAGCATCCATCACAAGCACAATTTCTTTCATATTTTTTTATTAGTCTTGTCATTGTATAACGTGTTAAAGATATTATTCAAAATGTTTATGTTATATTTTCATAGGCTCATTAGAGCAAAGTTTGTAAACCTCTTTTTTCTTGAATTTGAATAAACTATTTTGAAGGAAAAAAAAAAAATAGCTCACATGGGTTTACCTGACAGCTAAGAACGTTGTATTCTGTGGCTGAAGGTACATTAGGCATTCACAGGATAAATAAGTAAGTGTAGGCCATGAAAGGCCCCAAAAATTAGCCCACATGGGTTTACCTGACAGCTAAGAATGTTGTATTCTGTGGTTGAAGGTACATTAGGCATTGAAAGAAAAAATAATTGTCGGCCATTAAAGTCCCCAGAAATTAGGCATTCAATGGACATGAAATGCCTTTTATGTCGCTGTATTTGCCGAAGATAAGGACCATGAATTGGTGTGGGTGGATGGCAGTCTGGAGGATATTTGTGGCCTGTCATGAGGAATTTAAATGAAACATGGTCTACTGGTCACATGTGTGGAATTCCTCAGAGATCCATACCTCATTCATTATTATTAAAGCGAGGTAGGCGAGTGCGCTTATCGTTCACAATCCCCCCTGCTGCGCTGAATGTAATTTCAGACAGGACACTGGACAGGGGGCAAGCCAGTTCCATTGCAAATTCTGCAAGCTCTGGCCACAGGTCAAGCCTGCCCACCCAATAGTCCCAGGGTTCATCACTCCTCAGATTGTCCACATCGGCCATTAACCTGATGTAGTCGGACAATTGTCGGTCTAAGCATTCCCTGATGCTGGATCCAGAGTACAGCTATCGATGGGTTGGGCTGAAAGAAGGATCTCATATCTGAAGTGACCAACACATCTTCAAACCGCCCTCCAATCCCACCAGGCGCTGTTGGATTGCTACCCGTAACTGTTTCTCTGTGAGTGGGAATTCCTCTGCTAGCACACGCAAAAGCAGAATGCAGCATTTCTCGCAGCAAGGCCTGGAAGTGCTGCATTCTGACCACCCTCTGTGATGGTGGTAACATTCCCGCCATTTTTTGTTTGCACCAGGGGTCTAAGTACGTTGCCACCCAGTACTGGTCCTTGCTCTTTATGCACTAAACTGGACGTGGTGTAGTGGCCTGGCTCCAGCTCATCATCCAGGATATTGTCGTCCTCCTTCTTCTCCCCCCATCCACGGACAACACCAGGGATCCCAGACAGGTTTAAAGCATGCTCTTCTTGCTCCTCCTCATCTGCCCCAGCACCATCCTCCCCTGACTCCTCTTCATACTCCTGTTGTTGACTTGTCTCAGATGGAGTAGCAACCCCTGGGAATTCATCCAACATTGTGACTTCCTCATCTTCCTGCTCCTGCTCCTCGATGGCTTGATCAATGACACGGCGCAATGCACACTCCAGAAAGAAGGCGTAAGGTACGATGTCACTGATGGCACCCTGGCCGTGAATGACCAGTTTGGTGATCTCATCAAATGGCCGCAGAAGTCTGCATGCGTCACGCATGAGCAGCCACTAGCGAGGTGAAAAAAACCCAAGCTTCCCAGAACCTGTCCTGCCGCAGAGTTCGTACAGGTAGTCGTTAACCACACTTTTCGTTTCTGCTGGAGCAGCCTATCAAGCATATGCAATGTTGAGTTCCATTGCGTCGGACGGTCACAAATAAGACGCCTGACGGGCAGGTTGTGTCGCCGCTGAATGTCAGCAAGGCGAGCCATGGCTTTGTAAGATCTTCTGAAATGGCCGAGATTTTCCTGGCCTGCCGCAAGAGTATTTGGCAACTAATCGCTACACGACCAAGTTCAGGACGTGTGCCATGCATGGCACGTGTGTAATTTTGCCCTGTTTCAGCGCACTCAGCAGATTGGCACCATTGTCGCACACCACTTTACCAACTGTCAAATTGAGCAGTGTCAGCCACTGATCTGCCTGTGAACGCAAAGATGAAAGGAGTGCAGGACCAGTGTGCCTCTTGGCTTCCAGGCACAACAGACACAGCATAGCATGGCAACGTCTTGGGGATCATGGACGGCACAGTGGAAGAGATGGTAGCAGCGGAAAAGGAGTCAGCCGAGGTGGAGAGGGAGGATGGAGGAGGAGAAGAAGAGGCAGGCCTGCATGCAATCCGTGGCGTATAAAACCAAATCTACACGGGTGCCACAGTTTACATGCTTGATGGCCGTCAGAAAGTTCATCCAGTGGGCAGTAAAAGTTATATACCTTCCCTGCCGTTTTTGCTGGACCATGTGTCTGTGGTCAGATGCATCTTGGCACCGACACAGTGTTTGCCAGAGCTACATTCACTTGCCGCTGAACATGGGCATACAGCTCTGGAATGCCCTTCTGCGAGAAATATTTCCTGCCTTGGACCTTCCATTGTGGTGTTACAATGACCACAAATTTCTGAAAGGCCTCCGAGTCCACCTATTGATATGGCATTAGTTGGCGGGCTATCAGTTCCGACAAGCCAGCAGTCAAATGTTGGGCAAGAGGCTTATCCGGTGTCATCATTTTTTTATGCTCCAACATTTGGGCCATGGAAGCCTGCCTTTTTCCAGAACAACGTGAGGACGCCATGATGGAAGGTGAAGTGGAGGACAATTGTGAGGAGAGAGGAGAAGGAGAAGAGGCTGGATGGTGAGAGCCTGGAGTGAAGCTTTGTGGGTTCTGACGGTGTTTCTCCCACTGGGCTCGGTGATGGGAGTTCAGGTGCCTTCTTAAGGCAGTCGTCCCTAGGTGAGTGTTGGGCTTACTGTGACTTATGCATTGACAGCAAAGGCTGCAGATGGCAACACTGTTGTCAGCAGCGGACACATTAACCACTTAAGCCCCGGAAGATTTTACCCTCTTCCTGACCAGGGTTTTTTTGTGATTTTTTACTGCGTGAATTTAACGGACAATTGCGCAGTCGTGCGATGCTGTACCTAAACGAATTTGACGTCCTTTTTTTTCCCATAAACAGAGCTTTCTTTTGGTGGTATTTGATCACCTGTGCGATTTTTTGATCATGCGCTATAAACAAAAAAGCGTAAATTTTGCAAAAATAACAATATTTTTCATATTTTTTTTATATGAAATTCCCCAAAAAAATGTAAAAATCAAAATTTTTTAACATTTTCGGCCAATTTGTTTTATGCTACATATGTTTGGTAAAAAAAAAATCGCAAAACGCGTATTTTGATTGGTTTGCGCAAAAGTTATCACGTTTACTAACAAAGGGAAAGATTTTTGTCATTTTTGGTGGTTTTTTTTAACGAGTAATGGCGGCGATCTGCGATTTTTTTTTTGCAGGACTGCGACATTGCGGCGGACAGATCGGACCCTTGACTGACATTTTTGACACTTTTGGGGTTACCAGTGACATTACTGCAGTAATCAGTGCTATACATATGCACTGTTACTGTAAAAATGACACTGGCAGGGAAGGGGTTAACTGTATTGGAGAGGGAGGGGTTAAGTGTGTCCTAGGGGCGTGTTTCTAACTGTGATGGGACATGTCTACTATTGTAAAAACAGAGATCAATGGTTCTACATAGTAGAACCGTCTAATCTCCATTTTTACACAGGGGAGAATGACAGGCGGCTTGTTTACATTAGCCGCCTGCCTTTCTCCCTCTCTACCGACGATCGCCGAGTGACCGGCGGACATCGGGTCCGCCGGTCACATGCATTGACTCTTTAGTGAACGAGCCGCAGTGGGCGCGCGCTCGCCCGCTATTGGCTCACAAGCAGGTGACAGGCTAGTGACGTATATATACATCACTTTGCCTGGCCAGGGCTGACCGCCGCAGTATATGTACTTGCGGCGGTCGGCAAGTAGTTAAAAAAATCCCACACTGCGGAGCCATGTGCTGGCATCCTGGGAGCACCAGATGTGACTGTACATGGTTGATGGCTCGCTCCTGATACATTTGCAGTCTGCTTTGTCCCTCCTGTGCAATGCAAGTTCCGCCTGCTTCTCCTCCCTATCTGCTGGTCCGCCTCTCCCTCTCAACTCCCCTCCTCACACATCATCATCCACGTCACCTTCCCCACCACTAACCTTCAAGATCTCAGAATATGCGGGGACCAACCTCCTTGGGCTGATCTGGGTACTGTCGTCAGACTGCTGGGTGGCGGCTGTTGCTACCTCCTTTTCCTGATCCGATGCCAAGAATGGCAGCGCATCGCAAATGTCTTGTGATGGATCGGAAAATAATTCCAGTGATTCAAGCGGAGGGTATATGGTGGTGTTGGTGGTGGTGTCTTTGGGGGTGCACACAGCAGAGAGTGAAGAGGGTGCAGATAGAGAGGATGAGGAGGGTGCAGAAGAGGAAGGCTGAGTGAGCCACTCAACCAAGTCTGGTG
This sequence comes from Pelophylax lessonae, assembly GCF_965119305.1. Classification (NCBI taxonomy): domain Eukaryota; kingdom Metazoa; phylum Chordata; class Amphibia; order Anura; family Ranidae; genus Pelophylax; species Pelophylax lessonae. The sequence continues at coordinate 226,427,465 of NC_138776.1, forward strand.
CGTCCTTTGACGTAATCGAACACACCTTCTGAAACTTCACACTTTGGCTCCGGCCTACTGCTCCTGCCCCTGCGTAAGGGCCTGCCTCTTCCTCTGCCTGTCATTTTTTAAATTACCCTGTGACAAAGTCTCTAGAGAAGCACAGTATATGTGGAACAAGGTATATAACACCCCGCTTCAATCTGTGGTATTGGGGGGCCACTGGTTTATTACACCAGTTCTACAAAAAATTGGCCAGTAACTGTTGTCACTGTGCGTAGCACAGTTAACGCAGCAAAAGAAGCCACATTTTTGCAGGACTAAAATACACTCTTTTAAAAGTATACTGTTAAATAACACCCCACTTCAATATGTGGTATTGGTCTATCACACCAGTTGTACAAAAAATTGGCCAGTAAGTTTGGCACTGTGTGTAGCAGAGTTAACGCAGCAAAAGAGGCAATATTTTTGCAGGACACAAATACACTTACAAAAGTATACTCAGATAACACCCCACTTCAATTTGTGGTATTTTGGGGGCCACTGGTCTATCAGACCAGTTATAATACTTTTTTTTTTAAAGTGCTTTTGTCACTGTTTGTAGTATTGCTGCAGAAATGCTCAACACACCAGTCACAATGCTGCACAGTACAAATCCACTATAATATGCTTTCTATATTAGAAAGTATATTATAAGTGTATTACACCCCTATATAGTGCACTGCACACCAAAGAATAGTACACCTATACCAAATACCATTCCTTAAAAGGACTTTTGTGGACCTTAACAGAGCGATTTGTGTCACTGACGATCTGTCCCTGGTGCACACAGCAAACCTCTCCCTACACTGACAAAAGAGACAGTACACCTACCAAATACCAGCCCTTAAAATGACTTTTGTGGACCTTAACAGTGCAATTTGTGTCACTGACAGTCTGTCCCTGGTGCACACAGCCAACCTCTCCCTACTCTGACAAAAAAGCAGAATGTGAAATGGCCGCCAGGTCAGGTCTATTTATAAGGTAGGGGGTATGTCCATGTGCTGAAATGTTTCAATTGGCTGTCCCGTTCCACCTGATGGCTGTGTCATGGGTCAAAGTTCTCCCCAATGTAAACTAATATGGCCGCCGCGAACAACGCCATATGCTCGCAAAATCGATGGCCTGCGAAAAAGCAAAGCTCGCCTTGAACCGATCGCTGGGCAAACCGCAAGGCCATTCCTAATCATATGTAAGCACACTCTATTTCTAAGGCTCCATGTACACGGGACGTTAGAAAAAATGTTCTGCAAAGCTATTTCTGACGCCGGGAAAAAGCAGCTGTTAAACGTGCTTTCAGTAGCTTTTTCCATTTGCGTTATTGCACGTTTGGCCACGTTGCTTTTAGCAGCGTTTTTCTGCCTCTATTCAAAATCAATGGTTCCCTATGGGAGCCTATTGATTTGAATGGAAGTCGCACCACTGTGAGAATCTTGAGGGGGAACTCCACGCCAAAAATGGGAAAAAAAATGCGTGGGCCCCCCCCCCCAGGTTCCAAACCAGGCCCTTCGGGTCCGGTATGGAATTTGAGGGTAGCCCCACGCCGAAAAAACGGTGTGGGATCCCCCCAAAATCCATACCAGACCCTTATCCGAGCATGCAGCCCGGCAGGCCAGGAAAGGGGAGGGGACGAGCGAGTGGCCCCACCCCCCCTGGACCACACCAGGCCACATGCCCTCAACATGGGGGTTGTTGGTGCTTTGGGGCAGGGGGAGCTATGAACCCTCCACCTCAAAGCACCTTGCCCCCATGTTGATGAGGACAAGGGCCTCATCCCCACAATCCTGGCCGGTGGTTATGGGGGTCTGCGGGCAGGGGGCTCATCGGAATCTGGAAGCCCCCTTTAACAAGGGGGCCCCCCAGATCCCAGACCCCCTCCCTATGTGAATGGGTATGGGGTACACTGTACCCCTACTCATTCACCACATAAAGGGCAGTGTATGGAAATAACGACAGGAGACGTTTTGGAAATGTTATTAAAAATCTTCATCCGGCTCTTCTTGTCTTCTCCTCTCCGGTCTTCTGCTCTTTTGCTGTCTGCTCTTCTTGCCTTCTCCTCTCCGGTCTTCTGCTCTTTTGCTGTCCGCTCTTCTTGTCTTCTCCTCTCCGGTGTCTTCTGCTCTTTTGCTGTTCGCTCTTCTGCTGTCCGCTCTTCTTGTCTTCTCCTCTCCGGTCTTCTGCTCTTTTGCTGTCGGCTCTTCTTCTTCCTCCGGTCCTCCGACGACGACGTCTCCGGTGATTATGCCGGTCTCCGATCTCTGCAGCTTATTATATAGCCATTAGGGGCGTGGCCCCCCATGACGTCATCGGGAGGCCCCGCCCCCTCATGTCACAGATGACGTCATCTGTGACATGAGGGGCGGGGCCTCCCGATGACGTCATCGGGGGCCACGCCCCTAATGGCTATATAATAAGCTGCAGAGACCGGCATAATCACCGGAGACGTCGTCGTCGGAGGACCGGAGGAAGAAGAAGAGCCGACAGCAAAAGAGCAGAAGACCGGAGAGGAGAAGAAAAGAGAGGACAGCAGAAGAGCGGACAGCAAAAGAGCAGAAGACCCCGGAGAGGAGAAGACAAGAAGAGTGGACAGCAAAAGAGCAGAAGACCGGAGAGGAGAAGACAAGAAGAGCCGGATGAAGATTTTTAATAAACTTTCCAAAACTTCTCCTGTCGTTATTTCCATACACTGCCTTTTATGTGGTGAATGAGTAGGGGTACAGTGTACCCCATACCCATTCACATAGGGAGGGGGTCTGGGATCTGGGGGGCCCCCTTGTTAAAGGGGGCTTCCAGATTCCGATGAGCCCCCTGCCCGCAGACCCCCACAACCACCGGCCAGGGTTGTGGGGATGAGGCCCTTGTCCTCATCAACATGGGGGCAAGGTGCTTTGAGGTGGAGGGTGCATAGCTCCCCCTGCCCCAAAGCACCAACACCCCCCATGTTGAGGGCATGTGGCCTGGTGTGGTCCAGGGGGGGTGGGGCCACTCGCTCGTCCCCTCCCCTTTCCTGGCCTGCATGCTCGGATAAGGGTCTGGTATGGATTTTGGGGGGATCCCACGCCGTTTTTTCGGCGTGGGGCTACCCTTAAATTCCATACCGGACCCGAAGGGCCTGGTTTGGAACCTGGGGGGGACCCCCACGCAGTTTTTTTCCCAATTTTGGCGTGGAGTTCCCCCTCAAGATTCTCACAGTGCAGGTCGCGCCGCAAGTCGGATCCGACTTGCGGTGCGACTTCCATTCAAATCAATAGGCTCCCATAGAGAACCATTGATTTTGAATGGAGGCAGAAAAACGCTGCTAAAAGCAACGTGGCCAAACGTGCAATAACGCAAATGGAAAAAGCTACTGAAAGCACGTTTAACAGCTGCTTATTCCCGGTGTCAGAAATAGCTTTGCAGGACGTTTTTTCTAACGTCCCGTGTACATGGAGCCTTACTGTTCCTATTAGATCAAGAATTATATATATATATATATATATATCTACGAAGAGATCCCCCCCCCCCCCCCACACCAGGGCTGTGTGGGGTTGTCTCTCTTCAAATAACCTTAGTTATACAGACTTCCACATTTATGAACCCAACTGCTATCCATGACTCTATGATGTCCAAACCCTTTCTGTTAATAAACAAATGTCCTAATTATTTTTGTATTTCTTCGTGCCCTCCTTTTTCTCCCCTACCTCCCTCCAACACTTTTAATAAGTTTTGTAATTAACTGTTAATACTTTCAACTGCTGATGTAACGGTAAGCGTGTTACACCAGAATTTGATGTATGTTAATCATCGCTGTATGTTACTTACTTACTTTGGATAAAATAAAAATTTTTATTGGAAAAAAAAATTGCTTACTTCTGCTCTCGACTGTAAGTAACATCATGACATTGCTCCAGTCCTCTTAGATCATAGAGGTGATCAGAGATGATCACCTCTATGACTAGCCACGCGAACTGTCAGATTGTTTCCGGACGACACCTCCTCCTGCTTCTAAAAGCATTCCAGCGACTAATCAGCCACTCGGATCGCTTTTATGAGAAAGAGAATCATCGCCTGAAAAAAATACTGCCCGGTAAACCACTTCAAAGCCACAACGTATATATACATATTGTGGTCTTGAAGTAGTTGCTCACGTATCCTCAAAGAGTTGAGCTTTGTTATTTCAAAGCCCTTGTTTCTAATTTTTAGAGACTTTATACCTGGCTCAGTACCACTGCATTGCCGTAAGGCCCATATGGTGCCTGCATACTAAAGGGGTGAAAGTCTTTAAATTGGGAGTAAACTCCCTTGGCTGATTTCTACCTATAGGCTAAAATAAGGGTATAATAGCCTATTGTGGTCAATACTAAAAGACGTCACCCCCTGGTAAGGACAGTCGGTGTGGTGTGCCTGAACCGACGTAAGGGGGGTAGCCTGTAAATAAAGAGGGCACCCCCAAGGGAAAGAGGTAGAGAAAAAAGGGTGAAGGAGGGTGGGGTGACGATCCGAGGCAGCAGGCCGGTCAAGGGGAGGGGCGGCGCTATAAAGCCCGCTAGCTCCTCCCACAAATACCGGCCTGCGGCCGCACACTTGTGGTCAATACTAAAAGACGTCACCCCCTGGTAAGGACAGTCGGTGTGGTGTGCCTGAACCGACGTAAGGGGGGTAGCCTGTAAATAAAGAGGGCAAAAAAGAGTAAGCAAAACAACACACTTTATTCAAAATATCTAGGACACAAGCTTGCAAAAAGCCAATCTCAATTCCTTCTCTGGGTGCGGTATATACACTTGGAAGGCGTCCGACTCCCACCTACCAAGCCTTTTAATGATATGGCCTGGCGTATTATTCCCCGAAGCAGCCGTAGCCGCTCCTATCCGGAAGGAATGGCCAGAGTGCGCTGCCGGGTCCCACCCCAGTCTGATGCAAAGAGAACGTATGTAAAAAATGAATTTGGACGTAGTGAGGGGAACGTCCAGGAGCGCAAAGAGCGGTGCATGGCTGGGACTGCTCAGGGTCTGAGCCACGAAAACATCCAACACTCTGACAGGGCACCAAAGATTCCCAGACGGGTAAAACGGGATGGTAACGGGGTGGCCCACCTGCCTGGTCTTGGTGCTCTGCAGAGTCAAAACATAATGATCCCCCCATTTGACGAGATCTCGCTTGAGGAGACACAAACGCCCCTCAGCTGCGGAAGCAACCGAAAACTCCCCGGGTCTGAGAAAACCGTAGAAAGCCAGATACATTGCCGCTTTGACCACAGCATTCGTGTATGGCTCAAAGGGCGACGTGTCCAGTAAGTTGGAGAGGGCCCTAAATTTCTCCCCATCTATCGGCAGCCGCCTGATGGGGGAATGGTGATCCAACCTGCCAATGCCCTTCAGAAAGCTCTTCAGAGGATATGCCCGGAGGAAAGGCAAGGAGTTTGGATGGTGCGTCAGAACGTGGTGTTGAACACCCGCCAGATATAGTTTAATAGTACTGACAGATAGCTTGAGTTGGAGGTGGCAAAAAGCAGCGAAGGCGACCATGGAAGATGGCCAAGGCTCGGTCATAAGCCTTCCTGGTGTTGGATGACAGAGCCATACGGGCCAACTCCCGTCCATGCGCCATGATGCGGGCTAGTCCAGGAGCAGATCCTTGAACTCCGGGGTCCGCGTGGGACATCTGTCGGCCGTCGGGTGGAGAGTGAAGAAAACCTGCAATTTGGAGCGGGAAAGAGCGTCAGCGGCTAAGTTGGTGTGACCCGGAATGTGCTCACAGAAAAGAAAAAACTGGTAAGTGGCAGCTACCAAGGTCAGCCTGCGGACAAGCCTCATAATAGTCAGGGACGATGAACGGCCTTTGTTGATGATATCACAAGCAGCCATGTTATCACTGAAACATTTGACTGCCTTCCCTGACCAGTACCTACCCCAGGTGACAGCAGCTGCCACAATAGGGTATAATTCAAACAGCGCTGAGGTCTCCTGGAAAGCAGGTAAGGCTAGAGATTCAGCCGGCCAACTATCCCTGAACCATGAGTCCCCGAAGATGGCTGCGAACCCGGTACTGGCGGCCGCATCCGTCCAAAACACAGGGGACTGGGCAGAGATGGGCGGGATGAACATGGAGATACCGATCCAGCTTTCCAGGAACTCAACCCACATACCCAGGTCCGCCCTGGCAGGGGGATCCAAGTGGGAGATGACACCCTCCGGAAGACCTGGCAACAGCCGCAGCAACCGAGAGATAAAGGACCTGCCCTGGGGGATGATTCGCATGGCAAAGTTTAATGACCCGATCAAGGACTGCAACTCCTTCCTGGAAAAAGACCCTAGTTCCAGGAACCTGCCTACCACCCCACGAATACGTTCAAGTTTGTCCACAGGGAGGCTGGACTGCATGGAGACAGAATCCAGGGTAATCCCCAAGAAATCCAGCCTGGTGACCGGACCGACCGTTTTGCCTGGTGACAGGGGAACCCCTAAGGTGGAAAATAAGGCCAAGGTACTACTTAAACTGACCGGCGTGCAGTTGCTATCCTCGACCAACAGAAAATCATCAAGGTAGTGCAACACCGAGGGGCACCTGGAGACATTCAGAAGGAGCCAGCAGAGCGTCTCGGCAAAGGTATCAAAAATCTTGGGGCTGCTTTTGGACCCAAAAGTCAGCCTGGAAGCGAAATAATATTTCTCCCTCCACTTTACACTGTGGATGTGCCATAAGGAGGGGTGAATAGGCAGCAGCTTGAAGGCATTGGCAATATCCGTTTTACTGAGCCAGGCAGCCCTGCCAGCCCCTAAAATGGCCTGGATGGCATTGTCCACGGTAGCATAGTGGCGTGAGAACTCGGCTGAAGGAATAAGGGAATTAAGGCTGGGGTTGGTGGAAGAATGAGGAGCCGACATGTCGATAATCAAGCGTTTTTTATTGGTGAATTTGCTTGTGGCAATACCGATCGGGTTGGTACGCCAAGAGGAGAAGGGGGGGGCCGGGAAGGGGCCTAACATGAACCCCTCCTGCACTTCCTTCTCAAGTAGTAGATCTACCGACTCCGGGTCCTCCGTGGCCGACAGTAAATTGGGACATTCCAGAGTCCCCGTGGGAAGAGACACCAGCCCCGTGTGGAACCCACCCAAGAACCCCTGAATCAGATACTCCACCAGGTGTGGAGACGGATGAGCCTGCAGGTAAAACTCCAGTACCTCGACCTTGACCCCAGTTAGTCATTGTTTAGGGTACATCTTGGATGGACACATGGATTTCGTGTGAGCCCTGAAACAGATGGAGCAGACATGGAGCAGCCTGCAAGCACTGAAGCTGCACGCCCCCCCATTGAAATGATTGCAAACCTGGGCTTTACCTAAGAACACTATGGGACGACCCAGCTTATCCCTAAGGCCACGCTGCTCTGACCTGCCAGCACCCCCCCCTGGGACCCCGGCCGGGGAGGATACAGCCTCCATGGGGCAAAGGCTGGCAGAATGTGAAGTGGAGGAGCATGTGGCACAGGAGGGAGGTGCCAAGCCTGCGAAGTGCCTGCAGAAGAGCTCGGTATCCAGTAGACTCCAATCCACACGAACGTTGAATTGAGCCAAGGCTGCCGCACCTTGGCCGAGACTGACTTATGAAAGTCGAAGAAGGTAAAACCCCCGTATTTGTGCCCTAAATCCACTATCTTATGCAAGTAAAGATCTAACTCTTCCCGCCGCTGTGGGTAAACGGAACACAAAACGCCCCTGTAGATGCCGCAGGCCAGGACAAACTCGGGGATAGTGAGCTTCTTATTAAGCCTGGGGTCCCTGGCCTTCATGACTACGGACAAATCACCGTAATTGTAGACCTTACTTTCGACCATGTCCTGGGAGGCAATGAGGAGAGCCACTAGGTTGACATCCTTCCCCTCCAAGATATCCTTGCGGAGAGCCGCGGGGACCAAGTGGGCCGGGGTGATAATAGGAGAAACCGTGGAAGAAGGCAAGATGGGAACTGGGGGCCTACCCTGATCACTAGCGGGAACTGGGGTCGGGACCGGCAAGGAAGGAGGGGGACCCCCTTGAGCCGGACTGGCGTCCTCCAGCTTAGTCAGTCTATCGCCGATGGACTGTAGGGAAGATAGGATGGAGTCCAGGGTTCCTTGTATGGCAGACGAACAGCCCTGAGAGCTGGTGCCCAGTCCCGGATCTTCTGGATGTTCCATCATCAATCTGAACAGCTCCGCTTTTCTTGCAGTGGCCGGGAACGAGATACCCTTCTGGCGTAGGACCGCCGAGATCTTCGGAATAGTCCAAGACCCGTAAGAGCCCAGCGGAGAAGGAACCCGATGACCCCTGGGGGTACCGGACCTGACAGGGGTGCCGATCCTGGCTGGCGTGGAGGGGGAGGAAAATCCATCTTCCAGGGTGGCTCCTTGAGGCCCGCTGTAGAAGGAAACAGAAAAAGTAGAACGCCCAAGACCGATTAACGACCGTAACGTATAGGAGAACCACTGGCTGGCTAGCTAGAGCCCAGAGGCGAAAAACGTAACTACCCCGTGACAGGTGAGGCCCTGCTAGATGCCAAGCGGCCGGTGAGAGGCTCTACCTATGATTTGGGCGAGGGGCGTGAGCCACTGACGTGGTGGCGGGAAAGATGGCCTATCGGTGACAGTAAAAGAATCAAACGTGTGGCCGTGACAGGTGAGGCCCTAACTATAAACCCCATGAGAAGGGTGGAGCGAGGCGCTAGCTTTGGTTTGGCCCGTGGGGCGAAATAATCTCCGACGAGATTGGGGAGTTGGCCTCGCGGGACCGGCTATGAAGGGGGGGGGGGAACTAGGGCCAGCACCTGAAACCCTAACAGCCAGTAGACTAGCCCTACCAGGGAGGAGGGGGCAATACATGACAGAACAACACAGCTGGAGAGCCACAACAGAGTAACGAGAAGGACAGACGACATGAAGAGTGGTAAGTGCACAGAGGTGATGAAGCCGTGACGGAGCACAGGAACCAAAATGCAACCGCAGGTGAATAACATGAGGAGTATACGGGCCTGAAGTGTACATGAAAGGGGGTGGCCACCGGGCAGCCAGACAAGGTGACTAAGAGTGTGGGGCCAAGTGACAGACCAGGTTTAAGTGTCTACGGGCGATGCCTAGAGAAGCGTCTGTGAAAATTAAATAAGCTGAGCCGTGAGGTACATGAAGGAACCTGAACCTGAAGTAGTACCTGGTGCCGGCATTGAAACCCATGGAGAGAACCTGAAGGGAAAAAAGGCAAACGGTCAAAAAAGGGGGGGGGGTGCGTGACCCCCCACTAGAGATACATTACCTGTACCCGGAAAGGAAACACACATACCTACAATGCAAAGAGACCCCCCCCCCACCAACCCTCAGGTACCAAACCCCCCCCGCCCCCTCACTCTGAAAAAAGGCCGGGCGACCCCCCCCCAACCAAGGCAGCCATGAACAAGCAGGGACAAGCAGGGGAACATGGGATGATGTACCCAACCTAACAGAGGCCGATAAGAGAGCAGGAGAACATAAAACAGGTAGCCGTGGCCTAGTAAGGCAGGCAGTGTGTGCATGAGCCTGTGTACGGGGGTAGCCGTGGCCTTCTGGAAGGCAGGCAGTGTGTGCATGAGCCTGTGTACAGGGGTAGCCGTGGCCTTCTGGAAGGCAGGCAGTGTGTGCAGGACTGAGTGTGAAAAAAAAAAAATTGGCCTACAGAGGCAGGCAGTGTGTGCAGGAAGATGCCTCCTCCCCCCTCCCCCCCCCATGATGACAAGTACCTGATCCCCTACTGAACAGCAGGAGAAGCAGCGGCGAAGCTGGTAGTCACGGCAGAGAAGCTGGGCTGGATGGCAGCGGAGGGTGAGACTCAGCACCGTCAGAGGTTGCTCAGGAACAGCAGAGATCCGCGCCACACGCAGCGCTTCCTGGTACAGCACCCGACCGGACGTCCGGTCCACAAGGAGGCGGTATTCGGCCGACGTCAGGTGATCACCCAGAACACCTGACCAAGCCGAGTGACGATCCGAGGCAGCAGGCCGGTCAAGGGGAGGGGCGGCGCTATAAAGCCCGCTAGCTCCTCCCACAAATACCGGCCTGCGGCCGCACACTTATAAGGGTAACCTATAGGTACAGTAAACATCTCCTAAATGTGTACCATTTAGGAGATACTTACTTGTGAAGCCGCCAGTGACATCACTGCCGCATGCGCTCCAAAGGTACAGCATACCAATGCCCTGTGACATGAACAGCGACTCCCCCACGCATGCGCAGGAGTGATGTCATTATGGCTCCTCCATTCAAAGGACCGGAGCTCACAAACCCAGAAGGAAGACCGAGTGTAGATGGAAGCTTTGTCTGCAGTGACAGTGCGCCGCTGGAGGGCTTCGTTTTAAGGTAAGTTTCACACAATGTGCTAGTATGCAATGCATACTAGCATGTTATAACATAGTAACTACAGAACTACAGACCAGTTAGCTTAATTACTATAGTTATGAAGATACTTGGGAGTTTGATAGTAAACCAAAATATAGGAGTTTTATATAAAAGGATATAAAACAATATTGTAGGCAATAGACAGCATGGATTCATGAAAGACTAAATTTGTCAAATAAAACTACTTTTGTTTTATAAGGAAGTAAGCAAAAACCTAGAGAAAGGAGTGACTGTGAATACTGTACAGTATCTCACAAAAGTGAGTACACCCCTCACATTTTTTTAAATATTTTATTATATCTTTTCATGTGACAACACTGAAGAAATTACACTTTGTTACAATGTAAAGTAGTAAGTGTACAGCTTGTATAACAGTGTAAATTTGCTGTCCCCTCAAAATAACTCAACACACAGCAAATTCATGTCTAAACCTCTGGCAACAAAAGGGACTCCTCTTCCACTCCTCCATGATGAGATCATGTAGCTGGTGGATGTTAAAGACCTTGCGCCCCTCCGCCATTCATTTGAGGATGCCCCACAGATGCTTAATAGGGTTTAGGTCTGGAGACATGCTTGGCCAGTCCATCAGCTTTACCCTCAGCTTCTTTAGCAAGGCAGTGGTTCTCTTGGAGGTGTTTTTGGGGTCATTATCATGTTGGAATACTGCCATGCAGCCAAGTCTCCAAAGGGAGGGGATCATGCTCTGCTTCAGTATGTCACAGTACATGTTGGCATTCATGGTTCCCTCAATGAACTGTAGCTCCCCAGTTCCGGCAGCACTCATGCAGCCCCAGACCATGACACTCCCACCACCATGTTTGACTTTAGGTAAGACACACTTGTCTTTGTACACCTCACCTGGTTGCCTTCACATACGCTTAACACCATCTGAACCAAAAAGGTTAATTTGGTCTCATCAGAACACAGGACATAGTTTCAGTAATCCATGTCCTTAGTCTGCTTGTCTTCAGCAAACAGTTTGCAGGCTTTCTTGTGCATCATCTTTAGAAGAGGCTTCCTTCTGAGATGACATCCAGGTAGACCAATTTGATGCAGTGTGCAGCGTATGGTCTGAGCACTGACAGGCTGACCCACAACTCTTAACCTCTGCAGCAATGATGGCAGCATTCATACATTTATTTCCCAAAGACAACCTCTGGATATGACGCTGAGCATGTGAACTCAACTTCTTTGGTCGACCATGGTGAGGCCAGTTCTGACTGTAACCTATCCTGTTAAACTGCTGTATGGTCTTGGCCACCGTGCTGCAGCTTAGTTTCAGGGTCTTGGCGATCTTCTTATAACCTAGGCCATCTTTATGTAGAACAATTGTTTTTTTTAGATCCTCAGGGAGTTCTTTGCCATGAGGTGCCATGTTGAACTTCCAGTGACCAGTATGAGAGAATGAGAGCGATAACACCAAATTTAACATGCCAATACATAAATCGCACACATCGCATTGTGCGTTCCTGCGCAATTCACATATGGCTCTGTGCAGTGCGGCTTCAGCCCATTAATTTTGAATGGGCTAAAATTGCACTGCCTGCGCACCAAAAGTAGTGCATGCACTAAATTTAAAACGCACTGCAACCGAATAGCATGGTGCAAAAGTACCATGCGACCCAGAGTGGCAGACACACTGCATTTGGTGTGTCCTTACCTTTGTATTTACACCCACTGCCGATCACAAATGGAGTGCGCTTTGCATGCGGTGTGAATCGTAGTGTAACGCATCTGTTCCTGTGTGATTCATGCGCGGGCATAGTGTGAACCGGCCCCTTATGTTGATAACTGTAAAGTTATGGTGCTTTGCATAGAAGATAATAAAAGCATTATTGACTCCTCAGCAGGTAATGGTACATTTTATTTTTCTTTGATATGCTCATACATAGAGAAAACATTTTTTGTATCACAAAGTCTTTAAATATGCAATATGAAAGGTGTTCTCTTTTATTATTCCAATGAGAAGTCCTTAAAGACTGAAATGTTTCTAATATTAAATTACACTGTCACTTTATCCAAACAGACTCTGGTCTCAGTGTCAATGAAGTGAAGTGACTTTCTAGACAGTGACGAGGCAATACAAATCCTTTATTATTTTCTCTACCACTTCTCCCTTTACCAACCGCGAATATCAATGTTTGTCACAAATACTTGACAAAAAAAGCTGGACATACAGAAGGGGAATTTAAATCAAAGTCTTCATTTAGTGAGATCAAATTGATGTTCATTTTTTGACCACGGTGATGAGAAAAATTGTAGGATTAGGATAGAAAATCTTCCTCAAATTAACAACATTAACATTTATAACAGTGCATGTGGTTTTTGTTCAGTAAAGTAAATTTGCTCCAAACTAATTTTTGAAGTAATTTTAAATGAGATTTGTCAAGTCATGAAATGTACTGTGAATTTTCATACTAATTTTCATACAAATGTTTATATGAACATTCATTAAAAAAAAAAATAAACAGGAGGCGTCTCTAAGTGCAGTATATAAAACCATTTAATGAACACAGATGAAACGATTAGCAACTCACATAGTGTGGGCTAAGGGAAAGCATGGATAGGTGTCCTAGAAGGTCATCTCAATCCTCTGTGATGCCTCTTGGAGAGCTGTGCCGCTGTTACTGCTGTGTATAGATGGATATCCGGCGGCCGCGCCGTGAAGCAGGGTTGACAGTGAGGCTGGGATACAGTTCCCAGCGAGGTCTGCAATGCAGGGACCCGGCGGCGAGGAGAGATGACGTCACAATAGTGCAACGCGTTTCTGAGCATTAAATTACTGTCCCCATCGCTTGAAGAAGGAGCGCCGCTGCCGATTCCATTGCAGCACGCATGCTCAGAAACCTGTCTCGCTATTGTGACTAGGGATGATCAAACTTTTGAAAAGTTCGGTTCGACCAGAACACGCGAATTTCCCGAAAGTTCGGATTCCCGGACCCCATTGAAATCAATGGGACCCGAACTTCAGGAATCAAAAAACACCATTTTTAAGCCCTAAAGCCTAATAAATGCCCCTAAAAAGTGCATAGGGTTCTGGGTCATGCCCCAGGGACTATGAACCAGGCAAAAAAAAAAGTTGTCGTTTTTGATAGAGAGAGCCAATTATTGAAAAAATGATTTAAAAAATAAAAATGAGATTTCTTTGTCTGGGGGGTCTAAATTGTACCTGTGAAGTTTCAGCTCTGTAGCATGTCCAGAACCAGAATTAGAGCATGCCAAACCTTCAAAAATGACTTTTTTGCTTAAACGCGCCTTTCTTTTGCTCCTAATCAACTGCACAGTTGATGTGTATGATGGGGACATAATGCAGTGCATTGGGAACAAGATTAGCAGTGGACTTAACGCTTACAACAAGAACAGGCGTTAACTTGTCACTAAGGCTTTATCAACAGTGTGATGTGAAAATCACCTGCAAGACCCACACTACTATGCGACCCAAAGTTGTCGCTAACTAAAGCAGATGTGTGTGACGCAGAGTAGCAAAGCCTTTTGCAGCGGACTTAACGCTTACAACAAGAACAGCCGTTAAGTTGTCACTGAGGCTTTTGCAACTCTGCGCGGTGAAATTCACCTGCAAAATGCACACTGCTATGCGACCCAAAGTTGTTGCTAAATACAGCAGATGTGTGTATCGCTGAAATGTATTTTGCACAATAGCTGACTAGCAAGCACGTATACCTGCTGTAGATATATCAGCAGTGCAACATGCTCACTAGACGGAACCTTGACACTTAAAACTATCCCTACAAAAACTAGATTATTGAATCTAACTATAGTGGTATATAGTACCCTAACTACACTGCATATCCCTTTCCTCACACTAAAAGAACAGCTCCATACAGCAGAAGATAATTTCTAACTGACACTGTTCCTTTAAATTTTTTTTTTCTAACTTAAACAGCACAATCGCTGTATTTCTAACTACACTGACAATCTTTCTGTAAGCTGACTGCTCTTCTGCTGATCTGGAGCTTTACAAGCAATCGGCTATGCAGCAAACGTTGTTTAACACAGCAGGAGAGTTGTTTAACACAGCAGGAGAAACACAAATTCTTCCAGTCTCTTCCAAAGTCTCTGTATTACAGTGCTAGAGGTTAGGCGGGGCTATGTTATATACTGGGGGGCGTATTCACTCCTGATTGGCCTCTGGTCCCCGTAGTCACTCCAATCACATTCCTAGCAGACTCCTGCCCCCTCATTGGCTTTTACTGACGTTTCTGGGCCAATCACGGGCTTTTAAAGCCCACTTCCATTTCCATTGCATTTTGGGCGGTTCAGGTGACCCGAATTCCGAACTTTTACCGCAAAAAGTTCGGAATTCGGCCGAATTTCGAACACCCAATGTTCGGGTCGAACCGATGGTCGACCCGAACCGTTCGATCATCCCTAATTGTGAGGTCCCTGCGTTGCAGACCTCGCTTGGAACTGTATCCCAGCCTCGCTGTCAACTCTGCTTCATGCCGCGGCCGCCGGTGTTCTATCAGAAAACCCTACCCCATCAGATTTCCCTACTTACATCATTTCCGGTGCAGGCTGGTCATGCACCAGCTGTAGCCGCGTCACACGTACTACTGCGCATGCTTGGAATCGGTAGGGAATTTTGACAACATCGTAAACATAGGCAAAATTCCTACTGCGCATGAGCGGGCGCATGCGCACCAACGGATCGGGTAGCGGCATCTCTTATAACAAACATCCATCCGATCTCCATGGCATACACTGCGCCGAGCCGACAATGGGACAATCCTATTCCCTACCCACACGCGCCCGCCCACTGTCTAATTGTCGGTCGGCGCAGTGTGGGGCATGGAGATCGGATTGTCGGGTTCCTGCAGGGTCGGCTTGGTGCAGTGTCGGGTCAGCGCAGTGTTGGCCATGGAAATCAGATGGATGTTTGTTATCAGAGATCCCGCTGCACGACCCGTTGGTGCGCATGCGCCGGTGCATGCACACTAGGACTTTTGCCTGATCCTTAGGATGTTATCAAAATGCTCTACCTATTCTGCCCAAGCGCAGTATGGCTTGTGACGTGGCTACAGCTGATTCATGACGAAGCCACAGCTGATCCGCAAACGGAAATGACGTAGGTATCGAATTCTGATAGGGTATGGTATTCTGACAGAACAGGTGTACACCGAATATCCATCTATACACAGCAGTAACAGCGGTACAGCTCTCCAAGAGACATCACAGAGGATCGAGATGACCTTCTAGGACACCTATCCATGCTTTCCCTTAGCCCACACTATGTGAGTTGCTAATCGTTTCATCTGTGTTCATTAAATGGTTTTATATACTGCACTTAGAGGTGCCTCCTATTTCTTTTTATCTGCCTCAGTTATCCAGGAACCTGGCTTCCTGTTCCTAGTGGAGTGCTGCCCTACTACAGTATTACCATCCACACAGACTGTCCCTTAAATACTTTTTTACAGAGACTATACTATAATGTTTTAACAGATGCTGTTCTGTTTGTTTTTTACATGGGTTATTTACTCACTGTTTGCTGTGCTCTCTTCCCCTGCTTTTCATGAACATTCATTCAAATCTACTAGAGTATAGCCAGCTTAACACGTAAATTTAGTTGCCAACGGGTGCATAGACTACCTTTACCTTACTTTGGACTTACCTGTGTCCTTTATGGATCTAGGTCTACTGGAGGCACAGTTTCAATTTAGAGCTAGTCAAAATACATGCTAACACCCTTACCATTGTTTTTGAAATGTTCTGGCAAGTCTTCATTAGACAAATGTCCACCTTCATGATGTCCTTTCCGACTTAAGCGTTGACCAACCATGGTCACATGGGTATAAAACTGATCTCCAGTGACTTTGTGGTCTAATGCAAGAGAGCGCAATGTGACCTTTTTTCTGTAGGATTACAAGAGGGTATGTGAGTTATAATAGCATTTATGCTTTAAGGAAATCTATAGTGTTTTGGGGATATATTTTACATTAGGTTCAGCAATAAAAAAAAAATTAGGTAAATATAAAATGTTGTATAATAATAATTCAACTGTACTGCTTGCAGCTAAAAAACAAGTCTTAGATAGCAGATAAGAAGCTAAACATAGATATGCAGGAGTCAAAGAAGGAACAACCCCCCCCCCCCTCCCCCAGTCTGAAAAGAAAAGTGGAATCTCTTATTAGAAAACCCAACATATTACATATAAACATTTGTGTGTATATTGTGACAAAGGGAGGATGTGTCACTAGTTCACACCACATGTAGTCCACTGCATAGGCGGCTCTCTAATTAGGCAAATTAGGCGGTCGCCTAAGGCCTCGCACCTACAGGGGCCTCGTGGCTAGTGGCGGAGCGACAACATTTAGAAGGGCACAGTCCTTCTGGTGGTTTATGCAGGTAGTATGGTGGCTTTCAAAAGACTACTAGACGTACATCTCAAGGATCAGAACATTCAGGGGTATGCGAGATGATTACAGCCACACACACCTACACAGGTTGAACTGGATGGACTATTGTCTTTATTCAACCTCACCTACTATGTAACTATATGTAACTATGTAACAGTCAGGGAAATCTCCCAAGTAAAATATTGTTTTAAATACTCGGATATAAAAGTTGCAGCAGTGTGCTGCAGTCCCTTCACTGCGGCTGCCAGGTGTCTGTTACATAGTAGGTGAGGTTGAATAAAGACAATAGTCCATCCAGTTCAACCTGTGTAGGTGTGTGTGGCTGTAATCATCTCACATAGCCCTGAATGTTCTGATCATTGAGATGTACATCTAAGAGTCTTTTGAAAGCCACCATACTTCCCGCAGAAACCACCTCTTGTGGTAGAGAATTCCACAATCTTGTAGCCTTAACAGTAAAGAACCCCCCATGTTGCCTGAGGTTAAAACGCTTCTCCTCTAATCGCATTGTATGCCCTCGAGTCCTCATGCAATCCCTTCGACTGAATAGCGGTTTTCCTAAGCTGAGATCCCCATTGAGATATTTATAAATTGCTATCATGTCCCCCCTCAGGCGTCTCTTCTCCAGGCAGAATAAATCAAGCGATTGCAGACGCTCTTCATAATCAAGGTCCTCCAATCCCCTAATCAGTTTAGTTGCCATTCTCTGGACTCTCTCCAGTTCCAACACATCCCTTCTGAGGACTGGCGACCAGAACTGGACAGAATACTCCAGATGCGGTCGGACCAGAGTTTTATAAAGTGGAAGGATTATAGTCTTATCTCAGGAATACATCCCTTTCTTTATGCATGCTAATAATATTCTGCTGGCTTTGGCAGCTGCCGCTTGACATTGCATGCTATTGCCTAATCTATCATCAACCAAGACTCCCAGATCTTTCTCCATTTTTGATTCCCCCAAGGGTTCCCCTCTTAACGTGTATTGTACTTTTATGTTTTTAGTCCCCAAGTGCAAAACCTTACACTTCTCCACATTAAACCTCATTTGCCATGTTATTGCCCACTCCGTTATTTTGTCCAGGTCATTCTGTAGGATATCTGCTTCATGCTGTGCAGTTATTGCCCTGCCCAATTTTGTGTCCGCTGACACTTACCCCGCCTTCTCTGCCTGGGGATTGGCCGTCTGATCATGTAATCCTAAGATGTGGAGGAATCGGTGGGCCTGTACCTGCATCAGTAGGAAGTGACTGCCCGGTCAGCTCACTCTGCTATCATCGGTTGTTGCTCTGGGAGGAGAGCTCTGCCCTGGCCCAGGAACATACAGGTAACCAGGCCCTGACTTGTCACTCTGCAGGCTGGTCATAGATTTGTGGTGTCTACTATGCAAAGGGGCTGAGTAGCCCCAGGGAAGTTTGAAGAGTCTTAGATTGGTTGGTGGAGGAGGAGGAGAAGAAGAAGGCCCTGGGTAGCTGGGGGAGGAGAGGGTGGCTGGAAGCGAAGGAGAGGATCCCTGGGTGGCTAGAGGAAAAGGAAAGGGTCCCTGGGTGGCTAGGGGAAAAGGAGAGGGTCCCTGGGTGGCTAGGGGAAAAGGAGAGGGTCCCTGGGTGGCTAGGGGAAAAGGAGAGGGCCCCTGGGTGGCTAGGGGAAAAGGAGAGGGCCCCTGGGTGGCTAGGGGAAGAGGAGAGGGCCCCTGGGTGGCTAGGGGAAGAGGAGAGGGCCCCTGGGTGGCTGAAGGAGAAGGAGAGGGCACCTGGGTGGCTAAGGGAGGTGAGGGCCCCTGGGTGGCTGAAGGAGAGGGCCCCTGGGTGGCTGAAGGAGAGGGCCCCTGGGTGACTGAGGGAGGAGGAGAGGGCCCCTGGGTGACTGGGGTAGAAGGAGAGGGCCCCTGGGTGGCTGGGGTAGAAGGAGAGGGCCCCTGGGCGGCTGGGGTAGAAAGAGAGGGCCCCTGGGTGGCTGGAGGAAAAGAAGGAAAGGGCCCTTGGGTGGCTGGAGGAAGAGAAGGACAGGGCCCCTGGGTGGCTGGAGGAGAAGGAGAGCCCCTGGGTGGCTAGGGAGAGGGCCCATGGGTGGCTGGGGGAGAAGGAGAGGGCCCCTGGGTATCTAGGGGAGAGGGCCCCTGGGTAGCTGAGGGAGAAGGAGAGGGCCCCTGGGTGGCTGGGGGAGAACTAGAGGGCCCCTGGGTGGCTGGGGGAGAAGGACAGGGCCCCTGGGTGGCTAGAGGAGAAGGAGATAGCCCCTGGGTGGCTGGAGAAGGAGATGGCCCCTGGGTGGCTGGAGGAGGAGAAGGAGAGGGACCCTGGGTGGCTGGAGGAGGAGAAGGAGAGGGACCCTGGGTGGCTGGAGGAGGAGAAGGAGAGGGACCCTGGGTTGCCAGGCAAGAGAGTGGAGCTGAGCCAGTCCTGCATATCTGACATCAAAGCCAAACATGGCGGAGCTGTAGCCTTTTGCCCTACACAATGACAGCACCCGAGGTGGAAGGTGAGGGGTAGCGGGGCTGTGACATTATATAGCATATGTACATTATTGGTAGTTTTGGTTGGAGTTGCCCTTTAGATGTTTAACTCTGTTACATGGTAGGTGAGGTTGAATAAAGACAATAGTCCATCCAGTTCAACCTGTGTAGGTGTGTGTGGCTGTATTCATCTCACATAGCCCTGAATGTTCTGATCCTTGAGATGTACGTCTAAGAGTCTTTTGAGAGCCACCATACTTCCCGCAGAAACCACCTCTTGTGGTAGAGAATTCCACAATCTTGTAGCCCTAACAGTAAAGAACCTCCCACGTTGCCTGAGGTTAAAACGCTTCTCCTCTAATTGCATTTTATGCCCTTGAGTCCTCATGCAATCCCTTCGACTGAATAGCTGTTTTTCTATGCCGAGATCCCCATTGAGATATTTATAAATTGCTATCATGTCCCCCCTCAGGCGTCTCTTCTCCAGGGAGAGTAAATCAAGCGATTGCAGACGCTCTTCATAATTAAGGTCCTCCAATCCCCTAATCAGTTTAGTTGCCCTTCTCTGGACTCTCTCCAGCTCCAACACATCCCTCCTGAGGACTGGCGACCAGAACTGGACAGAATACTCCAGATGTGGTCGGACCAGAGATTTATAAAGTGTAATGATTATAGTCTTATATCTGGAATGCATCCCTTTCTTTATGCATGCTAATATTCTGCTGGCTTTGGTAGCTGCCGCTTGACATTGCATGCTATTGCCTAATCTATCATCAACCAAGACTCCCAGATCTTTCTCCATTTTTGATTCCCCCAAGGGTTCCCCCCCTAACGTGTATTGTGCTTTTATGGTTTTAGAACCCAAGTGCAAAACCTTACACTTCTCCACATTAAACCTCATTTGCCATGTCGTTGCCCACTCCGTTTTTTTGTCCAGGTCATTCTGTAGGATATCTGCTTCATGCTGTGCCATTATTGCCCTGCCCAATTTTGTGTCATCTGCTAAAACTGATATCGAACTACTGATCCCATCCTCAATGCTGTTTATGAATAAATTGAACAAGGTTGGTCCCAGGACTGAGCCTTGGGGGACCCCACTTACCAACTCAGACCAGTCTGAGTATGCACTATTTATTACCACCCTTTGAACACGCCCTTTTAGCCAGTTCCGTATCCAAGAGCAAACCTTGCGGTCGATACCTGCAGACCTTATTTTATAAATTAAGCGCTTGTGGGGAACTGTATCAAACGCCTTAGCGAAATCCAGGTACACCACATCCACTGGTCTCCCCCTATCTAGCTCACAGCTCACCTCCTCGTAGAATGTTAAGAGATTGGTTTAACAAGAACGCCCATTTGTAAACCCGTGCTGATTACTGCTGATGATGTTTTTGCCTTTAGTAAACTCTACGATATAGTCCCTTATCACCACCTCCAGAAGTTTACATACTATCGATGTCAAACTGACAGGCTTATAATTTCCCAGGATATGCCTCTGCCCCCTTTTGAATATCGGTATCACGTTAGCTTTCCTCCAATCCCCTGGTACATTTCCTGTCATAATACTGTCAGCAAAGATCAGGAACAGTGGTCTAGATATAACCTTACTGATTTCCGTGAGTACTCTCGGACAGAGTTGTATAAAGTACTCGAAACCCATACTTGAGTAAAAGTACAAGTGCTTGATCAAAAATTGACTTGAGTAGAAGTGGAAGTGCTCGATCAAAAAGTGACTTGAGTAGAAGTACTAAAGTATTCAACAGGTTTTGTACTTAAGTATTGCAAGTAGTTTTTTAAAAAATTTTGCTACTCAAGTACTGAAAGTAAAAGTACAAGTACTGTGTTATGTAGTTAATAAAGAAAGAAGTCAAAAGTTTGAACATCATATTGTTTTTTATTATTTCAAATGCAGCTTTTATTTAGGCATATAGTAGCATTTATTTTCGTATGCGCTGATAATACACATGTTTTGAGCTTCATGAAACCTGTCATCTACTGTTCTGGCAGTGGTCATTTTTATAATAGTAACGAGTAACTATGCAGCACAAAAAAAAAAAAAATATCGGAGTAGAAGTATTGAAATCATCGAAAAAATGTAGTGAAGTAAAAGTGGAAGTAGGAGAAAAAAAATCTACTCTAGGAAAGTACAGATACCGCCTTTCTGTACTTAAGTACAGTAGTGAAGTAGTTCTACTTAGTTACTATACATCTCTGCTCTCGGATGTACGCCATCCGGGCCTGGTGATTTGTTTGTGTTAAGTTTATCCAGCCTTTCCCTAATTTCACCCTCTGTTAGCCATAGTGGCAAGACCCGTGTATTACTATTAACCATATAGTCATGGTCAGTGTATCCCTCCTTTTCCTGTGTAAAGACTGACGAGAAAAAAGCATTCAGCACGGTGTTGTTTTTCCCCCCAGCTGTAAGGGACTGAGGAATGACAGCCCACTATGCTGGGACTTATAGTGCCCTAGAATGTGGAGGACTGAGAAATCCTCAGTCCCTCACAGAGGGCAATACAAGTTTCAGAATAGCAGAATGCCATACCTTAGTCCCCACAGAGGGCACTACAAGTCTTAGCATAGCAGGCAGTAGTTCCTCAGTTCCCTACAGAGAGCAGTACAAGTCCAAGCATAGCAGGCTTCCATTCCTCAGGGAGGAATGGCAGTGCACTATACTGGAATGTACAGTGCCCTCCGTGGGGACTCAGGTATGGCAGCCTTCTGCAGTGGGACTTGTCGTGCCCTAGACTGTGGTGGACTGAGGAAGGGAAGTGTAAGGGGATCTCTGGAAACTCTGATGCAAGTGGGGAGCTTTGATGGCCACAGAGTTCCCTTTTGCACCAGAGTCTCCAGCATTCCCCCTTAAATCGGGGTTCCCAGAATTTCCCTTAATTCAGAGTCCCCAACATTCCTCCTAAATCAGGGTTCCCAGAACTCCTCTTACATCAGAGTCTTCAGAGTTCCCTCTTACAGTGAAAGGGGGGCACTCTGGAGACTCTGATGTAAAGGGGGCTCTGTGAAATTTGAATTAAGAGGGGATTCTAATGTAAAGAGGAATTCTGTGGACTCTGATGTAAGGAGGAGATGCTGGGGGGAATCTGATTTAAAGGAGAACACTTATTTAAGGGGGGACCCTGAACTCTGATGTAAGGAGGGACTCTGGGAATCATGACCTATAGGGAAATGCTGGGGACTGTGATGTAAGAGCATATATATATATATATATATATATATATATATATATATATATATATATATACACAGTGCCTTGCGAAAGCATTCGGCCCCCTTGAACTTTGCAACCTTTTGCCACATTTCAGTCTTCAAACGTAAAGATATTAACTGTATTTTTTGTGAAGAATCAACAAGTGGGACACAATCATGAAGTGGAACTAAATTTATTGGCTATTTCAAACTTTTTTAACAAATAAAAAACTTAAAAATTGGGCGTGCAAAATTATTCAGCCCCCTTAAGTTAATACTTTGTAGCGCCACCTTTTTACAGCTGTAAGTCGCTTGGGGTATGTCTCTATCAGTTTTGCACATCGAGAGACTGAAATTTTTGCCCATTCCTCCTTGCAAAACAGCTCGAGCTCAGTGAGGTTGGATGGAGATTGTGAACAGCAGTTTTCAGTTCTTTCCACAGATTCTTGATTGGATTCAGGTCTGGACTTTGACTTGGCCATTCTAACACCTGGATATGTTTATTTGTGAACCATTCCATTGTAGATTTTGCTTTATGTTTTGGATCATTGTCTTGTTGGAAGACAAATCTCCGTCCCAGTCTCAGGTCTTTTGCAGACTCCATCAGGTTTTCTTCCAGAATGGTCCTGTATTTGGCTCCATCCATCTTCCCATCAATTTTAACCATCTTCCCTGTCCCTGCTGAAGAAAAGCAGGCCCAAAACATGATGCTGCCACCACCATGTTTGACAGTGGGGATGGTGTGTTCAGGGTGATGAACTGTGTTGCTTTTATGCCAAACATAACGTTTTGCATTGTTGCCAAAAAGTTTGATTTTGGTTTCATCTGACCAGAGCACCTTCTTCCAAATGTTTGGTGTGTCTCCCAGGTGGCTTGTGGCAAACTTTAAACGACACTTTTTATGGATATCTTTAAGAAATGGCTTTCTTCTTGCCACTCTTCCATGAAGGCCAGATTTGTGCAGAATACGACTGATTGTTGCCCTATGGACAGAGTCTCCCACCTCAGCTGTAGATCTCCGCAGTTCATCCAGAGTGATCATGGGCCTCTTGGCTGCATCTCTGATCAGTCTTCTCCTTGTATGAGCTGAAAGTTTAGAGGAACGGCCAGGTCTTCGTAGATTTGCAGTGGTCTGATACTCCTTCCATTTCAATATTATCGCTTGCACAGTGCTCCTATATATATATATATATATATATATATATATATATATATATATATATATATATATATACATACATACATACATACCCAATGTTTAATTATCTTTGATTAAAGAATAATTGGTTACAGAAAATTCTAGAAACTGTGAATACATAGTACAAAGGTTAAGGCTCTTAATATATGCAATTTATACAGTTAATTTTTTATCGCTTGAATTATTTTTCCAATTATGGGCATGAGCGGGGCCTCATTTGTGCTCAGTTCCAGGACATTCCAGTTCCAGAAAAAAAAAAAAGTAGAACATGCTGCATTTTTCCTGCACTGGACTGTACCGGAACACGGTAAAACCCATCAAAAACACATCCGAATACACTGGAACACATCAAAAATGCACCGGACCCCAGTACAGTGGAAAAAAAGAACCAGAAAAGCACTTGGAATGCATCTGGAAATGCATCAAAAACGCACTGGAATGCTTCATAAATGCGCATTCAGAAACTCATCCGGTATGGATCTGCCGCACTGTGGTATGTTCCAGCCCTAAGAATTTAGAAAAATGTGACACAGGATTCACATTTAGGGTTTATGCGAGGTTCAGCACAATCGTTTGAGTGGAGAAAGCTGTGTTTTTGGCTTTCCCCAGAATCTGTAGCTTTATAGAGTCAATCCTGTGTCCGGGTTTTACTAGACGCCTGCAACCTGGCTGACTGCACAGGTGTGCAGGATCATTATATACTCAGGTCTGAGGATAGCTCAGAGCTCCCAGTTTGGAGACAGCTTCCAGCTTGGAGACCGATCCCAGTGTGGGAAAAGAAAGGTCTCACCTGGGGTCAGGGGGCCCCAGCCAGAAGCCACGAGACAGCAGGCCTGAGTTCCAGGAGTCAGGTCAGATCCTATCTGGGTTGTCAGAAGAACCCTAATCCATAGGCCAGAGGTGAGCCGTGCAGCAGGGTGCTGCAACTAACGTGTTTACTCAAAAAACAGCCCTGCCCCGAAAATAAGACCTAGCATGATTTTTTGGGGATGGCTGCAATATAAGCCCTACCCAAAAAAAAAGGCCCTAGTTAAAGCCCTTGAAAAAACATGTAATCCGGTTTTGCAAAAAGGTTATATAATGTGCAGTGTGACTCCTATTATAACTTTAATCTGAAAAAGGCCTTATTTTCTGCAACGCTGGGTGCTCACATGATCCGCCAGAGATCTTCTCTCCTCCCATTTGACGTCAGCGACCCCTCCCTCTGCAGTGCTCGGAGCAGGACTGACGTCCACAGGGATATCAGCCCCTCCCTCTGCAGTATTCAGGGTGGGGAAGAAGAGCTTCGGCGGGTCGCGTGAGCACCCAGCGGCGCTGTAAATAAGGTATTTTCCAAAATAAAGTTACAAAAGGAGACACACTGTATAATCTTTTTACAAAACGGATTACATTATTTTACAATGACTTTAACCAAGGTTTATTTTTGTGATTACAAAATGTCATGTATGTATATATACACATACACATATATAGGTGTGAAAGTAGCAGAAACCTATGCTTGCGCTAATGAAATAATTAACACCCATATGGCTTCTCTGCTATAACACCTATATATGTGTATGTGTATAAATACATATAAGTGTGTGTGTATATATACCCCTATACAGAAGTTCAGATGTTATGCCTGCCTCCAAAGACGCCCAAAAAATGCCCAAAAAAACGCCAGCTACAAAAACGCCCAGGTGTGTTTTTGCAGCAGGCATTTTTTTTGGCATTTTTTGGGGTCTATGGAGGCAGGCAAAACATCTGAACTTCTGTTTAGGGATATATATACACACACGCTTATATGTATTTATACACATACACACATATAGGTGTTATAGCAGAGAAGACATATGGGTGTTAATTATTTCATTAGCGCAAGCATAGGTTTCTGCTACTTTCACACCTATATATGTGTATGTGTATATATACATACATGTGTGTGTGTATATATACCCATACACAGAAGTTCTTTTTTTTTTTTTTTTTTTGTAAATAATTTTTATTGGGGTAAATGCAAAAACAAACAGAAAGGAAAGCAAACATCATGCGACATAGCAAATACATGGCAATCACTGTAAACAAGCGTATACATTGAGATACAGTTAAACATCAATCAATCAATCAATGGACCAGAAGTCCCAGAACTTAGTAAATGTCCGTAGCTGCGCACCATTGGACGCCAGAGACTTTTCAAATTGATAGTTCGTGCGCAGTAATGAAATCACTTCTGACATATTAGGTGTATCAGTGGACTTCCACTTCCTCAATATAAGTGTTCTAGTGGCAAGCAGGACGTGTGAGGTCCACGGTCTATATATTAGGGGTAGGTTATCAATACCTGTGTAAGTGTAGAATGGCCAGAGCTGGGTTAGGTGCTATTAAGCATCCTGTGTGTTTCGCTATGAAGCTAAAGACTTGGTTCCACAAGCTGGTGAGAGATGGGCAGGACCACATTATGTGAAACAATGTACCCACGCATGAGCATTCCCTCCAACACAGTTGTGAGTATTTGTTGGAAAAGACCGCTAACCGGTATGGGGTGTAGTACCACCTGTGTGTAATTTTGAGGGTCATCTCCCAATGATTGGCACAGTGAGTGTATCTGTGGACTTCTGATAATGCACGTCTCCATTGAGACATCGAAAAGCTCTGCCTAAGGTCTCTGTCCCACTTAAACATGGTAAGTGTTTTAAAGAAAGTGTCATTGCCCAAGATAGCGTGATAAAAACTGGACAATTTTGGCGAGTCTGCACTAGCCGCCGTGAGTAAATCCCATATTTTCCCTTCCACTCTAGTGCTCTGGAGAGGGTGTTGTCGCATAAAGTGGTGTATACGAAAGATTTGTAAAAACCCAGAGTGAGGTACCTGATATTTGTTCTGTAACTGTTCAGGGGACATTAGAATGTCTTTCTCGTAGAGGTGTTGGATGGAGGTGATGTTCCCTTTGGCAGTGATGCTTGTGGGGAGGTCGGGCAAACGTACATGCAGAATCGAGGACGAAATAGTTTCGGGGGGGATAAGCGCACGGTCCTTATCAGGCCCGGTAATTTTGCGCCAGGCCCTCAACGAAGCTTGCATAGTGGGGGAAAGGGTGGTTAGATTCCACTGGAGCCATGAGTCTCCTAGGAGCAAGTCCCGAAGAGTCGTGGTGGTAGCTAAGTTCACTTCCAGGTCTACCCAGAGGGGAGCATTAATCGTGTGAAGCCAGTGGTGCGTTTGAGCCAACACAGTGGCCCAGTAGAGGTGTACCGAACTGTTCGCCGGCGGACAGTTCCCGGCGAACTTAGCATGTTCGCGTTCGCCGCTGCGGGCGAACATATGCGATGTTCGGTCCGCCCCCTATAATACATCATTGAGGCAAACTTTGACCCTGAACTTCACAGTCAGCAGGCACATTTCCAGCCAATCAGCATACCTCCCTCCCACACCCTCCCACCTCCTATAAATAAGCAAGGGCAGCATCCATCTTAGATCATTCTGAAGCAGTGTGTTAGTGAGAGCAGGGAGAGTGTTGTTGCTGCTGCTGCTGTTAATAGCTAGGGACAGTTGTTAGTCAGTGTTCCTGGTCTTGCTAGTCAGTGTTCTTGGTCCACTACTGCTGTAAGGACAGCATCCAGACAGCACCCCAAAAAGCCCTTCTAAGGGCTGGTATTTGTGTAATTTTTATATATATATATATATATTTATATATATAGTGTCCCCAAAAGCCCTTTTAAGGGCTGGTAATTGAGTTTTTTCTTTATATATATATATATGCAGTTGCCTGCCCGCTGTGTGTGAGAGGCCACAGACCCACCACAGACTGTACTGTGTGCACACCACACTCATTTCGGGTGGCACAGGCACAGTACCTTGCATTTTAAAAAATAATTTTTTTTCCTCTGTCATAATTTCAGTGAGTGCTGTGTCAGGTCCACAGAGTGCACTGTACCCACTGCAGTGCACTGCCCACCACTGATATATATACGGTGGCACAGCATCTTGTTGCAAATTGAAAAAAAGAAAATATTTTTTATTATTGCAGTTGCCTGGGCTGCCAGTGACTGTCAGGTCCACAGAGTGTACTGTGCCCACTGCAGTACCACTGCCCACCCACCACTGATATATATGGTGGCAGGCATGACTTTTTTTGGATTAGTGTCTGGGGGGGTCTAAAAAGCGTACCTGTGAAGTTTCAGCTCTGTAGCATGTCCAGAACCAGAAAAAAAAGATCATATAGGTGTAAAAGGGGTTCCCACCATCCCTGCTCTACTGAAAAATTATCTTTTTTTCTGGTTCTGGACATGCTACAGAGCTGAAACTTCACAGGTACACTTTTTAGACCCCCTAGACACTAAATCACACAAAAAAAGTTCTAAAAAATTATCATTTTTGATAGAGAGCCAATTATTGGAAAAATTAAAAAAAAAAAAAAAACTTAAAAAAAAAAAATTCTTTGTATTTATTGTCTGGGGGGTCTAAAAAGCCTACCTGTGAAGTTTCAGCTCTGCAGCATGACCAGAACCAGAAAAAAAGATCATATAGGTGTAAAAGGGGTTCCCACCATCCCTGCTCTACTGAAAAATGATCTTTTTTTCTGGTTCTGGACATGCTACAGAGCTGAAACTTCACAGGTACACTTTTTAGACCCCCCTAGACACTAAATCACACAAAAAAAGTTCTTAAAAATTGTAATTTTTGATAGAGAGCCAATTATTGGAAAACTTAAAAAAAAAAAAATTCTTTGGATTTATTGTCTGGGGGTCTAAAAAGTGTACCTGTGAAGTTTCAGCTCTGTAGCATGTCCAGAACCAGAAAAAAATAGAATTAGGGTTAGGGCTAGGGTTAGGGTTAGGGCTAGGGTTAGGGTCAGGGCTAAGGTTAGGGTTATTTTTAGTGCTTAGGGTTAGAGGGTTAGAGTTAGAGGGGTAGGGGTAGGGCTACTAACTCTAACCCTAAGTATCTCACCGTAACCCTAACCCTAGCCCCTAACACTAAACCTAACCCTAACCCTCTAACCATAACCCTAACCCTCTAACCTTAACCCTAACCCTCTAAGCCTAGCCATAAAAATAACCCTAACCCTAAACCTAACCCTAGCCCTAACCCTAGCCCTAAGCCTAACCCTAGCCCTAACCCTAATTCGTATTTTTTTCTTGTTCTGGACATGCTACAGAGCTGAAACTTCACAGGTACACTTTTTAGACCCCCCAGATGCTAAATCCAAAGTTTTTTATTTTTATTTTTTTAATTTTTCCAATAATTGGCTCTCTAACAAAAAATTACAATTTTTAAGAACTTTTTTTGTGTGGGGGTCTAAAAAGTGTACCTGTGAAGTTTCAGCTCTGTAGCATGTCCAGAACCAGAAAAAAAAATAGAATTAGGGTTAGGGCTAGGGTTAGGGTTAGGGCTAGGGTTAGGGTTACTAACTCTAACCCTAAGTATCTCACCGTAACCCTAACCCTAGCCCCTAACACTAAACCTAACCCTAACCCTTAAAGCCCAGTTCCTGTCCAATTTTGGTCGGTTCTGGTCTGTGTGCGGTTGTTTGCGGTGCGTTAAACGGGGAGTTTGGTCTGTCACTGTGAAGCGGGCGTAACCCTTACACTACCTGATCGATACAACATCATACCTGATCGTATACACACACTGGATGTTTTAAAGCACGTTATTCCAAACAATTTAGGAATGTTAGGTGATTTATGCCCTTTATGGAATAAAACCCGACTCTGCGTCAACTACGTAATTTTCCATGGGAGTTTTGCCATGGATCCCCCTCCGGCATGCCACAGTCCAGGTGTTTGTCCCCTTGAAACAACTTTTCCATTACTATTGTGGCCAGAAAGAGTCCCTGTGGGTTTTAAAATTCGCCTGCCTATTAAAGTCTATGGCGGTTCGCAATGTTCGCCGGTTCGTGAACATTTGCCGATGTTCGCGTTCGCTGTTCGCGAATGGCAAATTTTATGTTCGCGACATCACTATGGCCCAGTAGTATACCTGAAGATCAGGTAACGCTGCCCCTCCGTAGCATCGTTTGGTGGACAGGATAGAGGAAGAGCAGCGAGCCTTCTTGTCCTCCCAAATATACCTTTTCATATGGGTGGTGAATTTGGCCAAACTCGTGGTCGGTTAGTGTACAGGGAGAGCTCTAAATAGATACAGAATTTGGGGTAGTAAGAACATTTTATAGGCGTTCACCCTACCATGCCAGGTTAAGTACAGGGGTTACATATGTATTTTTTGTTTTTGTGTCTAATTTGTGGAGGAGTCTATTTACATTAACTGTCAAAAGTTTTGTGGGATCAGCTAGCAGGTCAATACCTAGGTAATGTATTTTGTCCGAGGACCAAGGGATGGGAACCAAAGATTCGAGCAGGGTTTGAGCTCGACTCCAAGATTCAGAACCATGGACTTGGACTCATTGAGCTTGTAGTAGGAGATACAGTGAAAGTGTTGAAGAATTTTATACGCGGCGGGGAGGGATTTTGACGGGTCCGTAAGCATGAGGATAATATCATCCGCAAATAACGTGATTTTGTGATGATAGGTGGGGAAGGGAAATCCTGTAATCTGGGGGTGTGAACGGTTAGTTTCAGCGAGGGGCTCTATCAATAAATTGAAAATTGTGGGTGAGAGGGGGCAGCCCTGCTGTGTACCATTAGTGATGGGGAAGCGTTTGGACAGTATTCCCGACGTGTAGACATGGGCGGATGGGGAAGAGTAAAGAGCTAGGATGGCGGAAATGATAGGACCTGAAAAACTGAGTTTCTGTAGCGTGGCCCGCATGTAACCCCAGTGGACCCTATCAAACGCCTTTTCGGCATCAAGAGTTAGTAGGACTGCTGGGATCTTGTTTTTGCGTGCTAGGTGGAGAATATTGACCATTCGTCTGGTGGCGTCGGACGTCTGGCGACCTGGGGTAAAGCCCATTTGGTCCTTAGCTATTAATTGGGGGAGAAAGTGTTGAATGCGTTTGGAGAGAATTCTCGCATAAATTTTGGCGTCCGAATTTAGCAACAAAATGGGTCTAAAATTTGCTGGGATGGTAGGATCCTTGCCAGGTTTAGGCAGGGTGACGACATGTGCGCTCAAAATATCGGGGGGGAGGCTGGCATCAGTCATTGCTTTGTTGTAAACAACTGTCAGCGTAGGACCTATCTGTGGGAGGAATAACTGATAAAATTAGTTGGGGAGGCCGTCCGGACCCGGTGATTTGCCTTTTGGTAAGGTTTTAATGCCATTTTTAACCTCAGCGAGCGATATAGGTGCATTAAGGGTGGTTAGCTGGGACTCGGAAAGGGACTGTAAATTAATGGCATTTAGGAATTGATCTATAGCTACTGCCGATGGTTGGTGCTCAGAAGGATCGTCCTTTAGGTTGTATAGGGAGCTGTAGAAAGACGCAAAGGCATCAGCTATGGCCTGTGGGTGAGATATTTTGGTTTTAGTGATGGGGTCTATGAGGTACGGGATTCTAGATTTCGCCTGTTTTCTTTTCACTCTATTTGCCAGGAATTTACCTGCCTTATTTGCCTGGGAGTAGGTTTTTTTGTTTAAGATAGCTTAGATGTTTATCTGAAGCCTCCAGGAGGAGGATGCGAAGTTCTAATCTGAGTTGGGTCAAGTGGTTGGACAGAACAACGGTAGGGTCCCTCTTGTTACTCTCCTCCAAAACATGTATCTCGTTCAGCAGGGAGGTCATTTTCTGGTTCCGTAGTCTCCTCCTCCTGGCTTGCTGCTGGATGCACACCCCCCTGATAAAGGCCTTGTGTGCACCCCACAGCACCCAGGGATCGGAGACCGATAGTTCGTTAAACATGAAGAATTCCTTCATACTGCTTGAGATCCGGGTTGAGCAACCCGAGTCCTGCAGCATTCCGGTATCACACCTCCAAATGCGAGATGGTGCTACCCGAGTGTTCTCCTCGATGACCAGTTTGACTGCAGCGTGATCCGACCAGGTTATGTCCTGGATCTTCGAGGAGGACACCTTTGAGAGGAGATCCATATCAACCACAAATAAGTCTATAAGTGAATATGACCTGTGTCTGGGTGAGAAATATGAATAGTCCCTCTCATTGGCGTGCTGGCAACGCCACACATCATACAACTTCTCAGAGTGCAATAATCCCCCCATCGATTGTTGCTGGCCCCGGGGGGACGAAGAGGTGTCCAACCCGAGATCTGCAACAACGTTAAAGTCACCCCACAATAACAATCGACCCTATCGGACTTTGTATACTTGCTTGAGCAGGCGTCTTAGGAATCTCAACTGGTGGGAGTTCGGAGCGTAAAGATTAACAATGGTGAGAAGAGAGTCATTAAGTTCACAGACAACGATTATGAATCTTCCGAGAGGATCCAGTTGAGAATCTTAACCGACAGTGATGATCTAAAGGCTAAAAGAACTCCCCCCCTCTTTTCATCAGCAGAAGCCAGAAGAATTTTGGAAAAGTCCTTGTGAGTGCAGGCTGGATGTGCTCCCTCTTTAAAGTGAGCCTCTTGGACCGCCAAGATATCCACAGCGTGAGTCAGAGCTTCATTCCATAACGTGCGCCTCTTAGCTGGATGGTTCAAACCGTTGGCGTTGACTGACAAGATTTTAATGGTCATAGTATATCTAGATAATCAGGTGATAGTGAGCATGGTCTGGTACTGGAAAGAACAAGAAGGTCCAGGCTCTTCAAGTGTCCAGAGATCGGCAGCTTAGCCGTGTAAAGCGATATGAGGGCATCAGGAAGTACAGCGATATTGCCATGAAGAAAAAACGAAAACTGAGAAAAAACAAAAGCATAAAAAACAAACGGGGTGTAAAGATAAGAACAGGACCGTCTCTGCAGTCCGTGATCGGACATACCAATGCTAAACAAAAGGGGCCAAAGGGCAGTTTCTCCTATGGCCAGGGACACTTGTAGGATTTAAGTAGGTGTCATATTATTAGAGCTCGGGAAAGTGGAGGCAGGTTTGGGGGGTCTTTTACTGTGAAGGAATGTGATGAACACTTGTGAATTAAGCAAAATGTCTATTTTTCTATGTGTATTCTTCTCTACATGTATATATATTTTTCCTCTGTCGTCCTTACTCAAAATGGCCGTTACTAGATACCTCCTACCCCCCACCACCGAGATGGAATGTGAAAAGAAAGATGGAGCCTTGGCACAGTGCCTTCAAAAGAAGATAACATTCATGAACTGGAAAGAGACCACCTTATAACGGACCTGACTAATCAGAAAGCTGCAAATAATCAGTATTATGCTAATATTATGCTTGTGACGTACTAACATATGACACCGCCTACTAACTATATAATATACTGTCCATTAGAAATAAAAGTAGTATCATTTACCTGAACAATGTGTGTCAGTCTATGATATCCCCGTGCATGCACTATAATTACCTATTTAATCAGATCCAGCAGCAAGAAATCTATTTTGAACCGGATTGAGGTTCCTTAACCATTACAAATGGTGTCCCAACGTGGAGCTTCAGGTGTTCGTCTGCCGAAAAGCCGCGTAGGAGGTTTGGCGACTGGATGAGACAGACCAAGAGGGACTTGCGCACCCCTGAGAGTACGGTAGGTACTTTTACCTTACCACTGTACGACTTGTTTCTGTCTTATCTTAATCGCAGATCTCAGGTGCTTTTCGAAAAGACGTTTCAAAAGGTGGGTAATCCTCACCTGGGGCTGTTTTTATTAACCCGCCGTAAGATTTCTGCTGGCTGTATATTGTTTGTTCAGTGTCTGCCATCCTGAGTGAGTGTGTCTCTGCAGGCTGGAAGGTTGCATTTGTGTGTCACCAAGTGAGCTGTTTTGCCCTTGGATTCAAGTGAGCTGTTTTGCCCTTGAATAAGACGGATATTTGCAACGTACGTCCTTTGAGACGGGTTACTCAGAGGTTTGGATCCTCTGAGGGGAAAGCCCAGCTGCAGGTGGATGCCCGACACTAGGGGAGGCAGGAGTAATGTCTTCAGTGTCTGTCGTTTTGCTTGAAGTGTGTCTCAATAGGCTGATATACTAGTTGTAAGCGTGCCTTGGATTCAAGTGAGCTGTTTGCCCTTGAAAAGATGGACCTTACAACATACGTCCTACGGGACGGGGTAGGAGATTGACTGATTCGAAGGATCTCCTGAGGGTTGTCAGCTGTTGAGGTCACATGACAAGAGAGAGACGACAGGAGTTATGTTTTGTTCTGTGTGTGTTGTGAAATGAAACGTACATTGTTACACAGATAAATCCAGTCAGGTTTGAAGTTGCTACGGGCGACAGAGAGAGGAAGGGGTTACGTTTTGAGTTTGTCTTTTTTTTTTTTCAGTTCAACCCCCCTCCTTCTCTTCTGTGCGTCCCTGAAAGTTTTTTTTTTTTTTCTTCTCTCTGAGACTAGCACTGTGTTGTTAGCTAGTACACCCCCACGCGCAGCTGGCATACTTTTGTTTCCCTCGTGAGAAAGAGAGAGGGGGTCACTCCTTGCGCAGAGTTTGGTGGACAATAAGCCTCAGCATTGCTACATATATGCAATTATTACTTTTTTTTTATGGAATTTTTGGAGCGTAGTTGGCTGGATATTTTGAGGCTATTTTTTATAGAATTAGAGATAATGAGAACTTACATTTTGCAAATAGGTCCCTATGTAAAAGGCAGCTCTGGGACAAAATTTTGAAAATTGGCTACTTACCACGGGGGGGGTTCAACTGTGAATATTTTTTGTTCCTGAAATAGTTATAGAATTTATTTTTTGGACAGAAAGGGTTACCGCAATTAGTGTGACCATTGAACCCTATTGGCACTGAGCCAAAAGTTTCAAATTAGATTAACTCTATATCTGCTTATAATATTTGAGAGATATTTAGGGGGCATCCTCTATTCCAGGAGGGGAACCTCTGGTCAGCTCTGGTCACCCCTGGTCTGAGTTTTGAAAATTGGCACACAGCCAAAAGTTTTAAATCAAGTTAAGCGATTGGTTACCAGTACTGACCCCTCCGGCCGTCAGCTGAGACAGCGGCAGGAGAACAGAAAAGAGTAAGGGACCTTGCATTTGATCTGGGTGGCCCAGAGAGAGGGGGGGGGGGGGGAGAGGAATATGGATCAGCATATTAGCAAGCCAGAGAAGGGAATGTTTGCATATGATATTGTGAAGCGTAGAGAAGGGAGTGAGGCTGTTAAACATTTATCCAAGATTGCAAAAGTCTGCAAATTAGAAGATCCCGTGGAAAGGCTTCAACCAGAATTCTGGCGTGTACTAATCAGGGATTACAAAGGAATTTTGTGTGATAAGGGCTTGTTGACCGTGGCAACAGCCTGGTATAAAACCGCAAAAGCTTTGCATTCTGAAGGATGGCTTGAGGAGACAATCAAGGTTGGAAACTCTATGATGTATGTATATCATAAAGTAGATCGTAAAGACAATAAGCCCCCGCCCTATAATGGCGTCTGGAGAAATAAAGGGGAGGGTCCTTACTCTCCGCCTGCTGCCTATTATCTTCACACCACTCCTACTCAAACGCAACCCACAGGGACAGTTCCTGCGGACGGCCATCTTGGTGCAGCCATGCCTTCACTTCCTGCCCCACCCAGTACAGTTCCTGTAGACGGCCATCTTGGTGCAGTCATGTCTTCACTTCCTGCCCCACCCAGTACAGTTCCTGTAGACGGCCATCTTGGTATACCAGGAAGGCCTAACAAAGGCCTATATCCAATTCTTCCTGTTTTAAACCAGGATGGTTCCTACCACACTCCCATCCTCCCTGGATTACAGGTCCAATATACTAGTGATGAAGACACATCCGACTGGGACGACCAACCACAGGCAACAAGAGCACCCGCTGATTTAACCCCCAATCCAGCCCCGGACTCACAATTCCGAGGGTTTCGTCTACTCTCACCCCAACACCAGTCCCGGTTACCAGAAGGGGCACCAATGAAGTATGTCGCTTTTACCCCATCACAAGCAGCAACCTTAATGACAAGTCTGCCTGACCCAGAAACATAGCCACTGCCCCTATACCACAGGATAGTACAGCTACAAGAAATGTACCTAGTCCTCTTACTGAGCCACTCCGAGTGGGGACATTTCCTGATTTGCTTGCCAGATTTGTGGTGTCTTCTACATGCCCCTTGCATCTGCTAGGAGCTGATTCGCTGTCCGGACTACAGGCCTCAATTATTTTTTATGCCCGAAGGAGGAGTGAAGCTACATACTCCCCTATCCTTAGAAGACTCATCTGCCTTGTGTTCTCTGCCTCTCATGAAGACACTCCGTGAAGCGATAACTCCAAGTTAAGTACCACTGAAGTACTTGACAGGATCCCTGCATGCGTATGGTCCACTGAACCGGAAGACATCGATCACTTTAAAGTACCGCCAGTCATGGTGCAACTAAAACCTGGGGCACTCCTACCTAGAAAATCACGCCTCCAGAGAGACTGGACCCGTTGAAGCTAGCTCAATCCGAAGCTATCTCAAAACAGGTTGAGACCTTTGTGTCTAATGGTGCTTTGATACCCTGTACTTCTGAATGCAACACACTTTTGTTCTCAGTGAAGAAACGGATCCCAAAAGGTGAACCAGAGAAATACAAAATGGTCCAAGATTTCCAAGCCAATTTGCCAAAGCCATAACCTCTGTTCCTGATACCTAGCAACAGGAACAACCTACAGTGATTCTTCTCCTCTATGCAGAAGACTACCCCGCTGCTGAAGAAACTTCAGAAAGTCTTCTATGCTACCTTGCAGAACAAGGCTGTAAGGCCTCCAAAGAGAAAATACAGTGGTGTTCCAAGACTGTCACCTTTTTAGGACACTGCATTTCTAAAGGCACAAGACATATCGCATCAGACCGAGTAGCCGCAATCCAGAATATTCTTCCACCAAAAGCAGCTAAACAACTGCATGCCTTTCTTGGACTCATATTTTACTGCAGGGCATGGATCCCTGATGCATCCCTCCTCATGCAACCACTCTATGATGCTCTCAAGTCCGTGCCATTTATCCTGTCAAACGAGGCCCTGGACAATTTTATTCTTCTGAAGCACGCAATATCCACAGCTCCTGCTTTGGGCCTTCCAGATTATGAGAAACTCTTCAAACTGTTTGTGTCGGAGAAGAATGGCCACGCCACAGGGGTCCTGGCTCAGGAACATGGAGGATGGACTAGACCCATTGGTTACTACTCTTGCCGCCTAGACCCCATGGCTAGAGTTGGTCCTTCCTGTCTAAGGGCTGTCTTTGCTGCCCCAGCACTCTTAGACAAAACTTCAGACCTTGTGTTAGCATCTTAACTCAGGTGCAACTCCGACACCTGTCCCCGGCCAGACATCTATGGCTGCAAGTCTCCCTCCTACTTCCTGACAACATGACCCTCCGAAGGTGTCTCACTCTCAACCCGGCCACCCATCTGCCGTTTTTCGAGGGGGGAGAAGGAGAAGGTGAAGAAGGAGATCCCTATGTCACTCCACATGACTGCTTTGAAATGCTGCGCTTGGAAAACCCTGACCATATCTCCCTACAGTGAGTGAAATTCCTCTGGAAAACCCTGACTACACACTTTTTGTGGATGGCTCTAGATATGCAGATGAAGGAGGCAAGTACCACACAGGTTATGCTGTGACTTCTGAATTTGAAAGCCTACAAGCAGATGATTTTGGTATCATCCAGAGAGCTAGAAAGTTCCTGACAGCGGCCGGAACATCGGTGAAACATGGTCCTGCCATCAAGGATTTAATGGATGCACTACTCCTACTGGAACAAGTGGCTGTCTTGAAGGTTAAAACACATGGCAAGCTGAATTCTCAAGAAGCCAGGGGAAACCACTTGGCGGATAAAGCGGCCAAACCAACGAAAAACGGCCGAAGCGGCTAAAGAGCAGAGTGAATCCTCAGTGCAGATGCCTTTGGCAGTGCATGTGCCATCTGACAGATTATACCTAGCCTCTATGCAAGGGCGTCTCACACAGATGAAAAGCTGGAATGGATCGACAAAGGAGAAGAATACGAAAGACAAGGAGGACAGAAAAGACACCGCAGAAACATTTGGAAAAACCCTTACGCAGTCACAAACGAAAAAACTACTTAGTGAGATAGTATGTAGATTTGGGGTCCCAGAGGTGATAGAGAGCGATCAGGGCCCAGCTTTCACAGCAACCCTAACAAAAGAGATTTGGGCAGCACTGGGAGTTCAGTTGGCTTTACGCACCCCATACCACCCTCAAAGTAGTGGGAAGGTAGAAAGGATGAATGGGATTCTAAAGAACAGGATGTTAAAGATGGCCCAAGAGACTAACATGAGTTGGCCTGACAGTTTGCCTATTGCCTTGTTCAGTGTCAGACACACCCACCGGGGGAAACATGCCCTGTCTCCCTATGAAATTTTGTTTGGTTCAGCACCCAGACTTGGCTGTTACTCCCCACAGCAGTCGCAGTTACAATCTGATATGTTAACTTGTTATGTTACATATTTGTCTAAAGCCTTAACTAATATCCATTCTCGAGTATTTTCCTCCATTCCAGATCCAGAAACAGACTCGGGAACCCACAGTCTTCAGCCAGGAGATTGGGTGCTAGTGAAGAAATTCACAAGGAAAATTCACTTGATCCCCAATACGAAGCACCTGGATACACGCCTTTCACTGCAAGAAAGCCCAATCTCCTGAAGACAAGATCCTGCTGGCAGCACAATGATTGTGATGTATATCCTTTTTTTTTTCTTACAAGTTTGATAAAAGCTCAGCAGGTGATTATCATCAAAACAGGTACTCAAATGGGCGGCCATCGCTAAGACAAATGGTGTCGCTACATTTTGGTACAATTCATCCAGCACATAAGTGGTTACGTTTATTTATTTATTTTTTTTTTTTGATCTTTGTAGTATAATATCCCTGATAAATACACTGACTCAGCACCCAACCACAGGAGGAAGCGAGCAACTCCCTCTGGAAGCTTTGATCCTCATGTGTACATAGATGCCATAGGGGTTCCAAGGGGGGGTCCCAGATGAATTCCAAGCTAGGGATCAGGTTAAAGCTGGTTTTGAGTCTTTGCTCCCCATAATAACCTTCCTGACAACACTGGTCCAAATGGTAAGGTTACTCTAGCTATCAAGAAATTGGAAGATCTGTCGTTTAAATTGAAGAAGAACTCAGGTATTACAGACCCTTGGGATCAATATTTTAGCTGGATGAGTGGGTGGCAGAAGGCGCTCGCCCAGATAGGAGTAACAGTACTGATAATCCTAGTTCTTTTAGCCCTGATTGTATGCTGTATTCTAACATTTATAAAGAAGCTAATGAGCAAAGCTGTAGACAATAGCACACCTACCTTTTTTCACCAAGAAGAAGAAGACCGCCTTATGATGGAAGAGGACAAACCCTTCACCCCTCTACAGTCACTCTCTGTTCATAATTTCACAGTTCTATAGGGTTGTAGGGATAGATAGCACCTGACTGCCCTCTCCAGGCTGTATCGAGGGGGGTAGTGAACTAGTTACTGCTCTTCTCTATGTACAGCCCTAAAAAAGTTCCGGAGGAGTTTGGGCCAGGTGAGTAGGCACTTTAGTATGAGGGACAGAAGAAAAATAGCCATTTTAGGGGGGCTTGTGAAGGAATGTGATGAACACTTGTGAATTAAGCAAAATGTCTATTTTTCTATGTGTATACTTCTCTACATGTATATATATTTTTCCTCTGTCGTCCTTACTCAAAATGGCCGTTACTAGATACCTCCTACCCCCCACCACCGAGATGGAATGTGAAAAGAAAGATGGAGCCTTGGCACAGTGCCTTCAAAAGAAGATAACATTCATGAACTGGAAAGAGACCACCTTATAACGGACCTGACTAATCAGAAAGCTGCAAATAATCAGTATTATGCTAATATTATGCTTGTGACGTACTAACATATGACACCGCCTACTAACTATATAATATACTGTCCATTAGAAATAAAAGTAGTATCATTTACCTGAACAATGTGTGTCAGTCTATGATATCCCCGTGCATGCACTATAATTACCTATTTAATCAGATCCAGCAGCAAGAAATCTATTTTGAACCTGATTGAGGTTCCTTAACCATTACATTACGTGAGACCACGTTCCAATCCGCTTCAAGCGACTGGAGAGGCGGTGATGCAGGGGAGTCGAAATGTTGTTGCGGTAAAATGTTCCACCTCCGCAAGGCCTGAATGCCTTCATCCAGGGTTTTGATCAAGACAGTGGACCCGCCATGAGTGACAGCGAGAGTCGCCGGGTATTTCCACTTGTGTGGCACATTATGATTGCGCAGGGCCTTTGTTATGGTAGCCAGATTCCTCCTGGCCTGCAAAGTATGCCTGGAGAGGTCAGGGAGCAGTTGCAAGTTACCATAACTCTCAGGGAGAGGCATGTTTTGCCGTGACGCCATCATGATTCGTTCCTTTACGTGGTAGAAATGTACCCTAAGGAGCACATCCCTGGGTATATCCCCTGACAGGAATGAAGGTTTCGGCAGTCTGTGAATTCTGTCTATTAACAAGTCAGAGGCAGAAGCAGAGGGTATCAGCGCCTAAAAAAGTGCGGTGACATGTTGCAGGAGCTGGTTAGGCAGGACCGTCTCAGGAATACCCCTTATTTTAACGTTGTTCCGCCGTGAGCGGTCTTCTAAATCCGCCACTTTGTTTTTGAGCCATTGTATCTCATCTGTTTGAGTGTTGAGTGTGGAAATGACGGAGTTAATGGCAGAAGCATGTGTGATGGCTGTTTGTTCAATGGAATCCACCCGGGAACCCAGGGACCCCAAGTCAGACCTGAGTTACTGCATACATGAGACCATATCAGCCTGCATGGTGTTACGAAGGGTGTACATCATCTCTCTCATTGTCCCTTCAGTGATGGGGTTGTTTCCAGTGGAAAAAGAGGCAAATTGGTCTGATCCCTGTGAGGGAGAGGTAGGGGCATGCTGTGCAGGAAGGCTGGTGACCATACCTGTTGGAAAGGCTGGTCTTTGAGGCGAATCCCTCCTCTGCCTTGTCTTGGCCGGGCTCCTGGATGAAGGAGAAGGAGGTGAGGGTGATCCGGATGACTGGCCGCTGTCTGGGTTGGCAATCCTCCTATGAGCCGGTGGATGGGATGGTAGCGGCTGCAGTTTGTGCAGCGCTGCTGCTCCTTGTCCTCCTCATGTTCCCGGGCCGCTGCCATTTTGGCAGAGCCCGGAGCTCTGAGAGATGAGGAAACTGGACAGCTTGTTAGACTGCTCTGGTCCCTTCTTGCGGCGAGTCATGTCGGTGGTGACAGGCAGAAGCTGCGGGAGTCGTTTACGGGGTTGTGCGGGTCCCGAGGCTCTGGCTGAGGCTATGTGTCCCTGGTGGCTCGGCGGAGCGGATTCAGCAAGCAGCCATCTTCATACACAGAAGTTCTGATGTTATGCCTGCCTCCAAAGACGCCCAAAAAATGCCCAAAAAAAAACCATCAGCTACAAAAACGCCCAGGTGTGTTTTTGTAGCAGGCGTTTTTTTTGGGCATTGTTTTGGGGTCTTTGGAGGCAGGCAAAACATCTGAACTTCTGTATAGGGGTATATATACACACACGCTTATATGTATTTATACACATACACACATATAGGTGTTATAGCAGAGAAGCCATATGGGTGTTAATTATTTCATTAGCGCAAGCATAGGTTTCTGCTACTTCCACACCTATATATGTGTATGTGTATATATACATACATGTGTGTGTGTGTGTATATATATATATATATACCCCTACACAGAAGTTCTGATATTATGCCTGCCTCCAAAGACCCCCAAAAAAATGCCCAAAAAACGCTTGCTACAAAACCGGCAAGGTGTGAAAATAGCGGAGCCATATCCCTGTTCTATATTAATTCTAATACAAACAAACTTTTTTACTGGTTCTGGACATGCTACAGAGCAGAAACTTCACAGGTACACTTTTTAGACCCCCCCAGACACTAAATCCAAAGACATCTTTTTTTTTTTTTTTTTCAATAATTTTTTCAATAATTGGCTCTCTATCAAAAATGACAATTTTTAAGAACTTTTTTTGTGTGATTAATAGTCCTTGGGGCATGACCCAGAACCCTAGGCTTTTTTAGGGGCATTTATTGGGTTTTAGGGCTTCAAAATTGTGTTTTTTGATTACCGAAGTTCGGGTCCCATTGATTTCAATGGGGTTCTGAAATCCGGGCCGAACTTTCGGGAAGTTCGGATGTTCTGGCCGAACCGAACTTTTGAAAAGTTCGATCATCCCTGCTCCTGAGCTGACAAGGGGCGAGGGGGAAAGAAAACAGGGGACACAGGAATCTTTTAAAAAATATTTTATTGTTTTATTCCAGGTTTTTTTAGAACATAGAAAGGGGTAAATGACACAACACAAGCACTGTGCTGTCTATCATACTTTAACCACTTCAGTTTCGAAAGGTTTTACCCCCTTAATGACCAGGCCATTTTTTGGGATTCTGCACTGCGTTACTTTAATGAAAAATTGCGCGGTCCTGCGACGCTGTACCCAAATACAATTGATGTCCTTTTTTTCCCCACAAATAGAGCTTTATTTTGGTGGTATTTGACCACCTCGGCGTTTTTTGGACAAACAAAAAATAGCGAACATTTTGAAAAAAAACGCCATATTTTTTACTTTCTGCTATAAAACATTCCCAATAAAAAAAAATGTAAAAAATTCAAATTTTTTTATCAGTTTAGGCCAATTTGTATTCTGCTACATATTTTTGGTAAAAAAAAAAATCCCAAAAAGCGTATTTTAATTGGTTTGCGCAAAAGATATAGCGTTTACAAACTACAGGTAAAATTTGGGGAATTTTTATTTATTTTTTTGTTTTTATTAGTAATGGCAGCGATCAGCATTTTGTAGCGGGACTGCAACATTGCGGCGGACAGATCGGGCTCCTGACATTTTTGACACTTTTTGGGGACCAGTGACATTAATACAGTAATCAGTGCTAAATAATATGCACTGTTACTGTATAAATGACACTGGCAGGGAAGGGGTTAATACTGGGGGTGATCAAAGGGGTTAATGTATGCCTAAATGTGATTACTGACTGTGGGGGGGGGGGGGGAGGGCTCTGTGACAGGCACAGAGAGA
Source organism: Pelophylax lessonae (assembly GCF_965119305.1). Classification (NCBI taxonomy): domain Eukaryota; kingdom Metazoa; phylum Chordata; class Amphibia; order Anura; family Ranidae; genus Pelophylax; species Pelophylax lessonae. The sequence continues at coordinate 226,470,143 of NC_138776.1, forward strand.
TCAGGGTTTCTCTCCCTGTGTGTCCTGATCTCTCCCTGTGTGTCTAACAGAAGACTCGCCTGCTTTGTTTACATAAGTAGGCATGTCTTCTGTCAGTTTCTCTGATGAGTGCGGGAGGCCGGCGGCAATCACCGCCACTCCTCCCACAGCCTGCCTCTCGCTGTGTCTAAACACAGGAGGAGCGCGTCTCAGGAGGCGCGCACGTGCCGCCGAGACCTCGTTCACAAAATCACGTAGATCTACATTGATAGATTTTACATGATTTGGAAAGACACACAGCTCTCTATAAAAGGCCTCACAGCTGACAATGCATACTCTATCAGAGAAAATGCCATGAGTTTAAAGGAACTGCCTGCAGAGCTCAGACAGGATTACAAGGCATAAATCTGGGGAAAGCTGCAAAAGATTCTGCTGCTTCCAGAATAAGGTGTTTGGCACAACCATGACTCTTCCAAGAGCTGATCCCTCAGCCAAACTGAGCAATAAGGGAGAAGTGCCTTAGTAAGAGAGGTAACCAAGAACCTGATGGTCACTGTGAATGAGCTCCAGGATTCTGTGTGGAGATGGGTCAACATTTCAGAAGGACAACCATCACTACACCCCTCCACCAATCTGGGATTTATGGCACAGTAGCTAGACGAAAGCCTCTCGAAAGTGCAAAACACATGAAAGCTTGCTTGGAGTTTGTGAAAAAAGCATCTGAAGGACTCTCAGATTGTGAGGAAAAAGATTCTCTGGTCTAATGAAACCAAGATTGAACTCTTTGGCCTCTAAACATTGTGTCTGAAGGAAACAAGGCACCATTCATCACCTGCCCAATACCATCCCAACAATAAATGGTGGTGGTAGCATCATGCTGTAGGGAACTGGGAGACTGGTCAGGGTTTAGGGAAAACTGAATGGAGTAAAGTGCAGAGATATTCTCAATGTAAAACTGTTCCACAGACCTCAGACTGGGCAAAGGATCAACTTCCAACATGACAATGATCTTAAAGCACACAACCAAGACAACACAGGAGTGTAGATTAATGAGAAAAAATGAATTTAAACAACTGTAGTATCAGGCTGCAACATAAAAAAAAATTGAAAAAGGGAATTCTGAATACTTTTTTAATCTTTTTTCAATCTTATTTTATTAGAAAATACAAGTATACACAAGAAAAAGGGAAAACAGAAATTCTCTCCAGAACCATCTTACTTAATACCACTTAACATGATACCAAGTATTTCATGTTAATGTTAGAAATATAGATATCAAACATTTATTATCCATCAAACATTATAGCTAGACAGAGTACTTTATCTTACAAAACCCTAATATATTGTTAGTAAGACCAACTCATATCATAATTATAATCCCATAACTAAATGCTCCTCTGAATATGTCACTTAATCCTGATTTACAAATACGTCCAAATGTCTTAGTTGGCTTAATGACATGATGTAAACACTCTCAACCGGGGGGACAGGGGAAAACAGGGGGAAAAATGTTAATATCACTGTATATTAATAACACTGTATATTAATCTCATATAGTCTCTTTGAAACTTCTGAAGCTTGAGGCCTCATTTCCGGTCTCTTCTGGAGTACATTTTATTTTATGGTTAGGTACCATTATTTCAAATATCTATTGTAGGAGGGGGTGTGGCGACCGCCGAAGCTGATGGCCGCTTGATTTGAGAGCTCTTGTGAGGTCCCGGCTCGACAGCCTTCTTCTGCCCATCACAGCGCCCTCCGACCGGCTCTCCACCACGGACCGAACGTCTGAACCCCTCGCCCGTGCTATGCCCCAGCGGCGGAGGCGGAACAACACGGCATCCCTTAAAAAAATGCAGGATTTCTTCCCGGCGGTGCCCGCCGGGCTCCGCCAAAATTTTGGGGACGGGGACATGTTGCAGGGATCAGCAAGGCATCCTCTTGCGGCCAGCACTCAGGACTTTCGGGGGGAGGGGACGCACGCTCTTTCACCGCTGTGCGCTCTGCAAGCAGGCCCTGGAACTCCCACATACAGCTCTGGAGCATCTTCACCTCCTACTCCATCATCACAGAGCCCTGTTAAATCCCGACCGAGGATGGATCCCAAGCTCCTGGCACAGGCTACAAGCATGGAGGTTAGTTCTGACCAGCACACACAGCCCTCTCAGTCTCCCTGTCCGGATGTTTTTGCCTCATTCCACACTACAGGGCAACCAGTGTCGGATACAACCATCAAGAGTATGCTTAACACTTTGCATGCTTCCCTCCAGGCTAACATTATCACAGCTATGGCTCGATGCCAAGGGGAAATTGCAGACTTGGGAGGACGGGTCAGTACTGTCGAAGACAAAATGGGCGAATTCACTACATCATATAATGCATTGGTTGATTCACACGCTCTATACCAAGAAGACATGCACCGTGTGCAATCCAAGCTGGCGGACTTAGAGGACAGGTCCCGTCGTAACAACTTGAAGCTCAGAGGCGTCCCTGAATCTGTGACCCCAAATCAACTGCCGCACTATGCCCGCGACTTATTTAAGAAAGTCGTCCCAGACCTATCGGCAGCAAACCTCAACATAGACAGGATACACCGTATCCCCAAACCGTCCTTCCTCCCGCAAGAAATCCCGCGCGATGTGTTACTTCGTATACATTTCTTCCAAGCAAAGGAAAGAATTCTTGAAGCTTTTCGCCGTAAAGACAACCTCCCTGACCAGGCCGCCTCCATACAAGTGTTACCGGATTACTCGCAACACACCCTTCAGCTGCGCAGCAACTTGAACCCAATCACCAAAGCCTTGCGGAACCATTGCATAATCTACAAGTGGAAATACCCTGCGAAGTTGTGCATCACGCACCAAGGCTCCACCTCCTATGCCGCTACTCTAGATGAAGGCCTTCATCTGCTCCGCCAATGGGGGATAGTGCCGGACACCCCGCCGACTCCTGCGCCCAACAGACACCCTTCTCCACGCCATGTGCAACCGGATTGGCAGGTCGTCGCAAGAAGGTCCAACCACCACAACACGCACTCATAGAGGACGCTCCCATTCCCATGCCGGGATCCCGGGCCCTCTCAGGTAACAGAGTACTTGCTACCGTACTCTGACCCCACAGGCTTTGCAGCCTCAGTTGCTCTTTGGTCCCTTGGGACTCTTTTTTTAGTGTTCTTGTTGTTGTTTTGCCATATTGCTGGTGCTTTTGTTTTGTTCCTGTCTTCTGAAACACCTTTTGCAGTGACATCTCCTTGACTTCACGAGCCATCCCTGCAAATATCTCGGATCCCCTTTGGTTTCATCTCTACAGCTGGTGGCCTACGTCTTCGCAAGACTTTTCCTCTTATCCCCATTTGAATAAGACTGAAAGACTGAGTAAGTGCACGTTTTCTATTTTTGCACTCAGGTTCCTCACTCACACCGGACGTCACATATTGATTTCCATCACCGTCTCGCTTGCACACTTCCGGTGTTAAGCGTCTACATCATACCCTATTACCATGCCTTTGCAATGCCTTTCTTTGAATGTCAAGGGGCTTAATCACCCCGCCAAACGATTCTCCTTATGGAATGAAGCCATACGCTCCAAAGCTGACGTAGTCGCTGCCCAGGAAACGCATTTTCATAGTGACAAGACTCCTGTCTGCCGCCATGCAAAATACCCTCACGTTTTCTTGTCATCGACCAATGCTAAAAAGCGGGGCGTCATGCTTGCCATTGCTGACTCTGTCTCCTTTACGGCCTCCAAGGTGGTGACGGACACAGAGGGGAGATATATCATTTTAGTATGTCTACTGGACAACTGTCTTTATACCATAGTAAATGTGTATACCCCTAATTCCCGTCAATTACGTTTTTTGAGAAAACTCTGGGTTCAAATGAACAAAGTGAAACAAGGTAAATTGATTGTGTGTGGGGACTTCAACCTGGTGGTGGACCACATCGTGGACTCTTCCTCCAAAAAACCATCCCGGACTCCATCTCTGGCATCGCTAATAAAATCTGAGGAGGTCCACGATGTGTGGCGCTACCACCACGTCGACGAGCGAGACTACACTTATTTCTCCCCGAGACACGGCACATATTCCAGAATTGACCTGTTTCTAGTGGACACCCCCACTCTCCAAGCCGTTACCGATACAAAAATTTCCCCAATTACATGGTCCGACCATGCAGCCATTCACCTTACACTTGACGCAGGCAATTGCAATCCCTCCACGTTTTTGTGGAGATTCAACAACTCCCTCCTGACCGACCCGGAATTTGCCCCCTCACTCCAATCCCGCTTGAGAGAATTTTTTAGCCTTAATGACACTCCTGACGTATCCCCTACTACAGTGTGGCTAGCACACAAAGCCTTTGTCCGAGGCCTCTTGATTCAACTCGGATCTAAGCTAAAGAAAAGATTTAACTCTCGCCTTACCGAACTACTACATAATATACACACTCTAGACGCACAGCACAAGGCGTCTCCATCGCCTACCACCCTATCCAAACTCACGACTCTGAGACTCGACTTACGCAGGCTCCTGTGGGAGAAACACGACAAATTGCTGGCACGTCTGCGACTGAACTATTACACATCTCATAATAAGGCCGGTAAATTTCTGGCCTCCAGACTGAAGGCTCGCAGAGTTAAAACTAAAATCGACTCCCTGACACACCCCCACTCGGGCGAATCTCTCCGCCATCCGCAAGCCATAGCCGACGCATTTGCGGATTATTATGGCTCGCTATATAACCTACAATCAGACTCATCTACTCCGCAACCCACAGACATAGACATTCAAAACTTCCTCCGGCACCTCAAAATCCCTTCACTCACAGTGGAAGCGCAAGATTTCCTTAACGCCCCCTTTTCTCCCCTCGAACTGGTGAAAACCATCAAATCGCTCCCTATACGTAAATCCCCTGGTCCAGATGGACTTACTAACGAATATTATCGATCCCTTCAAGAAATCCTTTCCCCGCATCTTTTGTCCATGTTCTCAGATGCAGCTACCTCTGCGTCATTCCCTCCCGAAATGCTACAAGCCCATGTGGTAACCCTGCCCAAACCAGGTAAACCTCCTAATACCCCTGCTAACTTCCGACCTATCTCACTTCTCAACACTGACGTTAAGATATATGCCAAATTAATAGCGAATCGTTTAGCCGCAGTCTTGCCTGATTTGATAGGACCGGATCAAATGGGATTTATCAAAGGCAAGCAAGCCCCAGATGCCACTAGGCGAGTGATCAATCTTATGCACCAGGCGGAGCGTGCTCGAGTGCCTTCTCTGCTTCTCTCCATAGATGCGGAGAAGGCATTCGACCGCGTCCACTGGGGGTATATGAAAGCGGTGCTCGCTAGATTTGGGTTTTCAGGTCCTATTGCTTCGGCTATATTAGCCCTCTACTCCTCCCCCTCAGCCAAAATCCTATCTTCGGGTCTTCTTTCTAAAACGTTCCATATAACTAATGGCACCCGCCAGGGCTGCCCCCTCTCCCCACTTATATTTAACTTAGTCATAGAACCCTTGGCCATCTCCATGAGAGACCACCCTATGATTCATGGCTTCAAAGTCGTCCACTCCCAACATACAATTACCCTGTTTGCCGACGATGTCATCCTCAGCCTCACGAATCCCGTAGTATCCCTTCCAGCGGCCCACCACATTCTCCAAAGTTTTAGCACAGTCTCGTACTACAAAGTGAATTTCACTAAATCCCTCATATTGAATATGGGGGTTCATGAAGCCACTGTTACTCATTTAAAATCTACCTTACCTTACTCATGGACGACGGCCGACGTTCCCTACTTGGGCCTACGACTCACTTACCCTCTCTCTAACTTAATCCCCACTAATCTGTGCCCCCTCATTTCTAACATCTCATCTGATGCGCAAAATATATCCCGTACCGAACTGTCGTGGTCGGGCAGGATTGCAGCCTTTAAAATGATATCTCTGCCAAAAATTTTGTATGTGTTCCGTACCCTTCCGGTCCAAATTCCCGTATCCTACGTCAATACCTTACAAAAAATCCTCCGAACTCTGGTCTGGCAGAAAAAGCGGGATAGATGTAACTATCTTCACATGGTTCGTCACAAATCAGTGGGAGGTCTAGGCCTCCCTGATCTACGGGACTACCTATTGGCGGCCCATCTTACTCCCATCAGACAAAGGACCTCTCATCCCCCTACCTCCCCGTGGATACTGCTTGAATCCCTCCTCTCTAACTCTCCAAATATGCACCATTTACTCCTGGCAGACATTTGGAAACCCCTCTCCCTTCCTGCATACCCCATCACCACACAATCGACACTGAAAGCCTGGCGAACATTAATCACTAGTCGGAATTCCACTGCCCCCACTACCCTAGTGTCCTTCCCCCTGCAGACTCTTCAAATTCTCCTCCCCTATGTACCCTTATCTAAGTTCACGGCGGCGGGGATCGGCAGGGTGTCCCAACTATACACTCACACAGACCTCAAAAGCTTCGGACAACTCCAGTCTGAATTTCAATTGCCTGCGTCCACCGAATTTCAATACAACTCCATTTCCAGTTTCCTTCGTAAACACCCCCCTCCCCAATTCTACCTTCCATCATCTGTATGGCATTACATGTTTTCCACCACCACCAAGGTTAAAGGAATCTCCCTATTTTACAACCACCTTCAAAATAAATTGTCCTTTTGTAAAACATCCCATATGACTAAGTGGGAGGAGGATCTTCGGACAAACTTTTCCGAGGCCCAATGGCAACTCGCAATCCAAAGCGCTTATAAATCCTCTAAATGTGTGACGCATTGGGAACAATCCCAGAAAATTCTAACCAGATGGTACTTAACTCCATACCGACTATCCAAATTTTATGCTCACTCGGATCCCATGTGCTGGCGTGGCTGTGGCCAAATTGGCAATATGCATCACATATTCTGGTCTTGCAAAAGCATGTTGGGTTTTTGGAGGAGGGTGTCCGAGATCCTCTCGTCTGTTACAGGGATTCTTCGTCCCATTACCCGCCCATGGCTCTCTTGTCTCTAGGCTTGGAAACTATCCCTCGAGATATGCATATAGTATATACCCACATTCTCATTGCGGCTAGATCCGCGATTGCGAAACATTGGAAACAGTCAGATCCCCCTTCCCACCTTGAAGTTGTCCGCTCAGTCAACATCCAATTCTCTATGGAAAAAGCATACGCTTTCTCCTTGTCTCAGGGGGCCAGGTTCTCTCGAAACTGGTCACCCTGGACCTCCAGTAGTTACTGCTCCCCAGCCTTGTAAAGGTATTAAAGTGAACCCTACCTTATATTTGCATCTTCTTTGTTTGAAATTTCGTTCTCTCCCCTACAAGTGTATAGCCCTATCTAACCAATTTGTGCCTATATTTTACCCGTGTTAATTTTGAGGTAAAAGTGCCTTTTACGTTTCTATGAGATTCTATGTGATCCTCTTCTGACATGTTCATATGTATTATCGTTGTTCAAGTCAATATTGGTTTACGTGTATTGATTGTACTTTTTTTTTCTTATGCAAACCTTCAATAAAAATTTATTAAAATAAAAAAATATCTATTGTAGGCTGATCATTAAAAACTTACTTATGGGGGGTGTGGCCTGGCGCAGCATGTGAAAGGACGTGAGTGAGCGGGACCGATCTCCTGTACCGCTGATCCTGCAGCCATGCGGGCACAATAATCCTCCCTACACCTCTCGTGGATCCTTGACACCTACCTCATCATGTCCCCGCCAAAGAAACTGGCTTCATTCCGGCATCAGGACAAGGAGGCCTCAACCCAAGATGGCACCGATCTGACTCCGGAGGCGGGGACGGCTGAGGGCCCTGCAACAACCAGGGTGCTGGAGGCAATCTCTACATGCCAGGCAACGCTGACAACCAAAATTGAAGAGGTAAAAGTTAATATCTCTTTGTTAAGGCAGGATATGCAGAAGCTAAGGGACAGGGTCACTGAGACTGAACACAGGATAAGTGAGGTGGAAAACTCCCTCCCCCCCCCCCCCCCTGCAAAACTCCTCAGAAAGGCTGCAGCACCAAGTGAATCTTATTCTCTAAAAGCAAGATGATATGGAAAATAAGCTGCGCCGCTGCAATCTGCGGTTTATAGGCTTTCCAGAGGGCTCTGAGGGTGTGGACCCTTCATCCTATTTGGAGCAATTACTCATACAGGCCTATGGCAGGGATTCCTTCTCACCTACTTTCACGGTGGAGCGTGCACATCACCTTTCGGGCGCCCCCCACCCCAAGGAGTACCTTCCCGCACCTTCATTGCAAAATTCCTGAACTATCGGGACAGGGATGCCATACTGCGACTGGCCAGAGTAAAAGGGAACATCCCACTTGGAAACCACAGAGTGGCCATCTTTCCAGACTTCTCTGCGGAAGTTCAGAAGCGCCGCAAGAGGCCAAACCCTGTCTGCACATTAAAAATATCAAGTACTCCATGTTGTATCCAGCCCGCCTCAGAGTGGAGGGAGAGGACCGCGCACACTTTTTTGAGGACCCTGATTCCGTCATCACCTGATTAGAACACCTGGAAGCCAGAGCTTGATCACCTCAGCCTGCCACTTTCACGTTTTTCATCTGACTCCTGCCTGTGGCTTATCTGCAAGTGTTTTCGGGTGGAGGGGTATTCTAGATCCTTTGGAACAGGAGACATAGACACTTTCACCCCCCCTCCCCCTGAAGTGTCTAGTGGGCCTACTACCGACATGCTGTACCGGCAGAGCACCCCAGCTCCATGGATGGGACAACCTTCCTTCCCCCTATGGCCTTCCACCTGTCCATAGGCTTTGCTGCCCAGCGATTCACCTGTTTATTTTCGCCCCCTGCACCCGCTCCGGCGAGTGTCTGTGCCCTGTCCTCTTGTTGCCCTCAGCGACCCTTGGATGACCTATGCCCCCTGGGTACCTTGGATCTTTCACCTGTGTCTCCTTTTTCCCCATACCCTGCTGTCAGATGGCCTAGGGGGCCCCTCTCTTGTGTAACTTTCCCCCTCTGGTCACACGACAGCCTGTTTTGTTCAGGGCGCATCTTTGGGATTATGCCCGCACAAGTTGGGGTTGGTGCAGGGCAGGGTAGGGGGAATGGGATCTTAGAAATGTTTAAATGTTTTTTCTGGTACAATCATTGCACTACTTATCTACTTAATGCCTTTGACTCAGGCACTTCCTTCTTATTTTCATGCAGTCAGCTGTTATTACTGCTTTGTGGATGTCTTTATTACAGGCTTGGTGACTGAGATCCAGGGAGCTTCTGCTCCGCGCTACACAATACCCTTGGCATGGCTGCACTTAAACTGATGACGTGAAATGTCCGGGGTATGCGCTATAAAATTAAGCGGACGGCTGTCTTTAACATTATGTGCCATATCCGGGCTGATATCCTGGTATTGGTGGAAACACATTTGGAAGGCTGCATGCAGCAGTCTCTTAAGCGGCCCTGGGTTGGCTGGGTGTTTCATTCGGCCTACAGCTACCATTCTAGGGGTGTGGCAGTCCTGGTGGCCAAAACGGTGCATTTTCAGCTCCTGGGATCTCAAGTGGACCCTCTAGGCAGATATGTCTTCCTTAAAACATCTATTTATGGGGAATTGCTGCTACTACTGGCTTTTTATGTGCCCCCTCCTTAATCCAGTGCGTTTATTCTAGATGGCTTAGCTTTTAGCAATACCCGTGGGCCCAGGTAATTTGGTTGGGAGACTTTAACAACATATTGGATCCTGCTCTTAATAGATCCCACGGTGCCTCCCAAGCGCCACCAATGTCGTCACACACCAGGTTCTCCCGACTGTTGGAGGGCTTTGGTTTGGCCGACTCCTGGCCTACTAAATATCCCACCCAGCGAGCTTACTCTTGTTTCTCAGCCGCGCATCACTCCATGTCTCGCATAGACCTGATTTTGCTGTCCTGGACCCTGCTCCCCAGACTACAGGCAGCAGGCTTCTCCCCCAGGACTCTTTCTGACCATTGCCCATACTGGATCACACTGTCCTTGCCCTGCAGCAGGCCTCCCCCAGCCTGGCGCTTGAACCCTGCCTGGCTCGCCTTGATGTCAGACGAAGATGGTATTGAGAAAGACTGGTCACAATTTTTCTCTGACAACAACGGTGCGGCTCCCCCGGCGGCGGTGTGGGAGGCATTCAAATTGTTTGCTAGAACCATCATGATTACTCGTGTCAAAGCCATTAAGGCGCGGGCGGCTGAGGCGTACTCCAGGGCAATGACCAACCTGACTACAGCTGAACGTGCTTTTATGGCAGACGCGACCCCAGCAAATGAATCTCAGTATAAGCGAAAACGAAATTGTTTTTTCAGAAACAGAAACTATTTGCCCATGGGGAACGAGCTGGGAGGTTGCTCACATATTTAGTCCACTGTGAGGACAGGCCACCGGTGGTAATTACCCTCAGGGATGAGTTGGGTGCTGAAATAACCCGGGGAGGTGACACAACGTTTCCGCTCATTCTTTAGTACACTCTACACCTCTAGGGCCCCTGCAGACTGCACTGACATGCATGACTTCTTAGGGATGGTTGACTTTCCTACTTTGACGCTTGAACAGGTGGCAATCCTGGAGGCACCCCTATCCGAGGAGGAGATTGCGGAAGCCGTGTCCAAGTTCCCTAGATCTAAATCCCCTGGCCTCGATGGCCTCCCGGGTTGAGTTTTTTGCCCAATACTTAGAACTTCTTTACCCTAAACTGCTCACGTTATTCCCTTCCCTGTTTGAAGACTCTGCTTTGCCCCCTTCCATGCGAGAGGCCTTGATAGTGTTAATCCCCAAACCGGGCAAAGACCCACATCTCCCTGAATCCTATCGCCCCATTTTGTTGCTTCAAGTGGATGTTAAAATTCTCGCTAAAATTTTATCCCTTCTTCTCAACCAGGTGATCCATTTACTCATACACCCAGATCAGGCTGGGTTTATGCCTGGAAGAAACACTTTGTTCAATCTCCGCCGGCTGTTTATGAACCTCCAGGTGTGTCATGGGGAAGTTGGTGGCAGAGTAGTGGTTTCCTTGGACACGGCTTTTGACTCGGTGGAGTGGCCCTTCCTGTGGGCTTGCCTCGAACGTTATGGCTTCGGGCCTAACTTTATAAAGTGGCTTAAACTTCTGTACAACGCCCCAGTGGTGAAGGTATTGGCTAATGGCTGGCAGTCAACAGAGTTCCCTCTTTCTAGAGGTACTCGTTAGGGGTGCCCCCTATCCCCTTTGCTTTATGCCCTTGCCGCAGAGCCCCTAGCGATAGCTATCAGAGCACACCCTGAGATCCGCGGTCTTTGCAGGGGGTCGCTTGTAGAGAAAATCAGTATGTACGCTGATGACACCTTACTTTACCTAGAAGACTCAGACCGGTCTCTGCTTACGACCCTTTCTTTGTTTGAGCGTTACGGAAGGTTTCCTGGTCTTCAGATAAATTGGGGCAAATCGCAGGTCCTCCCACTAGATGAGAGCCCGGAGGCGGTCACCCCCGCGAATCCGGCCATACAATGTGTCTCTCGTTTTAAATATTTGGGAATTCAGGTGACTGCTAACTCGCGGGATTATATTCAGGATAATATCCAGCCTTTATTCCCTCTGCTTAAGGCCAAAATTCAAGTGTGGTCCAAATTGCCCTTGGGAGTGATGGGAAGAGTCAATTTGATAAAAATGGTCCTCCGTCCTAAAGTTCTCTATGTTGTGTGGCAATCCCCTATATACTTACCGCTTAAGTACTTTAAGCAGATGGAATCACTCCTTAAAGCTTTAGTATGGGGACCTAACCGACACAAAATTTCCTGGTGCAAACTAGAACCCTTCAAACCTGGGGGGGGTGGCCTTGCCAGACTTCAACTTGTATTATATAGCGGCACAGTTGTCCCAATTCATTCATATTGATAAGAAGGACAGGGAGCGGTTTCTGACCCTGTTGTGCTCTGGGTGGGCCCAACTTTCCGGGGATCCATTTCCGGTTGTACTTAGGGGTGTACATGGCTCGGGGGAGTCTCTGTGCCCTCGGTCCCTCTTGTACCACTATAGTCGAATCTGGGAGGTGGTGGCGGACAAGCTTCAGAGCTCTCCTTTCCATGACCTCACCCCCCTATGGCACAGCAGGGTCCTACAGGAGTTCCTCTCCATCCCTGACCCCTCCGTGTGGAGGAGGAGGGGCGTTTTTCTACTGAGTCACATTTCCACAGACGCTGGCCTGAAATCTTTTGAAACCCTACAGGAGCAATTCTCTCTTCCCGACCTTATGCACTACAGGTACTTGCAGCTTGCACACGCATATAGATCTCAATTCCCGGACGGACCACCGAGACTAGAATCACTTACAACATTGGATATTGTTAAATGCACAGAGCCCAAACACCTCATCTCCATATTCTATTCTGAACTTCATACACCCTCTTCCACCACGATAGCGTATGCACTTAAAACTCACTGGGAACGGGATGTGGGCGCTATGGAGGATGAGGAGTGGGAGGATGCACTTGAGATGTGTCAACGAGTTTCACCGAAGTTATCAGACCGACTGACCCAGACCTTTATACTTCACCAGGCATAACTCACTCCCCTCAGACTGGCAAGATAAAAACCTGACTTGGCCCCCTCTTGTCCAATGTGCGGGGACCCGGAGGCCTCCTTTTTCCATTTGCTTTGGAGCTGCCCCCAACTGCAGGGTCTATGGCGACAAATTGTCACTTTCATTCATGATAAAATGGGATCTCCCTTACAGCTCTCCCCCAAGGAATGTCTCCTGGGTGTATTTCCAGACGCGGACATGAAGAAAGCTACCACAGCATTTTTACAGGAAACGTTGTTTATCGCTCAAAAATGAATAGCTAGACAATGGATGAGGAACGATCCCCCCACTTTTGGGCTTTGGCTCAAGGAAATAAACAATATCCTTCCTTTCCATAAACTTCTATATAAACATAGAGGCTGTCCCCATAAATTCAACAAGATTTGGGATAGATGGGTGCAATGTCCCGATACGTGCCAATAGTGTGATATACTTCCACCTTTTAACCTCTTGCCGACTGCCGCACGACTATTTACGTCGGCAGTCAGCCCCTCACAGGCAAAGCTCGTTCACGACGTGCCCCTCCCCCCCCCCACGCGCGCCGGTCACTCGCGATCGTCGGTTACAGAGGGAGAAAGGCAGGCGGCTAATGTAAACAAAGCCGCCTGTCATTCTCCCCTGTGTAACGGCAGAGATCATACGGTCCAGGATCGTATTTCTCTGCAGTTACACACACAGCCACATCCAATCTCAGTTAGAAGCACGCCTCTAGGGACACACTTAACCCCTCCTTCTCAAATAAAGTTAACCCTTTCCCTGCCAGTGTCATTTTTACAGTAACAGTGCATATGTATAGCACTGATTACTGTAGTAATGTCACTGGTATCCCCAAAAAGTGTCAAAATGTCAGTCAAGGGTCCGATCTGTCTGCCGCAATGTCGCAGTCCCGCAAAAATAAAAATCGCAGATTGCCGCCATTACTCGTTAAAAAAAAAAAACAACAAAAATGACAAAAATCTTTCCCTTAGTTAGTAAACACAATAACTTTTGCGCAAACCAATCAAAATATGCTTTTTGCAATTTTTTTTTTACCAAACATATGAAGCAGAAAACAAATTGGCCTAAAATGGTAAAAAAAATAAATTTTTACATTTTTGGGGGGGGGGAATTTCATATAAAAAAAAATGTGAAAAATATTTTTATTTTTGCAAAATTGTTGCTCTTATTTTGTTTATAGCGCATGATCAAAAAATCGCACAGGTAATATAATACCACCAAAAGAAAGCTCTGTGGGAAAAAAAGGACGTCAATTTCATTTGAGTACAGCATCGCGCGACCGCGCAATTGTCAATTAAAGTCACGCAGTGCCGAATCGCAAAATAGGCCCTGGTCAGGAAGGGGGTAAAATCTTCCGGGGCTTAAATGGTTAATGGCAACATTCACTACTGTCTGTGTAAACTACTGCATGCTGCTTGATTGTTTTCCTTCTTTATATGCTTGTAAAGTTCCTGCATGACCATTCTTATCATTTCTGTACTCTTGAAGAATTTACTTTATTTTTGTATTGTACCAAAACTTTAACAAAACTCACTTAAAAAAAAAAAAAAAAAAACTTACTTATAAATTGTTTCTTCGGGTGATGGGATAGACTCCTTTGGCCAGTTGATGAGACAGTTGAGAAAAATCAGGCAAGCTAAAGCAGACCAGCCTAACATAATTCCCACAAAGGAGACCCCTGCCTCATATATAAGCTGCAGAAAGAATAATGCAAGAGAATTGTTAATAAAGAATTCCAAGAAAGAAAACAGAGCACTCACACATTTACAATGAGATACCAAAAAGCTGTTTTTTTTATACCGCTACATGGGCCACATGCTGTGTACTAATAAATATGTAAACTAAACACCAACTGTAGTACTAACACTTCTACACCAATTTTTATAAATATCAATAGTATATACAGTATCTCACAAAAGTGAGTACACCCCTGTAGCAAGGTTTCCAGGCCTGTGGCCTGATGTGGGTCTGCCATTAGTACCGGAATCTTCTCCAGCCCATGTGAGCTGAGTCCCTGGGTGTGACCTGAAGCAACAACAACTTTGACATCTTTGTTTGTGGTTTTTATTATAAGTTAAAGGGGATGGGAGAAGGGAATGAGTGGTATACTCCTTTAGGCTCAAACTAATTACAAGTGGGACAAGTGGGACTGAACCCTCGACTGAAAGGCCAAAAGATCCAGAACTGTAGAACTGCTGACACTGTTATGCTGTACAATTCACTGAATACTGTCCTCCGCTTTGGCCAGCTTGAAGTAGTATGAAGTAGAACTTTGCAAATCTGTACTTGCAACTGACACACTCTATGCAATTCAGGGCCCAGATGCAAGTGCCCCCTTGACTGTAACTCTTCAGGGTCCACTGACTAGGTACCCCCTTTGCAGCTACAGTAGCTGACACTGGATCCCAGAACCTCTTCCAGAGTGGTCCCCTCTAAATTCAGGCAGACCCCTAGGGGCAATCCTCAGTACTCACAACCTGTGTAGGCTTTCCTGGGACTGGACCCCTCTCGCTCTCCGCAGGCTCTCGGCACACCGGATCCCCTCAGCTCAACTCAGCACTCTCTGGATACTCAGGCGACACCCCAAGATATCCTCCTTCCTCAGACAGGAGGAGAGACAGCCATACTCTCCCTCCTGGGACTCTGCTCCCGCCAAAGACTTTGTGCCACACACTTCCCCCCAAACTTATACCCACTCCCAGAATCCCTTGCAGCCTAATCTGCCTTCTGGGGTAGTTACAAGCTGGGATGTGTCTTCTGATTGGGCTTCCCACACTGCCCTTTGAGAAGCCTCTCACAGGAGCCAGTGGGGATACTTCTCCCCTCAGCAGGCACATCTGGAAGCCCTGACACCCTAGCTAAATAAATCACCGCCCTGCTGTTAGGCAGACAAAGCCCACTATACATTTACCTAGCACCTACCTGTAGGGTGCTACATCCACCCCAAAATGAGTCAGGTCCCTCTGACTCTGAGGCAGCCGCCTCCTATCAAAAACTCTACTAAAAAAAAAACAGAAGTATCCCACAAACCTGGAAAGGGGGAAAAGGGAAAAACGAATTTACAGAATAACTTAGCGTGAAAAAAAATATATCTTTACAATCTGCTGTACATGTATGATACACAGTTTAAGGTGCATGGAAACTGATGCTCCCCCCACCAAATAAACTCACCTGGTGGAGAACAACAAGGAAAAACAATGCAATACAAACATCCTGAGTGTCTAACTCTAAGGTCAATCCCATCACATAGAAATCACATCACATTTCTAACTAACTGAACAGTTAGATCCTCCAAAAAAAAAAAAAAAAAGAAACACAAGGACGACCTTTCCATTCCCTCCCTCCCTCCTTTAACTCGAAGGAGCTTGTTACCTAACACTAGCTGTCTAGACAGAGTCCTCTTTGTTGAAGTGAAACACAGTGCCCTCTGCTGTCCCTTTGAGCACTTCAGTGAGGAAACAGGGCAGGTTACAGTATATTATGACCCACAGTCCTGCTGAGTGAGGGAAACATCACAGGGGTCCAGCAGGGCACCCCACACCAAAGTTCTTGACCACTCCCGAACTTTGCAGCAATTTCTTCTTCTGTACAGACTGTGGATGAAGTCCCACACAGCTATTTGTAATCCACAACAGATCCCGTCCTGATGGCCCAAAGGATCTAGCCCACAAGAATTAACTCTCCAAAGACCCGGACCCGATTGCCCAAAAAGGTCTATTTCCCTTCAACAGATGCAATTCAAAGTCAGCATTATCTTTTTCAACAAAAAAATTTTCCTTGGTCAGTTGCGGTAGCCGGCTGGCCACACAAATTTTTCTTGGTTTTAGTCATTCCTGAACTCCTCCCACTTTGATGAGGTACTGAAGAGTCTCACTTTAGATGTAGTACTCTGGATGAGGCACTTGAACATATTCTCCGTTCTCATTCTTGACCCGGATGGACCAAGCATGTCTCCAGCCAATCCAGACGGCGGACCTGCACCCTATCAATATAGATGTAGCGCCCGTAAAACCCCTTAGCCTTGACTTAAGTGAATTTTTCTTTCAATCCCTCCTCTGGGGAGTCCCTATATGGCTTGGGGACAAAGAGGTAGTCACAAATTAGCTCATCACACCACCAGTCCCTGAATTTCTCCACTAGCAGCATGACCACCCTTGGAGCATATCATAACCATACTCCAGTGCAACCTTTTTTTGCATCCAGCACTGCATTCTAGATAACCTGGGAAGGGTCCTCTGGTTACCTCTCCCTGGTGGAGAAAATGGGGTGTGAACTCTCTGGATCATTTCCTAATAGGCAATGTTCTGATCTTGGGCCCTGACAATGTTCCCTGGTGGGGTGAGGTCTGGGACCCTTACGACATTGGCCTCACAGAACCCCAATTTCTGAGCCAGTTCCCCTCTTTTAATGGCCTCCTTGGCCTCCTGGTGAAAAGGCACAACAACCCCGGGACCTAGGGAGCTACTGCCAGTCTATGATCCCCATTCCCACTCTGTTTCCTCAATGGATCCCCAATCATCTATATCTTCCTCCACGGACCCATATTTTGCGTAGAAAGATTGGGAATTCACCCTGATAGGGCACTTTTTACCTTCACCACTGGTGCTGGAAGAAGTCACTTGGGGAATTCCTGTCTGCACAGGCTGGGGAATACTGATAGGGGCGGATGCCGTTAGGGCCCTGACCGGCGGTACTTCTGGCCAGGTCCCTACTGTTTGGGTGGACACGGATCCCCTACCTATGGAGTTCTGCGACTGAACTCCTTCCCCGCAGAGTGTGAGCCCACCGACTGCTGGCAAGGTCTCCATCTGCATGAGCCTGAATACCCCTCTTCCTGCACCACGAAGGAACTTGGACTCGTTCCCCGTCACCTCCTGAGTGAGGCCTGTATCCCACATGACTGCCAGCTTCCTGGGAAGGCCCTCGCTCTTCTCTGCCCCGAGCAGCAAATCACCACATTGCCCACATTTAACCCACGCCTGCACCCTCAGAGTAACAGTGGCACACTGAGGACATACCACTCCAAGGAACTCCGGACCTCCTCCGGTGCAAAACGTGAGTCCGCCGTCCGGTACCATCCGGATACTGGTATCCCAAACTAGCGGGGGATCGGGCTGATGCATCTGCTCTTGGCTCTCGCACGGCTGCGACCGAAGGAGGGGATATTAATAGGGTCCCCTCTGCCTCTCCGGATTGGCCAGATGTTCTCGCTGTCTCCACCTTTTCGCCATGTTGGGCGATCACTCCTCCCCTTGGGCAGTCCTGCTCGTGGCGCGCTTTTTGCTGCGTGGTTCTGTAACTCTTCCCCCACCATGCTGCTGTGCTGCAAGCATTTGGGAAATTGTTGCAAAGCGGAGTATGTCACTTGCTAGACATACATCTGCTCACCTTAATTGCACTAGGGCCTCCACTGCACTTTTCTTGCCTAAAGCCAGCCGCCCTCTCTTGCTTGGAAAAAGCAGCATCCCGCCACTGACTGCACGGTCGATACTCCTCTTCCTTGCCACACACGTGCAATTAACATCTTCCATACTGGCTCCGGGACTAGCTCCACGGCCCTCCCCGGCGTGGCAATCCCCACAGTATGTGTGCACCAGCCATAAAGAATAAATGTCCCGCTGCCAAATGAACGGTCAACATTCCTCCACTGTTAGGGATTCAAGTGGTAGCCTGATGGCAGAGGAAGGCCCCACGTGTGCCGGATGGCGGAGCTTAGACTGGAACCCCCAAGGTAAGTGACACAGGCTAACCTGAGGTGCGGAATCGAAGTATCCACCGGTTTTCGCCAGAGCCTCTAGTGGTGAGGATGGACTTCACTGCATGTGGATACCAGGTCGCGGTCCTCAGGGTTGCCCCACCAATGGAGAAAGCGGTCAAGATCCGAAGGCGGATAAGCAGACAAGGGAGATCCAAGAGAATGGTCAAACAAGCAGGGGGTCAGGACGGGCAGCAGGTCAACGAGGTCAGGAACAAGCCAAAGGTCAAAACAGGCATCAAACAGGTAACAGGACACAGGCTTCAGGAACAGAGGAGGAGCTGCAGACAAGACAGCAAAGACACAGTGCTGCTGAGCTGTTTAAATAAGGCAGCCTGTTTGCCAATTATTGCAATTAGTCTGCTCTAGGTTAACCCTGTAGGTTGCAGACTCATGACACCACATCAGTGTGCTCAGGAAGCTTTCCTAACATTGCCCCCCCCCCCCTTAACCACTTAAGCCCTGGGGGATTTGGCTGCTCAAAGACCAGGCCCTATTTTGCGATTCGGCACTGCGTGACTTTAACAGACAATTGCACGGTCGTGCGACGCTGTATCCAAATGAAATTGACGTCCTTTTTTCCCATAAACATAGCTTTCTTTTGGTGGTATTTGATCCCCTGTGCGATTTTTACTTTTTGCGCTATAAACAAAAAAAGAGCGTAAATTTTGAAAAAATAATAATATTTTTCACAATTTTTTATATGAAATTCCCCCAAAAAAATGTAAAAATCAAAATTTTTTAACATTTTAGGCCAATTTTTCTGCTACATACTGTATGTTTGGTAAAAAAAATCGCAATCAGCATATTTTGATTGGTTTGCGCAAAAGTTATTGCGTTTACTAACTAAGGGAAAGATTTTTGTAATTTTTATTGTTTTTTTTTTCAACGAGTAATGGCAGCGATCTGCGATTTTTTTTCGGGACTGCGACATTGCGGCGGACAGATTGGACCCTTGACTGACATTTTTGACACTTTTGGGGGTACCAGTGACATTACTGCAGTAATCAGTGCTATACATATGCACTGTTACTGTAAAAATGACACTGGCAGGGAAGGGGTTAACTTTATTGGTGATGCAGGGGTGTGGCTAGTGATGAAACCACAGAGACATACAATCCTACATAGCAGGATAGTATGATCTCTGTTCTTACACCAGGGAGAATGACAGGCGGCTTTGTTTACATTAGCCGCCTGCCTTTCTCCCTTTCCAGCGGGAGATCACGAGTGACCGGCGAACATCGGAGCCGCTGGTCACTCGCGCTGGTATGGCAGTGAACGAGCGGGGGCGTGACTCCGATATGTCACTTTGCCCAGGGGGGGCTGACCGCCGCAGTATATGTACTTGCGGCGGTCGGCAAGTGGTTAAGGTCAACCTCCGGGTGCCCAACATACTGCTTTTCTGAGGATGGGCAAGAAAAAACGCCTGGATCAGGTCTGCGGCATGATTGTTCCTCTCGGGTTCCCAGGAATTCTCTTCTGGCCCATAACCCTTCCATTTAATAATGAACTGAAGCTGGTTACCTCTTTTCCGGCAATCAAGTATTGCCTCAACTTCGTACTCCATGTCGCTATCCACCATCACTGGTTCCGGAGGTCCAGGGCTTCTGCCGGGGAAGGCGTCGGGAACCACGGGTTTTAAAAGAGCGACATGGAACACAGGATGGATCCGTAGGGGATCAGGTAAGAATAACTCATAGGACACGGCATTGAGTCTTCTTTTAACGGGGAATGGGCCAATAAACCTGGGAGCCAACTTCTTGGATGGGCAGGCCAAGCGGAGGTTAGCTGTGGATAAAAAGACCTGGTCACCTGGTTGGAGGATCAGTTCTCCCCTCTTTTTCCCATCAAAGATTCTTTTGAACGCTATCTGAACCTTGGCCAAGGTGTCCTGCAGAAGTTTGTTGTTACTCGTGAATAGAGTTGAGCGGACACCTGGATGTCCGTGTTCGGCGGGTTCGGCCGAACTTGAAAAAAAAGTCCGGGTCCGTGTCCCGGACTTTTTCCGAACTTTACCGGGACACCGAACCCCATTGAAGTCAATGGGGACCCGAAATTTCAGGCACTAAAATGACTCTAAAACACCAATGGAAAGGGCTAGAGTGCTGCAAATGGCAGCAAAATGTAGTTAAGAGCATGGCGAGTGCTCTGCAAACAAATGTGGATAGGGAAATAACTTAAAACAACAAAAAAAAACAGAAAAATAAAACAATGTTCTTCATCTGTGAAGGACGAGGCCCATATGGAGTAGGAGGGAGGTTGAGGTGGTGGCGGATGTGGCGGTGATGGTGTAGGTGGAAGCGGCGGTGGAGGAGGCCGAGGTAGCCAACACTGCTTTTTTTCAGTCATTTTAAATGAGGGTACACCCCAAAAGAGTGAGAAATCAAAAAAAGAACAATGGCTGGGTAAGGTAGGCATCCATCTCTATTCTGCACAAGGTACGGAAAAGTCCTGTGGGATCCATGCCTGGTTCATTTTAATGAACGTGAGCTTGTCCACATTGTCTCTGGACAGGCGGCTGCGCTTGTCTGTGATAACGCCCCCAGCCGTGCTAAATACACTTTCAGATAATACACTGGCTGCAGGGCACGCCAGCACCTCCAAGGCGTAAAGGGCAAGCTTAGGCCATGTGCCCAATTTGGAGACCCAGAAGTTGAAGGGGGCAGACCCGTCATTCACTACATGTTGGCGTATGCACACATACTGCTCCACCATGTTGCTGAAATGCTGCCTCCTGCTAAGACGTTCCATATGAGCTGCTGGTGCTGCTGTTTGTTGTGGCGTGCTCACAAAGCCTTTCCACATTTCGGCCATGCTAACCCTGCCTTCTGAGGTGCTGGCGGTGCCCTCTGGCGGTGCCCTCTGGCGGTGCATTGGCGACCTCTTCCTCCTCCTCCTCTGCCTTGGCCTTGTGCTTCCACTGTGGCCCCGCTGTCAGGTGGGAATGCCAGCAGCATCGCGTCTACCAGCGTGCGCTTGTACTCGCGCATCTTGCGATCGCGCTCCAGTGAGTGAATTAAGGACGGTACATTGTCCTTGTAACGGGGATCCAGCAGCGTGGCCACCCAGTAATCAGCACAAGTTAGAATGTGGGCAACTCGGCGGTCGTTGTGGAGACACTGCAGCATGTAATCGCTCATGTGTGCCAGGCTGCCCAGAGGCAACGAAAGGCGGTCCTCTGTGGGAGGTGTATCGTCTGTGTCCTCTGTATCCCCCCAGCCACGCACCAGTGATGGCCATGAGCTGGCCTGGGTGCCACCCTGCTGTGAACATGGTTCCATCTCCTCCTCCTCATCCTCCAGAACTGTGCCCCTGCTGGACAATTGTGTCCCTGGCATTTGTGGGTGCAGGAACCCACCCTCGGAGCCACTTGCGAATGACTGCCCTGAAAGCCTTGGAAATGTTACCTCTTCATCCTCCTCCTCATCCTGTGCCACATCCTCTTCCATTATCGCCTGAATCGTTTTTTGAAGGAGGCATAGAAGTGGGATAGTTAAGCTGACAACGGCGTCATCGGCACTGGCCATGTTGGTGGAGTACTCAAAACAGCGCAACAAGGCACACAGGTCTCGCATGGAGGCCCAGTTATTGGTGGTGAAGTGGTGCTGTTCCGCAGAGCGACTCACACGTGCGTGCTGCAGCTGAATCTCCACTATGGCCTGCTGCTGCTCGCACAGTCTTTCCAGCATGTGCAAGGTGGAGTTCCACCTTGTGGGCACGTCACATATGAGGCGGTGAGCAGGAAGGCCGAAGTTACGCTGCAGCGCTGACAGGCGAGCAGCAGCAGGGTGAGAATGCCGAAAGTGCGCACAGACGGCCCGCACTTTCTGCAGCAGCTCTGACATATCGGGGTAATTTTTAAGGAACCTCTGCACCACCAAATTCAGCACATGCGCCAGGCAAGGGATGTGCGTCAAACCGGCTAGGCCCAGAGCTGCTATGAGATTTCGCCCGTTATCGCACACCACCAGGCCGGGCTTGAGGCTCACTGGCAGCAACCACTCATTTGTCTGCTGTTCCATGCTCCTCCACAACTCCTGCGCGGTGTGTGGTTTTTTCCCCCAAACAGGCAAGTTTTAAAACTGCCTGCTGTCGTTTACCCCTGGCCATGCTGAAGTTGGTGGTGAAGGTGTTACGCTGACCGGATGAGGAGGCGGTAGAGGATGAGGAAGCGGAGTAGAAGGAGTTAGGAACAGGAGGCAAATTGCTATCCGCCTCAGGCCCATCCGCCACTGCATTTACTCAGTGTGCCGTCAGGGAGATATAACGCCCCTGACCGTGCTTACTGGTCCACGTATCGGTAGTTAGGTGGACCTTGGCACAGATGGCGTTGCGCAGTGCACACCTGATTTTTTCCCCCACTTGGTTGGGCAGGGAAGGGATGGCTTGCCTGGAAAAGTAGTGGCGGCTGGGCACGACGTACTGTGGGACAGCCACCGACATAAGGCTTTTAAAACTGTGCGTCTCCACCAGACGGAATGACAGCATTTCAAAGGCCAAGAATTTTGAAATGCTAGCATTCAGGGCCAGGGATCGCGGGTGGGTAGGGGGGGTACTTCCTCTTGCTCTGAAGTGTTTGGGAGATGGAAAGCTGAACGCTTCCACGGGACATTGTGGAGATGGTTGGGGACCCAGGTGGTGGTGTTGCTGACAGATCGTCTGTTTGCGGGGTGGCAGGTGCCGGTATCACTACAGATGTGGATGGAGAGGCCGAGACTGCAGCAGAAGAGGAAGCAGGAGGAGCCAGAGACCTTTCTTGGTTTTGAAGGTGTCTACTCCACTGCAGCTCGTGCTTTGCACTTAGATGCCTGATCATGCAGGTTGTGCTCAGGTTGAGAAGGTTTATGCCTCGCTTCAGGCTCTGATTGCACAGGGTGCAAACCACTCGTGTCCTGTCATCAGCACATTTTCTGAAGAACTTCCACGCTAGAGAACTCCTTTGAGCTCGCTTTGGTGCGCTCGTTCCCTTGCTGTGTTGGGCAGTAGCAGGCGTAGTGTTTAGGGCATGGCCGCTCCGCTTCTGCACCCTGCTCCCTCTTCTGCTGTGCTGGTGGCTCTGTGTGACCACCGCCTCTTCCTCCAAACTACTCAGGTCACCTGCATGACCTTCATTCCATGTGGGGTCGAGGACCTCATCGTCCTCCACATCATCTTCCACCCAGTCTTCACCCCTGCCCTCCTTGTCGGTCTCCACAATTCTGAATGCCGCAGCAGTTGGCACCTGCGTTTCGTCATCATCGGAGACGTGCTGCGATGGTCCTTCCATGTACTCATCTTGAGAAATAAGTGGTTGGGCATCGCTGCACTCAATCTCTTCCACTTCTGGGGCAGGGCTAGGTGGATGGCCCTGGGAAACCCTGCTGACAGAGTCATCAAAAAGAAGAAGAGACTGCTGCATGACTTGGGGCTCAGACTGCTTGCCTGATTTGCAAGGGGGTGAGGTGAAAGATGGTTGGACATTGGCTGCAGGTGCCAATTCTGACCTTTCTGCAGTAGACTGGGTGGGAGACAATGTGAAGGAACTGGAGGCACTGTCAGCAACCCAATCTACTATCGCCTGTACTTCTTCTGGCCTCATCACTTCTAGAGGCGCATGATGCCCTACCAAATACTGCTGCAGGTTCTGTCGCCTACTCACACTTGAGGAAGGTGTTTCACTTGTGCGTATAGCTGGCACAGATTGACCACGTCCTCTCCTTGCAACAGGAGCTCTACCAGCAGCACCATGACGCAGGCCACGGCCCCTATTTGACAGTCTCCTCATATTTCTGTAATTTATGATCTTGCCCTAGAAAGGTGTTTATTGAATAGCGGAACAAAACAACAGTATCGCACGGGTGTATCTCACAGTCAAATATGCAAACTATGCCGCAATTTATTTTTTTTTACCCCAAAAGGGTGTATATTGAATAGTGGAATAGAAAAAAGCATAAAAAACGGTGTATCTCACACGTACAAACACAGACTAGGCCCCGATTAAAATTTTTTGTACCCTAAAGGGAGGATGGGGAAGAGGAGTAGGAGGAGTTCGGAACAGGAGGCAAACTGAAGCGCCCTGCAATCCTTGGCGGTAGAAGGAGATGCGCCAAACAAATTTAAAAGTCAAAAAGGGATACCTGTGTTGGGTACTATTGGTGGTGCCACATCCCAATATGTAATCTCAAAAAAAGAAATCCCCTATTGGTGGGACTTTTAAGGCACTCATGAATACACAATTTTTGAAAAATGTAATATTTTATTAGAAAAAACAATGTAACAATAAAATATAAAAGGCAAGTAAAGTAATATACATCACATGTGCAATTTAGAAATAACCACACCAATTCAGGGAGGAGACTCAGATCCCGACTAGTTTCGGAGTTATACAATTACTCCTTCTTCAGGGGGGAGAGTAACCCTGGATGGTGGTATTCTATGCAGTGATGAATGGCACTATGTACCTGCCAAGATGTGTTAAAATCAGGTGCTGTATATGCTCCGCCCAACTTATACTTTGGCCGTGTTCAAGGTATGGTTGAGGTGCTAAGACCCCATACAATTGTATTAAGGAGGGAAGGGGTATGCCATTCCTTGGTGGATGGTATTTGAGGGATACCAAGTCAGATCAACTGGATCCCAAATTAGGGCTGAGCAGCTTGTTATGATGGTAAAAGGTCTGGGTCATACCAGACACACCGCTCTCGATGTTATCAGCAAGCTTGCTATCCTTCAAATACCATCCACCAAGGAATGGCATACCCCTTCCCTCCTTAATACAATTGTATGGGGTCTTAGCACCTCAACCATACCTTGAACACGGCCAAAGTATAAGTTCGGCGGAGCATATACAGCACCTGATTTTAACACATCTTGGCAGGTACATAGTGCCATTCATCACTGCATAGAATACCACCATCCAGGGTTACTCTCCCCCCTGAAGAAGGAGTAATTGTATAACTCCGAAACTAGTCGGGATCTGAGTCTCCTCCCTGAATTGGTGTGGTTATTTCTAAATTGCACATGTGATGTATATTACTTTACTTGCCTTTTATATTTTGTTGTTACATTGTTTTTTCTAATAAAATATTACATTTTTCAAAAATTGTGTATTCATGAGTGCCTTAAAAGTCCCACCAATAGGGGATTTCTTTTTTTGAGATAACAAATTTAAAAGGTGTATCTCACACGTACCGATACAGACTATGCCGTAATTTAATTTTTTACACTCCAAAAGGGTGTATATTGAATAGCGGAATAGGAAAAATTTTATAATACGGTGTATCTCACACGTACAAACACAGAATAGGCCCGATTACAATTTTTTGTACCCTAAAGGCAGGATGAGGAAGAGGAGTAGGAGGAGTTGGGAACAGAAGGCAAACTGAAGCGCCCTGCAATCCTCTGTGTTGGAAGGAGATGCGCCAAATAAATTTAAAAAGGTGTATCTCACATGTACCGATACAGACTATGCCGTAATTTATTTTTTTACACTCAAACAGGGTGTATATTGAATAGCGGAATAGGAAAATTTTTATAAAACGGTGTATCTCACACGTACAAACACAGACTAGGCCCCGATTACCATTTTTTGTACCCTAAAGGCAGGATGAGGAAGAGGAGTTCGGAACAGGAGGCAAACTGAAGCGCCCTGCAATCCTCGACGGTGGAAGGAGATGCGCCAAACAAATGTAAAAAGGTGTATCTCACATGTACCGATACAGACTATGCCGTAATGTAATTTTTTACACTCAAACAGGGTGTATATTGAATAGCGGAATAGGAAAAATTTTACAAAACGGTGGTGTATCTCACACATACAAACACAGACTAGGCCCCGATTACAATTTTTTGTACCCTAAAGGCAGGATGAGGAGTAGGAGGAGGTCCGAACAGGAGGCAAAATGAAGCACCCTGCAATCCTCGGCGGTATGAGATGCGCCCCAAAAATTGGAAAGGTGTATCTCACGCGTACCGATACAGACTATCCCGCAATTTAATTGTTTTTACCCCAAGGGTGTAGATTGAATAGCGGAATAGAAAATATGATATCAAAAGGTGTATTATCTCACACGTACAGACCCAGACTAGGCCCAAATTACTATTTTTTGTACCCCCAAAGGCAGGATGAGGAGTAGGAGGAGTTCGGAACAGGCAGGAGGCACACTGAAGCACCCTGCAATCCTCGGCGGTATGAGATGCGCCCCAAAAATTGGAAAGGTGTATCTCACACGTACCGATACAGACTATCCCGCAATTTAATTTTTTTTACCCCAAAGGTGTAGATTGAATAGCGGAATAGAAAATATGATATCAAAAGGTGTATGTATCTCACACGTACAGACCCAGACTAGGCCCAAATTACTATTTTTTGTACCCCCCAAAGGCGGGATGAGGAGTAGGAGGAGTTCGGAACAGGCAGGAGGCACACTGAAGCACCCTGCAATCCTCGGCGGTATGAGATGCGCCCCAAAAATTGGAAAGGTGTATCTCACACGTACCGATACAGACTATCCCGCAATTTAATTGTTTTTACCCCAAAGGTGTAGATTGAATAGCGGAATAGAAAATATGATATCAAAAGGTGTATGTATCTCACATGTACAGACCCAGACTAGGCCCAAATTACTATTTTTTGTACCCCCAAAGGCAGGATGAGGATGAGGAGGAGTTCGGAAAAGGCAGGAGGCACACTGAAGCACCCTGCAATCCTCGGCGGTATGAGATGCGCCCCAAAAATTGGAAAGGTGTATCTCACACGTACCGATACAGACTATCCCGCAATTTAATTGTTTTTACCCCAAAGGTGTAGATTGAATAGCGGAATAGAAAATATGATATCAAAAGGTGTATGTATCTCACACATACAGACCCAGACTAGGCCCAAATTACTATTTTTTGTACCCCCAAAGGCAGGATGAGGAGTAGGAGGAGTTCGGAACAGGTAGGAGGCAGACTGAAGCACCCTGCAAACCTCGGCGGTATGAGATGCACCCCAAAAATTGGAAAGGTGTATCTCACACGTACCGATACAGACTATCCTGCAATTTAATTGTTTTTACCCCAAAGGTGTAGATTGAATAGCGGAATAGAAAATATGATATCAAAAGGTGTATGTATCTCACACGTACAGACCCAGACTAGGCCCAAATTACTATTTTTTGTACCCCCAAAGGCAGGATGAGGAGTAGGAGGAGTTTGGAAAAGGCAGGAGGCACACTGAAGCACCCTGCAATTCACGGCGGTATGAGATGCGCCCCAAAAATTGGAAAGGTGTATCTCACACGTACCGATACAGACTATCCCGCAATTTAATTGTTTTTACCTCAAAGGTGTAGATTAAATAGCGGAATAGAAAATATGATATCAAAAGGTGTATGTATCTCACACGTACAGACCCAGACTAGGCCCAAATTACTATATTTTGTACCCCCAAAGGCAGGATGAGGAGTAGGAGTTCGGAACAGGCAGGAGGCACACTGAAGCACCCTGCAATCCTCGGCAGTATGAGATGCGCCCCAAAAATTGGAAAGGTGTATCTCACACGTACCGATACAGACTATCCCGCAATATAATTGTTTTTACCCCAAGGGTGTAGATTGAATAGCGGAATAGAAAATATGATATAAAATTGGTGATTTTTCAATAGCACATGTGAACAGCAGTGTCTTATATCAGTCAGCTCTGCTGCAGGCTATGGAGGGAAAAAAAAAAGAAAATTCTCCTTTTAAGTTTGTAATTTTTAAATAGATTAGTACAGACTATGCCACAATTTAATTTTTTTAACCCAAAAGGGTGTATATTGAATAGTGGAATAGAAAAAAGTGTATACATTTTAAAATCACTCAATAATAGCACATGTGAACACAGCAGTGTATTATCACAGTCAGCAGCACTGAAGGAAAAACTGACTGATAAAAAAACTGACTGATAAAAAATACTTTTTCTCCCTCCTCCTCAGCGGGCAAAAAGATTGTGTTCACACCACCCCACACACACAGCAAAATCGATGTGGACCACTGACCCTGCCTATCTCCATCCTGGCCCTAAAATGATCGATAAGATCGGTCACTGCCGGCACTGCAAACCCCCCCCCCCCACACACAGCAAAATCGATTGTAGAACACTGACCCTGCCTATCTCCAGCCTCGCCCTAAAATGCCCTAACAACTCGCCCTGCCTGCAGCACTCCGACCTGTCCCTGATTCTGAATTATTTTCGGACACAATATAATTTTTGACTGTCTGTCCTTAATCAGCAGCCAGCACGTATGATGTGTGCTCTGTCCCTGTACTACAGCAGAATGACGCAGCGGCGCTCGGTCTCGAACTTATAAAGACTTGGTCACATGCTTCAGATGGCCAATCACAGCTACTAATACATTTGTAGGCATGGCTGGGATGGCTTAAGGCACACCAGTTAAACGATTGTTGATTGGCTGTTGAAAGCCCATTAAAAGCGAGCCAATACATGCAAACCCGGAAATAAAATGACCGAACACGGATTTTAAACCCAAACATACAGTAAAGTTTTCGGGTCCGTGTTCGGGTAACAAAAATCCAATTATTCGGTACGAACACGAATAATACAGTCCGTGTTCGCTCAACACTACTCGTGAAGAAGTCGATGATTACCTGAACTGCGGGCACTCCGGAATCAGATGGGAATTCAAGCAGAGAGGAAGGATAAAACAAATAATTGGCAAAGAAGGGAGATTGCCCGGTAACAGAATGTCAGAAGGCAAATTCCGCAAATGGTAGTAATGCTACCCAGTCATCCTGGACGAAGGTGGTAAAGCACCGGAGATATTTTTCCAGGGTCTGGTTCATCCTCTCTGTTTGCCCGTTCATCTGTGGGTGGTATGCTGAGGACATAGATAATTCAATTTTTAGTAGCTTACACAAGGCCCTCCAAAAGCGGGATGTGAACTGTACCCCTCTGTCCGAGATAATGTTCGTGGGTACCCCGTGGAGTCGCACGATCTCCCTAATGAAGACTTCTGCAGTTTCCTTCGCAGAGGGGGGTACCTTTGAGGGGTAGAAAGTGGACCATCTTAGTAATCCGGTCTACAACCACAAAAATGGCGGAGCACCCGGCCGAAGGTGGATGTTCCACGATAAAGTCCATGGCGATAGTTTGCCAGGGTCGGTCAAGAATGGGGAGTGGTCTGAGGAGACCCCACACCTTACTTCTGGTGGTTTTACTCCTGGAGCAAGAAACACAGGAAGACACATAACGTCTGCAGTCTTTTTCCATATCAGGCCACCAGAAGGTGTGTTGCATGAGGTCAAGGGTCCTATGAACGCCAAAATGGCCAGCCAGAGGGTGGTCATAGCAGGCAGCTAGAACCGAAACTCTTACTCTCTCCAGGACAAAGATTTTGTCCTTAGTCCACAACAAACCATCCTTGCGTGACAGGGGTATCCCAGGTGGACCAGAAATGTTGGCAGAGGCTTGCTCAAGATGGGATTTCAGGCTAGTGAGCAGGAGCAGGAAGTTTTTCTCTGGCAGGATAGTGTCGGGAACCAAATTTTCTTTAGGATTATCAAACATCCGGGACAGGGCATCCGGTTTTACATTTTTTTACCCGGGCCGATAGGTAATATGGAACGAGAATCTGGAGAAGAAGAGTGCCCATCGGGCCTGGCGGGGTCTCAGTCGCTTTGCAGATCTTAAGTACTCAAGGTAATGATCGGTAAATATAAGAATCGGGTGTGATGCTCCTTCCAGTAGATATCGCCACTCTTCGAGAGTGGCTTTGATAGCCAGGAGTTGCCGGTCCCCGACATCATAGTTTTTCTCTGCAGGAGAGAGTTTACGGGAAAAGAAGGCTATTGGGTGAGTTAAGTCTCTAGTTCCCTGTTTTTGGGAGATGACTGCCCTGACCGCAACTTCCGATGCGTCTACCTCCAGGAGATAGGGTAAGGCAAGATCCGGGTGACTCAGGATTGGGGCAGAGGTAAAATGTTTTTTAAGAACTGAGAAGGCGGACTGAGCTTCTGGGGTCCATTGGAAGCGGATGTTCTTCTTAGTAAGGTGAGTAATAGGGGCTATGATGTTAGAGAACCCCTTAATGAACCTCCTATAAAAATTGGCAAAGCCAACAAAGCGCTGTATTCCCTTTTTGTCTGATGGAGGTGGCCAGTCCAGAAAGCCAGAGACCTTCTGAGGATCCATCTCTATTCCATCTGTGGAAATTATTAACCCTAGAAACGGGATACTGTTCTGCTCAAAAACGCACTTCTCGGCCTTGGCGTAGAGACCATGCTGGCGAAGGCGACCAAGGACATTTTGAACGTGCTCACGATGCTGCTCTAGGGATGTTGAGAAGATTAGGATGTCATCCAAGTATACGATGACGAAGATATCCAACCAATCCCTGAAGATGTCGTTCACAAAGTGTTGGAACGTGGCAGGAGCATTACAAAGGCCAAATGGCATTACCAGGTATTCAAAATGTCCGAATCTAGAGCGGAAAGCAGTCTTCCATTCGTCGCCCTCTCGGATGCGCACCAAGTTGTACGCCCCATGAAGATCCAGCTTAGTAAACAGGACGGCAGATGTGAGTCTCTGAAAGAGTTCGGGGACTAGAGGAAGGGGATAACGGTTTTTAATAGTAACTTTACTTAAATCCCTATAATCTATGCAGGGTCGGAGGGTGTGATCCTTCTTCTCTACGAAGAAGATACCTGCCCCTGCTGGAGAGGTAGAGGGACGGATGAACCCCTTCTTCAGACTTTCGTCTACATAATCTTTTACTACATCCAGCTCAGGTTCAGAAAGTGGGTAAATCCGGCCGAACAGGATTTCGGCTCCTGGGAGCAAGTCGATGGGGCAGTCATATGGACGGTGAGGGGGCAAGGTCTCTGCCCCCCATTTGCTGAATACGTCCAGGAAATCATGGTATGTTTTGGGCACCACGGAACATACATCAGGTTCGGATTCAAGACAGAACAGAGTCTTTGGGAATTCAGGATAGACAGGAATTCTTGCAGTAAAGAGATGGGAACTGGATGGTGCCTGTGATCCAATTGACTTGTGGGTTATATGCTTGCAACCACGGTAATCCCAGGATAATGGGAAATAAGGGGGATGTGATAACATCCAGGCTGATCAGTTCTTTATGGCCGGAGGAGACCATAGGAAGGGGAAAAGTCTCTTGGGTCACGGGCCCGGATTTGATGCGGGAGCCATCAGCCAGGAATATGGTGAGGTCCTGGCTCTTGAGCCAGAGAGGTACGCCATGTTGCAGGGCGAATGAGCGATCAATGAAACCACGGCAGGCTCCCGAGTCAATGATTGCTGTAACTGGGATGGGTCCTTCCGGAAGCTGTAATGACACAGGAAAGGCTAGGTGGGAGGAACTGGCAACAGATGCCACACAACTGGATGGTGAGGCAGGCAGGAACTTACGGTATTTTGCCGGACAGGAGCGCATATAGTGGACAGCTTCACCACAATACAGGCACAGGTTACCCAACTGGCGACAGCGTCTCTCCTCCGGGGACAAAGCAGGCCGTATGATCCCAAGTTGCAGGAGGAGCGACTCGTGGTAGCGTACAGGCTGGTCTGAACTGCTGCGGAGAACGTTCTGCTCTGCACTCCCGTAGCTGCCGGTCGATTTGCATGTCCTGCGAAATGAAATCTTCCAAGGCGTCGGGGACACCTACCCACGCCAGCTCGTCCTTCAGTCCTTCTGACAAGCCGAGACGGAACTGATACCGGAGTGCTGCTTCGTTCCAGGACGTATCGGAACCGAGGCGGCGGAAGTCAGTGACGTAGTCTTCTGCGGGCCTGCGACCCTGTTGAAGAAAATGAAGTGCAGCTTCTGCGGTGGAGGATCTCTGTGGGTCATCATAGAGCTGTGCCATGGCCTCAAAAAATGACCGTAAGGAGTTTAAATGGGGGCTGCCCTCTTCAAGGAGCCGATGAGCCCAGGACTGGGGTTCGCCTAGGAGCAGGGAGATAACAAATCCCACCTTGGTAGCCTTCAAAGAAAAGGAATATTTTTCGGTAGCAGGAACTCGGTTCTGGTGGCAGCATCACTACGGTAGGGCCAGAAGCAGGTCCAGAGGGTGCTGCAGCAGGAGAGGAAGCAGATAATACAGGAGGATCCCCCTGAAGAGTCATAGAGCACAGCCGTTCCTCTAGGTGTGTGTAGCCGTCTTGAAGCAACTTTACGGCTTGAGACAGGACTGCGAGGTGTTGGCAGATCTCTTCCAATGGTGAGGCTTCTCTTGCAGGCTCCGTCATGGCTGTCTTGTACTGTTAGGGATTCAAGTGGTAGCCTGATGCCAGAGGAAGGCCCCATGTGTGCCGGAGGGAGGAGCTTAGACAGGAACCCCCAAGGTAAGTGACACAGGCTAACCTGAGGTGCGGAATCTAAGTATCCACCAGTTTTCGCCAGAGCCTCTAGTGGTGAGGATGGACTTCGCTGCGTGTGGATACCAGATCGCGTTCCTCAGGGTCACCCCACCAAGGGAGAAACCGGTCAAGATCCGAAGGCAGATAAGCAGACAAGGGAGATCCGAGAGAATGGTCAAACAAGCCAGGGGTCAGGACGGGCAGCAGGTCAACGAGGTCAGGAACAAGCCAACGGTCAAAACGGGTATCAAACACGTAACAGGACACAGGCTTCAGGAACACAGGAGGAGCTGCAGACAAGACAGCAAAGACACAGTGCTGCTGAGCTGTTTAAATAAGGCAGCCTGTTTGCCAATTATTGCAATTAGTCTGCTCTAGGTTAACCCTTTAGGTTGCAGACTCATGACAGCACATCAGTGTGCTCAGGAAGTGTTCCTAACATCCACATAGCTTGCACCATCACCCGACACCTCTCTTCCCGTGCCCCTGGCCTCCATTTTCACCGTTCACACTAGGACCTCCGGCGTCCACTTCTCTGTCCTTCCCTGGACCCTTGACGCCATTTTCACCGTCCACACTAGGACTCCTTGCTATCAGGCAGTTGCTGCATTCACGCATCCTGACACACTTGTCTCCTGCTTTCCATTTCCTGACAGCAGAATAATAATCCATATGAAGAGTCTTGGTCACCTTACAGTCTTTCTTGGAGCACCTGTGTTGCCACAAGCATCCCTCTCCGTGGACCTCTAGCCTCAATCCACTCTCCCTGCCTCCCGCAGTTGTAGTCTCACATCTGGCCTGATGCTGATATAGAAGTTCCGGACACAAAAATTGATTTTTTGGACTTTTTCTTGTGCCGTTGCCAATGGCAACTGGCCCAGTAGCTAATGGCAAAAGCCTCCAAATGTAGCAAGGTTTCCAGGCCTGTGGCCTGATGTGGGTCTGTCATTAGTACCGGAATCCTCTCCAGCCCATGTGAACTGAGTCCCTGGGCGTGACAACTGAAGCAACGACAACTCCGGCATCTTTGTTTGTGGTTTTTATTATAAGTTAAAGGGGAGGGGAGAAGGGAATGAGTGGGATACTCCTTTAGGCTCAAACTAATTACAATTGAGACTTTGATCCTGAAAATACCCATTGGCGCTTCCTTGACGCCAGCCGGCGCTCACTAACACTGAGTACACACTGCAACTTGATAGAAGTGCTGAATCCTCGACTGAAAGTCCAAAAGATCCAGAACTGTGAAACTGTAGAACTCCTGACACTGTTATGCTGTACAATTCACTGAATACTGTCCCCGCTGTGGCCAGCTTGAGGTAGTATGAAGTAGAACTCTGCAAATCTGTACTTGCAACTGACACACTCTATGCAATTCAGGGCCCAGATGCAAGTGCCCCCTTGACTGTAACTCTTCAGGGTCCATTGACTAGGTACCCCCTTTGCAGCTAGCTGACACTGGATCCCAGAACCTCTTACGGAGTGGTCCCCTTTAACTTCAGGCAGACCCCTAGGGGCAATCCTCAGTACTCACGACCTGTGTAGGCTTTCCTGGGACTGGACCCCTCTCGCTCTCCGCAGGCTCTCGGCACACCGGATCCCCTTAGCTCAACTCAGATCTCTGGATACTCAGGCGACAACCCGAGATATCCTCTTCCTCTGACAGGAAGAGAGACAGCCATAATCTCCCTCCTGGGACTCTGGTCCCGCCAAAGACACCGTGCCACGCACTTCCCCCCAAACTTATACCCACTCTCAGAATCCTTTGCAGCCTAATCTGCCTTCTGGGGTAGTTACAAGCTGGGATGTGTCCTCTGATTGGGCTTCCCACACTGCCCTATGAGAAGCCTCTCACAGGAGCCAGTGGGGAAACTTCTCCCCTCAGCAGGCACATCTGGAAGCCCTGACACCCTAGCTAAATAAATCACAGCCCTGCTGTTAGGCAGACAAAGCCCACTATACATTTACCTAACACCTACCTGTAGGGTGCTACACCCCTCACATTTTTGTAAATATTTTATTATATCTTTTCATGCGACAACACTGAAGAAATGACACATGCTACAATGTAAAGTAGTGAGTGTACAGCTTGTATAACAGTGTAAATTTGCTGTCCCCTCAAAATAACTCAACACACAGCCATTAATGTCTAAACTGCTGGCAACAAAAATGAAAACACCCCTAAGTGAAAATGTCCAAATTGGGCCCAATTAGCCATTTTCCCTCAGTGTCCTGTGACTCATTAGTGTCAGGTGTGAATGGGGAGCAGGTGAGTTAAATTTGATACTGTTGCTCTTAATCTCTTATACCGGTCAGTGGAAGTTCAACATGGCACCTCATGGCGAAGAACTCTCTGAGGATCTGAGGTACACACACACACCTATATATATATATATATATATATATATATATATATATATATATATAAAGTACAGTAAAACTGCAGGAAAGGGCACTGGGGTGCAAACTAATATCAATTTATTTTATTTTGTAATGAAATCAGTGTGTTTGTGTTTTTTACTTTTTCAAATTTGCCGCCGGTTCCACCCCCCTGCGAGCATCACGTCGCAGGAGACAGAAGCCGGGGCTCACAAGCATTGGGCGGAAGATCCGGTCGCCGTATGCCGAAGGGACACATGGCTGGATCCCGGCGACAAGGTAAGTAACCTCTACAAGGATCCAGCGATGCTCCCTGGCGGTACCCCGAGTTTGGTTCGGGGTTACCGCTTATGGCAGTGAAATCCCACCCGAGCCACACTCTGGAATACCGCCAGGGAGGTTAAGGACTAGTTTTGGCCAACTAAGTAGATTGTTTTAAAAAAGAGCATTCCTAATTGCACAAAATATAACTGGA
Source organism: Pelophylax lessonae (assembly GCF_965119305.1). Classification (NCBI taxonomy): domain Eukaryota; kingdom Metazoa; phylum Chordata; class Amphibia; order Anura; family Ranidae; genus Pelophylax; species Pelophylax lessonae. Next base: position 226,505,631 of record NC_138776.1, read on the forward strand.
TACTAACATTTAAAGGTAATAACGCCAGGTTTAGCTGATCCAGGGAAAATCCAATTGCTTCCTAGCGGATCGTGAAAGAACCATTTTTCCCTCACTGGAGAGAATTAGATCAGAACTGTAGGGTTCTATCTTGTATATAGAGGTTTCTACTAGTTTCTTTTTTTTTCTATTGGTTGAACTAGATGGACTAGTGTCTTTTTTCAACCTGACTTACTTACTTTGAGGGCTGGAAATGTTATGGCAGATGATGCATAAGATCCAATCATTAGAGACATCATGGTGGAACGTAGGTCGCCAAACATATTTGGTAGCTGCAAAAGATAATTGTAAAATTTATTCTGTGAAGATAAAAAATAAAGTCTATTTTTTTTTACTTTTTTCTCATCTGCAGACCACCCCCCCCCCCCCCCCTAAGGAACTGGGCAATCATATATAATACAGAGACAACAAACTGTCTTTCCTGACAGACTCCATGGCAGCATACGTTTGGGTAGTCCCGCCTCCACTCCTACCCTATAGGACCCCACTCCCATAAATCTTTGCTCCCTTTCAGCATCCGTGTTCTTTTTTTGTCCTCCTCCATGCACCTGTTTGGTGCTGAATCCCTATGAATATGGTCGTTTTATATGACGCAGGGTCGTTTGGAGTCGGCAGGACCTGTTTTCCCAATAAGCCCTTGCTGCTGCGGGGTGTGGGATGGGCAAGTTGAAGAGGAGCCAAGAAGTGCCTGACAAAGCGGGTTGGTAATGGCATGGCCGATGACCCCGCTGTGGTGGGTGGCCTCATTGTATTGCCCCAACGCTGGAATTGTTGTCCTGGTCTATGGCTCTAAGGTGTCCCTGGTGTCTAGTGCGACTGGAGGGGTAAGTGTTTTCTTTATCCCTTTTATTTTTTCATACCTGGTGGTCTAGCGACTGCCTGGTGGTCTAGTGTGCGGCTCCTCGCTTTGTTCACAGTCTTCCTGGTGGTCCGGGAGGCTCTGTGGACACCGCGGAACGCTATGCGTTCCATCTCCGGCGTCCTCGGTCGCTCTGCGCATGCGCGCCGACTGACCGAGAGCGAGGCCTGGTTCGCGCATGCGCAGTAGCGGCGAGTGCCGATACTCGCGCATGCGCAGTGCGCCGCGACCGTGACGTCACGGCCGGCGCCAAATTTAAACAGCTGTCAGTTCCACAGTCTGTGGAACTGACTATATTTCAGGCTGCTGATCTCAGGCTGCAAGTTTTGAATCCCCAAGCGACCTCCACAGCCTGTAGCTGTTCCCAAGAGCTGACGCTCTAGTCCTCAGGTATGTGGGGTTTCTTTTTGGGGGTTTCCTTTATAAGGTCGTCATGTCAGCCCTTTCTAGTATACTTATGTGCATTATTTATTCCAGTGGTTCCTTTGCTTTATGGACCCGTCACCGCTCCCCTGTGACCAGCCCTCTCTTAGGTGAGTGCAGGGCTGCATGAAAGGGGGGAGCAGGATGTACGGATGGGCGCATTACTGTATTGCCTTATGTGTTTTATTTTTGCAGCTCCTCTTCTAGGACGGAACAACCGCAGGGCACGCGGGAGGATCGCCATGCTAATCCGCAGCATCACCGCTCCTCCTCCAAACATGGCTCATCCAAGTCCAGATACCGTAGTAGAGACCGGTCACCTCCCAGGTCTTCACGCCAATCCAGCGAGACTAAGTGCTGGGGCTGTGGTATCCGTTTACTGGACGGTGGATCACTATGCGACTCCTGTTATTCCCGAGCATCGAATGAAAGGGGAAGATCTGACCAACAACTTGAGTCTATGGTCAAACGCATAGTCAAGAATTCGCTGGCTGATTTTAATAGACGTCAATCTCCAGCGCCAGAGCCATCGGTATCTCCAGTTAGAGAGACCACTAGCGGAAGAGCCCTCGAATCCTCTGAACCTAGCCATCCCTCGGTATTCGAGTCTGATAGCGATTCGGATCAGGATGAACCAAGTTTAGGATTCTCTTTCAATTTGGTTCCACCTTTAGTAAAGGCCGTCAGAGAAACTTTAAACTGGGAAGATCCAGTAGTCTCGGCTCCAAAGCAGAGGAAACTCTTTAAACAGCTGAGCAAGGAGCGGCTGAATTTCCCGTTTATTCCTGAATTAGGAGAAATTATAACGGAAGAATGGAGTAAGGTGGAGAAAAAGAATTCTATGATCTCAAAATTGGCCAAGCTCTATCCATTCAAGGAAGAGGAAGTCAGACATCTGGAAACTCCTCCTCTGGTAGATGCGGCTGTCATGAGACTAGTGAAGCATGTAACTTTACCTCTTGAGGATACTGTTTCCTTCAAAGACCCGCTTGACAGGAAAATCGACACGGATTTGAAGCGTGTCTATCTTTCGGTGGGTGCTGCCTGTAAACCAGTTTTGGCCCTGGCTTCTCTGTCCAAAGCCATGGAAGTGTGGGTGGACAACGTGGATGATTCCCTCAGAAGCTTCTCCGAGGATGCAGCTAAGAATTCTCCTATCCAGGAGTTGAAACTGGCCTCAGCTTTTCTGGGGGAGGCGTCTATTGATGTTATTCGCCTGTTAGCCCGGGGAATGCTATCATCCGTTACGGCGAAGCGTGCACTTTGGTTGCGCCCTTGGTTGGCTGATCCTGCTTCTAAGCAGGTGTGGTGCCGTATTCCCTTTGAGGGTTCGTCCCTCTTTGGGAATAAGTTAGATAGCGCCATTTCCAAGGCTACTGGCGGTAAGTCGGGCTTTCTCCCCCAGGATAGGCGTCTTCTGGGTCAAAAAAGGCCACCTCTTAGAAGACAAAATTCTGATCGTGCCAGGGAGGCACGCAGTTATAGGCCAGGGAGGGAGTTTGGAAGAAACTGGAAATCCAGGCAGTCTTCCTTTCGGAAAGGCCCCAAGACCAATACGTCTGGGGATAGAGACACGACAAAGTCCTTTTGAGATTGGGCCCGCTCAGGCCGGTCGGGTGGGAGGTCGTCTCCTTCACTTTCGGCGGGTCTGGGCGGCCTCAATCCGGGATACTTGGGTCGTCAACACGGTCTCTGCAGGTCATTCTTGGACCTTCACCAGTATTCCCGGAGACAGATTTTTTCCTACCTCCCTTCCTCGGTCAGGCGACAAAAGAGAGATTCTCTTGTCCTACGTAGACTCGCTAGTCACTCAAGGAGCAGTGGTTCCAGTGCCAGAGTCCGAAAGAAGACTCGGAGTGTACTCTCCTCTGTTCATGGTGCGCAAGAAGAGCGGCGCCTGGAGACCAGTGATAGATCTGACGCATCTGAATCGCTTCATCAAAGGCGAAAAATTCAAGATGGAGACTCTATTCTCCATTCAGCAAGCCGTTCAACCAGGAGATTGGATGGTCTCGGTAGACCTGAAGGATGCATACTTCCACGTACCAGTGTCAACAGAGTTTCAACGATATCTGAGATTCTCGGTCGGCCAGCGTCATCTACAATTTGTATGTCTCCCCTTCGGGCTTTCCACGTCGCCTCGTACCTTTTCGAAGGTCTTATTAGCGGTGGTAGCCTTGATAAGACTGAGAGAGGTCCGTCTTTATCACTACCTGGACGACCTCCTTCTTCTGGCCCAAGACAAGTCTGTCATCCTGGAACATCTAGCTCTGGTCATCTCGTCTCTAGAGAGGTTTGGCTGGATCCTGAACAGGGAGAAGAGCCATCTGATTCCCACTCAGTCCCTGGTCTTTTTGGGTGCGCTGTTCAACACCAAGAACAGTACCATCTCTCTGCCAGAAGAAAAGATTCCGGTAATCAGGGACAGAGTGTCTCTAGCTTTGTCAGCATCCCGTCTCACAGCAAAACAATGCCTAAGGGTAATTGGCACCATGGTGTCGGCAGCCCCTATGGTGAAGTGGGCTCTCTGGAGGATGAGACCTTTTCAGAGGGGTTTCCTTCAGCAGTGGAACGGAGTCAGCAATTCCCAACGAATTGTGATAACCACAACAATGAAGAGTTGGCTTCCGTGGTGGCTACAGCTGAAGAATTTGAGCAATTGTCACTCCATAACCCCCATATCTTGGGTGATAGTGACATCAGACGCCAGCAACACCGGATGGGGCGGTCATTGCGGAACAGAGATGGCACAAGGGAAATGGGACTTTCGGTCTCGCCAGACAGTGTCCAACATCTTGGAACTACGAGCGGCCTTTCAAGTGCTACTAGCCTTCAGCCACCTCATTCGGGGCACCTCAGTCATGCTGAGGTTAGACAACACGACTGCAGTAGCCTATGTGAGGAAACAAGGTGGAACTCGCAGTGCATCCCTGCTTCGGGAAGTAGAGCCAATAATGACCTGGGCTCAGGAAAACCTGGTCAATCTGTCGGCAGTTTACATACCAGGGGCTCAGAACACTCAAGCAGATTTCCTCTCGAGAACACAACTCAGCAACAACGAGTGGTCTCTCCACGAGGATGTCTTCAGCTGGATCCGGTCCTTGGAGTTCATCCCAGAGGTGGATCTATTTGCCTCCTTCAACAACAGGAAGTTGCAGAAGTTTTACTCGAGGGACAGAGATCCCAGAGCATTCGGGGTGGATGCCCTGACAGATTGCTGGAGGTTTCACAAGGCCTATGCCTTTCCCCCAGTACCAATCATCTTTCAATTCCTGCGGAGAGTACAGATGGAATTAGTCAAAGTGGTTGCAGTAATCCCGTTCTGGCCCAACAGACCGTGGTTTCCCCTACTGTTTCAACTGAGCTACCGCGACCCAGTCCCTCTTCCTCTCAGGACGGATCTGCTGTCCCAGGGCTCCATCCTTCACCCATGCCCAGCCCGTCTGCACCTTCGGGTCTGGTTTTTGAAAGGGGAAGGCTGGAAGCGTTAGGATGTCCGGAAGTAGCCATACCAACGCTTTTGAGTGCTAGAAGACAAAGCACGAATAAGACCTATGAAAGGATTTGGGCTAGGTTTACTTCTTTCCTAGAGTCCAAAGGAAAGTCCTGGTCATCTCCTTCCGTGCAGAATATTCTATCTTTTCTCCAGTCAGGTTTGGAATTACCTCTTTCAGTGAGCGCCTTACGAGTCCAAGTCTCAGCCATATCCGCTTTCACAGGCATTTCCTGGGCTACACATCCTTTGATCAGGCAATTCTTCAAAGGGGCAGTAAGGCTAAGGCCACAGAAAAAGTTGAGATTCCCCAAGTGGGACATGCCTTTGGTCCTGGATTTCTTATCCTCAGTTGGCTCAAGTCTTGAAGATCCTATATCTATAAAACATCTCACCCTCAAGACGGTCTTTCTGGTGGCCATCACATCTGCAAAAAGGGTGTCAGAGATCCAAAGTCTGGGAAGTAAAGAACCCTTTCTGACTTTTTTCCCGGACAGAGTTGTCCTCATTCCAATGCTGGGAGCAAGGCCTAAAGTCACGTCGGTTTTCCATGAGAACCAAGAAATTGTTCTCCCGACTTTCAATTCATCGGCCGAACCTCCGGAAGTCCATCCTCTGGATGTGGGCAACACGCTCAGACAGTACTTGGAAGCTACAGCCTCTTTCCGGAAGACAGATTATCTCTTTATCCTATTGTCTGGGAAGAACAAAGGTATGCGTGCCTCTTCAAGATCAGTTGCCTCCTGGATAGTAGAGGCGATTCAGTGGGCTTATAGAGAGAAGGGCTTGGTTCCTCCAAAAGCGGTGACCGCACATTCTACGCGTGGTGTCGCTACTTCATGGGCAGCTTCAAGACACGTCGCTCCGGATGTGGTCTGCAGAGCAGCGTCTTGGTCGTCCATTCACACATTTATGTCACATTATTGTGTTGAGCCGGCGGCTCTTTCTTCTGTTGGTTTTGGTACTCAAGTGTTATCTGTTGCAGGTGTTAATTAAAATTGTCAGCATCTGCCCACCCAATTGTGTTTTGGCGAGTTATTTCCCAAACGTATGCTGCCATGGAGTCTGTCAGGAAAACGGAAAATTTATATCAAATACTTACCGTAATTTTCCTTTCCTGATGGACTCCATGGCAGCAGGAGTCCCCTCCCAGTTCCTGAGTAGGCTAGTTACAGAACACGGATGCTGAAAGGGAGCAAAGATTTATGGGAGTGGGGTCCTATAGGGTAGGAGTGGAGGCGGGACTACCCAAACGTATGCTGCCATGGAGTCCATCAGGAAAGGAAAATTACGGTAAGTATTTGATATAAATTTTCCGTTATTGTTACTATACATTGGAAAATGGACAAAAAGTACAATATGTCAGCAGCAAACAGCCAATTGTTACATAATGCAGGCAACAATGAGCAATTATATGAACAACTCCCTCAGCTCCAATTCAGCCATCATCCCTAAGCAAAGCTGCTGCCCACATCCCTCCATCTCCTAAGAAAATAAATCTTCCTCATTTCCTCTTAGTTACTTTATTATCTTTCCCTTCCCCCAGGAAAAGTCTAACTTACCCCCAAACCATTTACTAGACCTTTAAATATGGAAAATAACCCATTCAATTTAAAAAAGAAATGCAAAACGTCATATATATATATATATATATATATATATATATATATATATATATATATATATATATATATACACACACACACACACACACACAGTATCTCAGAAAAAGGAGTACACCCCACACAAAAAAATGACACTTTGCTACAATGTAAAGTAGTGAGTGTGAATGGGGAGTATGTGTGTTAAATTTGGTGTTATCACTCTCACTCTCTCATATTGGTCACTGGAAGTTCAACACGGCCCCTCATGGCAAAGAAACCTGAGCATCTGAAAAAAAAAATTGCTGCTCTGCATAAAGATGGCCTAGGCTATAACAAGATTGTCAAGACCCTGAAACTGAGCTGCAGCACGGTGGCCAAGACCATACAATGATTTAACAGGACAGGTTACACTCAGAACAGGCCTCGTCATGGTCGACCAAAGAAGTTGAGTGCACGTGCTTAGCGTCATATCCAGAGGTTGTCTTTGGGAAAATGACCTATGAGTGCTGCCAGCATTGCTGCTGAGATTGAAGGGGTGGAGGGTCAGCCTGTTAGTGTTCAGACCTTATGCCACACACTGCATCAAATTGGTCTGCATGGCTGTCCTCACAGACGGAAGCCTCTTCTAAAGATGATGCACAAGAAAGCCCGCAAACAGTTTGCTGAAGACAAGCAGACTAAGGACATGGATTACTGAAACCATGTCCTGTGGTCTGATGAGACCAAGATAAACTTATTTTGTTCAGATGGTGTCAAGTGTGTGTGGCAGTAACCAGGTGAGGAGTACAAAGACAAGTGTGTCTTGCCTACAGCCAAGCATGGTGGTGGGATTGTCATGGTCTGGGGCTGCATAAGTGCTGCCGTCACTGGGGAGCTACAGTTCATTGAGAGAACCATGAATGCCAACATGTACTGTGATATACTGAAGCAGAGCATGATCCCCTCCCTTCGGAGACTGAGCCGCAGGGCAGTATTCCAACATAACGACCCCAAACACACCTCCAAGATGACTGCTGCCTTGCTAAAAAAGCTGAGGGTAAAGGTGATGGACTGGCCAAGTCTCCAGACCTAAACCCTTTTGAGCATCCTCAAACGGAAGGTGGAGGAGCGCAAGGTCTCCAACATCCACCAGCTTTGTGATGTTGTCATGGAGGAGTAGAAGAGGACTCCAGTGGCAACCTGTGAAGCTCTGGTGAACTCCATGCCCAAGAGGGTTAAGGCAGTGCTGCTGGAAAATAATGGTGGCCACACAAAATATTGACACTTTGGGCCCAATTTGGACATTTCCATTTAGGGGTGTACTAACTTTTTTTGCCAGTGGTTTAGACATTAATGGCTGCGTGTTGAGTCATTTTGAGGGGATAGCAAATTTGCAATGTTATACAAGCTATATACTCACTACATTGTAGCAAAGTGTAATTTCTTAAGTGTTGTCACATGAAAAGATATAATAAAATATTTACAAAAATGTGAGGGGTGTACTCACTTTTGTGAGATTCTGTATATATATATATATATATACAGTATATATATATATATATATATATATATATATATATATATATATATACACCGTATATATTGTAACATGGGGGACCATTAGCTCAGTGGCAGATGCATTTTTCCAGATTCACTGCAGGCAGGTATTATATTTTAAGGGCCTGGTAGCCCATTTTTATTAAAAGGCAAAAATAAACAGTCCGTAACATAGCTTTTCCCATGCAGGGGTTCTTCTCTAGTCAATACAAAACTGAAAATACCAGCCCACCTGGCTTTCTCGCTCTCGTGCAGTTTTTCTTAGCAGTACCTTTGCACTTTATGCTGGTCTCCAGACCATGGACTCTCTGAAGCTGACAGCTTCACTGTGGCCTTGGTCCTCAGGCCGTCTACTGTCTCCTCAGACACACACACATGCTCTGGCTACCACCTGCAGCCACTGACTCCCAGAGAGTATTGGAGTCCTCCTGACTCCCCATGAACAGACCTCATGTCTGTTGGATGAAGCAGTCTTCAACTGGGAGCCCTGATGTCTTCCTAAACCTTCATTATAAGGGCTGTGTGCACCTGAGCACATGCCCTGCTGGTCATCCACAAAACATGGACACAGAGTTGGAGATTCCGTCCCTCCCAAGACACTATGAAATCTCCAAACTACAGAGCCCCTTTCAGGACTACCAAAACCTGGAGAAAGCTGCAACAGCAGTTTTCTCTACTGCACATCTACGCTCTGTAGTCCTGCACAGAGCCAAAGTGCACACTCTGTGTCCTTTAAATGACCACTTTCACCGTGACAGAGTCTTGACCTGTCACAATATATATATATATATATATATGTTAGATAATGAGTGGTGCGCTATATCAATATAATGTGTATATTCCAAACAATAAACAATAAATAAATGCAACCTCAAAATATAAACAAAATATATTAGTGCAAAATATATATGGTGTAAAAGTCCCAAGACACAACCGTGTCAATAGTAGGACCACCGACAGTGGTGTATTGGTGACAGGTGATGATTAATTCAAATTGGTGACTTGAAATTCCCTCCACCTGCTGGAATTCCTCCTTACCGGACGGAATAGGGTAAGTGCTTTTCTATTGTAAAAATAAACGATCCTGGTGCTCAAACCAAACAGAGTGCTCCCCACTGTGCATTCACAGATATATATACATAGTTACATAGTAGTTGAGGTTGAATAAAGACAATAGTCCATCCAGTTCAACCTGTGTAGGCGCACGTGGCCATAATCATCTCTCTTACCCCTTAATGTTCTGATCCTTGAGATGTACGTCCAAGAGTCTTTTGAAAGTAGCCATACTTCCCGCAGAAACTACCTCTTGTGGTAGAGAATTACACAATCTTGTAGCCCTAACAGTAAAAAAAACCCTGCGTTGCCTGAGGTCAAAACGCTTCTGCTCTAATCGCATTGTATGTCCTCGAGTCCTCAAGCAATCCTTGCGACTGAATAGCTTTTTTTTCTATGCTGAGATCACCATTGAGGTATTTATAAATTGCTATCACGTCCCCTCTCAGGCGTCTCTTCTCCAGGGAGAATAAATTAAGCAATTGTAGACGCTCTTCATAATTAAGGTCCTCCAATCCCCTAATTAGTTTAGTTGCCCTTCTCTGGACTCTTTCCAGCTCCAACACATCCCTCCTGAGGACTGACGACCAGAACTGGACAGAATACTCCAGATGCAGTCGGACCAGAGTTTTATAAAGGGGTAGGATTATAGTTTTATCTCTGGAATACATCCCTTTCTTTATGCATGCTAATATTCTGCTGGCTTTGGCAGCTGCCGCTTCACATTGCATGCTATTGCTTAGTCTATCCTCTACCAAGACTCCCAGATCTTTCTCCATTCTTTACTCCCCCAAAGGTTCCCCCCCTAAAGTGTATTGTGCTTTTATGTTTTTAGTCCCCAAGTGCAAAACCTTAAACTTCTCCACATTAAACCTCATTTGCCATGTCGTTGCCCACTCTGTTATTTTGTTCAGGTCATTCTGTAGGATATCTGCCTCATGCTGTGCAGTTATTGCCCTGCCCAATTTTGTGTCATCTGCAAAAACTGATATAGAACTACTGATCCCATGCTCAATGCTGTTTATGAATAAATTGAACAGGGTTGGTCCCAGGACTGAGCCTTGGGGGACCCCACTTACCACCCTAGACTGAGAATGTATTGGCCCCAAAAATTAGTCCACATGGGTTTACCTGACAGCTAAGAACGTAGTATTCTGTTGCTGAAGGTACATTAGGCATTCACAGGATACAGAAGTAAGTGTCTGTCAGTATAGGCCCCAAAAATTAGCCCACATGGGTTTACCTGACAGCTAAGTATGTAGTATTATGTGGATGAAGGTACACTAGGCATTCACAGGATACAGAAGTAAGTGTCGGCCAGTATAGGCCCCAAAAATTAGCCCACATGCATTTACCTGACAGCTAAGAAGGTAGTGTTCTGTGGCTGAAGATACATTAGGCATTCACAGGATACAGAAGTAAGTGTCGGCAAGTATTGGCCCCAAAAATTAGTCCACATGGGTTTACCTGACAGCTAAGAACGTAGTATTCTGTTGTTGAAGGTACATTAGGCATTCACAGGATACAGAAGTAAGTGTCTGTCAGTATAGGCCCCAAAAATTAGCCCACATGGGTTTACCTGACCGCTAAGAACGTAGTGTTCTGTGGCTGAAGGTACATTAGGCATTCACAGGATACAGAAGTAAGTGTCGGCCATAAAAGGCCCCAAAAATTAGCCCACATGGGTTTACCTGACAGTTAAGAACGTAGTATTCTGTGGCTGAAGGCACATTAGGCATTCACAGGATACAGAAGTAAGTGTCGGCCAGTATAGGCCCCAAAAATTAGCCCACATGGGTTTAACTGACAGCTAAGAACGTAATGTATTTGATGGCTAGAGGTATATTAGGCATTCACACAGGATACAGAAGTAAGTGTCGGCCTGTATAGGCCCCAAAAATTAGCTCACATGGGTTTACCTGACAGCAAAGAACATAGTATTTTGATGACTAGAGGTACATTAGGCATTCACAGTATACAGAATTAAGTGTCGGCCTGTATAGGCTCCAAAAATTAGCTCACATGGGTTTAACTGACTGAAAAAAACTTAATATTTGATGGCTCAAGGTACATTAGGCATTCACAGGATACAGAAGTAAGTTTCAGTCAGTATAGGCCCCAAAAATTAGCCCACATGGGTTTACCTGACAGCTAAGTACGTAGTATTCTGTGGTTGAAGGTACATTAGGCATTCACAGGATACAGAAGTGTCGGCCAGTATAGGCCCCAAAAATTAGCCCACATGCATTTACCTGACAGCTAAGAACGTAGTATTCTGTGGCTGAAGGTACATTAGGCATTCACAGGATACAGAAGTAAGTGTTGGTCATAAAAGGCCCCAAAAATTAACCCACATGGGTTTACCTGACAGCTAAGAACGTAATATTCTGTGGCTGAAGGTACATTAGGCATTCACAGGATAGAGAAGTAAGTTTCGGCCAGTATAGGCCCCAAAAATTAGCCCATATGCATTTACCTGACCGCTAAGAACGTAGTATTCTGTGGCTGAAGGTACATTAGGCATTCACAGGATACAGAAGTAAGTGTCGGCCATAAAAGGCCCCAAAAATTAGCCCACATGGGTTTACCTTAAAGCTAAGAATGTAGTGTATTTGATGGCTGGAGGTACATCAGGCATTCACAGTATACAAAAGTAAGTTTCGGCCTGTATAGACCCCAAAAATTAGCCATTCAATGGACATGAAATGCCTTTTATGCCGCTGTATTTAGCGAAGACAAGGACCAGGAAATGTTGTGGGTGGATGGCGGTCTGGCAGATATTTGTGGCCTGTGATGAGGAATTTCAATGAAACATGGTCTACTGGACACATGTGTTGAATTCCTCAGAGATCCATGCCTCATTCATTTTTATAAATGTGAGCTAGTCTACACTGTCATGAGTTAGGCGAGTGTGCTTATCGGTCACGATCCGCCCTGCTGCGCTGATCGTCCTTTCGGACAGGACAGTGGACGGGGGGCAAGCCAACAGTTCCATTGCAAATTGTGCAAGCTCTGGCCAGAGGACAAGCCTGCCCAACCAGTAGTCCAGGTGCTCATCACTCCTCAGAGCGTCCACATCGGCCGATAACCCAATGTAGTCGGACACCTGTCGGACACCTTTTTTTACGCTCCAACATTTGAGCCATGGAAGCCTGCCTTTTTCCAGAACAACGTGACGACGGCATCATGGAAGGTGGAGTGTTGGACAACTGTGAGGAGACAGGAGAAGAAGAGGCTGGACGGTGAGAGCCTGGAGTGTGGCTTTGTGGGTTCTGACGGTGTTGCTCCCACTGGACTCGGTGATGGGATTTCAGGTGCCTTCTTAAGGTGGTGGTCCCTAGGTGAGTGTTGGGCTTACCGCGACTTATGCGTTGACTGCAAAGGCTGCAGATGGCAACACTGTTGTCAGCACCGGACACATTAAAACTAACCCACACTGCGGAGCCATGTGACGGCGTCCTGGGAGCACCAGATGTGATTGTACATGGTTGATGGCTCGCTCCTGATACATTTGCAGTCTGCTTTGTACCTCTTGTGCAATGCAAGTTCTGCCTGCCTCTCCTCCCTATCTGCCGGTCCGTCAGTCCGCCAGTTCTACAAATAATTGGCCAATAACTGTTGTCACTGTGTGTAGCACAGTTAACACAGCAAAAGAGGCCATATTTTTGCAGGACTAAAATACAATCTTAGAAAATTATACTGTTAAATAACACCCCACTTCAATATGTGGTATTGGGGGGCCACTGGTCTATCACAACCGTTGTTCAAAAAATTTGCCAGTGAGTTTGGCACTGTGTATACACAGTAAAAGAGGCAATATTGTTGCATGACACAAATACACTTGTAAAAGTTTACTCAGATAACACCCCACTTCAATATGTGGTATTGGGGGGCCATTGATGTATCACACCAGCTCAAAAAATTGGCCAGTGAGTTTGGTACTGTGTGTGCCCGACTTAACTCAGCAAAAGAGTCAATATTGTTGCATGACACAAATACACTTGTAAAAGTTTACTCAGATAACACCCCACTTCAATATGTGGTATTGGGGGGCCATTGATGTATCACACCAGTTCAAAAAATTGGCCAGTGAGTTTGGTACTGTGTGTGCCCGACTTAACTCAGCAAAAGAGTCAATATTGTTGCAGGACACAAATACACTTGTAAAAGTTTATTTAGATAACACCCCACTTCAATATGGGGTATTGGGGGGCCATTGGTCTATCACAGCAGTTCAAAAAATTGGCCAGTGAGTTTGGCACTGTGTGTACCAGACTTAACTCAGCAAAAGAGGCAATATTGTTGCAGGACACAAATACACTTGTAAAGTATACTCAGATATCACCCTGCTTCAATCTGTGGTATTGGGGGGGGGGGGGGCACAGGTTTATTACAACAGTTCTACAAATAATTGACCAGTAACTGTTGTCACTGTGTGTAGCACAGTTTACACAGCAAGAGGCCAAATTTTTGCAGGACTGAAATACACTCTTAGAAAATGATACTGTTAAATAACACCCCACTTCAATATGTGGTATTGGGGGGGGGGGGCATTGGTTTATCACACCAGTTCAAAAAATTGGCCAGTGAGTTTGGAACAGTGTGTACCAGACTTAACTCAGAAAAAGAGGCAATATTGTTGCAGGACACAAATACACTTGTAAAAGTATACTCAGATAACACCCCGCTTCAATCTGTGGTATTGGGGGGCCACAGGTTTATTACAACACTGTAACTGTAACTGTTGTCACCGTGTGTAGCACAGTTTACACAGCAAGAGGCCAAGTTTTTGCAGGACTAAAATACACTCTTAGAAAATTATACTGTTAAATAACACCCCACTGCAATATGTGGTATTGGGGGGCCACTGGTCTATCACAGCAGTTCAAAAAAATTGGCCAGTGAGTTTGGCACTGTGTGTATCAGACTTAACTCAGCAAAAGAGGCAATATTGTTGCAGGACATAAACATTTAAAAGTATACTCCGGTAACACCCCACTTCAATATGTGTTGTTTGCCGGGCGCTCGGGTTCGGCACATCGCGGATCGGGTGGACAGATTACTGGGTGGGGCTGGGGAAGACCCAGCTGTCATGGTACACGTGGGTACCAATGACATAGGCAGAGGAAGACGGAGAGTCCTAAACGATTTCAGGGACTTAGGCGCTAAGTTGAGGACTAGGACCTCCAAGGTAGTATTTTCCGAAATACTACCTGTACCTCGAGCCACACCAGAGAGGCAGCGGGAGATTAGGGAAGTTAACGAGTGGCTGAGGAGCTGGTGTAGTAAGGAGGGTTTCGGGTTCCTGGAGAACTGGGCCGACTTCTCAGTCGGTCACCGGCTCTTTGGTAGGGACGGATTGCACCTAAATGGGGTGGGTGCAGCCGTACTGGGTGCGAGGATGGCCGAAAAGTTAGAGGGGCTTTTAAACTAGGGAATGGGGGGGAGGGTACAGATGTAGAATTAGCCAGTGGAAAGCAAGATTCAGAGGGCAGAAATGGGGGCATTAGCGGTAGGGTGTTCGGAGCTCCTAAACCCAGGGTGGGTACGGGGAAAAATTAAGAGAGCAGCCTAATAACATCAAATGAGGATAAATGTAACCGATCTAAATTACGAGGCTTGTATACCAATGCCAGAAGCCTGGCCAACAAGATGGGAGAGCTGGAGCTGCTGATGTTTGAGGAGGACTTAGATTTTGTGGGGATAACTGAGACTTGGTTCGACAGCTCTCATGATTGGATGGCGACCATTCAGGGGTATTCCCTTTATCGCAGGGATAGAGAGGGTAAAAAAGGGGGAGGGGTATGTCTGTATATAAAGAACAGTATACAGGTAAATATGAGGGATGATATTAATAATGGAGCTATGGACGAGGCAGAATCCCTATGGGTAGAGCTTCAAAGTGAAGGCACGGTGGGGAAGGTAATATTGGGCGTATGCTATAGGCCCCCCAACCAGAGTGAGGAGGGGGAGGCGGACCTCATGTTACAGATAGGATTGGCAGCAAGGATGGGAAATGTCATTATAATGGGGGACTTTAATTATCCGGATATAGACTGGGCAGAAGGAACCGCGCACTCAGCCAAGGCTAGGCAGTTCCTAAATATTTTGCAGGACAATTTCATGGGTCAGATGGTGAATGCACCGACAAGAAACAATGCGGTACTTGACCTACTGATTACCAACAATGCAGATCTGCTCACGGATATAGAAATACGGGAAAACTTAGGGAGCAGTGACCATAGGTCAATTGGTTTCAGTATTAATTACAGTAATAGGAAACACAAGGGTAATATTAAGACGCTGAATTTCAAAAGAGCCAATTTCCCTAAACTGCGCTTACTGCTAGAAAATATAAAATGGGATAGAACCCTGGGAACAAAGAACACGGAGGAAAAATGGGAGTGCTTCAAGAGCATACTTAACAAGGGGGTGGGCCAGTGCATTCCACTGGGAAATAAATTTAAAAGAACAAAACTAAACCCTGGGTGGCTAAACTCCAACATAAAAATGTATATTAGAGCTAAAGAAAAGGCCTTCAAAAAATACAAGACTGAGGGGTCATTGGCAGCATTTAAGCACTACAAAGAGTGTAATAAGAAATGTAAAGATGAAATCAGGGCGGCTAAAATAGAACACGAGAGACATATAGCGGAGGAGAGTAAAAAGAACCCCAAGAAGTTCTTTAAGTATATAAACAGTAAGAAAGCGAGGCCAGAACACATTGGCCCCATAAAAGATGATGAAGGAAAAATGGCCACTGAGGACAGAGAAAAGGCGGAAGTGTTAAATAATTTCTTTTCTTCAGTCTTCACAAAGGAATCGGGGGTCTACACGAACCCAGCTTGTAAGGCCGAACTAAATAATACACCTCAGGAAGTGCCGCCATGGCTAACAGAAGATAGACTTAGAGCTAAACTAGAGAAGCTTAACATAAATAAATCCCCAGGCTTGGATGGCTTGCACCCGAGGGTTCTTAAAGAGCTCAGCCAGGTGATTGCCAGACCATTATTCTTGATCTTTAAGGATAGTTTACAGACGGGTATGGTGCCAGCTGATTGGAAAAAAGCCAACGTGGTACCAATATTTAAAAAGGGGCCGAGATATATCCCGGGTAACTATAGGCCGATCAGCCTAACATCTGTAGTCTGCAAAATATTGGAGGGGATGTTAAGGGACCACATACAAGACTTTAGTAATGAAAACGGTATTATAAGTATTAATCAGCACGGATTCATGAAAAATCGTTCGTGCCAAACCAATCTATTAACCTTCTATGATGAAGTGAGCTGCCACCTAGATAAAGGTAAGCCTGTGGATGTGGTGTATCTGGACTTTGCAAAGGCCTTCGACACCGTTCCCCACAAACGCTTACTGTACAAACTAAGGAAGATAGGTATGGACCATAAGGTGAGTACCTGGATAGAGAACTGGCTCCAGGGGAGAGTACAGAGGGTGGTGATTAATGGGGAGTACTCGGATTGGGCGGGTGTGGAAAGTGGGGTCCCCCAGGGTTCTGTCCTGGGACCAATCCTGTTTAATTTATTCATAAATGATCTAGAGGAGGGGATATCTAGTACAATCTCAGTATTTGCGGATGATACTAAATTAGGCATGCCAATATCTTCTATGCAGGATGTGGAAACCTTGCAAGCGGACCTGAACAAAATAACGGAGTGGGCAACTACATGGCAGATGAGATTTAATGTTGAAAAATGTAAAGTAATGCACTTGGGGGCCAGAAACCAGAAAGCAAGCTACTCGCTAGGGGGGGAACCTCTGGGTGAGTCTAGGATGGAAAAGGACTTAGGGGTACTGGTAGACAACAGGCTTGGCAGTGGCATGCAATGCCAGGCCGCAGCAAGCAAAGCCAACAAAATACTGGGATGTATAAAAAAGGGGATTCACTCCAGAAATAAAGAGATTATTCTCCCGCTCTACAAGACTCTGGTCCGGCCACATCTGGAGTATGCTGTCCAGTTCTGGGCACCGGTCCTTAGAAAGGATGTGCTGGAACTGGAGAAAGTCCAGAGAAGGGCAACAAAAATAATTAGGGGGATGGAGGACATCAGCTATGAAGAAAGACTACAAGCCCTGAACTTATTCTCTCTGGAGAAGAGACGATTGAGGGGGGATATGATATCAATGTACAAATACTGTACTGGCGACCCGAGCATAAGGAACAAACTATTCAGAGAAAGGAGATACAATAAGACACGTGGCCACTCACTAAAACTAGAGGAAAGGCGGTTTAACCTTAAAGTGCGTAAGGGGTTCTTCACTGTAAGAGCGGTAAGGATGTGGAATTCTCTTCCACAAGCAGTCGTATCAGCAGGGAGCATTGATAGTTTCAAAAAACTGTTAGATGGACACCTTAAAGACCACAACATACAGGGGTATACAATGTACGGCTAAAAGCAAACACACACACACATCATAGGTTGAACTGGATGGACTGATGTCTTTTTTCAACCTCACTAACTATGTAACTATGTAACTATGTATTGGGGGGGGGGGGGCATTGGTCTATCACACCAGTTATAATACATTATAAGTGCTTTTGTTACTGTGTGTAGTATTGCTGCAGCAACGCTCAGTCACCACACCTGTCACAATGCTGCACAGTGCACAATAATACTACTAATCCACTATAATATGCTTTCTACAAAGTATATTATACTGTGGATTACCCCCCTACCCCACCCCCACCCCACTTTTTAGTGCACTGCACAGCAATACCAAAAAATTTGCAGCCCTTTAAATGACTTTGGTGGACATTAACAGAGCGATTTGTGTGACTGCTGCTGATCTCTAACTGCCCCTAAAGCACCGACTGGATACCTGCCCCTAACCTGAAAAGGTTTTCAGTTCACGAAAACAAACCATGTAGCAAGACATTCATTTACCTGCTGGCAGAGGCTTCTGATTACAAAAGTTACCGTCGGCAGCAGAAATATTGAAAAAGGCCCACCCTGCCAAGTTGTGCAGATTCACTTTGATAACATAGGGTGTGCCTATTGCCGCCAGATGCCCTTACTATTAGGCAAAGAAGGGGAAGGGTTTAGAACTGGAGGGAGGAGAAGAAAGCTGGAAATCTTTGTGGGGAACTTTTCAATCTTCCAAAAATCTGGGCGTTGAACTTAGGTGGGGTGTGCTGTTGGTGACACGTGACACGTATTGCTGAGAAAACTACCTGAAAAATCTTTTTTTTTTTTACTAGAATTAATCATATTGATAACTAGAGTTGAGCGAACACCTGGATGTTCGGGTTCGGCGGGTTCGACCGAACTTGAAAAAAAGGTTTGGGTTCGTGACCCGGACTTAACCCGAACTTTGTCCCGATCCCGAACCCCATTGAAGTCAATGGAGACCCGAACTTTTGAGCACTAAAATGCCTCTAAAAGAAACATGGAAAGGGCTAGAGGGCTGCAATCGCATCAAAATCATCTTAAGAGCATGGCAAGTGCTCTGCAAACAAATGTGGATAGGGAAATAACATTCCAATAAATGTGGATAGGGGAATAATAATAATCTTGAATGATGTAGGAGAAGGTCAAGGCCCATATGGAGTAGGAGGTTGAGGTGGCGGAGGATATGGCGGTGTAGGTGGAACCGGCGGCAGCGGTGGAGGAGGAGGACGAGGCCCATATGGAGTAGGAGGTTGAGGTGGCGGTGTAGGTGGAAGCGGCGGTGGAGAAGGACGAGGTAGCCAACACTGGTTTTTGTTTTTAATTGTATTTCTTTTTAAATTAGGGTACACCCCAAAAGAGTTAGAAAGATCAAATACAATGGCTGGGTAAGGCCGGTATACATGTCTATTCTGCACAAGGTATGGACAAGTCCTGCGGGATCCATGCATGGTTCATTTTAATGAACGTGAGCTTGTCCACATTGGCTCTGGACAGGCGGCTGCGCTTGTCTGTGATAACGCCCCCCAGCCGTGCTAAATACAAGTTCAGATAATACACTGGCTGCAGGGCAGGCCAGCACCTCCAAGGCGTAAAGGGAAAGCTCAGGCCATGTGCCCAATTTGGAGACCCAGAAGTTGAAGGGGGCAGACCCGGCATTCAGTACGTCTAGGCGTGTGCACACATACTGCTCCACCATGTTAGTGCTGGGTGGTGGTGCTGCTGGTGGAGCTCCTGTTGCAAAGAGAGGATGTGGTCGATCTATGGCAGCTACATGCACAAGTAAAACACCTTTCTCAGCTGTGAGTAGGCGACAGAACCTTACAGCAGTATTTGGCAGGGCCTAATGTGCCTCTACAAATGTTGAGGTCAGAGTAAGTACAGGCGATAGTAGATTGAGTTGCTGACAGTGCCTCCAGTTCCTTCATATTGTCTCCCACCCAGTCTTCTGCTGAAAGGTCAGAGTTGCCACCTGCAGCCGATGGCCATGAATCTTTCACATCACCCCCTTGCAAATCAGCCAAGCAGTCTGAGCCCCAAGTCATCCAGCAGTCTCTTCTTCTTTTTGATGACTCTGTTAGCATGGTTTCCCAGGGCCGTCCACCTAGCCCTGCCCCAGAAGTGGAAGAGATTGAGTGCACCAATGCCCAACCACTTATGTCCCAAGATGAGTACATGGGAGGACCATCGCAGCACGTCTCGGATGATCATGAAACACAGGTGCCAACTGCTATGCAATTCCGAATTGTGGAGACCGACAAGGGTTGCAGGGGTGAAGAATGCATGGAAGATGATGTGAAGGACGATGAGGCCCTCGACCCCACATGGAATGAACGTCATGCAGGTGACCTGAGTAGTTTGGAGGAAGAGGCGGTGGTCACACAGAGCCACCAGCACAGCAGAAGAGGGAGCAGGGTGCAGAAGCGGAGCGGCCGTGCCCTAGACACTACGCCTGCTACTGCCCAACGCAGCAAGGGACCAAGCACACCAACGCCAGCTCACAGGAGTTCCCTAGCACGGCAGTTCTACAGACAATGTGCTGATGACAGAACACAAGTGGTTTGCACACTGTGCAATCAGAGCCTGAAGCGAGGCATAAACCTTCTCAACCTGAGCACAACCTGCATGACCAGGCATCTAAGTGCAAAGCACGAGCTGCAGTGGAGTAGACACCTCAAAAACCAAGAAAGGTCTCTGGCTCCTCCTGCTTCCTCTTCTGCTACTGCAGTTTCGGCCTCTTCATCCACCTCTGTAGTGACAGTGGCATTGCCACCCCGCAAACAAAGGATCTGCCAGCAACACCACCACCTGGGTCACCAACAACCATCTCCACAATGTCCCATGGAAGCGTTCAGCTTTCTATCTCCCAAGCACTGGAGCGGAAGAGGAAGTACCCCCCTACCCACCCGCGATCCCTGGCGCTAAATGCCAGAATTTCAAAATTCCTGGCCTTTGAAATGCTGTCATTCCGTCTGCTGGAGACGCAGAGTTTTAAAAGCCTTATGGCTGTCCCACAGTACATCGTGCCCAGCCGCCACTACTTTTCCAGGCAAGCCATCCCTTCCCTGCACAAGCAAGTGGGTGACAAAATCAGGTGTGCACTGCGCAATACCATCTGTGGCAAGGTCCGCCTAACTATGGATACGTGGACCAGTAAGCACGGTCAGGGACGTTATATCTCCCTAACAGCACACTGGGTAAATGCAGTGGCGGCTGGGCCTGAGGCGGATGGCAGTTTGGCACATGTACTTCCACCACAGAGGATTGCAGTGTACTTCAGTTTGCCTCCTGTTCCTAACTCCTCCTACTCCGCTTCCTCATCCTCTACCGCCTCCTCATCTGGTCAGCGTAACACCTTCACCACCAATTTCAGCACAGCAAGGGGTAAATGACAGCAGGCAGTTTTAAAACTTGCCTGTTTTGGGGAAAAACCACACACCGCGCAGGATTTGTGGAGGGGCATTGAACAGCAGACCGATGAGTGGTTGGTGCCAGTGAGCCTCAAGCCCGGCCTGGTGGTGTGCGATAATGGGCGAAATCTCATAGCAGCTCTGGGCCTAGCCGGTTTGACACACATCCCTTGCCTGGCACATGTGCTGAATTTGGTGGTTCAGAGGTTCCTTAGAAATTACACGATATGTCAGAACTGCTGCAGAAAGTGCGGGCCGCCTGTGTGCACTTTCAGCGTTCTCACCCTGCTGCTGCTCACCTGTCAGCGCTGCAGCGTAACTTCGGCTTTCCCGCTCACCGCCTCATATGTGACGTGCCCACAAGGTAAAAACTCCACCTTGCACATGCTGGCCAGACTGTGCGAGCAGCAGCAGGCCATAGTGGAGTTTCAGCTGCAGCACGCACGCATGAGTCGCTCTGCGGAACAGCACCACTTCACCACCAGTAACTGGGCCTCCATGCGAGACCTGTGTGCTTTGTTGCGCTGTAACATATTCAGACTAGGAACAATGTAATCTTTTCCCCCTAAATGGGTGCTTATTGAATAGCGGAATAGAAGAACAGTATACAACAGGTGTATCTCACACGTACAGATACAGACTAGGCCGCAATTTAATATTTTATCCCTAAATGGATGTTTATTGAATAGCGGACTAGAACAACAGTATCCAGCGAGTGTATCCCACAGTAAAATATACAGACTAAGCTGCAATGTAATATTTTTTCCCTAAATGGGTGTTTATTGAATAGCGGACTAGAACAACAGTATCCAACGAGTGTATCTCACATGTACAGATACGGACTAAGCCGCAATTTAATATCTTTCTGTCCCCTAAATATTTTTTTTTATTGCAAGGTGCAATACAACAGTATGCTATGGGTTATTCTCACTGTAACATATGCGGACAGGGCCGCAATCAACTTTTTTTGCCCCTAAATGTTTTTTTTTTATTGCAAGGCACAATTCAACAGTATGCAATGGGTGTATCTCACTGTAACATACGCGGACAGGGCAGCAATAAACTCTTTTGTCCCCAAAAAAGTTTTTTTAATTGCAAGGCACAATTCAACAATATGCAATGGGTGTATCTCACTGTAACATATGCGGACAGGACCGCAATAAACTCTTTTGTCCCTTAAATAGTTTTTTTTATTGCAAGGCGCAATTCAACAGTATGCAATGGGTGTATCTCACTGTAACATACGCGGACAGGGCCGCAATCAACTTTTTTTGCCCCTAAATGTTTTTTTTTTAATTGCACGGTGCAATACAACAGTATGCAATGGGTGTATCTCACTGTAACATACGCGGACAGGGCAGCAATAAACTCTTTTGTCCCCAAAATAGTTTTTTTTATTGCAAGGCACAATTCAACAATATGCAATGGGTGTATCTCACTGTAACATATGCGGACAGGGCAGCAATAAACTCTTTTGTCCCTTAAATAGTTTTTTTTATTGCAAGGCGCAATTCAACAGTATGCAATGGGTGTATCTCACTGTAACATGCGCGGACAGGGCCGCAATCAACTTTTTTTGCCCCTAAATGTTTTTTTTAATTGCACGGCGCAATACAACAGTATGCAATGGGTGTATCTCACTGTAACATACGCGGACAGGGCAGCAATAAACTCTTTTGTCCCCTAAATAGTTTTTTTATTGCAAGGCGCAATTCAACAGTATGCAATGGGTGTATCTCACTGTAACATACGCTGACAGGGCCGCAATCAACTTTTTTTGCCCCTAAATGTTTTTTTTTTTATTGCAAGGTGCAATTCAACAGTATGTAATGGGTGTATATCACTGTAACATACGCGGACAGGGCCGCAATCAATTTTTTTTGCCCCTAAATGTTTTTTTTATTGCACGGCACAATACAACAGTATGCAATGGGTGTATCTCACTGTAACATATGCGGACAGGGCAGCAATAAACAAGTCTTGTCCCCTAAATAGTTTTTTTTTATTGCAAGGAGGAATACAACAGTATGCAATGGGTGTAGCGCACTGTAATGTATGAATGAAAAACTGAAAAATAATTTTTTTACCCTAAATACTGTAAAATAATTATTTTCCCCTCACATTGGTGCTTTTTAAAGAGCAGGTTAGAAAAGAAATGTCTGTCTGACATACAGTCTTTAAAGTTAAATATGAAGGAAAAAATGTTTAAGCACACACATATGCACTGAGGTTGCATGAAATGTGCAGCACCGCATGCCTAACAGACTGATAAAACTTTTTTTGTTTCTCCCTTCTCCTCCTCACTTGGCTCAGGTCAGGGCATAAAGAGCGTTCACTGCACCCCCACACAATACAATCAATGTAGATTGCTGTCTGCTTAAAACAGATTGTTCCTATCTAGGCTTTCCCTACAAGCAATCTCTCCAGCCTGGCCCTACAGTAAACTCCTATCTCTCCCTCCGGGCAAAAACATTGTTCACTGCACCCCACAAAATCAAATCAACGTAGATCGCTGTACGATAAAGCAGATTGTTCCTCCTATGCTTTCCCTACAAGTAATCTCTCCAGCCTCGCCCTATAGTAAACTCCTATCTCTCCCTCAGCAGCAGCAGTCAGGAACTTGTCCCTAGTATAGTTATAGCAGAGTGACGTGCTGTGTGACTCCAGCTTATATAGAGTCTGGGTCACATGCTGCACTGGCCTATCACAGCCATGCCATTAGTAGACATGGCTGTGATGGCTTCTAGGGCACACTAGTTAAACGCTTGCTGATTGGCTGCCTTGCACCTGTTGAAAGCGCGCAATTAAAACCGCGCCAAAACATTAAAATAACGTTACCGAACAACGGACAGTACCCAAACATAGAGTGAAATGTCCGGGTCCGGGTACCGAATACCCAAAAGTCCGGTACGAACACGAACAATACAGTCCGGGTTCGCTCAACCCTATTGATAACTTATCTTTCAATTATAACATTTTCCTAAACATAACCTACCTGTACTGTCAAATCAGTATGTACTTTTTTAACTTATCACACCAACTAAGGCCCGGTTCACACTGGTGCGACACACGCTCCGACTTTGAGAGCACAAGTCGCATGACGTGCATAAATCAATGATTCCCTATGAAAGCTGTCCTAACTGGTCCGACTTGTGTCGGTCCGACTTTGGAAAATGTTCCTGCACTACTTTGGTCTGATTTCAGCCCAATAAATTTCACTGAAGTCGTATCCAAGTCTGATCAGCATCTTAACTCCCTTAGCGGTATCCCCGAGCGTGACTCGGGGTGGATTTTTTATGCTAGGATCGGTATCCCCGAGTCACGCTCGGGGTAGATGTGCAGAGCGTGCAGCGGTGTTTCTTACCTTCTCCTGGCGATCCAGCGATGATCTCCCATTGCTGTGATCGCCAGCCGAGATCCCCGCCGCTCGTCTGTCGGTCTGATGACTTCCTGGTTCCGTACCCTGCAGCAGCAATGGTGCATGGGAGCGGAACTGGGAGGGAAATTCAAATGTTGCACAAAACACAAACACATATATATATATATATATATATACACATATATATATATATTGTAACAGGAAGTCAGGTAAATCTGTGAGTGTTGTCACAGATCGGAGATACAATTCACCAATTACTATAGGGTGTCGGCTGCAGAAGCCAGAAGAAATGTCTAAAGACGCTGAACAGACTTCAGCTGTTCAGAATGAGGGAGTTAAGGCTTCTATAATTGTCCAAAGGAAGTCTGAGGATGGCTGCCTCCGGAAGCTGTCTCCTGAAGCCATGTGGGCTGGGAGAATGAGGACAGTCAGACGTGTGCCTCCCGACAGGATGTGTGGGCCTGGGAGAAGACCCCCCGGAGTAATGTGTGCCAGGGAGGGTAACCAAGTGTGAAGACATCTCAAAGGTGAGAAGACGAACTGTTTCTGTGTGAAAGAAATAAAGGAATGTTTTGCCCTGTGAAGATATTATAAATGGACTATTGAGTGGCCGCTGTAGGACAAGAAAGTCTGTCCAACAGTAGGTTGGAGACAGACTCTTAGGCAGGTTCCAGAGTGAGAAGGTAGCCACCCACAGAGGCAAGGATTTATTTTCTGTTTTATTTTATTTTGAATGTTTTTGCTGCATGCAGTCTGGTGAAGAAAACACCATTAATAAACCAAACTGTTGTTTGCAAGCATTTTTGGGCTTTCTCTCTGGGAAAACGCACCCCCCAAGGGGTCATCTACGCCTACCACAGAGCTAATCCCTCACTATATATATATATATATATATATATATATATATATATATATATATATATATACACACACACATATATACATATATACACACACACACACACACACACACACACACACATATATATATATATATATATATATATATATATATATATATATATATATATATATATACATATAATGCATGAATTATAATCCAATCAGAATAAGCAGCAGGCGGGGCTCCGATATGGCTGCTTAGACTGGAAGCTCCGCACTGATCCGGCTGCATCGCGCCCCATCCAGCGGCATCCGCAGCCATCCTGCTCCGCAAAGTGGACCGGCACCTCGCCCTCATCCCTGGACACCTCCCGGACCCCGCAGGCATCAGTATTTCCGCCCAGATCGGCCCGGAAAGCTCTTTTAGTTTTGAGGCCTACCAGCCCTGATCCGACGGCATCGTGTTTAGCTCACCATCCAGCGGGATCAGCAGCCATCCTGAGCAGCAACGTATCCCTGCACCTCTCTCTCATCCCCGGACACCTCCTGGTACCATTATTACAGCCCGGATTGGCCCGGACAGTACTTTCTAGTTTGAGGCCTACCCGCCCAAGATGGCGGCCGCTCCACAGCCCCGCCGGCCATCCGATTCTCAGCAGAGCTCCCCCCCACATATCTTGGACCCACAGCTGTTCCCTACTGCCCAGGGACCCCCAGGGGATACTTTCTCCTCACCCCATCCCCAGCATCCACGGAATCACTAATAGGGCACACACTGGATGATCTCCTGCTATCCCCTATGTAGGCCTGCAATCCCCATGGCTCCCTCAGGGATCCTGTCACCTCAGCTCCACTTGATATAGCCACTCTATTTGTAAAATTCTCTGAGCTGCTGGATAGGGGGCTCTCTGTCACTGCTTCAAAAATTACAGGAGAGATTAAGGCTGATTTAAATAATCTAGGATCCAGGATTGAAGCGATTGAATCCAAACTTGATTAAACGGTTGCCAGGACCACCCAAAATACTGATCTTATTCAAACTCTGCATAATCAGCTGGACTCTGCAATGTCAAAGATTGATGATCTGGAGAACAGAACACGTCGCTATAACTTTCGGATAAGGGGGATTCCTGAAAAATTCACTGATACCACAGAGATAGTGCATTCTCTCATCAAAAACCTGATTCCAGAAATACCTCCGCATAAACTGGAACTGGATAGAGCTCACAGGGCCTTCGGTCCCCCCAGATCAGACGGACTTTCCAGAGACAAAGTGGTCAAGCCACACTATTTTTCTGTGAAAGAGGAAGTAATGAAACGTGCCAGAGCCTCATCCAATCTTACATTCCAGGATCAACCTATTCAAATATTTGCAGACCTCTCATCATATACGATTCAGAAACGCAGAGCCTTGAAACCCTTACTCTCTGTTCTGACCCAGAAATAAATCAAATACAGGTGGCTGTTTCCATTTAAACTGAAATTCGACTTCAAGAATAAGACCTATGCCTTTGCTACCCTCCCGCAGGGGGAACGATTGCTTCTAGACTTCGGACTCATATCCAGGACCCCCTCCTCACCACCACCAGAATCGCCCAATATGGCAGCGAAACGCCAGATGCCGACCAGCCCGCTGACACCCCTCTGGCAGAAGCCAAAGACCAAGCAATCCAAAGATTCCAACCATCCCGGATGAAAGACTCTCCTGGCAACTGTTCTGGTTTCCCACATCCTTTAGACTTTCGGTTTTTGCTGAAACCCAAAGTTGCCAAGATTTCAACTTTTATTGATTGGAGGTCCTCCTCCAGACTCTGCCCTGAACTTTGATTTGCAAACTGTCTTTTTTTTTTTTGTGGGCTTTGAGAATTCCATGATTGCCCACCATGCTACTCCCCTCCCCAAACCCCCTTCCTTCTTCCCTCACCCTCCCCTCTTCTCCTAACCTTCCCGCCCTCCTGATCCCCCCCCCCCAATTTTGCCAGTTTTCTTTTGATATTGATGGCGGTTGTAATTTATCAGATTACACATCTGAAATGTTTTTTATAATGATTATTGTTATGGGGCGCTGCAGCCGGATTAGCGAGCTGACGCCTTTTCCTACCTCGGAGTCTAGGTTTGTTTCAACTCCCTGGGTGGAACCCCTCCCCTTGCTGGGAGGATTTTTTTGGGGTACATTCTTCCCTAGGGTGGCAATGGAATCACCCCCCTTGCCCCCCTGGAGGCAGAATTTTTTTTGTTTTTTTCTCTATCTATCTTTCTTCACTCTTCTTTTCTCTTATGTCTCTCTTTTTTTCAGTTTTCCTGACAGGTCACAACCACGAGATGCTGCAATAAGCCCCGACTCTCCTGTGGAACTTCGCGGGATTGTTTCAAGTAGGTGACTTATGGTCGCGTGGGTTCCTCACCATGGATGACTCCCCTACACTACCCACTATCTTAAAGATAGGGACACATAATGTTTAGGGCCTTAACTCCCCAGTAAAGTGCAGAAAAGCGTTTCAATATTATCATAGCCAAAAACTTGATGTAATTCTCCTCCAAGAAACTCACTTTCCTAGCTCGTACAACCCCAAATTTATCCACTCTAAATTTCCCTTGTTTTTTCTGGCCAATGCAGAAGGCAAGACTAAGGGAGTGGCTATCGCCTTCTCCCATAGGTGCAACTATTCCCCCATAATGGAACACAGAGACCCAGAGGGACGGTTTATTCTAGTAAAGGGGGCCATTGATGATCACGTCTTCACCTTCATATCATACTATGCTCCTAACAAAGCACAGGGCCCGTTTTTCTCGCAGCTTTTCCGCACATTGCAACCTATGCTTGAGGGCTCGGTGATTTGGGGGGGGGGACTCCAATGTCGCTTTTGACACTGGAGTAGATAAAAAGAGGCCACTGGGATCCCAAGCGGTTCGTCCCACTAAATGTAGTACTCTCGTGGCCAAGCTCATACATGACCAAGGCTTGATCGACATTTAGCGAGAACTAAACCCCACCCACAAAGACTACACTTTTTATTCAACACCACATCATTCCTTTTCCAGAATCGTTCATATTTTACTCCCTGCACACCTCATGCCTTTGGCTTTGAAATCCTTCATTAGGGACTCCACTTGGTCTGACCACGCATTGGTCACATTGCTTCTGCAGAGCCCTCATACCCGTCTACTACATAATAATTGGAAGCTAAACAAATCCATCCTTAAAGACCCAACCAGAAAATCACAGATTGAAAAAGAGATCAGGGAATACTTCTCCATTAATGACACGGGGGACACATCTCTGGGCATTCTATGGGCAGCCCACAAGGCCACCATTAGGGGAGCCATTATCCGCCTTTCCTATCAGATACACAAGGAGAGACGCCTCAACCTGACACGTCTAGAATTAGAATTCCTGGCACTTAAACGGCGTCATAAAAGCAACCCTACCTCAGTTCCCATAGCGGAGCTGGACTTGGTTAGAACTCAACTTAATTTGGCGTTGATGGCCAAAGCTGATCAACACCTCTGTTGGACGGGAGCGCATTTCTATTTCCAAAGAGATAAAATTGGTTCACGTTTGGCTTCCACCCTCTCGCCCAAACCGCGGCTGGAAACTCCCCCTCTAGTGAAACTCCCGAATGGTACTGGTACTCGCAATCCCCAGAATATAACGAAGGCCTTTAACCCCTTCAATACCGAGTCATTGTAAAATGACGTCGGCAACATTCCTTTAGCGATCCGGGCCGCTGTCATATGACGGCGGCCCGTTCTAGCTGCCAGTGCGCGCCCCCGGCGGCGCGCAGCGGCGCGATCAGGGATGAGGCTCGTCCCTCGGACATAGCCCATCCCTGATCAAGGTAAACAGCCAATTGGCTGTTTACCACGTGATCGGCTGTGTCAATCACAGCCGATCACATGAGCGGCTCCAGCGCGAGCCACTCGTTCCTTCCTTAATGCGCGCCCCCCGGGGGCGCGCAGCGCGGCGATCGGGGACGAGGCTCATCCCTCGGACAGAGCCCATCCCCGATCTAGGTAAAGAGCCAATGAAATTGGCTCTTTACCACGTGACCGGCTGTGTCCAATCACAGCCGGTCACAAATGTCATCAGAGAACACGGTAACTAGCTGTCACCGTGTTCTCCTCACACACTGATCCTGTGTGAGGAGGAGATTGTGGTAACAGCTAGTTACCAATTACAGTGCACCCCAACCACACTGATTGCCCCCCCCTAATAAAAAGCACCTGTCACTAGCCCATCAAAGTACCCGGGTACCTGTCACCAGCCCATCAGGTACTCTGATGACAGGCACTCGGGTACTCTGATGGGCTGATGACAGGTACTCTGATGGGCTGGTGACAGGTACTCGGGTACTCTGATGATGGGTACTCGGGTACTCTGATGACAGGTACTCGGGTACGCTGATGACAGGTACTCGGGTACTCTGATGACAGGTACTCGGGTACTCTGATGACAGGTACTCGGGTACTCTGATGACAGGTACTCTGGTACTTTGAGTACCCGTCACCGTAGTACCCGACTACCCGTCATCGGAGTACCCGAGTACCTGTCACCTACCCATCAGAGTACCCGAGTACCTGTCACCTACCCATCAGAGTACCCGAGTACCTTCCACCTGCTCATCAGAGTACCTGACACCTGAAGTACCCGAGTACTTGCCACCTGCTCATCAGTACCCATCACTACTCATCAGTACTCATCAGTACCCATCAGTACCTATCACCTATCAGTATCAGTACTGATCATCCGTACCCATCAGTACAGTATCAGTATCACCTATCAGTATCAGTACTACTCATCAGTACCTATCACCTGCCTGTCACCTGCCCATAAGAGTACCCGAGTACCTGTCACCTGCTTATCGGAGTACTCGAGTACCTGCCACTTGCTCATCAGTACCAGAGTACCTGTCACCCTTCATACAGCCACCATGTCTAAGTCCAAAAAGGTTTATATACGTCCTCCGTTTAAACCTAAATACCGTTGTTATGGCAGCAGATAGCTGCCATAACCCTGGCATTTTTTTAAACGGTGGACGGTTGGCTTTCCGATAAGGGTGGTCCCAGCGCCCCCCCCCCCCCCTCCCACCACATTCTGGTCCTTTTCCCCGCTTACCGGACCCGCCGGCAGCGGGGAAAATGATCCGGTCCCGGATCCTCACAGACAGGATGTCGAGTGAGGGCAAGCTTGCCCTCACTCGACTCTATGGTCTTGGAGGACCGGAGCTACGGCAAACGTTGTTGCCTAGCAACCAGTTTAAAGGTCCCTTTTTTTTTTTTTCATTTTATTTAATTTTTTTTTTTCTATCTTTTAGTGTACTTGTGAGATCTGAGGACTTTTTGACCCCAGATCTCACAAAAAAGAGGTCCTGTCGTGTCTTTTTCTATTACAAGTAATGTTTACATTTCTTGTAATAGAAATAAAAATGATCAATTTTTTTTTAAAAAAACAGTGTAAAAATAAAAAATAATAAATAAAATAAATAGTAAAAAAAAAAAAAAAAAAAAAATGAAAGTGCCCTGTCCCCGCGAGCTCGCGCGCAGAAGCGAACGCAAACGGAAACCCCGCCCACATATGTAAACAGTGTTCAAACTACACATGTGAGGTATCGTCGCGATCGTTAGAGCAAGAGCAATAATTTGAGCCCTAGACCTCCTCTGTAACTCTAAGATAGCAACCTGTAGAAATTTTTAAAGTGTCCCCTATGGGGATTTTTAAGTACCAAAGTTTGTCATCATTCTGTGAGCGTGCGCAATTTTGAAGCATGACATGTTGGGTATCTATTTACTCGGCGTAACATTATCTTTCACATTATAGAAAACAATTGGGCTAACTTTACTGTTTTCTTATTTTTTAATTCAAAAAAGTGAATTTTTCCCCAAAAAATTTGCTTTGGAAGACCGCTGCGCAAATACGGTGTGATAAAAAATATTGCAATAATCTCCATTTTATTCTCTAGGGTCTCTGCTAAAAAAATATATATAATGTTTTGGGGTTCTAAGTAGTTTTCTAGCAAAAATAACTGATTTTAGCTTGTAAACACCAAATGTCAAAAATAGGCCTAGGCAAGTGGCTAGGATGCATGATGATGCTCCTTGGATGTTGGGCCCCTCTATATGGCTAGGCTGTGAAAAAGTCTCACACATGTGGTATTGCCATACTCAGGAGGAGTGGCAGAATGTATTTTGGGGTGTCATTTTTGCTATGTACATGCTATGTGTTAGGAATATCCTATAAATTGACAACTTTGTGTAAAAAAAAAAAAAAAAAGTTTTTATTTTTTTCCCACATTTTCCAAAAACTTGTGGAAAAAAATGACATGTTCAAAGGACCCATAATGCCTCATAGAATATACGTTGGAGTGTTTGCTTTCCAAAATGGGGTCATTTTGTGGACTTTTCCATTGTATTGGTGCTCTAGGGCCTTGAAAAGTGTGATAGGTAGTAAGAAAGTTTTATGTGTATTTATGCTCCTAAAACGCCTTATGGTGCTACTTGGACGTGGAGTCTCTTTTTGTGTCCAGGCTGTGTAAAAGTCTCACACATGTGGTATCACCATACTCAGAAGGAGTAGCAGAATGAATTTTGGGGTGTCATTTTTGCTGTGTACATGCTATGTGTTAGAAATAGCTTATAAATTGACAACGTTTTGGGAAAAAAAAGAAAAAAAAATTTCTTCATTTTCCCAAGAATTGTGGGAAAAAATTATAACTTCAAAAAACTCACCATGCCTCTTACTAAATATCTTGGACTGTCTACTTTACAAAAAGGGGTCATTTGGGGGGTATTTGTACTGTCCTGACATTTCAGGGCCTCAAGAAAGGAGATAGGCCATCAGTACATCTGGTGTGATCAATTTTCAGTAATTGGTACCATAGCTTCTAGACTCAATAACTTTCACACAGACTAAGGGCTCTTTCACACGGGCGTTCCTTTTTTTTTGCCCGATCAGGTCCTTTTTTTTTTTTTTGTAACGGACACGGATGACACTTGTGTCATCCGGTCCGTATGTCCGTTTTTCATCCCATCCGTTTGCGGATGAAAAACTGACATAATGCATGTCTATGTAAATACGGATGTCTGCGGATGACACCACTGACATCCGTTTTTGCGTCCGTTCCGTTTTTTGAAAGGAAGAAAAAATAGGGTTCTCCTCCATTCAAAAAAACTGAACTGAACTGAACTGATGAAAAACGGATGTCAGCGGATGGTCATCCACTGACATCCGTATTTACATAGAGATACATTATGTCAGTTTTTCATCCGCAAACGGATGGGATGAAAAACGGACATACGGAACGCCCGTGTGAAAGAGCCCTAAATAATATACACTAATTTGGGTTAATTTTACCAGAGATATGTAGCAGTATAAATTTTGGCCCAAATGTATGAAGAAAAATTAATTGTTTTTAAAATTTTATAATAGAAACTAAAAAAAAGTGTTTTTTTTGCAAAATTTTTGCTCTTTTTTTGCTTATATCACGAAAAAAAAACCCCAGTTGTGATCAAATACCACCAAAAGAAAGCTCTATTTGTGTGAAAAAAATGATAAAAAATTTGTTTGGTTACAGTGTAGCATGACTGTTTGCAATTGTCATTCAAAGTGTGAGAGTGCTGAAAGCTGAAAATTGGTCTGGGCAGGAAGGGGGTCTAACTGCTCTGTATGGAAGCGGTTAAAGACTTCAACACTGATCTTTACAGCAAGGCTCCTGACCTGCCCCACTCTCAACTCCACTCGTTTCTAGCCTCTATTCCTCTCTCTAAACTAACTGATGACCATCGTGCACTATTGGATGACCCTATATCGGCAGAAGAAATAGAACTAGTCATTAAAGATATTAAGAGTAGCTCCGCACCTGGCCCAGATGGCTTTTCTATCCCATACTTTAAATCCTTCGGTCCGATCCTGGCTCCCTACCTAGCAAGGCTATTCAATGATCTTCGCACAAACCCACAACTAGATTCCTCCCTCAATGCGGCATTTATTACGGTAATACCCAAGCCTGGCAAAGATTCTAGCAAGGTTAGTAATTATAGACCGATTTTTGCTTATAAATAATGACCTCAAAATACTGACAAAGATACTGGCTAACAGACTTTCCTCCTTCATTGCCCAATATATCCATAAAGACCAGGTAGGATTTATCCCGGGCAGGCAAGGACCCGATCAAATTCGACACGCTATTGATTTGTTGCAATCAGGATGGGACGGGGGTCCGTCCCAGGAGGGTATTCTCCTTTCTATTGATCTGCAGAAAGCCTTTGACTCCATTTCTTGGTCGTACTTGTTCTCTATCTTGGACACTTGGGGTTTTGGAACACGTTTTGTTAATATTTTGAAAGCGCTATACTCCAACCCCTACGCTAAAGTCAAATTCCAAGGCTGTTATTCAGACTCTTTCCAGATATCAAGAGGTACCCGCCAGGGCTGTCCCCTCTCCCCCTCCTCTTTGCCATTGCAATTGAAACACTAGCCGTAGCTATCAGAAATGACACTAACATTCATGGAGTTCACTGCGCCCAAGGCACTCACAAATGCGCCTTGTTCGCAGATGATTTGCTCTTATTTATCACGTCCCCGCTGATTTCCCTCCCCAATGTTGGTAGGCTTTTAACAACGTTCGGGACTATTTCCGGACTACAAGTGAATATGGCCAAATCGATGGCTCTGAACATAAACATGCCCCCCTCGGTGATAGCTAACCTGAAAGATCATTTTCCATTCACATGGAGCGAACAGTCTATACCTTACTTGGGACTCACCCTAACAAAGAAAACAGACCAACTATATAAGGCCAACTATCCCCCAATCTACTCTAAACTAGAATCAGACCTCCGCACCTGGTCACACTTACCTATCTCTTGGATAGGTAGGGTGCATGTGGTCAAGATGACTCTTTTACCCCGTATCCTGTATTACTTTAGATCACTCCCTGTTCCCGTCAATGGCACTCATCTTCGTAAGTTCCAGTCTCGAATTCTCAGGTTCGTTTGGGGCTCAAAAGGCTACAGATTTTCTAAGGATATCTTATTCAGAACTAGAGCACAGGGAGGGCTAGGACTTCCTAATCTGCGGTGGTATTACCAAGCAGCACAGTTGGCGCAGTTATCAGTTATATATTCTCGTGGGGTAAAACCTGACTGTGGGGTAAAACCTGACTGGGTCAATATGGAACGCCAAGCGGTCCCTCTCCATACGCTAGACTACCTGATGTGGTGTCAAGCAAAGTATCGTCCAGCAATTCTAGCACCTACTCTCTCACATTCGTTCTCTCTCTGGGATAGGCTCCAGGGTAAACCTGAAATCACCTCCCCCATACGACCCCTGGCTCTCTTGTTCCAAAACCCCAATTTCCCTCCAGGTCGGAGGAGGTCGGAGATGGTGGCTGGATAAGGGGTTGTACAGAATAGGACACTTCTTTACAGGATGGGGCCCGATCTCCCTTTCGTACTGCAAATCTAAACTCAAAATGCCAGATACTGAACTCTTCCGCTTTCAACAAATTTCCCATTTCCTTTCTTACATCTGGAAATCCAACGTCACTCCTCCTAGGGTAACACCATATGAGGCATGGTGTGGTAATGTCATGGAGCAGAGGGGTGGCATCTCTGCGATCTATGGGTCACTTGCCGATAACAACCAGAAACCTAGTTATGCCAGAGCATGGGAGGGTGACCTCTCACAGGAATGGGGGGAACAGTCGTGGTATTCTGCCATGTCTGCGGCTTATAAAGGTGTACTGAATGTCCCTCTTATTGAGGCAAGTGTCAAAGTCCTCACCAGATGGTATATGGTTCCTGAGAGGATTCATAAATTCTACCCAGCTTCTTCCCCACTCTGCTTCAGCGGTTGCTCCCTCCTGGGCTCTGTCGTTCATATGTGGTGGGACTGCCCCAAAATAAGGGGCTTCTGGAATAAAGTATTCAGCATCAGAAAGTCACGGGTTTATCGATTGTGCAATCACCACAGATTGCTCTGCTTAACATGCCTACCCCGGGCGCATCCAAACATCAAAAACGTCTCATTCACTTCATCCTTCTGGGAGCCAAAATGACCATAGCCGGCGCTTGGATGCGACCTTCTGTTTCCATATTGCGCGCTAAAAGAAAAATTTCCTGGATCATGTCGCAAGAATTGTTAGCTAGCAATCTCCTGGATACTCACCATCTCTTCGAGGTGGTGTGGGAACCATGGGCTGAGTTTACTAAAACCCTATTACATGCTTTGCTGCACTAGTTTGCTCTTTCTTGCTCTTAGGGACCTGTCAGGAAAACTTCTTCCTCTCAATTTCTCTCTCTAAGATCTCATTCCTCAGTGCTAGTATCACACCCTCTTTATCATGATCTGATCTTTCCCCTGTGCTTTCTTTTAATATTCTCTTTAACTCTCCTTTCGATTCCTTTCCCACCTTGTGTCTCTTCTCTTTCTCTTCTCCACACCATTTTCTTTTCAGCATGCCATGCTTGATGCAAAGTTTTTGAGACGCTAGTTGCTCCCTACCTTCACGGTTTTGGCAGCCTTCTTGGCTCTTACGGCTGCATATTACTCAATAGCTTTTTGAGCTAAATTTATAACTTTACTGTACTCTTTTATGAGGGTGATTTATTCTTACCTCAACCTGGTGTACCAGAGTTATGGGGGAGCCAGGATGCCCTATCCACCCTGAGGGGACAGTCTTAGCCCCCAGTAGGGGTCTCCTCGGGATTGGGCGGGTCTCTCCGGATCTCTATTTCAAGGCGTATAACTTTTCCTCTGCGCCCTTGGCATTGTGTAACATGTGCAGATCGCTTGTTTACTTAAACGTTTACGTTTTCGAAAGTTTTATATATACTGTTCAGTATGGCTCAATTTGTCAAATATTTGCTTTTTGTGCATGGTCCATAATGCTTGTAATGTATCTGTTCCTTTAAGTTACAAATAAAAATCTTTTGAAAGTGAATTATAATCCAATCAATAATATAATTTTATTATATTATATTATAATATATATATATATATATATATATATATATATATATATATATATATATATATATATATATATATATATATATTATATTATATCAAATTATATTATTGATTAGATTATAATTCATGTGTTTGTGTTTCAAATTTATCACACCTGGGATGTCTACTAGAGTCTTGTTTTGGTCAGGTTTAAGTCAGTAATTACTAAGAATTGTAGGCCTATAATACATAACGCCAAATTTCCATGCAAAAAATTGTACCGCTTTTGGTAACTGATTTTCAGGTTAACTGATCTGACTTGTGACATGCTACTTGTGCTCAGAGGCACTGCAAAATGTATTGGAAAAAAAACCCAAATCCATACCAGACCAAAGTTGCACTCATCTCAAGTCGGATCCTATTAATTAAAGTCTGACCGATGTCTGACTGATGTTGAAGGGCAAAGTGGGATCGGAAGTCGTGGGACTTTGATGTCAAAGTCAAAATAGCGTACCAAATTTGTCACTGCAAGGAAATGTATTCAAATAAACCATCCTCTTGTTTTAACATTTATTTGAACTTTCTATTTGCGGAACTTAAACGTATCACAAATACCTTCAGTGCCTGAAAACAGAAAGAGTTCTCGTTCCAGTACTGACTTTTTCTGTCAAATCATGCTTATGGTTCTTGTCCTACTAACAGTTAAAAAAAGGCGATGTCTGATGATAAATGCATAGTTGGTAACTAGTATCCAATCAGAGGTTGTTAGCATTATACACCCATTTGTAAAATCTAGCTCCTGCCAGAATCAAGGACATAAGGAGATACAGTGTATGACAGCAGGTGGGTCAATAGTGTTTCTTTAAATGGCACGTGAATTGCAAATATTTCTCTTGTGACTCAAGGTGACAATCCATTTTGTTTAATAAACAAATGTCATGTCCCTGATCAGATAGCTATCATGCCTAAAGGTAAATGTGGAGTTTCCAAAACCATCTTCCAGAAATACATTAATGAAAGACACATTGCTGTGTCTTAATATACAGTATTAACAGCAATACTTTGATTAATGACACACAATAGGTCAAGCCAGCCAAAAATAAGTGCAGGGCAGTGTAGATGTGATTTGGAGTGTATTCAACTTTGCATTGCAATACACATCTGCCGTGCGCTACCTAACATTTCAGTAAAGTGTGCTGTCCTAACATTTCAGTAAAGTGTGCTGTAACCTAGTTGATGACAGGCCTTTAAAATGTTTTTTATTGTGTTTATGCAGATTTCTGTGCATTCTAAATGTACGTTTCGTGCATTTTAATATATAATTTTTGGCCAAGCATTATGCAAATTAAGGGAAGACATTGAGTATGTGTGCCATGGAGATGATACACCAAGGACCCATTCAGACTATTGCATATGGGATGTGCAATAACACATGGAGGAGCTCAGCTATAAGGAATGATTTGAACTGAGAACTCTTGAAAAGAGGAGATTAGGGGGGGGGGGGGTATGATCAACATATATAAATACATAATTATTCCATATAGTGAACTTGGTGGTGAGTTTTCACTTTAAAGTGATAGTAAAGTCTTGTTTTTTTTTTTTTTTAGTTAAAAATAATAAACATGTTATACTTACCTCCTCTGTGCAGTTCCCTCTTCGGTTCTCTCTTCAATGTTCCTGGCCCCTCCCTCCTGTTGAGTGCCCCCGAGCCAAGCCACAGCTCCCTGTGTCCATTCAGACAGGGATGCCAAGGCCTGGCCCCGCCCCCTTGCTCTCCTCATTGTCTGACTGATTTTGACAGCAGTGGGAGCCAATGGCAGCGGCCGAGACACATCGATGGACCTACATGGTAAGTATAAGGTGGCTGAGGGGGGCTGCTGCACACATAAGGCTTTTCATCTTAATGCATAAGATGCATTGAGGTAAAAAAAAAAAAACTTCTGCCTTTACAACCACTTTAAGGTAATCAAATACAGAAAGGTTTCTTGACATGAAAATGTGAAATAGACTCCATCAACAGCTGGTTCTGGCCAGCTCAGTAGATTTCTTTAAAAAAGGCTAATATAACTGTATACTAACATTTATAGGTAAAGTTGATCCAGAGAATATCCGATTGCCTCTCGAGGTATCAGGAAGGATTTTTTTCCTCTGCTGGATCAAATTGGAATATGCTTTGATTATTTTTTTTGCCTTCCTCTGGATCAATTGTGGGTATAGGATTGTCTATATGGGATTGTATGATTTTTTTTTTCCCTTTTCCCTTTTATTGGTTGAACTGGATGGACTGGGTCTTTTTAACCAGACTAACTATATACTATATACATGTGACATTATGGCAGCCCATTAAAATAAAAAAACCATCAATGCATCTCAGAGCACGAAAAAATGAACCTACAAAATTTCGTCAATGTAGCACACCAAACAAATTGTTGTATTTACATTGGTGCATTAAAGTGTCCTATATCACATGTGCTTGTTTACATACAGTATATGTGCATTAGGGTGTCAGGTAGAATAAATGATACCACAATGCACCTATTCCTACATGTTAATGTGCTTTGGAGTAACATACAGTAAATTTTACTGAAATGCAATTGTCGAAATGTACCCTATAAATGCACAAAAATGCATTGTGCATTTATCATTTATTGCATTCATTGGGGTGTGAAGAATCCCTGGACTAGGAGAAGGGATGGGTGTGGAGAATCCCTGGACTAGGAGAGGGGTGTGGTGAATCCCTGGATTGGGAGGGGGTGTTGAGAACCCCTGGACTAGGAGGTGGGTGTGGCCAACCCCTGGACTAGAAGAGGGGGCTGTTCTAGGATCCCTGGACTACTGGACTAGCAGGGGGGGGGGGTATGGAGAATCCCTGAACTAGGAGGGGGTGTGGAGAACTCCTGGACTAGAAAAGGGGTGTGGAGAATCCCTGGACTTATAGAGGGTGATGTGGAGAATTCCTAAATTAGGAGAGAGGGTGGGGTGGGGAGAATCCCGAGACTATGAAAAGGTGGTGTGGAGATTCTCTGGGTTGGGAGGAGGGTGTGGAGAATCCGCAGACTGAGAGGGGTGGGGTGTTGAGAATGCCTGAACTAGGAGAGGAGGTGTGAAGAAATCCTGCACTAGGAGAGGGGGGTGTGGAGAATTCCTGTACTAGAGAGGGGGGGGGGGGTGTGGAGAATTCCTGGAATAGGAGGGGGGGTGTGGAGAATCCTTGGACTAAGAGAGGTGGGTCTGGAAAATCCCTGGACCAGGAGAGGGTTTCGTGGCGCACTTCTGGAAGAAGAAAAGAGAGGGTGGGGTGTGGAGAATCTTTGGAGTGGGGAAGTATTCCTGGTCTCGGAGGGGGAGTTGAGAATCCCTGGACTAGGAGGGGGAGATGTGGAAATTCCATGGGCTAGAGGGGGGGGGGGGGGGCTGTGGACAATCCCTGGACTAGGAGACAGAGGGTATGTAGAAGAGCCATTTAAATAG
The DNA here is from genome assembly GCF_965119305.1 of Pelophylax lessonae. NCBI lineage: Eukaryota > Metazoa > Chordata > Amphibia > Anura > Ranidae > Pelophylax > Pelophylax lessonae. The sequence goes on from NC_138776.1 coordinate 226,545,097, forward strand.
AAGAACATTTTACAAGCCTGAGGTGCCAACTATTTGTGAACTAGCCACATACTATTGAATTGTTTGAAACGCTTCTTATGCAGTAAAAATGTGAAAAAACACTGTTACATAGTTACATAGTTACATAGTGTATGCTCACAGTGTATCTTCCACTGTTGACACAATTTGACCACCCCCACAATTAATTTGTTAGGGGATAGCCTGCCTGCAAGCCCTGGAGAAGGAGGGGGGTATGGAGACTCCTTGGACTAGGAGGGGGGGTGTGGAAGATTCCAGGACTAAGAGAGGGGTTGTGGGGAATCCCTGGACTTATAGAAGGTGGTGTGGAGAATCCCTAGAGTTGGAGAAAGGGTGGAGTTGTGGAGAATCCCTAGACTAGAAGAAGGTGGTGTGGAGAATCTCTGGATAGGGAGGGGGTGTGGAGAATCCCCAGACTGAGAGGGGGTGGGGTGAAGAGAATCCATAGACTAGGAGAGGGGGGTGTGAAGAATTCCTGGACTAGGAGAGGGGTGTGGAGAATTCCTGGACTAGGAGAGGGGGGTGCAGAGAATTCCTGGACTAGGAGAGGGGGGTGTGGAGAATTCCTTGACTAAGAGAGTGGGGTGTGGAGAATCCTTGGACTAGGATGGGGGTGTGGAGAATTCCTGGTCTGGCAGGGGGGAGTCGAGAATCCCTGGACTAGGAGGGGAGGGGGGTGGAAAATCCCTGGACTAGAAGGGAGGTGGGCTGTGGACAATCCCTGGACTAGGAAATGGAGGGTATGTAGAGGAGTCATTTAAATAGAAGCAAAAAAAAATTACAAGCCCCAGGTGTCAAATATTTGTGAACTAGCCACATACTTTTGGATTGTTTGAAACGCTTCTTATGCAGTAAAATGTGAAAAAACACTGCTTACATGCATCTGATTATAGATTACATATAGGTAATCATCCTCATTTACCCAATTAAGATAGATACCATAAAATATTGCCATTATAACAAATTGTTCCAGACACACAGACATCAATAGTCAGCATAATATTCAGTAAACTCACAACAATCTTCATATAAGCCTGTACATGTGCCAGAATCGAACAAATTGAATCGAGGAGGCAGAAGAAGACAGAAACACCACAAATGGAGACAACCCCAAACCGCTAAAAAGCAGTGTTCTTATTCATTGATAAAGATGATAAAGATGATAAAGATGGGTGACAGTATTTAACACTTTATATTTATGGGATTGATTTAGCACTAGTACACTTTATTATTAATTAATTATTAATTTTTGAGCATTGCTGACATTTATATCTATCATCATTCTAGAAGTAACCCCTTCTTGTCTAGCTGCAGCTCTTTAAATTATTTATATTAAACCATTTATTTATTTTTAATTTATATCACCATAAGCGCCAGTACCCGTATTAGCTCTGTGTTCTGTGGCCAGCTCCCCTTCGTCATCTTTTATATGGCCAATGTGTTCTGGCCTCGCTTTCTTACTATTTATATACTTAAAGAATTTCTTGTTTTTTTTTTTTTTAATCTCTTCCGCTATATGTCTCTCGTGTTCTATTTTAGCCGCCTTGATTTCGCCTTTACATTTCTTATTGCACTATTTGTAATGCTTGAATGCTGCCAATGACCCCTCAGCCTTGTATTTTTTGAAGGCCTTTTCTTTAGTATTAATATGCATTTTGATGTTGGAGTTTAGCCACCCAGGGTTTAGTTTTGCTCTTTTAAATGTATTTCCCTTTGGAATGCACTGGCCAATCCCTTTGTTTAGTATGCTCTTGAAGCACTCCCATGTTTCTTACATGTTCTTTGTTCCCAGGGTTCTATCCCATTTGATATTTTCTAGCAAAGAGCGCAGTTTTGGGAAATTGGCTCTTTTGAAATTCAGTGTCCTTATATTACCCTTGTGTTTCCTATAACTATGAGTAATACTGAAACTAGTGTAACAATACCACAAAACAACCAATATTATATGTTGGTGTGATCCTCCGTGCTCAAGGACTAATACTATAAAATATAATGATGCTGCTACTTCAAAAGGAAAATCAAACATAAATCAAAATTCATCACAGAAAACACAGGTTAATTTTTCTTAGAATTTCAGTAGCGCAGGGATGGTGTTAACCTCCTATCATAAAGTGCAAATAAGCGACAGTGCATAAATTGCATAAATATAAATTGCATAAATGCAAGAACCAGGTCCTTCAAAAGTCTTTTGTTGATGTAATGCCAGAGCAATACACAGTGCCTTTAATGTAGGGTCCTAGGTGTCAATTATAGGAACCACCGCACATTGTCACCACCACCAGTGCTGGGGAGAGATAGCCAAAGTGAGGACTCACCAGAAAGCCGTGCCTAACCACTCTCATGGAATAGGCATAAACAGCATAAACACCTAAAACTCCCTCCTGGTATCAGCTGCTGTCGCTCACCTCCTCCTCTCATTCACGGTGTGTGGAAAACCAAAAGAAAAAAGCACCTCCATAGCGTGATAACGTTTATAAAATAAATGTATTAAACCCAAAACTCACACTCACTTGTTCAAAATCAGATAAAAGCATTGCTCATAATGACCGGGTGAAGATCTGACAGCCTGGATGTAAACTCTGAGGCACACTCTGCATCCAACGGACTCCAGAAACTCCTTCCCTGGACGCCCCCGGGACAAAGTCGGAAATTGCAAAACGCGTCGGGGCGTGGCTATACGGTGTCCACTGTGTATGACTGTAAGATGGGGAAGGAGTTTCTGGAGTCCATTGGATGCAGAGTGTGCCGCAGAGTGTACATCCAGGCTGTCAGATCTTCACCCGGTCATTATGAGCAATGCTTTTATCTGATTTTGAACAAGTGAGTGTGAATTTTGAGTTTAATAAATTTATTTTATAAACGTTATCACGCTATGGAGGTGCTTTTTTCTTTTGGTTTTCCACACACCGTGAATGAGAGGAGGAGGTGAGCGGCAGCAGCTGATACCAGGAGGGAGTTTTAGGTGTTTATGCCTATTCCATGAGAGTGGTTAGGCACAGCTTTCTGGTGAGTCCTCACTTTGGCTATCTCTCCCCAGCACTGGTGGTGGTGACAATGTGCGTTGGTTCCTATAATTGACACCTAGGACCCTACATTAAAGGCACTGTGTATTGCTCTGGCATTATATCAACAAAAGACTTTTGAAGGATCTGGTTCTTGCCTTTATGCAATTTATATTTATGCAATTTATGCACTGTCGCTTATTTGCACTTTATGATAGGAGGTTAACACCATCCCTGCACTACTGAAATTCTAAGAAAAATTAACCTGTGTTTTCTGTGATTAATTTTGATTTATGTAATACTGAAACTAATTGACCTATGGTCGCCCCGTATTTCTATATTCGTGAGCAGGTCTGTATTGTTGGTAATCAGTAGGTACCGCATTGTTTCTTGTCGGTGCGTTTACCATCTGAACCATGAAATTGTCCTGCAAAACATTTAGGAACTGCCACGCCTTGCATGAATGCGCGGTTCCTTCTGCCCAGTCTATATCTGGATAATTAAAGTCCCCCATTATGATGACATTTCTCATCCTTGCTGCCAATTCAATCTGTGAAAGGAGATCCGCCTCCCCCTCCTCCCTCTGGTTGGGGGGCCTATAGCATATGCCAAATATTACTTTTCCCATAGTGCCTTGTCTTTGAAGTTCTACCCATAGGGATTCTACCTCATCCATAGCTCTATTATTAATATCACCCCTCATATTTACCTGTACACTGTTCTTAATATACAGACATACCCCTCCCCCTTTTTTACCTTCTCTATCTCTGCGATAAAGGGAATACCCCTGGATGGTCGCCAGCAAATCATGAGAGCTGTCGAACCAAGTCTCTGTAATCCCCACAAAATCTAAGTCCTCCTCATACATCAGCAGCTCCAGCTCTCCCATCTTGTTGGCCAGGCTTCTAGCATTGGTATACAAACCTCGTAATTTTATCCGGTTGCATACTATATCCTCGTTTGATGTTGTTTTTAGGCTGCTCTTGCGATTTTTTCCCCATACCCACCTTGAATTTAGGAACTCTGAACACCCTACCGCTAATGTCCCCATTTGTGCCCACTGAACCTTGCTCCCTGCTGGCTAATTCTACATCTGCATCCTCCCCCCATCACCTAGTTTAAAAGCCCCTCTAACTTGTTGGCCATCTTCTCACCCAGTACAGTTGCTCCCTCCCCATTTAGGTGCAATCCGTCCCTACTAAAGTGCCGGTAGCCGACTGAGAAGTTGGCCCAATTCTCCAGGAACCCGAAACCCTCCTTACTACACCAGCTCCTCAGCCACTTGTTAACTTCCCTAATCTCCTGCTGCCTCTCTGGTATGGCTCGAGGTACAGGTAGTATTTCTAAAAATACTACAGTACCTTGGACGTCCTACTCCTCAACTTAGCTCCTAAGTCCCTGAAATCGTTTTTTAGGACTCTCCATCTCCCTCTGACTATGTCACTGGTACCCACGTGTACCATGACGGCTGGGTCTTCCCCAACGCCACCCAGTAATCTGCCACCCGATCCGTGATGTGCTGAACTCAAGTGCCCGGTAAACAACAGACCGTTCGGCACTTACCGTCTTTGTGACAGATTGCCCTGTCTGTCCTTATAATTGACTCCCCGGTCTCCTTTACTTTTACACCTCTGGGAGCTCACCGCTCGTCCTGGACGTGGAGACTAAATGAGAACCTCCTGGTTGACTCATCCATAGTGGAGACGATCACAGAGGCCGTGCACTCTTGTTTTGAGCTTAACTCCTCATCGGAGATATCGCCGTCCGCGCTGTGGGAGGGCCACAAGGGTGTGATCAGGGGGGTCTTGATCTCCCAGGGTACCAGGGTGAAACGGCAGCACCAACAAGAGATATCTGATCTCTTGGAGAGGATCCATGTCCTGGGGTTAAAACATAAACGAGACTTGGCCCCAGCGGATGTGCTGGAGCTTGATTCTCTCAGGGGTACCCTGACGCAATGTCTGGAACGTAGAGCCAGGGACAAGCTTCGCTTCTGGGCCCACCACTACAACGAACATGGTAACAAGTGTGGCAGGCTTCTCGCTCGCATGTTGAAGAAACGCATTGGAGGCTGATAAACAGTTCTATAAATCCAACCCTTATAAGATTAATCTCACAGATGGATTCCAGTCATAGTCACAGAGTGTATAGAGTAGCGCGCCATCAGAGGGTATGCCTGACACAGTAGCTGAGGGGGCCAGGCCTGCACACAAGCGTAGAGTATGTGAAAGCTGCCTGGGTAGTGTGAATCATCAAGTAGGGATAATAAAAATTTCAACCACACATTCAAGGTAAATATCTGGAAAGATAATGGCGTAATAAAGTAATGAAACAAAAGCAAATATATAGCTGTAGATCATAGTATCGTGGTGGTGAGTAATGATGGAAACCCCATACCAGGGAGCCAAGCAGCTAAAAATGTTATCCATAAGGTGAGTGTGGAGATGAAAGTGGAGATTAAGGTGCTGAAAGAGTGCATTAACATGAGGAAGAGAAATAAGGAGTAAAGTTAATCGAACACCTGGATGTTCGTGTTCGGTGGGTCCAGCCGACCTTGAAAAAAAAGTCTGGGTTTGTGACCCGGACTTAACCCCATTGAAGTCAATGGCGACCCGAACTTTTGAGCACTAAAATGGCTCTAAAAAACACATGGAAAGGGCTAGAGGGCTTCAAATGGCAGCAAAATCATCTTAAGAGCATGGCAAGTGCTCTGCAAACAAATGTGGATAGGGCAATAACTTAATATAACATAAAAGACAGAAAAACAAAATATAATAATCTTGAATGAAGTAGGAGGACGAGGCCCATATAGAGTAGGAGGTTGAGGTGGCGGTGGATATGGCAGTGTAGGTGGAAGCTGTGGCGGCCGTGGAGGAGGAAGACGAGGCCCATATGGAGAAGGAGGTTGAGGTGGTGGTGGATGCGGCGGTGTAGGTGGAAGCGGCGGTGGAGGAGGACGAGGTAGCCAACACTGGTTTTTGTTTTTAATTTTATTTCTTTTTAAATTAGGGTACATCCCAAAAGAGTGAGAAAGATCAAAAATACAACTATGGCTGGGTAAGGCCGGTACACATGTCTATTCTGCACAAGGTACAGACAAGTCCTGTGGGATCCATGCCTGGTTCATTTTAATGAACGTGAGCTTGTTCACATTGGCTCCGGACAGGCGGCTGCGCTTGTCTGTGATAACGCCCCCAGCCGTGCTAAATACACATTCAGATAATACACTGGCTGCAGGGCAGGGCAGGCCAGCACCTCCAAGGCGTAAAGGGCAAGCTCAGGCCATGTGCCCAATTTGGAGACCCAGAAGTTGAAGGGGTAGACCCGTCATTCAGTACTTGTAGGCGTGTGCACACATACTGCTCCACCATGTTAGTGCTGTGTTGTGGTGCTGCTGGTGGAGCTCCTGTTGCAAGGAGAGGACGTGGTTGTTCTGTGGCAGCTACATGCACAAGTGAAACACCTTTCTCAGCTGCGAGTAGGCGACAGAACCTTACAGCAGTATTTGGCAGGGCCTAATGCGCCTCTACAAATGTTGAGGCCAGAACAAGTACAAGCGATAGTAGATTGGGTTGCTGATAGTGCCTCCAGTTCCTTCACATTGTCTCCCACCCAGTCTTCTGCTGAAAGAACTGGAGACAGCCTGGATCTTCAAATGAAAATCTTACACGCCACATGGATTGAACATTGAGTGGGATATTAATGCTTTTATAGCTAATTCTTAATTGTCTCCCCCTTTTTTCAATTCCTTTTAATTTCTTTCTTGCGTGTATTTTTCTATTTGGCTTTTACTTTCCATCTCTATGAACTGTGTTTAATATATACAGTGATATTTTGTATCGAGACTTATATGATTATGTTTTAATGTCTTTTTTTGTGATTTTATTGCTTGTCTTTAAATCTTGTATTGATTATATATGTATAATATTGAGGTTCCGAGTTTGGACACAAGATGGCACTGCTGTCCTAATAAGGCGCATTTTTAAGTTTTATTACACAGAGAAAAATAAGTCTCTGGTAGTCCTCTGTATGTTATTTTTAGAGCTACTGTAATGCCGATTCAATTATGTGCTGAAAATCTTTATGGATGATTGAAGTTATTAATAGCCTCGGCCTGTTGGTTATTATTACTCTGCTTTCATCCGGTGTGTGGAGTGCATTAAGTTGTGACTCCCCTTTCCGGTTATTGTCAATGTATTACTCTATTTCCTTCCGGTCTATGGAACGCATGAGATTGCGACTCCCACTTCCGATTAAAGTCAGCCAATCCATCCTGTCCTACCACTATAAGGAGGCGTCCTTCAGCTGCGGGGCTACGCCCCTGAAGACGTCATTCGTTTGTGATGAAACGCCGTTTTGGGCCGTTCCCGATTGGATGCCTTAGATGCCTATGCGCAATAGAGGACAGTGGCTGCTATTTTGTTGTCCGGTCTGGAACCACGCAGGTCGGCGTTTGTTTGTCCAATATTCCCTGCATACATGTGAGTTCAATACCTTCTTTACCCATAATAAAGTCTATTGAAATTTACTGCACTATGAGGGGTATTGTTTCCTTCTTTTGAGTGGCTCTGGTCTGACGTATTGTGGAGTACAACCATTAGAGATCCACTTTTGAGAAGCGGTTCGTTATAATCCATTGCCAGCAGGTTGCAGCCTGTGTGATAACTGAAGGTCCATTATACTATTTTGTCTGGTAAGCGTGTTTTGAGCACTCTACTTGGTGGTGGACTTTATTCACTTTTGCAAAACTGGTTGCTGTGCATTTCTCACTGAGATGTTCTAATTGGATATGGACTATATATGGACTTTTTATAAATTTTAGCGCTACATATTTTTACCTTTCTGCTGAAAGGTCAATGTGGATAGGGAAATAACCTAAAATAACATAAAAAACTGAAAAAAAAAAGAATAATCATCTTGATCTAGGAGGACGAGGCCCATATGGAGTAGGAGGTTGAGGTGGCGGTGGATGTGGCGGTGTAGGTGGAATCGGCGGTGGAGGAGGACGAGGTAGCCAACACTGATTTTGGTTTTTAATTTTATTTTTTTTTAATTTGGGTACATCCCAAAAGAGTTAGAAAGATCAAATACAACAATGACTGGGTAAGGCCGGTATACATGTCTATTCTGCACAATGTACAGACAAGTCCTGTGGGATCCATGCCTGGTTCATTTTAATGAACGTGAGCTTGTCCACATTGGCTCTGGACAGGTGGCTGCGCTTGTCTGTGATAACGCCCCCAGCGTGCTAAATACCAGTTCAGATAATACACTGGCTGCAGGGTAGGCCAGCACCTCCAAGGTGTAAAGGGCAAGCTCAGGCCATGTGCCCAATTTGGAGACCCAGAAGTTGAAGGGGGAAGACCAGTCATTCAGTACGTCTAGGCGTGTGCACACATACTGCTGCACCATGTTAGTGCTGGGTCGTGGTGCTACTGGTGGAGCTCCTGTTGCAAGGAGAGGACGTGGTCGATCTGTGGCAGCTACACACACAAGTGAAACACCTTTCTCAGCTGCGAGTAGGCGACAGAACCTTACAGCAGTATTTGGCAGGGCCTAATGCGCCTCTACAAATGTTGAGGCCAGAACAAGTACAAGCGATGGTAGATTGGGTTGCTGACAGTGCCTCCAATTCCTTCACATTGTCTCCCACCCAGTCTTCTGCTGAAAGGTCATAGTTGGCACCTGCAGCCGATGTCCATCAATCTTTCACCTCACCCCCTTGCAAATCAGCCAAGCAGTCTGAGCCCCAAGTCATGCAGCAGTCTCTTCTTCTTTTTGATGACTCTGTTAGCATGGTTTCCCAGGGCCATCCACCTAGCCCGACCCCAGAAGTGGAAGAGATTGAGCGCACCGATGCCCAACCACTTATGTCTCAAGATGAGTACATGGGAAGATCATTGCAGCACGTCTCAGATGATGACGAAACAAAGGTGCCAACTGCTGCGGAATTCCGAATTGTGGAGACCGACAAGGAGGGCAGGGGTGAAGACTGGTTGGAAGATGATGTGGAGGATGATGAGGTCCTCGACCCCAAATGGAATAAACGTCATGCAGGTGACCTGAGTAGTTTGCAGGAAGAGGCGGTGGTCGCAGAAGAGGGAGCAGGGTGCAAAAGCGGAGCGGCCGTGTCCTAGACAGTACGCCTGCTACTGCCCAACGCAGCAAGGGACCAAGCACACCAAAGCCAGCTCAAAGGAGTTCCCTAGCGTGGCAGTTCTTCAGATAATGTGATGATAATTATGGTATAGGAGTGGTTTGCACGCTGTGCAATCAGAGCCTGAAGCAAGGCATAAACCTTCTCAACCTGAGCACAACCTGCATGACCAGGCATCTAAGTGCAAAGCACGAACTACAGTGGAATAGAAAACTCAAAAACCAAGAAAGGTCTCTGGCTCCTCCTGCTTCCTCTTCTGCTGCAGTCTCAGCCTCTTCATCCACCTCTGTAGTGACAGTGGCACCTGCCACCCCACAAACAGAGGATCTGCCAGCAACACCACCACCTGGGTCACCAACAACCATCTCCACAATGTCCTGTGGAAGCGTTCAGCTTTTTATCTCCCAAACACTGGAGCGGAAGAGGAAGTACCCCCTACCCACCCACGATCCCTGGCCCTGAATGCCAGCATTTCAAAATTCCTGGCCTTTGAAATGCTGTCATTCCGTCTGGTGGAGACGCAGAGTTTTAAAAGCCTTATGGCGGTGGCTATCTCACAGTACGTCGTGCCCAGCCGCCACTAATTTTCCAGGCAAGCCATCCCTTCCCTGCACAACCAAGTGGGTGACAAAATCAGGTGTGCACTGCGCAGCACCATCTGTGGCAAGGTCCACCTAACTACGGATTCGTGGGCCAGTAAGCACGGTCAGGGACATTATAGCTCCTTAATAACACACGGGGTAAATGCAGTGGCGGCTGGGCCTGAGGCGGATAGCAGTTTGGCGCATTTCCTTCCACCACCGAGGATTGCAGGTCGCTTCAGTTTGCCTCCTGTTCCCAGCTCCTCCTACTCCGCTTCCTCATCCTCTACCGCCTCCTCATCCGGTCAGCGTAACACCTTCACCACCAACTTCAGCACAGCCAGGAGTAAACGACAGCAGGCAGTTTTATAAACTTGTCTGTTTTGGGGAAAAAATACACACACCATGCAGGAGTTGTGGAGGGGCATTCAACAGCAGACCGATGAGTGGTTGCTGCCAGTTAGCCTCAAGCCCGGCCTGGTGGTGTGCAATAATAAGCGAAATCTCATAGCAGCTCTGGGCCTAGCCGGTTTGACACACATCCCTTGCCTGGCGCATGTGCTGAATTTGGTGGTGCAGAGGTTCCTTAGAAATTACCCGAAATGTTAGAGCTGCTGCAGAAAGTGCGGGCCTTCTGTGCGCACTTTCGGCGTTCTCACCCTGCTGCTGCTCGCCTGTCAGCGCTGCAGCATAACTTCGGCCTTCCCGCTCACCGCCTCATATGTGGCGTGCCCACAAGGTGGAACTCCACCTTGCACATGCTGGCCAGACTGTGCGAGCAGCAGCAGGCCATAGTGGAGTTTTAGCTGCAGCACGCACGCTTGAGTCGCTCTGCAGGAACAGCACCACTTCACCACCAATAACTGGGCCTCCATGCGAGACCTGTGTGCCTTGTTGCGCTGTAACATATGCAGACTAGGCCGCAATTTTTTTTTCCCTAAATGGGTTTTTATTGATAAGCGGAATACAACAACAGTATCCAATGGGTGTATCTCACTGTAACATATGCAGTCTAGGCCGCAATTTTTTTTTTCCCTAAATGGGTTTTTATTGATAAGCGGAATAGAACAACAGTATCCAATGGATGTATCTCACTGTAACATATTGTAATGTTCTGGTACCTTTGGGTACCCTAATTACTCTTTCATAAGTGTATGCGCCCCACCATTCTCTTTTGGTAAGGTGCGCATACACCTTTAAGACTGATGCTGTCATCACTGAGCGCCGGACTGGATGGCTATTTAGATCGCCGGCTCTCACTCACATGTGTTCGTTCAAACTGCTTTGTGCCTTGATGCTAACCTGTCTTGAAGCTCACATGCTTGCAAGCATACCTCGCTGTCGGAACCACGCTGCGCTGATCCCTGTATCCCGCTACCGGATCATCCGCTCTTGCCGAACCTCTCCTCTGCTACATTGCTATTAGTGATAAGTACCCCACAGGGGAAACCTCTATAACCTTTATACTAAAGCTTACACTATCTAGCTCTGCATACTAAGGACTATTACTACATCGGCATTATCTAAGATTGCTAGCTCTTGAGCCTACTACCACCTGTTCTTGCACTGGGTTGATCTCTCTTGTATGTCCACCTGCTACTCTGTCATCTACTACCATACATGATTGCTAAAACCTATCTGCATCCCATCTGCTACTATCTTACTTTCAAGAACATTTCCTTTCAAGTGTCTGTCATCTACCATCTCTACCCAACCTGTCTCTTCAGCCTATCATCACTGTGTTACTATATACATAAGTCACTCTAGGAAACATCTTATTGAGTGTGTGTATTTACTTGCTGAATTGAGATCATCCACACATGATGAGTCATTGAGAGTTGGGAATGGTGTCTCAGCGTTTCTCTACATGACTACTAAAGTGGAATATTTCTGCAGCTGAAAATCCACATCATACGTAAAACGCAGGAGCGTTACACATATGCAGAATAGGCCGCAATTTATTATTTTTTCCCTAAATGGGTGTTTATTGAATAGCAGAATAGAACAGTATCTAAAGGGTGAATCTCACACGTACAGATACAGACTAGGCTGAAATTCCCCCCCCCCCCTAAATGGGTGTTTATTGAATAGCGGAATAGCACAACAGTATACAAAGGGTGTATCTTACAGTAAAATAAGCAGACTAGGTCGCAATTAAATTTTTCCCCCTAAATGGGTTTTTATTGATAAGCGGAATACAACAACAGTATCCAATGGGTGTATCTCACTGTAACATATGCAGTCTAGGCCGCAATTTTTTTTTTCCCTAAATGGGTTTTTATTGATAAGCGGAATAGAACAGTATCCAATGGATGTATCTCGCTGTAACATATGCAGAATAGGCCGCAATTTATTATTTTTTCCCTAAATGGGTGTTTATTGAATAGCAGAATAGAACAACAGTATCTAAAGGGTGAATCTCACACATACAGATACAGACTAGGCTGAAATAACCCCCCCCCCCAAATGGGTGTGTTTATTGAATAGCGGAATAGCACAACAGTATACAAAGGGTGTATCTTACAGTAAAATAAGCAGACTAGGCCGCAATTAAATTTTTTCCCCTAAATGGGTTTTTAGTTTTTATTGATAAGCGGAATACAACAGTATGCAATGGGTGTATCTCACTGTAAAATATGCAGACTAGGCCTCAATTACATTTTTTCCCCTAAATGGGTTTTTATGGATAAGCGGAATACAACAACAGTATCCAATGGGTGTATCTCACTGTAACGTATGAATGAAAAATTTCTATTTTTCCCTTAATTGGTGATTTTTGAAGAGCAGATTTTAACAGCAGTGTCTAAATGCTGTATGACAGTGTATGACATTTTTTTTAAATCCAGATTAAGCAGACACATATGCACTGAGCTTGCATTACATGGCCACTACACACCGCACACCTAACAGGTTGGATACTGTTGTTGTTCTATTTCGCTATTGAATAAAAAAAAAAAAAAACATTTGAATGAAAAACTGAAAAATAATTATTTTTCCCTAAATACTGAAAAATAATTATTTTCCCCTTACATTGGTGCTTTTTGAAGAGCAGGTTAGAAAAGCAGTGTCTGTCTTAACAATGTGTGTCAAAGTAAAATATAAAGGAAAAAAGCTTTTTTCTTTTTTAAATGCAGATTAAGCAAACCCATCCACTGAGCTTGCATTACATGGCCGCTACACACCGCATGCCTAACAGGTTGGATACTGTTGTTGTTCTATTCCGCTATTGAATAAAAAAAAACAAAAAACATTTGAATGAAAAACTGAAAGGATGTTCTGGAACTGGAAAGAGTCCAGAGAAGGGCAACAAAAATAATTAGGGGAATGGAGGACATCTGCTATGAGGAAAGACTACAAGCACTGAACTTATTCTATCTGGAGATGAGACAATTAAGGGGGGATATGATATCAATGTACAAATACTGTACTGGCGACCCTAGCATAAGGAACAAACTATTCAGAGAAATGGAATACAATAAGACATGTGGTCACTCAATAAAACTAGAGGAAAAGCGGCTTAACCTTAAAGTACGTAGGGGGTTCTTCACTGTCAGAGCAGTAAGGATGTGGAATTCTCTTCCGTAAACAGTTGTATCAGCAGGGAGCATCGATAGTTTCAAAAAACTATCAGATGGGCACCTTAAAGACCACAACATACAGGGGTATACAATGTACGGTTAACAGCAAACACACACACACATCATAGGTTGAACTGGATGGACTGATGTCTTTTTTCAACTATGTAACTACAGTGGGTACGGAAAGTATTCAGACCCCCTTAAATTTTTCACTCTTTGTTATATTGCAGCCATTTGCTAAAATCATTTAAGTTCATTCTTCTTCCTCATGAATGTACACATAGCACCCCATACTGACAGAAAAACATAAAATTGTTGACATTGTTGCAGATTTATTAAAAAAGAAAAACTGAAATATCACATGGTCCTAAGTATTCAGACCCTTTGCTCAGTATTTAGTAGAAGCCCCCTTTTGATCTAATACAGCCAGGAGTCTTTTTGGGAAAGATGCAACAAGTCTTTCACACCTGGATTTGGGGATCCTCTGCCATTCCTCCTTGCAGATCCTCTCCAGTTCTGTCAGGTTGGATGGTAAACATTGGTGGACAGCCATTTTTAGGTCTCTCCAGAGATGCTCAATTGGGTTTAAGTCAGGGCTCTGGCTGGGCCATTCAAGAACAGTCACGGAGTTGTGAAGCCACTCCTTCGTTATTTTAGCTGTGTGCTTAGGGTCATTGTCTTGTTGGAAGGTAAACCTTTGGCCCATTCCCCAGGTCCAGAGCACTCTGGAGAAGGTTTTTGTCCAGGATATCCCTGTACTTGGCCGCATTCATCTTTCCCTTGATTGCAACCAGTCGTCCTGTCCCTGCAGCTGAAAAACACCCCCACAGCATGATGCTGCCACCACCATGATTCACTGTTGGGACTGTATTGGACAGGTGATGAGCAGTGCCTGGTTTTCTCCACACATACCGCTTTAAGAATTAAGGCCAAAAAGTTCTATTTTGGTCTCATCAGACCAGAGAATCTTATTTCTCACCATCTTGGAGTCCTTCAGGTGTTTTTTTAGCAAACTCCATGCGGGCTTTCATGTGTCTTACACTGAGGAGAGGCTTCCGTCGGGCCACTCTGCCATAAAGCCCCGACTGGTGGAGGGCTGCAGTGATGGTTGACTTTCTACAACTTTCTCCCATCTCCTGACTGCATCTCTGGAGCTCAGCCACAGTGATCTTTGGGTTCTTCTTTACCTCTCTCACCAAGGCTCTTCTCCCCCGATAGCTCAGTTTGGCCGTACAGCTCTAGGAAGGGTTCTGGATCTTCCCAAACATCTTCCATTTGAGGATTATGGAGGCCACTGTGCTCTTAGGAACCTTAAGTGCAGCAGAAATCTATTTGTAACCTTGGCCAGATCTGTGCCTTGCCACAATTCTGTCTCTGAGCTCTTCAGGCAGTTCCTTTGACCTCATGATTCTCATTTGCTCTGACATGCATTGTGATGTGGAAGGTCTTATATAGACAGGTGTGTGGCTTTCCTAATCAAGTCCAATCAGTATAATCAAACACAGCTGGACTCAAATGAAGGCGTAGAACCATCTCAAGGATGATCAGAAGAAATGGAAAGCACCTGAGTTAAATATATGAGTGTCACAGCAAAGGGTCTGAATACTTAGGACCATGTGATATTTCACTTTTTCTTTTTTAATAAATCTGCAACAATGTCAACAATTCTGTGTTTTTCTGTCAGTATGGGGTGCTATGTGTACATTCATGAGGAAGAAGAATGAACTTAAATGATTTTAGCAAATGGCTGCAATATAACAAAGAGTGAAAAATTTAAGGGGGTCTGAATACTTTCCGTACCCACTGTATGTAACTATGTAAAGTAAAATATGAAGGAAAATGTTTTTTTCTTTTTTAAATGCAGATTAAGCAGACAAATATGCACTGAGCTTGCATTACATGGCCGCTACACACCGCACGTCTAACAGGTTGGATACTGTTGTTGTTCTGTTCCGCTATTGAATAAAAAAAAAACATTTGAATGAAAAACTGAAAAATATTTTTTTCCCTAAATACTGAAAAATAATTATTTTCCCCTTACATTGGTGCTTTTTGAAGAGCAGATTAGAAAAGCAGTGTCTGTCTAAACAATGTAAGTCAAAGTAAAATATGAAGGAAAAATGTTTTTTCTTTTTTAAATGCAGATTAAGCAGACACATATGCACTGAGCTTGCATTACATGGCTGCTACACACCGCACGCCGCCCACCTATTAGACTGATAAACTTTTTTTTTTTTCTCCCTCCTCCTGCTCACTGGGCTCAGGTCAGGGCAAAAAGATCATGCACTGCACCCCCACACAATACAATCAATGTAGATCGCTGTCTGATTAAAAAATATTCTTCCTATTCTTTCCCTGAAAGCAATCTCCAGCCTACCCCTACAATAATCTCCTATCTCTCCCTCAGGGCAAAAAGATTGTGCACTGCACCCCCACACAATTAAATCGATGTAGATCGCTGTCTGATTAAAGAAGATTCTTGCTATTCTTTCCCTAATAGCAATCTCCAGCCTGCCCCTACAATAATCTCTTATCTCTCCCTCAGCATCAGCATCAGGAACCTCTCCCTAGTATAGTTATAGCAGAGTGACGCGCGACGTTATGTGACTCCAGCTTATATAGAGTCTGGGTGACATGCTGCACTGGCCAATCACAGGCATGCCATTAGTAGGCATGGCTGTGATGGCTTCTAAGGGCACACTAGTTAAACGCTTGCTGATTGGCTGCCTTGCACCTGTTGAAACCGCGCCATTAAAATCGCGCCAAAACATACCGAACAATGGACAGTATCCCGAACATATAGTGAAATGTTCAGGTCCGAGTCCGGGTACCGAATACCCAAAAGTCCGGTACGATCCCGAACAATACAGTCCGGGTTCGCTCAACCCTAATAAGGAGAAAAGTGTGCAAGTGACAAAGAATGCAAGGGAAATGAAAAGGACAAGCAAGTACCGTATATACTCGAGTATAAGCCGACCCGAATATAAGCCAAGACCCCTAATTTTACCATAAAAAAGTGGGAAAACGTATTGACTCAAGTATAAGCCTAGGGTGGGAAATGCAGCTGCTACTTGACCCAACTGGACCATTACAAGACACAAAACAGGGGCTGCGGGCATGGTACAGGAGATGGCGCAGGTCATAGTATAGGCATTGCACAGGTCATGGTAAGGGCATGGCACAGGTCAGGGCACAGGTGATGGTTTAGGCATGGCACAGGTGATGGTATAGGCATAGCATAGGTGATGGTACAGGCAAGGCACAGTATGTACAGGCATGGCACAGTAGGTATAGGCATGGCACAGTAAGTACAGGCATGGCACAGTATGTACAGGCATGGCACAGGAGATGCAGTGCTGCGGGCATGGTACAGGAGAATGTCCTGTACCATGCCCACAGCACTGCATGAGGAAATGCAGGGGCTGCAGAGGAGTCTCACTTACCTGTCGGTGAGCCGCTTTCGATTTAAAAATCGTGCTGCCCAGCGCCAATACTACGTCACCGCAAATGTGCCGCCGATGCTCGGAAAAAAAAAGTTCGGCTGTTCCTGGGCATGCCGCACATGCGCAGTGACACATCGGCGCCGAGCAGCGCCGTTTTTAAAAACACAGTGAAGCAAGTGACTCGAGTATAAGCCGAGGGGGGCACTTTCAGCATGAAAAAACATGCTGAAAAACTTGGCTTATACTAGAATATATACGGTAATGGTGTGGCGGTGGAACCATACCACCAAAAGGAAATGTGGCTAGTAGATCAACAGCAGTGACTGCCAAGGGGGTCATACTGTAATAAATGACCCAGTGAAATAATGATATGTAGAGCAAGAGTGAGAAAGTATCTAAACACCATTAGCCCGGAACGAGGGGGGGGGGGTTGTGAAGGTGACGGGATACCAAGAAAAAGAAATATACCTCTGTGAAAGCGTGAACAGGAATGGCTCCCAGCGTCACATGGTTGTTCAAACCAGTGAGGGACTTGCAATCGGCTGTGGTAGTCAAAAGCGAGCATCCCTATATTTGAACGCCAATGGAAAGCACATGTCGGGGCACGGGCGCCAAACATGACACCCCGCCCCACATGGAACATGCGTGACGCCGATGTGCTACGGCCGCAAGCCTCCCCCTCCACTCCACGCCCAAAGGGGCGGGGAGGAAATGGAGGGAGGGGTAATCGGACAGAGCGCATCGCAGCTCCCGAGGACAGACAAGACCCAAAAACCGCCGCAAACAACATACTGACTGACACTGTCCATCAAAACACTGTATTGAAGGTGTCATAGACAAAATGTAGTGGTGAGCCCCTGTGTATGGCTCAACCCTTTTGATGTGTCAAAATAAGCACGTAGAGTCATCTGAAAAGTGGTGACTCAGGACACACACCTCCATCCCTGGGCAAACTGTGAAGAAGAGAAGGGGGGTTGGGACTTTGAATGAGGCTTACATAGAAATGTGCCTCCATCTCTATTATAACATGAAATAAAAACAGTTTGGGACTTTGTATGAGGTGTGTAGTCCTTCGTGACTACAATGGTTTTAGACACATCAAAAAATGAAAAAGCAAGTAAATATTGTCACATATTTAATGGGATCAAAAATGGTGCAAAATATCCTCTTTCTGTTTTTATTTTAGGTACCCAGCTATGTGCATATCTAAACACAATTCATTGGATGCTCCGCTGCCCTCGGAGGCCCTTACCAGGCAAAGACCCTCTCCACTGCGCGAATTATAGGCCCATATCCCTCCTCAACACGGACACTAAAATTATAGCTAAGGTTCTGGCATTGCATCTCGAGGACCACGTGGCTGCCCTGATCCATCCCGACCAGGCTGGCTTCATGCCCAATAGGGAGGCCCGTGACAACACCATCCGCGCTCTTCACATCCTGCATTGGGCCCAGCATGGCCCGGATAGGGCCCTGAGCTTGGTCTTTGTCGTTAGATGCTGAAAAGGCCTTCGACAGGGCCCTGGGTCTTGGAGCGAGGATGCTGGGGTTGATCTTGACATTGTATAGTGGACCGGGAGCCAGGGTCAGGGTGAATGGCTTACTTTCTTATACCTTCCGTATCTTTAATGGTAATGGTACGAGACAGGGGTGCCCCCTATCGACTCTGCTCTTCGCCCTGGCCCTGGAACCTTTTTTATGGACGGTGAGGGACACATCAGACATAGCTGGGATCACTGTGGGGTCAGTGGAACAACAACTCTCGGCCTACGCAGATGACCTGCTGTTTTATCTTGGCCGACCCCGGCTCTCTCTCCCGATACTTGTGCGTGAACTGCGCCATTTTGGTGATCTTTCCAACTTTAAAATCAATTATGACAAATTGGAACTGCTCCCTATTCATATCCCCTCGGACATGGCGGCGTCCTTACGACATTTCTTTGGCTTTAAATGGAGGGATGTTTCCCTCCCTTACTTGGGTGTCCACATTTCCCCGGACTTGAAGGCCCTCTATGACAGGAATTACGGGGCCCTGATGGATCAAATATTGCGGATCTGGAATCTTGGGAGCCGTACCCCTTAACCTGGTTTGGCCGGGTTAATGTCCTCAAGATGAATATCTTGCCCAGAATTATATACCTCCTCAACACTGTTTCCATACAGTTACCCCAACTGTTCTTTAAATGGCTTTGACGGTCCTTCCTAAAGTTTGTCTGGCATGACAAACACCCATGACTGGCTCATGCTATCCTTAGAAGACAGAAAAAAGAAGGTGGGGTGGGACTGCCTGATATCTCCTTGTAATACAAAGCTATGGCCCTGGTCCGCATGGTAAATTGGGCTAATGATACAGCCACCAAACCCTGGGTGCCCCTGGAGAAAACCATGGAAGGTAGGAACTTGGCGGGCGCCGTGGGTGTAACAGGGGTCTCTAGGAGTGGACCTCTCCACTGACGGGAGCCACCCTCCGGATATCCTTGGTTTCAACCCGGCGAGGACTCTAGTTTTTTTCGGACCTGGGGGGGACGATGGGAATACGTTTTGTGGCAAGTTTGCGCCGTCTGGATGGCTACTTTCATTGACTGCTTTACAAGATCGATTTGGGGACTTCCCTATGTCCGCTTGGCGTCACAGACAGCTGACAGATTTTGTAGCTAAACTCCCTACTCCCCCCCCCCCCCCGCCCGATAGATCAACTTTCACCTCTGGAGAGGTGGTTTGTCCAACCCCCGGATTCCCGACATCTACTTTCTCATATGTACAAACTGGTCCTTGGCGCAGTGTCTCGTAAGGTCCCGTACTATGATCGGGATTGGGAAAGAGAGTTGGGCGTGGAATTCTTCCCCCCAGCAGTTGACTAAAATATTGCATCTGGCCCACGTTTCTTCCATTAGTACTAGAATTCAAGAATCCTCTTATAAATTCCTCTCCCAATGGTATAGGACGCCCTCAAGGCTTACACAGATGTTTCCCAACGCTGACCCTCACTGCTGGAAGGACTGCGACCAGGAGGGTACGTTCCTTCAAAATTGGTGGGACTGTCCGATCCTTAAACCTTTTTGGGATGCTGTTCACCCCTGGATTCAGAAATTGGCTATCATCCCTCCAATTAAAAAATACAAACGTAGTGTCATCCCTTTTTTACTGAACGCCGCTAAATGCCTGATTCCGAGGCATTGGAAGCAGACCACATGTCCCACCCTGGCTGAATGGAAATGGGAGGTGAATGGGATTATGGAGGCAGAAAGAAGGGTGTTGTCCCTACGGGGGGTGCAGTCTCACTTCATGGATACTTGGACAGGGTGGATGTTCTACTCGGAAGAGATTCCTAACATTTAGTGTCCCTGAGCAGGGCTTGTGGGGTATGCCTGGAGTTCTCTCAGACCCGATGACTCCACCCCGATGTGTTGCCTCCTCTCTGGCCGTGTTTCTTCCAGGCTACTCTTTTTCCTATACTTTCTCTTTGTATCTCTGTCCTTTGGAGGCTCCGCTGGGAGCCCCGCTCTCTCTCTTCCTCTGTTTCTGTTCTGTTTTTGACATTAACTACCTTTGCGAATAATACTAGTGGCCACTACACTTGATTATTCATGTGGCTAGCTGTCAGGGATCTACTGGGCTGCTTCGGGGGTTCCTCCCTGGGCATTTGGCCCGGACAACGGGACAGGTATTGGTTAATTATGTTGGCAAGAAATTAAAAAACGATTGGAAACTATTAATAAAGACATCATTTCCAAAAAACAAGCAAAATTCAATAGGGATAAACAGGCATTCACCGATGGCTATCCGTATCGATGGATGGATAAATCGGAAAATAAATTTGCACACACCACAGGACACAACAGAAGAAATTTTTGAATCCGACTCATCTCTATCAAGTTCGGTCTCACAACATACATGCCCCAAATCTGGAACACCTGTTAGTACATGTTCGAAACCACAAAAGCGTGGCCGTAATGGCTGTGGCCCTTCACCCACGCACCCTACCAATAAGAAAAGATCTGATACACGAGCACAAATTAATCAAATAACACCGCAATCAACTAATTTAACTCCTATTTTACATAAAATTCTTACCAAGGGAGCTGCTGGTACTGCAGTCCAACAGAATTCCATGTCGACAGTTGTCGACGATGGTTTTTTAGATGGGCAGGCGACACCGGGACAGAAAAAACACCAGACAAAGCAGTTTGGATCCATTTGTACATTTAAGCCCACACCAGGGACCACTGGGGTATCAGACAAATTAAACATCACCAATCTTACAGATCTTATACTCACTTCAGCTCAGATACAGGTTCTACAATTGGGTCTGGGCTTTTGTCCATCAAACCCCATTGACCCCAGAGAAACCCTCAAAGATGTGCATCTAACGTATAAATATCTATTTGATGATGAAAGAAAACCAACTAGAATGGAAAGAGCATTAGTGGAACAAACCAAAAACTTCATGATGGCAGAATGCAGGGCCCTTCGGGACCTTGCTCTCCTCTATGATGAAGGCAATCCTGATACAATCTCTGTATTTAACGCGGAAGACACTCCGTCCTCAGATTCTGAATTGGAGACAACTTATAAGTCTGTCCCCCAACTTAAATTAAGATCCCAAAGGTTTCCCAATCTTGCTACCAACCCACATATCTGGACATTTGTCCAGTCGGTTGCACGTGATGTAAAGACCACAGTGTGGCCTGAGTTCGCCAGCAATATGACCTCAGAACAGGATACAGCATTGAAGGAACTTCTCTCAAATAAAAATATTGTTATAAAACCCTCAGATAAAGGGGGAAACATAATGGTTATGACCACATTACAGTATGAAGCCATGTGCCTCAAGGTTTTGTGTAACTCTGAATGGTATGCTCCTATTGATGCTTTGGAAATATTAACTTTTGCTGGCGAACTCCGCACACTAGTGGTAAATGCATTTTCTAAGGGACTTATTAGTAAGGACACTATGGATTATTTAATCCCAAAATATCCTAGAACACCTACATTTTATACAATTCCGAAGGTACACAAAAACCTTATGAATCCCCTGGGAAGACCTATAGTTTTGGGAATCGGATCACTTACATAGAACGTGAGCCATTATATAGACTCGGTCCTAATGCCCCATGTGCTTGGACTCCCCTGATACATATGTGACACTACTGACCTACTCCAACACCTTGAGGGGATTCAATACCCTCCGGATGCCCTGCTCGTTGCCATTTATATAGAGGCACTGTACTCTAGTATCCCGCATGAGCAGGGCACCCGGATGGTTGAATCCTTCCTCAGGGAACAAGGACTGACCCAGTAGCCCCTTATGAAATTTATTTTACAACTACCTCGGTTTGTACTGACCAGGAACTATTTTGTGTTTCTGGAACAATACTATTTGCAAATTCAAGGGGTGGCAATGGGCACTTGCTGCGCACCGTCGTACGAAATCCTTATTTGGGAGGTTGGGAGAGGACAATCTTTTTGAATCAGCTAATGGAACAATGGGTGCCGCATATTTTATGCTGGCACCATTTTATAGCTGATCTATTAATTATTTGGAAAGGTCTGCTGAGCGAATTGGATAGATTTTTGGAAACACTGAACATCAATGAATTTAACCTGAAATTTACCTATACCATCAGCCAGGAAGGGTTGCCATTCCTAAACCTGCAGATCAGCCTCCTACCCAATGGTGAGTTGGAGACTGATTTATTCAGAAAACCTAGTGCAGGTAATACGATCTTAAACGCAACGAGTGCCCATCCCACCCCCTTGATAAGGAGTATTCCTTATGCCCAGTTCCTTCGTCTTCGAAGGAACTGTTCATCAGAATCTAACTTTCAACTCCAAGCAAATGGGTTAGGTGACAGACTTCTGGAAAGAGGGCATTCTAGAACCCTATTAAAGAAGGATTTTAATAGAGCCAAGGCACGACCACATGCTGAATTAATCTATAACACCAGGCCTAAGAGGGAAGGAAATACTGTAAAATTTATTACACGATACTCAATGCATGAAAGAAAATTGTGCAGTATTATGGACAAACATTGGCACTTGTTAACAAGTGACCTTACATTGGCAAAATACCTTAAGTCTTATCCGGACATGGTGTTTAGACGTGCTCCATCACTCAGAGATAGTCTGGTAACCAATAATTACCAAATCAGTACTGACACCCAGGTGCGTCCAAAGGGGACATTTAAATGTGCTCAGTGTGCCTGCTGTCTGTGGATCTTGGAGGGTAGAGGAGACTCCCTCCCCAATGGCAGCTGGTACTGAGCTCAACAGTATGCTGACTGCACCACGCAAGGGGTAGTGTACCTTATGTTGGCAAAACGATTAGACAACTAAATCAGAGAATTGGTGATCATCTTTACTTATCGGAAGGAGGAAAAATACAAACTACCGTAACCTGGCACATAGCACCTTGCCACAAATATGACAACTCAGCAATATTTTTTTTTTGTTTTGGAAGTGGTACCCCCCAGATCCCATGGGAGGAAACTGGGATAAGTGTATAATAAAGAGAGAGACCTACTGGATAGATGATCTCAGTGCTACCAATGAGGTCCTCACCTACAAACCCTTTTTAGGGCTTGATGAGATGACCTCAGTACAGCCAGTACTCTGGTTAGAGAGTACTTCCTCCCGTGTATATCAAAATAAAAATATATAGATTCAAAATATGGCCTTTGATATAACGTGTAGGCCCCCCTCTCCCTAATTGGGGGAGCTTGGGCGTGTTATTCGCGGCCCATATGGAGACTTTCTGGTACAGTTGTCCACATGGGAAAGTATTTGGACCCCACGCAGTCCAGTGAGTGCCAATAGCAGTCTAGGTTTGATTATATAGTTACTTTATTATCTTGATTGTTTTCTTAATGCTTAAAGGAAATATTAGCTAGATAATGTAATCCTTATTGACTATAGCATTAGTTGTAACTAGGGTTGAGCGAACACGGACTGTATTATTCATGTTCGTACCGAATAATTGGATTTTTGTTACCCGAACACGGACCCAAAAACTTTACTGTATATTCGGGTAAAAATCCGTGTTCGGTCATTTTATTTCCGGGTTTTGTATGCATTGGCACGCTTTTCATGGCGGGCTTTCAACAGCCAATCAACAAGCGTTTAACTGGTGTGCCTTAAGCCACCCCAGCCATGCCTACAAATGTATTAGTAGCTGTGATTGGCCATCTGAAGCATGTGACCAAGTCTTTATAAGTTCGAGACGGAGCGCCGCTGCATCATTCTGCTGTAGATTAGGGAGAGAGCACACATCATACGTGCTGGCTGCTGATTAGGGACAGACAGGCAAAAATCATTTGTGTCTGGATAGAATTGAGGGACAGGTCGGAGTGTGTTAGGCAGGGCGAGTTGTAGGGCATTTTAGGGCGAGGCTGCTGATTTTTAGGGTCAGTGTGTTCTACAATCGATATTGCTGTGTGGGGGGGGGGTTTGCAGTGACCGATCTTATCAATCCTTTTAGGGAGAGGTTGGAGATAGGCAGGTGTCAGTGGTCCACATCGATTTTGCTGTGTGTGGGGTGCAGTGAACACAATCTTTTTTGCCCACTGAGGAGGAGGGAGAAAAGTCTTTTTCTATCAGTCACTGTGTGCAGCGTTTTTCCTTCAGTGCTGTGCTGTGCTGACTGTGATCATACACTGCTGTGTTCAGTGTTCACATGTGCTATTATTGAGAGATTTCAAAAGTTATACACTTTTTTCTATTCCACTATTCAATATACACCCTTGGGTTAAAAAAATTAAATTGTGGCATAGTCTGTACTAATCTAGTTAAAAATTACAAACTTAAAAGGGGAATTTTTTTTTTCCCTCCATAGCCTGCAGCAGAGCTGGTCCACATCGATTTTGATGTGTGTGGGGTGCAGTGAAAACAATCTTTTTTGCCCACTGAGGAGGAGGGAGAAAAGTCTTTTTCTATCAGTCACTGTGTGCAGCGTTTTTCCTTCAGTGCTGCTGTGCTGACTGTGATAATACACTGCTGTGTGTGTTCACATGTGCTATTATTGAGTGGTTTCAAAAATCATACACTTTTTTCTATTCCACTATTCAATATACAGCCTCGGGTTAAAAAAATGTAATTGTGGCATAGTCTGTACTAATCTAGTTAAAAATTACAAACTTAAAAGGGGAATTTTTTTTTTTTCCCTCCATAGCCTGCAGCAGAGCTGAATGATATAAGACACTGCTGTTCACATGTGCTATTGATAAATCACACCAATTTTATATCATATTTTCTATTCCGCTATTCAATAAAAACCTTTGGGTAAAAACAATTAAATTGCGGGATAGTCTGTGTTGGTACGTGTGAGATACACCTTTCCAATTTTTGGGGTGCATCTCATACTTCGAGGATTTGAGGGTGCTGCCTGTTCCGAACTCCTCCTACTCCTCATCCTGCCTTTGGGGGTACAAAAATAGTAATTGGGGCCTAGTCTGGTTCTGTACGTGTGAGATATATACACTTTTTTTGATAAT
Organism: Pelophylax lessonae; assembly: GCF_965119305.1. Taxonomy (NCBI): domain Eukaryota; kingdom Metazoa; phylum Chordata; class Amphibia; order Anura; family Ranidae; genus Pelophylax; species Pelophylax lessonae. The sequence continues at coordinate 226,570,365 of NC_138776.1, forward strand.
ATTTTCTATTCCGCTATTCAATAAAAACCTTTGGGTATAAACAATTAAATTGCGGGATAGTCTGTGTTGGTACCTGTGAGATACACCTTTCCAATTTTTGGGGTTCATCTCATACTTCTGAAGATTTCAGGGTGCTGCCTGTTCCGTACTCCTCCTATTCCTCATCCTGCCTTTGGGGGTACAAAAAATAGTAATTGGGGCCTAGTCTGGTTCTGTACGTGTGAGATACATACACTTTTTTTGATAATATTTTCTATTCCGCTATTCAATAAAAACCTTTGGGTATAAACAATTAAATTGCGGGATAGTCTGTGTTGGTACGTGTGAGATACACCTTTCCAATTTTTTGGGGTGCATCTCATACTTCTGAGGATTTGAGGGTGCTTCAGTCTGCCTCCTGCCTGTTCCGAACTCCTCCTACTCCTCATCCTGCCTTTAGGGTAGAAAAAATTGTAGTCGGGGCCTAGTTTGTGTTTGTACGTGTGAGATACACCGTTTTGTAAAATTTGTCCTATTCCGCTATTCAATATACACCCTATTTGAGTGTAAAAAATTAAATTGCGGGATAGTCTGTATCGGTACATGTGAGATACACCTTTTTAAATTTGTTTGGCGCATCTCCTTCTACCGCCGAGGATTGCAGGGCGCTTCAGTTTGCCTCCTGTTCCCAACTCCTCCTACTCCTCTTCCTCATCCTCCCTTTAGAGTACAAAAAATTTTAATCGGGGTCTAGTCTGTGTTTGTACGTGTGAGATACACCGTTTTTTATCCTTTTTCCTATTCCGCTATTCAATATACACCCTTTTGGGGTAAAAAACATTAAATTGCGGCATAGTTTGCATATTTGACTGTGAGATACACCCGTGCGATACTGTTGTTGTTTTGTTCCGCTATTCAATAAACACCTTTCTAGGGCAAGATCTTAAATTACAGAAATATGAGGAGACCGTCAAATAGGGGCCGTGGCCTGGGTCGTGGTGCTGCTGGTAGAGCTCCTGTTGCAAGGAGAGGACGTGGTCGATCTGTGCCAGCTATACGCACAAGTGAAACACCTTCCTCAAGTGTTAGTAGGCGACAGAACCTGCATCAGTATTTGGTAGGGCATCATACGCCTCTAGAAGTGATGATGCCAGAACACGTAGAGGCGATAGTAGATTGGTTTGCTGCTGACAGTGCCTCCAGTTCCTTCACATTGTCTCCCACACAGTCTACTGCAGAAAGGTCAGAGTTGGCACCTGCAGCCGATGTCCAACCATCTTTCACCTCACCCCCTTGCAAATCAGGCAAGCAGTCTGAGCCCCAAGCCAGCAGTCTCTTCTTCTTTTTGAGGACTCTGTCAGCAGGGTTTCCCAGGGCCATCCACCTAGCCCTGCCCCAGAAGTGGAAGAGATTGAGTGCAGCGATGCCCAACCACTTATTTCTCAAGATGAGTACATGCAAGGACCATCGCAGCGCGTCTCTGATGATGACAAAATGCAGGTGCCAACTGCTGCGGCATTCAGAATTGTGGAGACTGACAAGGAGGGCAGGGGTGAAGACTGGGTGGAAGATGATGTAGAGGACGATGAGGTCCTCGACCCCACATGGAATGAAGGTCATGCAGGTGACCTGAGTAGTTTGGAGGAAGAGGCGGTGGTCGCACAGAGCCACCAGCACAGCAGAAGAGGGAGCAGGGTGCAGAAGTGGAGCGGCCGTGCCCTAGACACTACGCCTGCTACTGCCCAACGCAGCAAGGGAACGAGCGCAACAAAGCCAGCTCAAAGGAGTTCTCTAGCGTGGAAGTTCTTTAGAAAATGTGCTGATGACAGGACACAAGTGGTTTGCACCCTGTGCAATCAGAGCCTGAAGCGAGGCATAAACCTTCTCAACCTGAGCACAACCTGCATGATCAGGCATCTAAGTGCAAAGCACGAGCTGCAGTGGAGTAGACACCTTCAAAACCAAGAAACGTCTCTGGCTCATCCTGCTTCCTCTTCTGCTGCAGTCTCGGCTGCTCCAGCCACATCTGTAGTGATACCGGCACCTGCCACCCCGCAAACAGACGATCTGTCAGCAACACCACCACCTGGGTCACCAACCATCTCCACAATGTCCCGTGGAAGCGTTCAGCTTTCCATCTCCCAAACACTTGAGAGGAAGAGGAAGTATCCCCCTACCCACCCGCGATCCCTGGCCCTGAATGCCAGCATTTCACAATTCTTGGCCTTTGAAATGCTGTCATTCCGTCTGGTGGAGACGCACAGTTTTAAAAACCTTATGTCGTGGCACAGTACGTCGTGCCCAGCCGCCACTAATTTTCCAGGCAAGCCATCCCTTCCCTGCACAACCAAGTGGGTGACAAATCAGGTGTCCACTGTGCAACGCCATCTGTGCCAAGGTCCACCTAACTACCGATACGTGGACCAGTAAGCACGGTCAGCGGCGTTATATCTCCCTAACGGCACACTGGGTAAATGCAGTGGCGGATGGGCCTGAGGCGGATAGCAATTTGGCACATGTCCTTCCACCACCGAGGATTGCAGGGCGCTTCAGTTTGCCTCCTGTTCCTAACTCCTCCTACTCCACTTCCTCATCCTCTACCGCCTCCTCATCCGGACAGCGTAACACCTTCACCACCAACTTCAGCACGGCCAGGGGTAAACGACAGCAGGCAGTTTTAAAACTTGCCTGCTTGGGGGAAAAACCACACACCGCGTAGGAGTTGTGGAGGAGCATGGAACAGCAGACAAATGAGTGGTTGCTGCCAGCGAGCCTCAAGCCTGGCCTGGTGGTATGCGATAACGGGCGAAAGCAGCTCTGGGCCTAGCCGGTTTGACGCACATCCCTTGCCTGGCGCATGTGCTGAATTTGGTGGTGCAGAGGTTCCTTAAAAACTACCCCGATATGTCAGAGCTGCTGCAGAAAGTGTGGGCCATCTGTGCGCACTTTCAGCGTTCTCACCCTCCTGCTGCTCGCCTGTCAGCGCTGCAGCGTAACTTCGGCCTTCCCGCTAACCGCCTCATATGTGACGTGCCCACAAGGTGGAACTCCACCTTGCACATGCTGGAGCAGCGAGCAGCAGCAGGCCATAGTGGAGCTTCAGCTGCAGCACACACGCGTGAGTCGCTCTGCGGAACAGCACCACTTCACCACCAATAACTGGGCCTCCATGCGAGACCTGTGTGCCTTGTTGCGCTGTTTTGAGTACTCCACCAACATGGCCAGTGCCGATGACGCCGTTGTCAGCTTAACTATCCCACTTCTATGCCTCCTTCAAAAAACAATTCGGGCGATGATGGAAGAGGATGTGGCACAGGATGAGGAGGAGGAGGAGGATGAAGAGGTAACATTTCCAAGGCTTTCAGGGCAGTCATTCACAAGGGGCTCCGAGGGTGGGTTCCTGCACACACAAACGCCAGGGACAAAATTGTCCAGCAGGGGCACAGTTCTGGAGGATGAGGAGGAGGAGCTGGAGGAGGAGATGGAACCATGTTCACAGCAGGGTGGCACCCAGGCCAGCTCATGCCCATCACTGGTGCGTGGCTGGGAGGATACAGAGGACACAGACGATACACCTCCCACAGAGGACAGCCTTTCATTGCCTCTGGTCAGCCTGGCACACATGAGCGATTACATGCTGCAGTGTCTCCACAACGACCGCCGAGTTGCCCACATTCTAACTTGTGCTGATTACTGGGTGGCCACGCTGCTGGATCCCCGTTACAAGGACAACGTACCGTCCTTAATTCACTCACTGGAGCACGATCGCAAGATGCGCGAGTACAAGCGCACGCTGGTAGACGCGATGCTGCTGGCATTCCCACCTGACAGCGGGGCCACAGTGAAAGCACAAGGCAGAGGAGGAGAGGGGGAGGAAGAGGTCGCCAACACAACCAGGGCACCGCCAGCACCTCAGAAGGCAGGGTTAGCATGGCCGAAATGTGGAAAAGCTTTGTCAGCACGCCACAACAAACAGCAGCACCAGCAGCTCATATGGAACGTCTTAGCAGGAGGCAGCATTTCACCAACATGGTGGAGCAGTATGTGTGCACACGCCTAGACGTACTGAATGACGGGTCTGCCCCCTTCAACTTCTGGGTCACCAAGCTGGGCACATGGCCTGAGCTTGCCCTTTACGCCTTGGAGGTGCTGGCGTGCCCTGCAGCCAGTGTATTATCTGAACGGGTATTTAGCACGGCTGGGGGCGTTATCACAGACAAGCGCAGCCGCCTGTCCAGAGACAATGTGGACAAGCTCATGTTCATTAAAATGAACCAGGCATGGATCCCACGGGACTTTTCCGTACCTTGTGCAGAATAGCGATGGATACCGACCTTACCCAGCCATTGTTCTATTTTTGCTCTTTCTCACTCTTTTGGGGTGTACCCTCATTTAAAATTTCTGAAAAAAAGCAGTGTTGGCTACCTCGTCCTCCTCAGGGCCAGATTAACATAGGGGCTATTGCAGCTGCAGCTCCAGGCCCCTACCTTAATATAGGCCCCGGGTTGGCCATATTCACTGTTACCGCTCTTCTGTCACTTGTAAACACAGAAGTCTGGCTTCTATGCTCGCTTCCCCAGGCAGCTCCCTCAGAACCTCCCCACACAGCACGAAGGCCGGACAAGGAGGGACAGTTGCCGATGCATGGATGTGTTTATGGGCTTCAGAGACAGCATCCCATGTTGAATTAGGCATGCATGGCTGCACCTTTCCTCCTCTGGGTGCATGCCAAGGCACGGCCCTTAAGGCCCTTCAAAATCTTTAGCACCAAGCCCATGATGCTCTTAATCCGGCCCTGGTCCTCCTCCACCGCCACTTCCACCTACACCGCCCATAGGTGTGCGCAGCCTATTGCATTAGGGTGTTCACCCCAAAGTTTAAATACACATGCATGTGTTTGCCTACATGTACATGGCCCGATACATTACTCTCCCTGCTGGCAAAGAGAAATAGAGCAGAGCAGGTCCGAGGGAGATCTTTCCCATCTCCTCACTGGCAAACAGAGCGATAATGCTATCTGCCCTAGGTGATTAGGGTGTGGATTAAGTTATTTACCTATCCACATTTGTTTGCAGAGCACTTGCCATGCTCTTAACTACGTTTTGCTGCCCTTTCCATTGGTGTTTTAGAGCCATTTTAGTGCCTGAATGTTCGGATTCCCATTGACTTCAATGGGGTTCGGTGTCCGGGAAAAGTTCGGCAAAAGTCCGGGACACGGACCCGGACTTTTTTTTTAAGTTCGGCCGAACCCGCCGAACACGGACATACAGGTGTCCGCTCAACTCTAGTTGTAACCATATATAATTCTGTAATTTGGTTTCGTATATGTTTTTGTCTAATTTTTTGCTATTGTGGTCTTGTTTAATCAGGATAATAAAATTGATGTACATTGTGAGAATAACATTGCTATTTTGGTTAGTGCATCTACATTGCATTGTTTTCCGCTGATTGGATAGGCCCCTCTATCTCCGTTGCGGTTGACCCCTCAGTTGCATGCATTAGCCTGTCCTCTAGGGGGCGGCATTGTTGACTCCTGGGATGAGCGTTGTGGTCTCTGGGCGTAGGGGGCGGAGTAGCAGTTCCAACTGCTTCCGCCTAGTTGCACAGCTTTTTGGGACCCACGGCAATCCGTGAGTTCCTGTCTTTAAGCACTGCGCAGGCACCTGGTTGGTTAGAGACCGGACCCGGTGTTGCGTCACGTCCGGCCAGACGTGACGATACTGTTGGGGTGAATAAATTGCCAGAGCCGCAATGGCGGCTGGAGCTACAAGGAGTATTCACACACCAGTCTGCAATAGGTATGTATATCCAGATGGACACTTTGTTCTATGTAACTTAATGCTTTGGCTTCATAATCCTAGAATTTTTGTACTATTTTTATGCAGATATCTACAGTGGAACCTATTACTACTACTGATAACTGGATTAAGCCAGTAACCTTTGTATGATGAATAGTATCCCTGTCCATCATATATGGCACAAAACCAACTTATGGCTATATTTTATGGGACCGATGTGGTCTTATATATCTAGTATAAGGTAGGCAAATTTGGAGTTCCTCACCTAGCTTGTTTTGGGATTCCTTATAGTCTTGCTATGTACTCTAATTGGTAATCATGTATGAGATACAGCTTTCTCACCATGATTAATACAATTATTTATCTGCATAATATTTACATTTTCCCTTCCTCCCCTTTTTTTCTTATGGTCAGTTAAGATCTGATGCTCCATCTTTGGAAGCAAAACGCTTTCAGCGTTCACTAGTGCAGACCCACTCCCTGTTCAGCAATTTGTATTTACAGATGGTTATGATTAGGTAGGTGGGTGTGATGGATTTTTTTGAATCTACCTTTTAATATTCTTTAGTGATTAATTATGACATCTTTACACCTACCTTTGGATTGAGGGTCTTTATCCTCACTTCTATCCTACCATCAAATACTCTATGTATTATAAGTACCTTTATGCATCTTTTTTGTATTCTTTTGTATCAAACCACCCCCACGCTCGTCCCGGGAAACTTCTATGTTTTGCATGTCCTCTCCATCAAGGCTATCACCTGTGTGGCTATCTGTTTGCACTGTGGGTGTCACTGCGCCATTGGAATGGGTGGTCCACTAATCGGAACCTTTCAATGAAACATCTATTAATGCACTATAAATAATGATGAATGATGAAAAATGGTATAGCGGCAACTTAATATGTGACCAACATCAGATAAACATTAAAAAGGGGGAAGCTGCGCTAAATGACACAAAACATATAAAGTCCAAAAGTCCAAATAGTTTTGATGAATGTATATATAATGAAATCAAAAAAGTCCAAAAAATATTCAACCGAATATCCATTCGTGCAGGAATTGAATAAATTTACTGCTTACCAGAAGTAGCAGTATAATGCGCCTTATACTGCTACTTCTGGTAAGCAGTAAATTTATTCAATTCCTGCACGAGTGGATATTCGGTTGAATATTTTTTGGACTTTTTTGATTTCATTATATATACATTCATCAAAACTATTTGGACTTTTGGACTTTATATGTTTTGTGTCATTTAGCGCAGCTTCCCCCTTTTTAATGTTATATAATTTATCTTAGATAATTCAGGAATATTTTTCAACCAATTTCCACCCCTGAAGTAGCTTACAGCGAAACATGTCGGGCATGGATCAAGGTGTGAGCCATGTTGGCCCACCTGACAGAATGTAAAGGAAATAATGATGTAATCCTGGCTATACTCAAAACCTTTTTTTTATCTGTGTTTTTTTGTGAATGTATTTTTCTGTGTATGGTATATGGAATTTTGAATAAAGTTTTTTGTAATTTTATAAAACCTGGTGGTATACTTTTAGAATACGATACCATTAAAATTCCCCCCTTTTTTCTATCCCTCATGCACCATATCCATTCTATGGACTTTCGGTAATAATTCCTTTGAGGTATTGGTTGAGGTCATCCTACGTTTGGCCAATAGGCACACTCTTCATTATGATAAATTTGTCTACTGTTACCATGACTCTCAATTATTGTTTGACGTGCCACTCTTGTTTATTGTTATGCAGGGTCTTTTTTATGTTTTTTTGTCTTTGAAAATATGAAAATAAAGATGATTTAAAAAAAAAGAAAAAGGACTAAGCAATGATGAAGAAAAGAGATAACAAGAGCGGAAAAAATATATTAATATATAACTTGGCCAAATAAGCAATAAATGCAAGTCTACAGGATGCGAATCTTCAAAAAAAAAATCGGATCAGGAACCTCATCCGATTCCACATCAGTGCAGTATGCAATAAACTCATGTTGACATATAGAAATAGAATAAAAAAGGGGGTAAACTGATGCTAACCCAATAAAATATAAGCAACATGACAAAATGTAAAGGCCTACAGATAGATAAATATACATAGAGGATAAAAGGGGCAGGGTGTCTATAAAGGGTGTGTATAAAGGTGGGAACTCTAAAATAACTAATGTTAATATTGAAGAATAGAGATAGGATGTTAATAATCAGATATAAAGTAATTCAGATCGAATTCAATATTGAGTCCTAGAGGTGTAAAAGTTTGCATTTCGAAAATCCAGCGGGACTCAGCTTGACTCAAAGTTTTCACTTTGTTACTCTCCATTTAGTGCGATTTTTATTTTTCTACCCCCAAAAAAAGTAGAGAGGAGGGATCTTTGTGGTGCACCTCCACATAATGTTTGGAGACACTGTGTTTCGGGAAGCCTTTTTGGATATTTTGTATGTGTTCTCATAGCAGTTTCCAGAGGGGTCTTTTTGTTCTTCCTACATATTGAATGTGACAAGGGCATGCCAGCATACAAACCACTCCCTCTGTTCTACAAGATATACATTCTTTCATTTTATAGGTCTTCCCTGTACTTGTTGATCTGAATTCTTCTTTTTTTCTTTTTATTTGATGTTTTTTTACAAGCATAACAGTTTTTACATGGGTAAAGCCCTTTCCTTCAGAAAAACTGAAATTGTTTGTCTTCGGCTGGTCTAATATGTTTTTTGCTATTACATTGCGAAGTGTTGGTGCTCTTCTGTAAATAAATTTTGGATGTTGTGGTAAAAATTCTCCCAGGGTTCTATCCGCTAGCAGAACTTTCCAGTGTTTTTTTTAGCTTCTAATTTCTTGTGTTGCACATTAACCACTTTACGTCTGCTCACAGTAATACTACTGCGGCAGAGTGGCTCGTTATCGTCTGACGACGTAGTATTAACGTCGTCAGACACTCCCCCTTCTGGGCGGCGCTTGCGCGCTGCCGGAGGCTCGCTCCCGCTGTTTTCATTCACAGCGGGAGTCGGGCCAGGGGAGGAGCAGCGGCGATCGCCGCTGCTCTGCCCCGATCGCCGGGGATCTAGTGTGGAGATCCGCCCGCCTGTGTAAACACAAGCGGACGGATCTCCATAGTGACAGGGAGTGACAGATCGGACTGTTCAGCATAGCTGGACATCTGATCTGTCCATGACTCACTCAGTCACCTCCCCCCCCACACGTCAGTAAGCACCAGGCATACATTAACCCCTCCCTCTCCAATAAAATTAACCCCTTCCCTGCCAGTGTCATTTTTACAGTAACAGTGCATATATATATAGCACTGATTACTGCAGTAATGTCACTGGTACCCCCAAAAGTGTAAAAAATGTCAGTCAAGGGTCCGATCTGTCTGCCGCAATGTCGCAGTCCCACAAAAAAAATCGCAGATCGCCGCCATTACGCGTTAAAAAAAAAAACACCAAAAATGACAGAAATCTTTCCCTTTGTTAGAAAACGCAATAACTTTTGCGCAAACCAATCAAAATACGCTTATTGCGATTTTTTTTACCAAACATAGGTAGCAGAAAACAAATTGGCCAAAAATTTTTTAAAAAATTGGTTTTTACATCTTTTGTGGGGGGAATTTCATATAAAAAAATGTAAAAAATATTGTTATTTTTTCAAAATAAACGCTCTTTTTTTGTTTATAGTGCAAAAAGTAAAAATCGCACAGGTGATCAAATACCACCAAAAGAAAGCTCTGTTTGTGGGAAAAAAAGGACGTAAATTTCGTTTGGGTACGGCGTCGCACGACCGCGCAATTGTCAGTTGAAGTCGCACAGCGCCGAATCGCAAAAAGTGGCCTGGACGGAAGACAGCAAAATCCTCCGGTGGTAAAGTGGTTAAAGTCAAGGATCAGGGAGGGATTTTGATATGTAGGCTCATGTTTGTAGTTTTTATTAGTGTTTTCTAACAAATGATCTCTATTTATATTTCCCATTTCTTGTATCTTTTGTTTTATGAAAGTGCCCTTGTAGCCTTTTTCAATAAATCGTGTTCCCAGTATTCAGCTTGACGTTCATAATCCTTCTTCTCTGTACAATTACGTCTGATACGCATAAGCTGGCCTTTCGGGATATTGATCAGCCAGGACATATTGTGACAACTGTTCATGGGTAGGTAATAGAGTTGAGCGGACACCTACACATGCATGTGTATTTAAACTTTGGGGTGCACACCCTAATGCAATAGGCTGCGCACACCTATGGGCGGTGTAGGTGGAAGCGGCGGTGGAGGAGGACCAGGGCCGGATTAAGAGCATCATGGGCTTGGTGCTGAGGATTTTGAAGGGCCTTAAGGGCCGTGCCTTGGCATGCACCCAGAGGAGGAAGGGTGCAGCCATGCATGCCTAATTCAACATGGGATGCTGTCTCTGAAGCCCATAAACACATCCATGCATCGGCAACTGTCCCTCCTTGTCCGGCCTTCGTGCTGTGTGGGGAGGTTCTGAGGGAGCTGCCTGGGGAAGCGAGCATAGAAGCCAGACTTCTGTGTTTACAAGTGACAGAAGAGCAGTAACAGTGAATATGGCCAACCCGGGGCCTATATTAAGGTAGGGGCCTGGAGCTGCAATAGCCCCTACGTTAATCTGGCCCTGAGGAGGACGAGGTAGCCAACACTGCTTTTTTTCAGAAATTTTAAATGAGGGTACACCCCAAAAGAGTGAGAAAGAGCAAAAATAGAACAATGGCTGGGTAAGGTCGGTATCCATCGCTATTCTGCACAAGGTACGGAAAAGTCCCGTGGGATCCATGCCATACTTCCTCTTCCTCTCAAGTGTTTGGGAGATGGAAAGCTGAACGCTTCCACGGGACATTGTGGAGATGGTTGGTAACCCAGGTGGTGGTATTGCTGACAGATCGTCTGTTTGCGGAGTGGCAGGTGCCGGTATCACTACAGATGTGGATGGAGCAGCCGAGACTGCAGCAGAAGAGGAAGCAGAATGAGCCAGAGACGTTTCTTGGTTTTGAAGGTGTCTACTCCTCTGCAGCACTTAGATGCCTGATCATGCAGGTTGTGCTCAGGTTGAGAAGGTTTATGCCTCGCTTCAGGCTCTGATTGCACAGGGTGCAAACCACTCGTGTCCTGTCATCAGCAAATTTTCTAAAGAACTTCCACGCTAGAGAACTCCTTTGAGCTGGCTTTGTTGCGCTCGTTCCCTTGCTGCGTTGGGCAGGAGCAGGCGTAGTGTCTAGGGCACGGCCGCTCCGCTTCTGCACCCTGCTCCCTCTTCTGCTGTGCTGGTGGCTCTGTGCGACCACAGCCTCTTCCTCCAAACTACTCAGGTCACCTGCATGACCTTCATTCCATGTGGGGTCGAGGACCTCATCGTCTTTCACATCATCTTCCACCCAGTCTTCACCCCTGCCCTCCTTGTCGGTCTCAACAATTCTGAGTGCCGCAGCAGTTGGCACCTGCGTTTTGTCATCATCGGAGACGTGCTGCGATGGTCCTTGCATGTACTCATCTTGAGAAATAAGTGGTTGGGAATCGCTGCACTCAATCTCTTCCACTTCTGGGGCAGGGCTAGGTGGATGGCCCTGGGAAACCCTGCTGACAGAGTCCTCAAAAAGAAGAAGAGACTGCTGTATGGCTTGGGGCTCAGACTGCTTGCCTGATTTGCAAGGGGGTGAGGTGAAAGACGGTTGGACATCGGCTGCAGGTGCCAACTCTGACCTTTCTGCAGTAGACTGTGTGGGAGACAATGTGAAGGAACTGGAGGCACTGTCAGCAGCAAACCAATCTACTATCGCCTCTACGTGTTCTGGCATCATCACTTCTAGAGGCGTATGATGCCCTACCAAATACTGATGCAGGTTCTGTCGCCTACTAACACTTGAGGAAGGTGTTTCACTTGTGCGTGTAGCTGGCACAGATCGACCATGTCCTCTCCTTGCAACAGGAGCTCTACCAGCAGCACCACGACCCAGGCCATGGCCCCTATTTGACGGTCTCCTCATATTTCTGTAATTTAAGATCTTGCCCTAGAAATGTGTTTATTAAATAGCGGAACAAAACAACAACAGTATCGCACGGGTGTATCTCACAGTCAAATATGCAAACTATGCCGCAATTTAATGTTTTTTACCCCAAAAGGGTGTATATTGAATAGCGGAATAGGATAAAAAACGGTGTATCTCACACGTACAAACACAGTCTAGGCCCCGATTAAAATTTTTTGTACCCTAAAGGCAGGATGAGGAAGAGGAGTAGGAGGAGTTGGGAACAGGAGGCAAACTGAAGTGCCCTGCAATCCTTGGCGGTGGAAGGAGATGCGCCAAACAAATTTAAAAGGTGTATCTCACACGTACCGATACAGACTATGCCGTAATTTAATTTTTTACACTCCAAAAGGGTGTATATTGAATAGTGGAATAGGAAAAATTTTATAATACGGTGTATCTCACACGTACAAACACAGACTAGGCCCCGATTACAATTTTTTGTACCCTAAAGGCAGGATGAGGAAGAGGAGTAGGAGGAGTTGGGAACAGGAGGCAAACTGAAGTGCCCTGCAATCCTTGGCGGTGGAAGGAGATGCGCCAAACAAATTTAAAAGGTGTATCTCACACGTACCGATACAGACTATGCCGTAATTTAATTTTTTACACTCCAAAAGGGTGTATATTGAATAGCGGAATAGGAAAATTTTTATAATACGGTGTATCTCACACGTACAAACACAGACTAGGCCCCGATTACAATTTTTTGTACCCTAAAGGCAGGATGAGGAAGAGGAGTAGGAGGAGTTGGGAACAGGAGGCAAACTGAAGAGTCCTGCAATCCTCGGCGGTAGAAGGAGATGCGCCAAACAAATTTAAAAAGGTGTATCTCACATGTACCAATACAGACTATCCCGCAATTTAATTTTTTACACTCAAACAGGGTGTATATTGAATAGCGGAATAGGACAAATTTTACAAAACGGTGTATCTCACACGTACAGACACAAAATAGGCCCCCGATTACAATTTTTTGTACCCTAAAGGCAGGATGAGGAGTAGGAGGAGTTCGGAACAGGCAGGAGGCAGACTGAAGCACTCTAAAATCCTTGGCAGTATGAGATGCGCCTAAAAAATTGGAAAAGTGTATCTCAAACGTACCGACACAGACTATCCTGCAATTTTATTGTTTATACCCAAAGGTTTTGATTAAATAGCGGAATAGAAAATATGATATCAAAAGGTGTATGTATCTCACACGTACCGACACAGACTATCCCGCAATTTAATTGTTTATACCCAAAGGTTTTTATTGAATAGCGGAATAGAAAATATTATCAAAAAAAGTATATGTATCTCACACGTACAGAACCACACTAGGCCCCAATTACTATTTTTTGTACCCCTAAAGGCAGGATGAGGAGTAGGAGGAGTACGGAACAGGCAGCACCCTCAAATCTTCAGAAGTATGAGATGAACCCCAAAAATTGGAAAGGTGTATCTCACACGTACCAACACAGACTATCCCGCAATTTAATTGTTTATACCCAAAGGTTTTTATTGAATAGCGGAATAGAAGATATTATCAAAAAAAGTGTATGTATCTCACACGTACACAACCACACTAGGCCCCAATTACTATTTTTTGTACCCCTAAAGGCAGGATGAGGAGTAGGAGGAGTACGGAGTAGGCAGCACCCTCAAATCTTCAGAAGTATGAGATGAACCCCAAAAATTGGAAAGGTGTATCTCACACGTACCAACACAGACTATCCCGCAATTTAATTGTTTATACCCAAAGGTTTTTATTGAATAGCGGAATAGAAAATATTATCAAAAAAAGTGTATGTATCTCACACGTACAGAACCACACTAGGCCCCAAATTACTATTTTTTGTACCCCTAAAGGCAGGATGAGGAGTAGGAGGAGTAGGGAACAGGCAGCACCCTCAAATCTTCAGAAGTATGAGATGCACCCCAAAAATTGGAAAGGTGTATCTCCCACGTACCAACACAGACTATCACGCAATTTAATTGTTTATACCCAAAGGTTTTTATTGAATAGTGGAATAGAAAATATGATATAAAATTGGTGTAATTTATCAATAGCACATGTGAACAGCAGTGTCTTATATCATTCAGCTCTGCTGCAGGCTATGGAGGGAAAAAAAAAATTCCCCTTTTAAGTGTAATTTTTAACTAGATTAGTACAGACTATGCCACAATTAAATTTTTTTAGCCCAAGGCTGTATATTGAATAGTGGAATAGAAAAAAGTATATGATTTTTGAAACCACTCAATAATAGCACATGTGAACACACACAGCATCGTATTATCACAGTCAGCACAGCAGCACTGAAGGAAAAATGCTGCACACAGTGACAGATAGAAAAATACTTTTCTCCCTCCTCCTCAGTGGGCAAAAAAGATTGTTTTCACTGCACCCCACACACAGCAAAATCGATGTGGACCAGCTCTGCTGCAGGCTATGGAGGGGGAAAAAAAATTCCCCTTTTTAAATTTTTAACTAGATTAGTACAGACTATGCCACAATTAAATGTTTTAACCCAAGGGTGTATATTGAATAGTGGAATAGAAAAAATTGTATAACTTTTGAAATCTCTCAATAATAGCACATGTGAACACTGAACACAGCAGTGTATGATCACAGTCAGCACAGCACAGCACTGACAAAATCGATGTGGACCACTGACACCTGCCTATCTCCAGCCTCTCCCTAACAGAATTACATAGTTACATAGTTAGTGAGGTTGAAAAAAGACATAAGTCCATCCAGTTCAACCTATGATGTGTGTGTGTTTGCTTTTAACCGTACATTGTATACCCCTGTATGTTGTGGTCTTTAAGGTGTCCATCCAATAGTTTTTTGAAACTATCAATGCTCCCCGCTGATACGACTGCTTGTGGAAGAGAATTCCACATCCTTACCGCTCTTACAGTGAAGAACCCCTTACGCACTGTTAAATATTTATTCCAAATTCATAATTCGGCACTTATTGGAATTATATTATATTCACAGCAAGCTTGCTAAATATATGTGATTTTATGATTAATCATAGTATTATATGTGTGAATGACCTTGATCCTGTGATTAACAATAAGATTCTTCATCTGAGCTGAGACAGTAAAATGTCAGATAATTCTGGAGTATGTAGCTAGTTGGAAGATGACATATAAGGTATCTGTGGGATAGTATGTCATGGAAGTCAAGAATAGGATCCATGTGTTATACTAGGAAGATACATATATGACTTTATGGGCTTAGTACCTCCTCTTGTATAGAATAACTGACGTTAGCAGAAGTTATGGATGCCATACAAGGCTTGGAGTATTGGAAGTTCATGACGTATACATGTAAGATAAATTGTCAGGCGATTCGGACCTTGTCTCAGACTAGAGCACACAGACACTCAGACCAAGGAAGATCACACACATTACTTCTGCTCTACACAAATCTATTCATAGACTTTTTTTTTACAACCTAAGCAGGTGTTTTGCTCTCTTAAACCTAGCAACGTCATTTCCTGCTTCTAAACTAGACATTTGACACTGAAGTAGGACACTGAGGATCACACATGTCTATATTGCCATGAATTCAGGCTGAACACATCTTTTCCATGAAATATTGTTTTTGTTCTTCATATTTTTTTACCTACACTGAACTGAACTGTTATACGTTTTACATTGTATTGTTGATGCCAAGTGTGTTTGAATAAAATCACACTTTGTTTTTGAATCAGTCTGGCTATCAATGCTGATCAAATCGAAACGCCTAAAGAGATTAGAATATTAGAGATATTCTATATTTTACACGCACTTTAAGGTTAAACCGCCTTTCCTCAAGTTTTAGTGAGTGGCCACGTGTCTTATTGTATCTCCTTTCTCTGAATAGTTTGTTCCTTATGCTAGGGTCGCCAGGACAGTATTTGTACATTGATATCATATCCCCCCTCAATCGTCTCTTCTCCAGAGAGAATAGGTTCAGTGCTTGTAGTCTTTCCTCATAGCTGATGTCCTCCATTCCCCTAATTATTTTTGTTGCCCTTCTCTGGACTTTCTCCAGTTCAGCACATCCTTCCTGAGGACCAGTGCCCAGAACTGGACAGCATACTCCAGATGTGGCCGGACCAGAGTCTTGTAGAGTGGAAGAATAATCTCTTTATTTCTGGAGTGAATCCCCTTTTTTATACAACCCAGTATTCTGTTGGCTTTGCTTGCGGCGGCTTGGCATTGCATGCCACTGCCAAGCCTGTTGTCTACCAGTACCCCCAGGTCCCTTTCCATCCTAGACTCACCCAGAGGTTCCCCCCCTAGTGAGTAGCTTGCTTTCTGGTTTCTGGCCCCCAAGTGCATTACTTTACATTTTTCTACATTAAATCTCATCTGCCATGTAGTTGCCCACCCCGTTATTTTGTTCAGGTCTGCTTGCAAGATTTCCACATCCTGCATAGAAGATATTGGCATGCCTAATTTAGTATCATCTGCAAATACTGAGATTGTACTAGATATCCCCTCCTCTAGATCATTTATGAATAAATTAAACAGGATTGGTCCCAGGACAGAACCCTGGGGGACCCCACTTTCCACACCCGCCCAATCCGAGTACTCCCCATTAATCACCACCCTTTGTACTCTCCCCTGGAGCCAGTTCTCTATCCAGGTACTCACCTTATGGTCCATACCTACCTTCCTTAGTTTGTACAGTAAGCGTTTGTGGGGAACGGTGTCAAAGGCCTTTGCAAAGTCCAGATACACCACATCCACAGGCTTACCTTTATCTAAGTGGCAGCTCACTTCATCGTAGAAGGTTAATAGATTGGTTTGGCACGAACGATTTTTCATGAATCCATGCTGATTACTACTTATAATACCGTTTTCATTACTAACGTCTTGTATGTGGTCCCTTATCATCCCCTCCAAAATTTTGCAGACTATTGATGTTAGGCTGACCGGCCTATAGTTACCCGGGATATATCTCGGCCCCTTTTTAAATATTGGTACCACGTTGGCTTTTTTCCAATCAGCTGGCACCATACCCGTCTGTAAACTATCCTTAAAGATCAAGAATAATGGTCTGGCAATCACCTGGCTGAGCTCATTAAGAACCCTTGGGTGCAAGCCATCCGGTCCTGGGGATTTATTTATGTTAAGTTTCTCTAGTTTAGCTCTAAGTCTATCCTCTGTTAGCCATGGCGGCACTTCCTGAGGTGTATTATTTAGTTCGGCCTTACAAGCGGGGTTCGTGTAGCCCCCCGATTCCTTTGTGAAGACTGAAGAAAATAAATTATTTAACACTTCCGCCTTTTCTCTGTCCTCTGTGGCCATTTTTCCTTTATCATCTTTTATGGGGCCAATGTGCTCTGGCCTCACTTTCCTACTGTTTATATACTTAAAGAACTTCTTGGGGTTCTTTTTACTCTCCTCCGCTATATGTCTCTCGTGTTCTATTTTAGCCGCCCTGATTTCGTCTTTACATTTCTTATTACACTCTTTGTAGTGCTTAAATGCTGCCAATGACCCCTCAGTCTTGTATTTTTTGAAGGCCTTTTCTTTAGCTCTAATATACATTTTTATGTTGGAGTTTAGCCACCCAGGGTTTAGTTTTGCTCTTTTAAATTTATTTCCCTGTGGAATGCACTGGCCCACCCCCTTAAGTATGCTCTTGAAGCACTCCCATTTTTCCTCCGTGTTCTTTGTTCCCAGGGTTCTATCCCATTTGATATTTTCTAGCAGCGAGCACAGTTTAGGGAAATTGGCTCTTTTGAAATTCAGTGTCCTTATATTACCCTTGTGTTTCCTATTACTGTAATTAATACTGAAACCAATTGACCTATGGTCACTGTTCCCTAAGCTGTCCCGTATTTCTATATCCGTGAGCAGGTCTGTATTGTTGGTAATCAGTAGGTCAAGTACCGCATTGTTTCTTGTCGGTGCATTCACCATCTGACCCATGAAATTTTCCTGCAAAACATTTAGGAACTGCCGAGCCTTGGCTGAATGCGCGGTTCCTTCTGCCCAGTCTATATCAGGATAATTAAAGTCCCCCATTATAATGACATTTCCCATCCTTGCTGCCAATCCTATCTGTAACATGAGGTCCGCCTCACCCTCCTCCCTCTGGTTGGGGGGCCTATAGCATACGCCCAATATTACCTTCCCCACCGTGCTTTTCCTTTGAAGCTCTACCCATAGGGATTCTGCCTCGTCCATAGCTCCATTATTATCATCCCTCATATTTACCTGTATACTGTTCTTAATATACAAACATACCCCTCCCCCTTTTTTACCCTCTCTATCTCTGCGATAAAGGGAATACCCCTGAATGGTCGCCATCCAGTCATGAGAGCTGTCAAACCAAGTCTCAGTTATCCCCACAAAATCTAAGTCCTCCTCAAACATCAGCAGCTCCAGCTCTCCCATCTTGTTGGCCAGACTTCTGGCATTGGTATACAAGCCTCGTAATTTTGATCGGTTACATTTATCCTCGTTTGATGTTTTAGGCTGCTCTCTTGATTTTTCCCCGTACCCACCCTGGGTATAGGAGCTCCGAACACCCTACCGCTAATGCCCCCATTTCTGCCCTCTGAAACTTGCTTTCCACTGGCTAATTCTACATCTGTACCCTCCCCCCCCATTCCCTAGTTTAAAAGCCCCTCTAACTTTTTGGCCATCCTCTCACCCAGTACGGCTGCACCCACCCCATTTAGGTGCAATCCGTCCCTACCAAAGAGCCGGTGACCGACTGAGAAGTCGGCCCAGTTCTCCAGGAACCCGAAACCCTCCTTACTACACCAGCTCCTCAGCCACTCGTTAACTTCCCTAATCTCCCGCTGCCTCTCTGGTGTGGCTCGAGGTACAGGTAGTATTTCGGAAAATACTACCTTGGAGGTCCTAGTCCTCAACTTAGCGCCTAAGTCCCTGAAATCGTTTAGGACTCTCCGTCTTCCTCTGCCTATGTTATTGGTACCCACGTGTACCATGACAGCTGGGTCTTCCCCAGCCCCACCCAATAATCTGTTCACCTGATCCGTGATGTGCCGAACCCGAGCGCCCGGTAAACAACAGACTGTTCGGCGCACATGGTCTTTGTCACAGATTACACTATCTGTCCTTCTAATAATTGAGTCCCCTACCACCAGCACCTGTCTTTCCTTTCCCTTTCTCCCGGCCTCACTGGAGGAGTTCTTCCCCTGGCAGCTAGGGGCGTCGCTCTGCTCCAGCAATGCTGGTCCCTGACTGGTTTCCCCAACATCACACAATGGGGCGTATCTATTGGGGTGCTCCAGCCCAGGATCAGCCTCCTTGCCTTGTCCCCTTCTACCCCTCCTAACTGTCACCCCTCTACTCTGATGCCTGCACCTCCAATACTCCGCCCACCTCTGTGCAGGCCCCTGTCTGCACCTGACTGGTACGATCCTGGCTCTCCTCCGGTATGGACATTCGTCTCAGTGTTGCCAGCTGCTTCCCTAGATTCAGGACCTGAGCTTCCAGGGAAGCAACGTGCTTACATTTTGTGCATTTGTATTCGCCCTCGATCACATGTCTGAGGAACGCATACATATTACAAGATGTACACCGAATCGCATCTCCACACCCGCCGGGCATTGTACCTACTATCTAATCTAATGGGGATTCAGTGATTTAAGTCTATCCTATGTGGCTATTTCCTGGCTTCCTAACGCTACCTTCTCACCCTCTGGTATTCCGCTCCACTCACTTGACACCGGTCAGTCACACAACACTCACAATCTCACAGCCCGGTCAGACGCACAACGCTGAGTCGCACAGCCCGGTCAGACGCACAACACTAAGTCGCACAGCCCGGTCAGATGTACAACACTAAGTCGCACAGCCCGGTCAGATGCACAACACTAGGTCGCACAGCCCAGTCAGACGCACAACACTAAGTCGCACAGCCCGGTCAGACGCACAACGCTAAGTTGCACAGCCAGTCAGACGCACAACGCTAAGTCGCACAGCCTGGTCAGACGCACAACGCTGAGTCGCACAGCCTGGTCAGACGCACAACACTAAGTCGCACAGCCGGTCAGACGCACACCGCTGAGTCGCACAGCCCGGTCAGACGCACAACGCTGAGTCGCACAGCCCGGTCAGACGCACCACCCTGAGTCGCACAGCTTGGTCAGACGCACAGCACTGAGTCGCACAGCCCGGTCAGACGCACAACACTGAGTCGCACAGCCAGGTCAGACGCACAACACTGAGTCGCACAGCCCGGTCAGACGCACAACACTGAGTCGCACAGCCCGTTCAGACGCACAACACTCAGTCGCACAGCCCGGTCAGACGCACAACACTCAGTCGCACAGCCCGGTCAGACGCACAACACTCAGTCGCACAGCCCGGTCAGACGCACAACACTCAGTCGCACAGCCCGGTCAGACGCACAACACTCAGTCGCACAGCCCGGTCAGACGCACAACACTCAGTTGCACCGCCCGGTCAGACGCACAACACTGAGTCGCACCGCCCGGTCAGACGCACAACACTCAGTCGCACAGCCCGGTCAGATGCACAACACTCAGTCGCACAGCCCGGTCAGACGCACAACACTCAGTCGCACAGCCCGGTCAGACGCACAACACTCAGGTAGTGATAGGTACTCCCAGACACTCAGGTAGTAACAGGTACTCCCAGATACTCAGGTAGTAACAGGTACTCCCAGATACTCAGGTAGTAACAGGTACTCCCAGATACTCAGGTAGTAACAGGTACTCACAGATACTCCGGTACTCACAGATACTCCGGTACTCACAGATACTCCGGTACTCACAGATACTCCGGTACTCACAGATACTCCGGTACTCACAGATACTCAGGTACTCACAGATACACAGGATTGATAAGATCGGTCACTGCAAACCCCCCCCCCCCCCCACACAGCAATATCGGTTGTAGAACACTGACCCTAAAAATCAGCAGCCTCGCCCTAAAATGCCCTACAACTCGCCCTGCCTAACACACTCCGACCTGTCCCTCAATTCTATCCGGACACAAATGTTTTTTGCCTGTCTGTCCCTAATCAGCAGCCAGCACGTATGATGTGTGCTCTGTCCCTGAACTAACACAGCAGAATGACGCAGCGGCGCTGCCTCGAACTTATAAAGACTTGGTCACATGCTTCAGATGGCCAATCACAGCTACTAATACATCTGTAGGCATGGCTGGGATGGCTTAAGGCACACCAGTTAAACGCTTGTTGATTGGCTGTTGAAAGCCCGCCATGAAAAGCGCGCCAATGCATACAAAACCCGGAAATAAAATGACCGAACACGGATTTTTACCCGAATATACAGTAAAGTTTTCGGGTCCGTGTTCGGGTAACAAAAATCCAATTATTCGGTATGAACACGAATAATACAGTCCGTGTTCGCTCAACCCTACAGATGACACAAAATTGGCCAGGGCAATAACTACACAGCATGAACCAGATATCCTACAGAATGACCTGGACAAAATAACGGAGTGGGCAACGACATGGCAAGTGAGGTTTAACGTGGAGAAGTGTAAGGTTTTGCACTTGGGGACTAAAAACATAAAAACACAATACACATTAGGAGGAGAACCCTTGGGTGATCAAAAATGGAGAAAGATCTGGGAGTCTTGGTTGATGATAGATTAGGCAACAGCATGCAATGTCAAGCGGCAGCTGCCAAAGCCAGCAGATTATTAGCATGCATAAAGAAAGGGATGTATTCCAGAGATAAGACTATAATCCTTCCACTTTATAAAACTCTGGTCCGACCGCATCTGGAGTATTCTGTCCAGTTCTGGTCGCCAGTCCTCAGGAGGGATGTGTTGGAGCTGGAGAGAGTCCAGAGAAGGGCAACTAAACTGATTAGGGGGTTGGAGGACCTTAACTATGAAGAGCGGCTGCAATCGCTCGATTTATTCTCCCTGGAGAAGAGACGTCTGAGGGTGGACATGATAAGAATTTATAAATATCTTAATGGGGATCTCAGCTTAGAAAAAAAACTGTTCATTCAAAGGAATTGCATGAGGACTCGAGGACATACAATGCGATTAGAGGAGAAGCGTTTTAACCTCAGGCAACGAGGAGGGTTCTTTACTGTTAGGGCTACAAGATTGTGGAATTCTCTACCACAAGAGGTGGTTTCTGCGGGTAGTATGGTGGCTTTCAAAAGACTCTTAGAGTTACATCTCAAGGATCAGGACATTAAGGGCTATGTGAGATGATTACAGCCACACACACCTACACAGGTTGAACTGGATGGACTATTGCCTTTATTCAACCTCACCTACTATGTAACTATGACTAAGAAGGTCATCCTTTACATAGCGCATATGCATTCGCCACCCTGAACCGGAAATGCAACGAAATTGGGTGCACACGTTCCCGAAAGTGTACTGCTGCTCATTGAGATCTGGAGAAGAATGGCTTGCTCCCTGTTTACATGCAAAGAGCTTGTATTGATATGCAAAGTAAGTGTGGGAGGGGTCTTGTTGTAACCTGGGCTTGGGGGGGGGGTTAGACAGGAGCTGGTGGTGGGGGGGAGAGAATGTATTTTATTGATCCTCACCACACATTCACTTCCTGGTTGTGCACACATGTCACTTCTGATTTCTAGGCACATTATGCTTCCTGCATGTGAACATGTTCCGGGAAATATGATATATATAATATATACTGCATATGCATTTGCAGATTTTCATGCAATATTGCTAGCAGTGCTGTGTGTGCACCTTTGGTCTTGCACACTGATTGGCAGCTCACTGCAAGTTCCTGCTCACTACTTGTAATTTGGGACTTTGTCGATTATGTGACTGCCAATCATGGTGGTCACATGGCCATAAGCCCCGCTTCCAGAAGAGAAAATCCTAAGTTGGTCACCTCATCCCCTTAAACCCCAAAACACATGATTTACACAGGTTCTGAGGCAAAGGTCTTGCAGAAAAGGCATCAAGTGAGTTTCATTAACACTTTAATTTGCCAAGGAACCTTTGTAATTATTGTGTATGGTTTTAAAGGGATAAGGTGCCAAACCTAGCAAACCCCTTAAAGTGCCAGGGGTAGCCTACGCCAAGGAGTTAAGGATGTTTAAAGTGAACCAAGAAATGCAAACATTTCAAATAAATATAGTGCCTGGGGGTTTGGCAAAGTTGGCTTGTAAAGTGGTGCATCTGTACTGTATCTAGACCATGCGTCCTCCCTAATCACATATGGAAAGATTGTGAAAATTTTGAAGGGTGTCTTTTTCGTGCCAATTGCAACCTAAATTCTCACCCCCCTCCCCTCACCAATGAATACAGTGACCTTTGGTGCTTGTATGGCTTTGAAGGGAAATAAAATGCAAAAAGGTATCATATATCCATGTCATGGGGGCCCCCACCAAATCCATAGCAGGCCTGCCATTACTACCCCAAAGCACCTTGTCCCCATGTTGATGGGGATATGGCCACAGAACCCAGGCCATTGGTTATGGCAGCTCTATGGCCAGGAGACTTATTTATGTCTGTATGTCTCCTTTAACAAGTCTTCCCCCAGACACTAGCCCCTCACACCAAAGAATGAGTATGGGTTGTGTTGAGCACCAAATATTTTCAACATAAAACTAAGGTAATTACACAATCAGTTTTGGAAAATTCCTTTCTTTAAGTTACAATAGGAGACATCACTTTTCCACCATGGAGATTTGTTGTCAATTATGATGTCTGTCACCCCACCAGCCCAAAACAAAAATGCACTGATTGGTAATGTGACAAGAGGGCGGGGCCACCAGGTGACATTGCCATTTGGCCCAGCCACTCACCTATTTAACAACTGCCAGACAGAGGAGCAGCACATTGGCGCCCTTTGCTGCGGGCGGAGCTTATCTTTTGGGTCTCCTTTTTTCTGTGCTGGCGGCCATTGTGATTGACTATGGATTCACATTTGTCGAAAGTGTTTTTGTGTTTTGGAAAATTGCTTCATAAAAATTGCTTTGCTCAAATGTGGGTTTGTGGGTTTGTCTTTGGCTTTTGGGTCAACTTTTTGGAGGGGAGTTAGTAGGGGCACAATGTAGCCCATTCTCATTCACATGGGGGGTGGGTGGGGGCAAGATATCGGTGAAAAGTCAGTGGACGGGTGTCAGTCAAGGGGATTCCAAAGTGTCCTGAAGATAATGTAGTTGCATCAAGTCTGCTACTGAAAAGCAAGAGGACTTAATTCTTCAATACAAGTGGCAGCATGGTTAAAGCAGTGTGTCTGCTTCCACAAGTAATCTGGTGAGGCCAAGTTAGAGTTGTCCTTATCTACTGTGAATAGTTTAAGTTGGAGTATCCCACTATTCCCTTCTCCCATCCAAGTTCCACAATAAATGCCAAAAACCAAAACCCCTGGACTGTTTATTGAGAAACGAGCAACTGGGAGTAAGGATGAATGAGTGAACTGTTCCTTATGACTGTCTGCAGGTAATCAGAGGAGGCCTAAGAAGTCATCACACAGCACGCCCTACTGGGACAGTGCTACACATTTATATACATGTGCGTGCAGTGTTTGTGGCAGTACATAACAAGTCACATAGTTACCCTAACCAGTTTTACAGAAAAGTTCTCAGCCTACTGTTAAAAACAGAAACAAGCTCACAGCTACTACTACCTGAGTGGTATGACTGCTAGAGGGAATGTAGATAATCAATTCAAAATGCACATGCAAAAAAGAATATAAAACATGCAAAATATATTTGGTATAAAGAGCACTTACTGTTAAAGATGTAAAGGTCAAACATATACCTCCAAATCCATTCAGAGACAAAGCAAGGAATATCACTGGGGCCAGCACTGGAAAAAGCAATATAAAATCGCATGGTTATATAATGTTTCCTAAGAGTTTCAGAAAGAAATATATTAGAATTTTTGGTATCAGTTATTACAGCAATACATGCCTTTTATTTTTTTTTTTTTAATAAACACTTTATTGAAAACTTTTGTATGCATACAGAGAATATTGCAGTAAATGCGTAAAAACAAAGTGTGAGATAAACAAGCACCAGTAATAGTAACAATAACAAATATAAAATATACCATTGATGCTTATAAAAAGGAAAACAGAAATAGAATGTTATGTACTACATGAAAAATGATTGAGTACCAATGTGAGGCTAGACTAGAGAAGTAAGTACGCCCAAAAAATCAACTCAGTGGGCCCCCTAGACCATATTGCAGATGAAAGTGGTCCATGCATGAGAAACAAAATCGGCCCTCGGATACACGACCAGGGAATGGGACACCCCCAAAGGGATCACACTGTGTCCGAGGCCCCGGGAACGTGCGTCAGAGGGGGCTAAGGGAGAACCATGTTGGAGACAAAGTGAACAGGGGGAACTTGCGTAAACACAAGTAGGGAGGGGCGAGAGAGTGGCAACTGCATGTGCTGAACGTGGTCCACCTGATAGCATGGTACTATAGCTCCTCAGGGGAAGGAAAGAGGGAAGAAAGGGGAGACGGAGACGGAACGGCGGAAACAGGAGGGGCAGCCATAGAGAGGGGAAGAGAGAGAGAGAAGGAGAGAGAAGAGGAGGAAAGAGGGAGGGGGAGAGAAGAGAAAAAGAAAAAAAGGGGGGGGGGAAGGGGAGAAAGAGGAGGGTGTGAGGGGGGGGGGGGGACTGACACAGCTAGGCCAGGGAGAAAGAGAACCTGTTGCAGCCAACAATTTACAATGTTCAGCAGGGTAGGAAATGTGGAGCCAAGTGGCCCATGTGATGTAAAATTTGTTAGGAGAGTCGTGGGCCTGATGGGTTAGGTCTTCCACCTCAGCCACCTTGCCCACTCTACGAAGTCAGTCCGCAACGGTGGGGGGGGGGCAGGGAGAAAGCCAACGGCAAGGAATGCACATCCTCGACGCAATAATTAGATGGAGGGTCAACGATTGCTTGTATGCTTTTTGGGGAATAGAAGTATGGTGAAGGAGGTATTGAGCCGGGGAAAAAAACGGGAAATAAGTGGTGATATGTCCAATAAGAGTGTGGACCTCCCGCCAGAAGGGTCGTATAAGAGGGCATTCCCACCATATGTGGAGCAATGAGCCCTTTTGTTTGTGGCACTTCCAACACATAGGGGAGGCGTCCGACGAGAATTTGTGCAGGATATCAGGGGTCCTTTACTATTTGGAAAAGATTCTAAAGCCATTTTCTTGCACTTACACATTCCTGGAGCCCTTGTGCATGTGCGTAAAGATCCTGTCCCAATCCTCACCACAGAGTGAGATGGATAGATCTTCTTCCCAACAATCACAAAGTCGTGCGACCCTAGAGGGGAGTCTTGGCGAGAGGAGGAAGTATAGTCCTGAAATTAAGTGTCGTTGAGGTTCCGAACGAGCGCGACTGTCTTCGAAGGAGGTGAGGTCTCTGTGCCATGCATTAAGATCATTAGTGTGTAATAGAAAGTCCCTGATTTGTAAGTAATTAAAAAAGGGGAGTTTACACTCCGTGACAGATCCGAGTGTGTGAGAAGGGAACCCTCCCTGAAGAAGTGAGTTGCCTTGTACGGGACATCAGTAAAGGGGTCGTGTGGAGCAAGGTGTGCCAGACTGGGAGTGAAGTCCGGATTATAGCAGAGAGGAACCATAGAACCCGGTCTTGAAGAAATGCCCATTGTTTTACAAAACAGACGAAATATGAGTAGGGTAGAGTGTGTAAAGTGGGTGTTTCGTGCAGGGTGCCGGAATGGAGGCGGGACTAGCCCAAGGAAGGAAGTGTATGGAAAAAGGAGACATAGAATCCTCAAGGTTCACCCAGTCCTTGGTGAGGCGGTTATTGTGCCAGTCCACGATCCTAGATAAGTGGCAAGCCCAATAGTACCGTTGAAGATGAGGGAGGCCCAGTCCCCCGGAGGTCTTCGGGGCCGTTAGGAGATCCCATGATAACCTAGGGTGCTTAGAACGTCAGATAAAGGTGGAGCATATACGTCGATAAGATTGAAAGAATTTGGGAAGGATTTTGATGGGGATCGTTTGAAGGACATATAAAAGTCTAGGGAGAATGTTAATTTTTATAATTGCCAATCTGACAAACCACGAGAAGGAACCCCATTTCCATTTGGACAAATCAGACTTGATCTCTGTAAAGATAGGGGTGAAATTCTTGGCAAATAGTTCAGATAACTTAGATGGAATTTGAATGCCTAAATAGGCAATTCCCACCGGAAAGGGAAGTTTTGTTGGCAGACAGATTGAAGGTGCAGCGGTAGGGAAACATTCAGCGCCTCAGACTTTGAGTAATTCATTTTAAGATTCGAGAGTGAACGAAACATATCTAGGTCCTTCAGGAGGTTTGGCAAAGTGGTAATTGGTTGCGTGAGGAATAATAAGATATCTTCGGCGTAAGCCGCTAGTTTATATGACTTAGCAGCAATAGTCACACCATGAATATCTGGGTTCGAGTTGAGTTTACGAAGTAAGGGAGGGTTCCAGGGTGATGATAAAAATGAGGGGGGATAATGAACAACCCTGTCACGTGCCATTCGACACGGAGAAGGCATCCGACAGGTGGTCACTGACTCGTACCCTCGCTGTGGGATCAGAGTATAGGGCCTGGACATAGCTCAGCCTCCTTCTGGAGATGCCAATAGCCTCCAAGGCAGCGGTCATGTAATCCCAGGCTACCCTGTCGAATTCCTTCTCCGTGTCGAGCGACAGGAGAAAGCCGGGTGTGTGAGACGAGGTGAGCCAGTGATGAATATTAAGAGCCTTAATGGTGTTATCCCTGGCCTCGCAACCAGGGACAACCCCCACCTGGTCTAGGGAAATGATGTCGGGGATAAAAGGCAAGAGATGGTTTGCAAAGATTTTAGCGTAAAGCTTTACATCCACATTGAGTAAGGATATAGGTCTGTAATTGGTCACCAATGACGGGTCTTTGCCGGGCCTGGGCAGCACAACAATGTGGGTCTCTAGGAAGTCAGGGCCTAGAGCAGGGGAGTCAGGGAAGGCATTAAGGAGTGTAACAGCGGGGGCAAGAGGATCTCCGGAAAGGACTTATAGTACCCCACAGTGAGCCCATCCGGGCCAGGGCACTTACCCGGTTTGAGTTGTTTGAGGGCCACCACAATTTCCTCAGAGGATATTTGGGTGTCCATGGTTTCAAGATCCTCGGCAGAGAGTGGAGAGGGGGAGTATTGTTGCAAAAAGGACCTAATGTGGTCGGCGCGATCTGTGGGCGAGTGATGGGTAGAGTCTTTGGGCAAGTTAACAGGGAATGATAGTAAGAGAGGAATTGGTCTGCAATGTCGTTAGTGGAAGAAACCTTACGTTCCCGTGAGTCAATGATAGAATTGATCGTTCTATTGGCTTTCCTAGACTGGAGCGCCCTTGCCAACATGCTGCCTGATTTGTTACTGTATTCGTAAAAGTCACGCTGCATCAAGCGAATTTATGTCTTGTGGACCTACCCAATTCCTCCAGGTCCTGTCTAGCCTGAGTGAGGGCTGATAGGGTTTGTGCAGCGAGAGATCGCTTATGAGAACGTTTGAGGGTTTGGATACGGTCAGTGAGGGAAGAGATACGCGCTCGATGTTCTTTGTTTCTCTTTGCAGACAAAGCAATGAATTTCCCCCTGACTACACACTTGTGCGCTGCCCATAACATGATCGGGGACACCTCCGGGGAGTCATTTTCAGCAAAATACTGGCGTAAAGTGGTGGAAACTTCAACGCTGTAGGTTGGGTCGGACAGGAGTGAACTGTCCAGTCGCCATGTACGGGAGCGACAGGAGTCAGACCCTATCCTGAGCATGATGGTAACAGGGTGGTGATCCGAAAGGACCATGGGATCTATGGAAGCGCGCATCAGGGTCGGAAGAGTGTTTTGGGAAATGAAGACATAGTCGATCCTGGAGTACTTATTATGTGGGTGGGAAAAAAATGTATAATCCCTGGTGTCAGGGTACAGCGTACGCCAGGCGTCCTGCAACAGGAGGTCCTTCAATAGAGTCTTGATAGCTCGCAAAGCCGAATATGGCAATGTGGAGGAGCTCGACGAAACATCGAGCAAAGGCAAGAGAGCAACATTAAAGTCTCCCCCCACCACCAGCGTCCCAGCCTGGAATTTCGTAAGGAGAGAAAATGTGTGACGAAAAAAGTGGACTACCTGTTTATTTGGGGCATAGATATTCGCGAAGGTGAACATTTGGCTTTAATAGTGCATTTAACAAAAAGGAACCTGCCAGCTACATCCGTTTTTTTTTTTTTAATAAACTTTATTGAACAAATTTTCAATACATGGGTAATGCAGGTAAATCAATGAACAACACATTTTACATTTTTATGGGAGTCAGATGCCGAGCAAGAGTAAAGGCTCGCGACTGACCAAGAAGAGAAACATGGTGCAATACACAAGGTAAAACAATCAAACTTACTAGAACCCTAGTTGGATGGATCTATACCATACATCATCTCTTAACCAAATGAATGGGGTTAAATAAAGATAGGGGGTGCAAACATAAGGATAAGGGGGGGGGGGGGAATAGAACCAAACCTACAGCAGTTGAGCACTACCTAGGGATGGTGTAAGAGAATGTATCATCTTGCAGGTTAGTGGATGCATCCCTGGGCAGTGATTCCATAAAATCCTGCCATGTGTGCGAAAAGCGATCAACAGAGGATTTTAGATGAAAGTCCGTTGTAAGCCGATCTTTGGTCATAAGGCTTAAGAGTTCACGATGTACCTGTGATACGGATGGGCCCACTGTTGATATCCAGTTAGCAAGTATAACTCTGCTAGCTATCAGTAAACATGTGAGAATCCATACGAGGGTGCGGTAGCAGGCGGCTGGTCCATATTTGAAGCTGTTTGTCCCAATGTCCAAATATGAGTAGGAGGGGATCTTTTGGTAGTTGAAGGAGAGTGATTTGATTAATGAATAAGAGTACTTGATCCCAGAATTTGGATATGAAGGAGCAGGACCAGAACCTGTGGTGCAGGCTTGGTCTATAGGATTTACAGTGGGGGCAAAGGCTTGTACAGGGATATTCCTTATTGGAGGTGAAAGGAATATAAGCCCTATAAAGAATATTCAATTGTGTTTCCCTCCAGGTCTCGTTGGGAGTTAAGCGTAGAGTTCTATTATACCCCTGAAATAGCTTTGTCACAATGTCCTCGCCAGGGAAGTTCTTCGCCCAGTTAGCAGCTGAGGAGCTAGCATGGTGTGAAGAGATGAGCCTTTGAAAAGGTTCGTAGATATCGGAGATGTTGTATTTCCCTGTAGTTAGTAAAGGGTCCAATAAAGGGTCAAGGAATCTGGTAGTTGGGTCTTTATAGGATGAGTTTAGAAAACTGTGGCACTGCAGTACAGAGAAAGTATGTGTGACTGGTAGACGATAGGTCTCCAAAGTATCTTAGACTGACCGTGGCCTGCCAGAGACGGGGTCACAGAGATCCGAAAAGCTTATCAGGCCCCTCTGTTGCCAGGTATCAAATGGTTGAGATTGTAGTCCCGGGATGAATGCAGGGTTATTCTTAATAGGTAGGTATTTAGATATGGAGAGGGGGAGTTTTAAGCATTTCCTGGTCTCTCTCCAGGCAATCACCGTGTCCCTCAGTAGTATGTTGTGTTGGAGCCTTGGGGGCAAACTTTACCATTTGGCATGTAATAACGCCGCCAGTGAGAAGGGGGCTGACATTTGTGTCTCCAGAGCATGATTGGAGTAGTGTGAGGACTTGGAGAGCCAATCTAGAGATATCCTTAGAAGGCAGGAAAGCTTATACAGTCTAATGTCAGGATTCAGGAAGACTAATACCCCCCTTCACTCCTGGGAAGACAGAGTTTACCAAAAGAAATGCGCGGTGCCATGCCAAATAAACTTAGAAATGGCACCGTTGATTAATTTAGTGTCTTTGTGCTTAATTAGCAGAGGGACCGTTTGTAACGGGTATAATAGCTGGGCAAAACTGACCATTTTGACTAAATGACATCTCCCCAACAGCGAAAGAGGCAGATCCATCCAACTATCCAATTCTTGAAAGAGCTTCTGAAAGAGTGGAGGGTAGTTCAGGGTATAAATAAATGATGGTATTTTGCCTATTTTGATACCCAAGTATGTGATGTGGGAGGAGGCCAAAGTGAAGGGTGAGGATGAGGCCCATGTGGGTCTAGGTCTGATACCCAGGGGGAGAATTTCGCTTTTTGCATAGTTGATCCGAAGACCGGAACAGAGTTGGAATCTATCAAATATAGATATAATAATATGCATGTCCGACGAGGGGTTCCGAGTAATGATTAAGACATCGTCTTAAGTGAGATGCGAAGTTCATTAAAAAACCATGAATGGCACATTCTCCAAAAGGTACCTGGATAGAGGTTCCAGGGCCAAATTGAAGAGCAGCGGTGACGGGGGGCAGCCCTGCCGCGTACCCTTGAAGAGGCAGAATTCGTCGGTGAGAGACCCGGGCACCCAGAGCCTGGCCGCAGGAGAAGCCTACATAGCTTTGACAATGTGAGTAAAGGGCCCCTTTCTTAGCCAAAAGTTTAATTATAGCTTGATTACCTGTAGGGGGATAAGAGCCTCCGGACCAGATGGCGAGTAGAACTCCAGCAGGGTAGGTTCGACAATCTCCAGAGCATTTTTATAAAATTCTTCTGTAAGGCCATGTGGACCGGGAGCTTTGTTTGGGGCGAGATGTTTTATGGTATCTTGGATTTCTGTGAGGGTCAATGGAGCGTTCAATGTTTCTTGACACTGTCAAGAAAAAAATGGGTCTGATTGGCGTCAAAGGGGTCAGGGGAATACAGGGATGCATAGAAATCCCGCATAATCGACTTCACTCCCAGGGGAGTGGACTCCACCATGCCCGAGGAGTTTCGGTGGGAGGCTATATGTGTGGGTTTTTAAGGGGCTCCGCATAGTCTCGCCAATAATTTACCTGCCTTGTTCCCAAATTTGTGAAGTGTGGCTGAGAAGTGCGCCCGTTTAATAGATTCAAGCTTATCAGCCCAAGAGTCAAAGTGTCTTTTGGCAAGAGCCCACTCCTGCCTGTTTACCAGGGAGTCTACGGATAACAATGTATGTTGGGCCAATCAAAGACGTTCACTAGCTCAGAGATAGCTTGCAGAGGCATTTTTCCTATAGGCTGAGGCGTAGGATATGATTTTTCCACGTAGGAAGGCTTTAGCAGCCTCCCAGAATAGGTTGGGCTGTGAAGCATGGGATAAATTGGCTGCCGGATACTCGTCCTATGCCCGAGCCAAATAGGCCTGGAAGTCCGAGTTCTTGTGCAGGTACCATGGGAATCTCCATAGATGGGAGTCCGCTAGTTTATCAGAGGGATCCAGTATTAAGGAGATAAGGAGATTAAGGAGATATTCGATCCTATGGAGGACGGTGGCTGAAGAGAAGAAGTAATCTATTCTCATAAACACGTTATGCGGGTGGGAGTAAAAAGTGTATTCCCTATCAGTGGGGTGGTGAAGATGACCAGACGTCCGTAAGGTTAAGGGAATCTACTACCGCAACTAAAGGGTTCAGGACAGGGGTGTTGGTTCGAGTGGCCTTAGAGCTTGTCAGGGATTTATCTAAAAGCGGGTCCATGAGCGAGTTAAAATCACCGCCGATGAGGTGGGGAACTTGAGGAAATTTGAGTAGGTGGGTTGATAGGTCCCTATAGAAGGACTGGTCAGGAACATTGGGGGCAAATACATTAGTCAGCAATAATTCTCTATTATGTCGTCCGATGAGAAGGACTGTAGTTCGAACGACAGATTCTTATGTATCAGGATCAGGACTCCAGCTTTGCACCCCACTGCCACCGAACCAACTACCATACCCACCCACAGTTTTTTCATACGGGAGAAGTCGACTAAGGGGAGATGAGATTCTTAAAGTAGGGCAAAGGCTTTAAGCCTTTTAAGGTGCCTCAGGACCTTCATCCGTTGAATGGGGGACTGCAAACCCCTGACATTCCACGAAAGAATCGTCATGGAGGGTCAGGAGGGCTGGGTATGGTGCACGGAATGGCAGCAGTGCTCTTTTAGGGACGGCAGGGAGATGTAATGTCGAATGCGTAGGTGCCGTAGGTAAGTATTGAGAAGATGTCAGATTGTGGGACCGAGCATGGTCTGATTCCAACCGTGGAGTCATTAAGGAGGGTGGGGGGGGAGTAACCCAGGGCAGAAAAACATAAATCCAATAGAGAAAACATACAGAGGAAACTGTAAAGAACATCGTGGACCTCACTTTTTTCCGGATGCTGTAACTGTGAAAGGCGGCGTAGCCCTTGGCACAGACGCAGGCTGGCCTGGAGATACAGCCGCCCAAATCACCACGGGTGGAAGCGGGGCTTGTATCGAAGGCCCACGGCAGAGTTGCCCTAGTCCTCCACAATGCCAGCATGTTCAATAACCGGACACAGGATCTGACCTGTAAACAGAAAAACATAACTCAAAACTGTAGTTTAAAGTTTCGCAACGTCTCACTGGTAGACCAAGGTACAAACTTGAGAGAAAAAACAAAGACATAAAGGTGTAATACTTCACGTGTCTGCGTAGCACCCTAGTAAGAGGAAAGTTAATTGACTAGCGGCAAAAGTTTGTCAGCGATGAGGATGAGAGCGAACGCCGCTGACCGCCTCAGAATATTTCTGTCATTTAGGAGACTCTTTATTTGGGCTTCTTGGGACCAGAGGGCGTGGGACCGTAGAGGGCCTGGAGTCCAGGGAGCTGGTTCCATCTGTATGGAGAGAGCGTGCAAAGGATTCTGCCTCCGATGGATCCTGGAAGAATAATTGTTTGCCTGATGGTGCCTGCTCGAAGGGTTGCTGGGTATGCCAACGTAAATTTGATCTGAGCTTGATGCAGTTTGGAGTCTGGAAAGCTTTTCTCTTCCTAGCCACTTCGACTGAGTTGTCAGCAAAAATCAGAACTTTTGCACCGTCAATCTGGAAAGATTTAGCTTGTCTGAATATTTGAAGGATCGCCGACTTATCAGCATAATTCAGGTATTTAGTTATGATCGGGCGCGGAGTGGACCGCTCAGATGAATGGATCCCCATACGGTGAGCCCGTTCAACTACACAGATATCTTGTATGCCCAGGGCCTCTGGAATTCTTTTGGAGCACAGGTCGGGAATGGCGGATGGTGGCATGGATTCCGGTATTCCTATAAATCGGAGGTTACTTCTGCGAGCTCTGTTCTCAAGGTCCTCCAATTTTTGTAATATAAATTGATTGGTCTTGTCCTGCGTTTGTTCAAAGCTATGGGAGCTGTATACCTCCTCTTCCACACTGGCTACCCGATTCTCCCCTTCTTGCAGCCTGTGGGAATGCTCTGTAAGCTGTTTCTTAATTTCCTGCATTCCTGCTGCAGTCTGCACTGCTGCAGTGATAGTGGGGGAGAGAAGAGCCACAACTGCGTGTGCTATGCGATCCGATTGGAGGTCCCCTAGAGAGGGCACCGTGGAAGCCGGGGTAGCTGCAGTGTCCATATGAGAGGCATCCGCCTCTCCAGCAGTGAGGGCCGAGACCGGGGCCTCGATTTGCGGCGGACCCGACAGAGCGCGTGGGCCACCCTTTTCCAAAAATTTGTCCAGGGGGAGATTTTTTGTGGATCGGGGGGTCGTCCGGAGGTGCGAGGGACGGCTGATGGCCCAGGGGAGGCAATTTGGGGAGTTTTATATGCAGTTTTGTGCATCCTACCGCGGGAGCGGAGGAGGGATGTGGCTACAGCATTTGGTGCCGGAACGAGAAGTGCTACATCTGCTTTAGTGTCAATCAGTAGTAACAGATAGGACTTTGAGAAAAGGATAGAGGTACCCCTCGACTTAGGATCAGCTGTTGTGGCATGGAAGACGGTCGGGAAAGGGTTATTTTGTAGTTTGGGTATCCCATCAGCCCTAAAGTGGGTCTCCTGCAAGAACACCACGTCTGCTTTGGAACGACGTAATGAGAGGAGGAGATTGAAGCGACGTTCGGGTATATTGAGGCCCCGTACATTCAGCGAAATAAGTTTTAGAGTATCATTAGGCGATGCAGGATCTTGTGCAAGTGGACGGGGAGATGGAGATGGGGAAGCCATGAGGGGGGGGAGAGAAAAAAAAAGGGGGGGGGGAGTTTGGAGGGTGGGGTTGAGAGAAGGGTGGAAGGAGAAAGGGAAAGAGAAAGAGAAAGAGAAAGACAGAAAGGGAAGAGAAACTCAGGTAAAAGCGGGGGAGGAGAGGAAGCGAAGGGAGGGAGTGTGTGGTGACTAGGCTAGCTTGGGGGGGGAGGCCCGGTAGCTGGGGGACCTGCCCACCAGATAACGATGGAGCCACAAAACCAAAAGTGTAGTGAACCGTGCAAGATCAAATTGCCAAAAATGTGGATTATGACAGTGATGGACACTAAGGGGGGTTGGGGTAGACCTAACCGAGACCTGGAACCAGGGGGCCGCCCAGGGACGAGGACTCCTGCCCATGGACCGGTAATGGGGTATCAATTTCGGATACCGTAGGTAAATAGGGCAATAAGTGGGAAATCGGGATGAGTAGAAATACCTGACAGGGCGTCTTAAAGTGGGAACACAGAACCATGGTACTCAAAAGAACAACAAGGCCAGGGAGCCCAGATGTCAGGATTAAAACATGATTAAAAAAAAAAAAATACCTGGGATGGAGAGGAGTTTGGGAGATACAACAGTATGCAACATCTCTGTGGTGACCACATAAAAAAGGAATGGTATGCATTGAATGACATGAACTAAATACCCTTGCAAACCTAAGCATAGAAAATTCGATACATATGAACATAAAAAGATCGTAACATCGTAACATCGTAGGTGTGCTCCAATTATAAAGCGAGATGACCTCCCCTGCCAACCCCAAACTATTAGGATGGGAGGAGGAGGCGACCCCACCATTCACCACCCCAGCTCAGGAACTGCAAAAACCAGGCACATAATTGAAGCTAGATGCAAGGTGCGGCAGGCGGCAGCACGACCACTAAGGTGAATCCGATCTCTAAGGGAGGTCAAGTGGCATCACGGAAAGGCATAGTTTAGGGAGAAACGGGGGGGGGGGGGTGATATCAACATGAACAAGCGCGGCTAGAGATAAAAAATAAAAACATTTTAGCGTGGTGAAAAGCCCGCACTTCCTGAGCCAAGGGGGCACAACAGTATAGGGGAGGACAAGCACAAGTGGCGGTACATATCACACTGGATGAGGACAGCCCAAGCCATGGTGGGTCAGGAAGACCACTTAACCACAGGGCGCGGGCTGACGGCCTCAGGGAAGGTAATAGCATTGGAAGACAGTAACCTTGGCAGCCACGGCTGCGCCAAGGACGGTCCACCCATACAAGAGATGTCGGTGCGGTTACCCACCACTCCCGATAGAGGAGGGGAGGAAAAGGAACCGAAGACCCCCGGTAGGCCGACCGCCCCCCCCCCCCCCCTGTGAAGCAGATAGATAACAGAGACACAGCAATAATGTATGAAAACTCTACCAGCACTTGCAAGTAGGAGACACAGTCAGTCCATGTAGGAAAGATGGTCCATGACCCCATTGACGGGTGAAGGTGCAAAAAAAGAAAAAAGGGAACAGGATTGGCAGCTTGAGATGGTGGGTTGAGCATCAACCTGCAAGAAAACACAAACAAAAAAGAAAAAAAAAGGGGGGAGGGAAACCAAACAACCAAAGTACCCCCCCCCCATCTCGAGAGGAACCGCTGAGCCATCTGGAAGAGGTGCTGGGTGGCCACCCCCTCGGTATAAGTGCCTAAGGATAGTACCAGATGTAGGGGGCAATAGCAGGTAGCAACAGAGCGCCCCATGGGCAAAACTAACAAACGTCAATGAGGAGCTCCTGAGAAAAAGTTGTAATGAGGAACACAGGGGTGATGATCATCAAACAGGTAGCAGGGGAGTCATCCAGCAGAGATGTATACAAAAACAAAGTAGAGATAGGTGTGGGGCAGGAGTTGGAGAGAAGTTTCAGTCCTCTCTGCGGGCCCTCTGGTGTTGTAGTGGTTTTGAGGGGCTCGCTACCTGTGGGGCATCCTGACGGGCAGCAGCAGAGCCATTTCCAGAAGAGGAACGCCGGCGTCCAAATCGCATATCTTGTGCATCCATCGGTTCTTCTTCGCGGGCCCCATGTGTGCGGCCCCCCCCCCCGAAATTCTGGATACCAGTTGGGGAGATCCACCAGCGGAATATCCAGGGTGGAGCAAAAGTGTGGCAAATCCTCGGGCACCCTTAGCAAAGCTGTGTGACTGAGAGTGGTTGCAGAGAGGCAGAAAGGGAACTTCCATTTATAGGTGATACCCTTAGTGCGTAAGACTTCCAGCAGGGGTCGCAAATCTCGACGGTGCTGCAAAGTTATATTGGAGAGGTCCTGATAGATTTGAATGGCCGTTCCCTCATATTCCAGGTGTGCCCTAGTGCGAGCTTTGCGCAAAATGTCCTCTTTAAGCTTATAGTCCACCAAACAGCAGACCACATCGCGGAGGGGGTTCCCCCTCCCTGCCCCTCAACCTCAAAGCCCTATGAATACACTCCAGATCAATAGGGGACTGTGGGGGGCGATCCAACATCCTATTAAAGAGGCCTGTAACTGCGGGTGTAAGCTGGTCATGCTCCACAGATTCTGGTAACCCACGCACGCGAAGATTGTGGCGCCTCCCCCTGTTATCCAAATCTTCCAAGTGGCGCTGAAGATCTCGCATCTGCAGGAAATGGGTATCCAGGGTCTGTGTCACTGATCTGAGCACTCTGCCATGTTGTGAGGTGGTTTGTTCAACATCTGAAACATGGCTGTACAGTGCTTGCATATCCTCCCCAGATCCATAATGGCCGCCCCGAGAGTCTCCTTGATGTCAGTGGCCACAGCTCTTAAGTCCTCTATGCTGAGGGAATTGGGGGCCTGGAGCTGAGGAGCAGGGGTCTCAGAGCCAGATGCAGTGACTGAGGCATAAAAGTGGATGGATGGCTGGGGATTGGGAGAGGCAGAGGAAGTGCGGCCTGTAGGCGCCATATTTGTGCCCTGTGTCCGGAAGATCTCCGAGATATTTTGACTGATCCGCGGCCCGGTGTCCCTCGGGGACCAGGATCTAGTGGCAGATGGGGCTCTAGATGTGGATCCCATGCTTACCGGGCAGTTTCTCAGTGCAGCGGCTCCGGTGTATGTGAAGGCAGGTCCGAGGCAGCGGGAGCTCCGGGTCTAAGCAGCCATCTCGCAGCGCGGCCAAACCACGCCCCCTACAAGCCTTTTATGACAGTAACACAAAAATCTATGCCCAAATGCTTACAGAATCTATCAGTGGTGGCTGGTGCATACGGGGCACAGGGGCGAAGCCCCACTTATCCATGCGGGGGCGCCGGACGCATGAAGTTCAATGGGGATTTTTTTTTTCTAACCATGTGATTAGAGCCAGAGGCTCTCACAGGCTAAAAAAAAGGTTGGGCTCGAACCCACCCAGTTGTGTGACAATAACGAATGAAAATTCGCTATTGTCACAGGGATCCTCCTCCTGGCCAATCAGGGAGTGGGTCATGAGACCCATATCCCGATTGGCCAAAAGGAGAGGCCATCCTATTGGCCAAGGAGGAGGAGGGAGGAGACGCCGGGGAAGCCGCTGCCGTCGCTACCAGGGGAAGCCGCCATCGGAGATGAAGCCGATGGGAGGCTTCTAATGGGGCCAGGCAGGATTCCACCAATTCCTGAGAGTGTTCCAGGGCATCCCGGAAATCAATGCAAGTAACTCATTGTGTCCACCTGTTCTATTTCTCAGCCGCAGTTTCTTCTAGTCCCCCGCCCTCTGGGTCCAAATCAGAGGGCAAGAGAGTCAGAACCAAAAAGAACCTCAGAGAAGGTAAAATGCTTCGCAGCAGAGCATTATAGGAATTGTAAACTGTAAAATTGAAGTGAATGGCTGCAAAAACTGCAGAAGCTAAAATCCCTGCACACAGAGGAGAGATGCTGGACTGTTTTCCCCAGCAAATCTAGAGATAGAGAGGTCTTTTCAAAGAGGAAGCAGGGCTTGGCTGCTCAGATGCCTTTATTGAGCCTGCTCGGAGACTGGGGGCTCTTGCTGTGTCCACAAAAGCCTGAGGACTGAGCTTCAGAGGGATTGCTTACTGTGCCTACACCAGAGCTGAGGGACCCGCTGCTGTGAGTGCCTATACCAGAGCTGACAGACTGAGCCTTGTGGAGGACCTGACCTGCAAAGAAACAGCTTTGCAGTACCTGAATTCAGAGGACTGCAGAAGACCAGATGATCTGGACAGGATGCCTGTGTACTGGGAGGGGTGAGCTGAACATCTGTACTCAATACTAACACAGGTAATACAGGACAGACTCCCCCTTGTTTAGCAGCACACTAGCCATCTGCTGCACACTCTTATAGGGACATCCACGTATGTAATAGCTACATAAGGGCCCCAATAAAAGCTGGCCAATGCTGACAATTAGGTAAAAGGTACTTTGCTGTTACATTCAGGGGTACCCCTTAGTCAGGAAACCATACACCCACCCGCTATTGTGACTGTATGCATGGTGTGTAGTGATGGACGAACATCAGCCGGGGCGGTTCGCGAACGTCAGCCGCAAATTTTCTCAAAAGTTTGCAAACCGCGAGTTTGAGGCGGGGCCCCATTGACTTTATTTATTTCTTTTTATTTCAGGTACTTATATAGCGCTGTCAATTTACGCAGCGCTTTACATATACATTGTACATTCACATCAGACTTTAATGGGAGGCAAACTTTAAAAACCTTTAGGTCATATTTGCAGCCACAAAAGACATACTAACTGTGCACAAATAGTCCCAGCACATGGACAATGTCATAACAGAATTATTGCAATTGAAAAAGTTGCCCTAATTTTTTTTTTTTACAGCAAAAAATTTTTCTTTCTTCTCATAAATCAGCCAGAACTGACAGCAGCCGGTAAATACATGTCTAATACATATAGGGTCCATTCACACATCTGTAAAATGGGTCCGCATCCATTCCACAATTTGGCAGAACCTTTACAGACCCATTGATTTTAAATTCCAGTCTGAAAAATTAGGCATTCACTAGATACAGAAGTAAGTGTCAGCCAGTATTGGCCCCAAAAATTAGCCCACATGGGTTTACCTAACAGCTAAGAATGTAGTATTCTTTGGCTGAAGGTACATTAGGCATTCACAGGATACAGAAGTGTCGGCCAGTATAGGCCCCAAAAACTAGCCCACATGGGTTTACCTGACAGCTAAGTATGTAGTAATCTGTGGCTGAAGGTACATTAGGCCCTCACACAGTATACAGAAGTAAGTGACGGCCTGTATAGGCCCCAAAAATTATCCCACATGGGTTTAACTGACAGCAAAGAACGTAGTGTATTTGATGGCTGGAGGTGCAGTAGGCATTCACAGTATACAGTAAGTAAGTGAGTAAGTAAGTGTCGGCCTGTATAGGCTTCAAAAATTAGCTCACATGGGTTGAACTGACACCAAAGAACGTAGTATTTGATGGCTGGAGGTGCAGTAGGCATTCACAGTATACAGAAGTAAGTGTCGGCCTGTATAGGCTCCAAAAATTAGCTCACATGGGTTGAACTGACAGCAAAGAACGTAGTATTTGATGGCTGGAGGTACAGTAGGCGTTCACAAGATACAGAAGTGTCGGCCTGTTGTAACGCTCCTGCGTTTTACGTATGATGTGGATTTTCAGCTGCAGAAATATTCCCTTTCAGTAGTCATGTAGAGAAACGCTGAGACACCAATCCCAACTCTCAATGACTCATCATGTGTGGATGATCTCAATTCAGCAAGTAAATACACACACTCAATAAGATGTTTCCTAGAGTGACTTATGTATATAGTAACACAGTGATGATAGGCTGAAGAGACAGGTTGGGTAGAGATGGTAGATGACAGACACTTGAAAGGAAATGTTCTTGAAAGTAAGATAGTAGCATATGGGATGCAGATAGGTTTAGCAATCATGTATGGTAGCAGATGACAGAGTAGCAGGTGGACATACAAGAGAGATCAACCCAGTGCAAGAACAGGTGGTAGTAGGCTCAAGAGCTAGCAATCTTAGATAATGCAGATGTAGTAATAGTCCTTAGTATGCAGAGCTAGATAGTGTAAGCTTTAGTATAAAGGTTATAGAGGTTTCCCCTGTGGGGTACTTATCACTAATAGCAATGTAGCAGAGGAGAGGTTCGGCAAGAGCGGATGATCCGGTAGCGGGATACAGGGATCAGCGCAGCGTGGTTCCGACAGCGAGGTATGCTTGCAAGCATGAGAGCTTCAAGACAGGTTAGCATCAAGGCACAAAGCAGTTTGAACAAACACATGTGAGTGAGAGCCGGCGATCTAAATAGCCATCCAGTCCGGCACTCAGTGATGACAGCATCAGTCTTAAAGGTGTATGCGCACCTTACCAAAAGAGAATGGTGGGCCGCATACACTTATGAAAGAGTAATTAGGGTACCCAAAGGTACCAGAACATTACACCTGTATAGGCCCCAAAAATTAGCTCACATGGGTTGAACTGACAGCAAAGAAAGTAGTATTTGATGGCTAGAGGTACATCAGGCATTCACACAGTATACAGAAGTGTCGGCCTGTATAGGCCCCAAAAATTAGCTCACGTGGGTTGAACTGACAGCAAAGAAAGTAGTATTTGATGGTTAGAGGTACATTAGGCGTTCACCGGATACAGAAGTAAGTGTCTGCCTGTATAGGCTGCAAAAAATAGCTCACATGGGTTTGACTGACAGCAAAGAACTTAGTATTTGATGGCTAGAGGTACATTAGGCATTCACACAGTATACAGAAGTAAGTGTCGGCCTGTATAGGCTCCAAAAATTATCTCACATGGGTTTAACTGACAGCAAAGAACTTAGTATTTGATGGCTAGAGGTACATTAGGCATTTACACAGTATACAGAAGTAAGTGTCGGCCTGTATGGGCCCCAAAAATTAGCCCACATGGGTTTAACTGACAGCAAAGAACATAGTATTTGATGGCTAGAGGTACATTAGGCATTCACACAGTATACAGAAGTGTTGGCCTGTATAGGCTGCAAAAATTAGCCCACATGGGTTTAACTGACAGCAAAGAACATAGTATTTGATGGCTAGAGGTACATTAGGCATTCACACAGTATACAGAAGTGTCGGCCTGTATAGGCTGCAAAAACTAGCTCACATGGGTTTAACTGACAGCAAAGAACGTAGTATTTGATGGCTGAAGGTACATTAGGCGTTCACAGGATACTGAAGTAAGTGTCGGCCTGTATAGGCCCCAAAAATTAGCTCACATGGGTTGAACTGACAGCAAAGAATGTAGTATTTGATGGCTAGGCGTTCACAGGATAAAGAAGTAAGTGTCCGCCTGTATAGGCCCCAAAAATTAGCCCACATGGGTTTAACTGACAGCAAAGAACGTAGTGTATTTGATGGCTGGAGGTACAGTAGGCATTCACAGTATACAGAAGTAATTCACAGTATACAGAAGTAAGTGTCGGCCTGTATAGGCCCCAAAGATTAGCCCACATGGGTTTAACTGACAGCAAAGAACGTAGTATTTGATGGCTAGGCGTTCACAGGATAAAGAAGTAAGTGTCGGCCTGTATAGGCCCCAAAAATTAGCCCACATGGGTTTAACTGACAGCAAAGAACGTAATGTATTTGATGGCTGGAGGTACAGTAGGCATTCACAGTATACAGAAGTAAGTGTCGGCCTGTATAGGCCCCAAAGATTAGCCCACGTGGGTTTAACTGACAGCAAAGAACGTAGTATTTGGTGGCTGGAGGTACATTAGGCATTCACAGAAAAAATAATTGTCAGCCCTGAAAGGCCCCAAAAATTTGCCATTCAATGGACATGAAATGCCTTTTATGCAACTGTATGTAGCGAAGTCAAGGACCAGGAATTGCTGTGGGTGGATGGCGGTCTGGCGGATATTTGTGGTCTGCATGAGGAATTTCGATGAAACATTGTCTACTGGTCACATGTGTTGAATTCCTCAGAGATCCATGCCTCATTCATTTTTATAAATGTGAGGTAGTCTAAACTGTCATGAGCTAGGCGAGTGCGCTTATCGGTCACGATCCCCCCTGCTGCGCTGAACGTCCTTTCGTCCTTTCGCACTGTACGGGGGGCAAGCCAACATTTCCATTGCTAATTGTGCAAGCTCTGGCCAGAGGTCAAGCCTGCCCACCCAGTAGTCCAGGGGTTCATCACTCCTCAGAGCATCCACATCGGCCGTTAACCTGATGTAGTCGGATACCTGTCGGTCTAGGCGTTCCCTCATGCTGGATCCGGAGTACAGCTGTCGATGGTTCGGTTGATAGAAGGATCTCATATCTGAAGTGACCAAGACATCTTCCAACCGCCCTATTCTTGCAGGCGCTGTTGGATTGCTACCCGCAACTGTCTCTCTGTGACTGGAAATTCCTCTGCCAGCGCACGGAAAAGCAGAATGCAGCATTTCCCGCAGCAAGGCCTGGAAGCCCTGCATTCTGACCACCCTCTGTGATTGTGGTAACATTTCTGCCATTTTGTGTTTGTACTGGTCCTTGGCCTTTATGCGTTTTATACGGGGGTCCCCCTTAAAACACTGGAGCATGAAGGCCCGCATTCGCACTAAACTGGAAGCGGTGTAGTGGCCTACTTCCAGCTCATCATCCAGGATAATGTCGTCCTCGTTCTCCTCCTCCCATCCACGGATAACACCAGGGATCCCAGAAAGGTTTAAAGCATGCTCTTCTTGCTCCAACTCATCCCCCCCAGCACCATCCTCCTCTGACTCCTCTTCAGACTCCTGCTGTTGACTTGTCTCAGATGGAGTAACACCCACTGAGAATTCATCCAACATTGCGACTTCCTCATCTTTCTGCTCCTGCTCCTCGATGGCTTAATCAATGACATGACATGTCACGGCCAGGGCGCCATAAGTGACATCATACGCAGGTATGATGTCACTTATGGTGCCCTGGCCGTGACTGACCAGTTTGGTGATCTCATCGAATGGCCACAGAAGTCTGCATGCGCCCCGCATGAGCAGCCACTGGCGAGGTGAAAAAAACCCAAACTCCCTATAACCTGTCCTGCTGCCGAGTTCAAACAGGTAGTCATTAACTGCACGTTTCTGCTGGAGCAGCCTATCGAGCATATGCAACGTTGAGTTCCATCGCGTTGGGCAGTCAAAAATAAGACGCCTGAGGGGTAGGTTGTGTTGCCGCTGAATGTCAGCAAGGCGAGCCATGGCTGTGTACGATCTTTGGAAATGGCCCAAGATTTTCCTGGCCTGCCAAAAGACATCCTGGACCCCAGGGTATTTGCCAACGAATTGCTGCACCACCAAGTTCAGGACGTCTGCAATGCATAGCACGTGTGTTTTTTTGCCCTGTTTCAGCGCACTCAGCAGATTGGCACCGTTGTCGCACACCACGTTACCAACTGTCAAATTCAGCGGTGTCAGCCACTGATCTGCCTGTGAATGCAAAGCTGAAAGGAGTGCAGGACCAGTGTGGCTCTTGGCTTCCAGGCACAACAGACGCAGCACAGCATGGCAACGTCTCACTTGGCATGTGGAATAGTTTCTGGGGATCTTGGGTGGCGCAGGAGAAGAGACAGTAGCAGCAGAAGAGGAGGAGTCAGCCAAGGAGGAGAGGGAGGATGGAGGAGGAGAAGAAGAGGCAGGCCTGCTTGCAATCCATGGCGGTACAACTAAATCTACACGGGTGCCATGGGTTACATGCTTAACGGGCGTCAGAAGGTTCACACAGTGGGCAGTAAAAGTGATATACCTTCCCTGCCCATGTTTGCTAGACCATGTGTCTGTGGTCAGATATATCTTGGCACCAAAACTGTGTGCCAGAGATGTATTCACTTGCCGCTGAACATGTCCATACAGCTCTGGAATGCCCTTCTGCGAGAAATATTTCCTGCCTGGGAACTTCCATTGTTGTGTTCCAATGGCCACAAATTTACAAAAGGCCTCGGCGTCCACCAGTTGATATGGCAGTAGTTGGCGGGCTATCAGTTCCGACAAGCCAGCAGTCAAATGTTGGGCAAGAGGGTTATCCGGCGTCATCATTTTTTTCCGCTCCAACATTTGGACCACAGAAGCCTGCCTTTTTCCAGAACAACGTGACGACGGCATCATGGAAGGTGGAGTGGAGGGCAAATGTGAGGAGAGAGGAGAAGGGGCTGGACGGTGAGAGCCTGGAGTGTGGGTTCTGACGGTGTTGCTC
Organism: Pelophylax lessonae; assembly: GCF_965119305.1. Lineage (NCBI taxonomy): Eukaryota > Metazoa > Chordata > Amphibia > Anura > Ranidae > Pelophylax > Pelophylax lessonae. The sequence continues at coordinate 226,615,306 of NC_138776.1, forward strand.
CCACTGGGCTCGGTGATGAGAGTTCAGGTGCCTTCTTAAGGTGGTTGTCCCTAGGTGAGTGTTGGGCTTACCGTGACTTATGCGTTGACTGCAAAGGCTGCAGATGGCAACACTGTTGTCAGCAACAGACACATTAAAAAAAGCCCACACTGCGGAGCCATTTGCCGACATCCTGGGAGCGCCAGATGTGACTGAACATGGTTGATGGCTCGCTCCGAAAACATTTGCAGTCTGCTTTGTACCTCTTGTGCAATGCAAGTTCTGCCTGCCTCTCCTCCCTATCTGCCGGTCCGTCTCTCCCTCTGAACTCCCTTCCTCTTCCTCTCTTGTGGACACCCACGTGACGTCCATAGACTCGCCATCATTCACGTCACCTTCCCCACCACTAACATTCGAGATCTCGGAGTAGGCAGCAACAGCGGGGACCAACTTCCTTGGGCTGATCTGGGTACTGTCGTCAGACTGCTGAGTGGCGGCTGTTGCTACCTCCTCTTCCTGATCCGATGCCAACAGTGGCTGCGCATCGCAAACATCTTGTGATGGATCGGAAAATAATTCCAGTGACTCAAGTGGAGGGTATGTGGTGGTGGTGTCTTTGGGGGTGCACACAGCAGAGCGTGAAGAGGGTGCAGATAGAGAGGATGAGGAGGGTGCAGAAGAGGAAGGCTGAGTGAGCCACTCAACCAAGTCTGGTGCGTCCTTTGCCGTAATTGCACGTGGCTTTTGAAACTTCACATTTTGGCTCTGGCCTACTGCTCCTGCCCTACCCCTATCACCCCTGCATACGTCTCTGCTTCTTCCTCTGCCTGTCTTTTTTTTAAATATCCTTTGACAAAAGTCTCTAGAGAATCGCAGTATATCTGGAAAAAGGTAGATAACAGCCCGCTTCTATCTGTGGTATTGCGGGCCACAGGTTTATCACACCAGTTCTACAAATAATTGGCCAGTAACTGTTGTCACTGTGTGTAGCACAGTCAACACAGCAAGAGAGGCCACATTTTTGCAGGACTAAAATACACTCTTAGAAATGTATATTGTTAAATAACACCCCACTTCAATATGTGGTATTGGGGGGCCACTGGTCTATCACACCAGTTGTTGAAAAAATTGGCCAGGGAGTTTGGCACTGTGTGTATCAGACTTAATTCAGCAAAAGAGGCAATATTGTTGCAGGACACAAATTGTCACGAACCGGCAGGACTGGTAGTGGATCCTCTGGACCAGAGAGGCGATGGCGCGGGTTATACTAGAGGACCGGTTCTAAGCAGTTACTGGTCTTCACCAGAGCCCGCCGCAAGGCGGGATGGATTTGCTGCGGCGGTAACTACCAGGTCGTGCCCCCTAGTAACAACTCGATCTCTCTGGCAGCTGATATGGCGTGGTACACAGGGAGTAGGCAAGAGCGTAGTCGGACGTAGCAGAGGTCAGGGCAGGCGGCAGAGGTTCAAAGGCGAGATGTCGGTAGCAAGGATTCGGCAACAGGCAAAGCAAACAAACACAGAAGGGAACGCTTTCACAGAGGCACAAGGCACAAAGATCCGGCAGGAAGCTGTGTAAGGTATTTATGGGTAGTGCACAGGTGAAGCCTAATTAAGTCAGCACTGCCTTTCACAAACCTTAACCCTTAATAACCAGTTTGGACCAGGCACCAATCACCTGTGCACTGGTCCTTTAGATCTAAGAGTCCCGGTGCGTGTGCGCCCTAGAGAGCGGGGACGCACATGCCGAGACGCAGGAGCACCGCCTGGAGACACACGCTGTGAGCGCTCCGAGGCCAGCAGGGGGCCCGGAGCGCTGAGCGTAACAGTACCCCCCCTTTGGTCTCCCCCTCTTTTTGGAACCCAAGAACTTGCGGATGAGGCTGCGGTCCAGGATGTTCTCCTCCGGCTCCCAAGATCTCTCCTCAGGACCGCAGCCCTCCCAATCGACCAAAAAAAATCTTTTCCCCCGGATGACTTTGGTCGCTAGGACTTCTTTGACCGAAAAAATATCAGAGGTACCAGCGACAGGGGTGGGAGAAAGAAGTTTAGGAGAGAAGCGGTTAAAGATAGCAGGTTTGAGAAGGGAGACATGGAAAGAGTTATGGATTCGGAGAGAGGGTGGAAGATGGAGCTGGTAGGACACCTGGTTAATGCGGCTCTTGACCCAAGTAACGAGGGCCCAACTTGTAACTTGGGACCTTAAATCTGATGAATTTCGAGGAGAGCCACACTTTGTCACCGGGACTGAATTCCGGAGGAGCTCTGCGACTTTTATCGGCCTGGAACTTCATACGGGCCGAGGCCTTGAGGAGGGCTGAGTGGGTCTCTCGCCAAATAGAAGAGAAGTCCTGAAGGAGGTCCTCTACAGCTGGTACAAAAGAGGGAGCAGAGGTCCAAGGCAGAGGTGGCAGAGGATGACGACCATAGACCACAAAAAATGGGGATTTATTGGAGGCAGAAGATTGCTTGAAATTGTAAGAAAACTCTGCCCAAGGGAGTAAATCCGACCAATCATCTTGACGGGAGGACACAAAATGGCGTAAATAATCTCCCAGAATCTGGTTCACCCGTTCCACTTGGCCATTGGACTGAGGGTGATACGAGGAAGAAAAGTCCAACTTGACTCCGAGCTGACCACAGAGAGCCCTCCAAAATCTGGAAACAAACTGCACCCCACGGTCCGAGACGATGTGTCTGGGAAGGCCGTGGAGGCGGAAGATGTGTAGAAAAAACTGTTTGGCCAACTGAGGCGCGGACGGGAGACCAGGCAGGGACACAAAGTGAGCCATCTTCGAAAATCGGTCCACCACGACCCAGATGACCGTCATACCATGGGAGGAGGGAAGATCAGTGATAAAGTCCATGGCGATGTGCGACCAAGGGGTCTCAGGAACAGGAAGAGGCAGAAGAAGACCCGCAGGTTTCTGACGAGGAGTTTTGTCACGAGCGCAGATCACACAGGACTGGACGAATTCTGTGACGTCCCTCTCCAGAGTGGGCCACCAATATCTTTGGGAAATTAATTGAAGAGATTTTTTAATTCCAGGATGACCGGCAAAAAGGGAAGCGTGGCCCCACTTGAGAATCTGTAACCGCTGACGAGGAGGAACGTAGGTCTTGCCGGGGGGAAGAAGACGCAGGTCCACAGGAGCAACCGAGATGAGACATTCTGGGGGGATAATGTGTTGAGGAGTGGGTATGTCACCCACCACATCTGAAGAGCGAGAAAGGGCATCTGCCCTGATGTTCTTAGCAGCTGGGCAGAAATGAATCTGGAAATTGAAGCGGGCGAAGAAGATGGACCAACGGGCTTGGCGGGGATTTAGTCTTTGAGCTGACTGGAGGTAGGCTAGGTTCTTGTGGTCCGTAAAGATGATCACAGGGTGAGGAGCACCCTCGAGAAGATGTCTCCATTCCTCCAAGGCTAATTTAATTGCCAGCAGTTCTCTGTCCCCAATAGAGTAATTCTTCTCGGCGCAGGAAAAGGTTTTAGAGAAGAAGCCACAAGTTATGGTCTTGCCTCTGGATGACTTCTGAGTTGGCACAGCTCCGGCTCCCACTGAGGATGCATCCACTTCCAGATAGAATGGCTTGGAAGAATCTGGCCGGGACAGAACAGGTGCAGAAGCAAAGGCGGCTTTCAGGAACTGGAAGGCCTCTTCAGCGTGAGGAGGCCAGGTTTTGGGATTTGCACCTTTTCTAGTCAAGGCCACGATGGGGGCCACCAGGGTGGAATAATGAGGAATAAATTGTCTGTAGTAGTTGGCGAAACCCAGGAACCTCTGTATGGCTCGGAGGCCAGAGGGGCGTGGCCAGTCCAGAACCGCTGAGAGCTTGGCAGGATCCATTTGAAGTCCTTGGGCAGAGATGATATACCCCAGGAAGGGCAAGGAGGAACGCTCAAACAGACACTTCTCAATCTTGGCATAGAGGCGATTACTCCTGAGACGGGTGAGAACTTGTTGGACATGGACTCGGTGTTGCTCCAAATTAGAGGAAAAAATAAGGATGTCATCCAGGTATACTACTACACAAGTGTAAAGAAGGTCCCGGAAGATGTCATTCACGAACTCCTGGAAGACTGCAGGAGCGTTACAGAGCCCAAAGGGCATCACTAAGTATTCAAAATGACCGTCCCTGGTGTTAAAAGCGGTCTTCCACTTGTCTCCCTTTCGAATGCGGATCAGGTTGTAGGCCCCGCGGAGATCCAGCTTGGTGAAAATCTTGGCTCCTCGGAGACGGTCAAACAACTCAGAGATTAGAGGCAGTGGGTAACGGTTTTTAATGGTAATTTTATTGAGTCCTCTATAGTCAATGCAGGGGCGGAGCGAACCATCCTTTTTAGACACAAAGAAAAAACCGGCTCCAGCAGGGGAAGAAGACTTCCTAATAAACCCTCTCTGTAAGTTCTCACGTACATAGTCTGACATGGCCTGAGTCTCTGGAGGTGAGAGAGGATAAATTCTGCCTCGAGGTGGAGTAGAGCCAGGTAACAGGTCAATAGGACAATCATAAGGCCTGTGAGGAGGAAGAGTCTCAGCTTGCTTTTTACAGAAGACATCCGCAAAACGGTGGTAAGGCTTGGGGAGACCTGGTGGCGGAGGAATTAGTGGGTCCCGTTTGATAGGAGCAGGCTTGAGACACCGGTCAGAGCAGGAGGAACCCCAACGTAAAATCTCACCGGTGGACCAATTCAGGACAGGACAATGGCGTTGCAACCACGGTAGACCCAGCAGGAGTTCGGAAGAGCAAAAGGGAAGAACAAAAAATTCCAGAGTCTCTGTGTGAAACACCCCAATGTCCATCCGCAGAGGCTGGGTGCGGTATTGTACCGTAGCAGAGAGTCTCTCCCCGTTGACCGTAGAAATTAAAATCGGCTTGGGAAGACGAATTATAGGAATTCGGTACTTGTCGACCAAGGAGGCGTGAATGAAGTTGCCGGCTGAGCCGGAGTCCAAGAAGGCTGCAGCAGAAAAGAAGGACTTGGACGACAGGAACAACTGCACGGGTATGATGAGACGTGGAGAGGAAGAATCCACACCTAGTAATGCCTCTCCCACATTCACTAGGTGCGAGCGTTTCCCGAACGTTGGGGACGAAGAGGACAGTCCTTAAGGAAGTGCTCGGTACTAGCGCAGTATAAACACAGGTTCTCGTCTCTACGAAGGCTTCGTTCTTGCGGGGTCAGGCGAGACCGGTCCACCTGCATGGCCTCCACAGTGGAAGACCCAGAGACAGGTTGAGGTGGACGCTGGAACACAGGGGCCAGACGAGGGTAGCGTTTAGGACGAGCTCTTTCCTTTTCAAGATGGAGTTCCTCTTGTCTCTCAGAGAAACGTTTATCGATCCTGGTGGCCAGCAAGATGAGGTTACTCAGTGTAGTAGGCAGGTCACATGCAGCAAGGACGTCCTTAATGTCACTATTGAGTCCCTTCTTAAAAGTGGCACAAAGAGCTTCATTGTTCCAGTTCAGCTCGGAGACAAGGGTACGGAACTGGATGGCATAATCACCCACGGTAGAAGTTCCTTGGGACAAGTTTAGCAAGGCAGTCTCTGCGGAGGTAACTCGGGCAGGTTCCTCGAATACGTTACGAAACTCCTGACAAAAATTCTGGACAGATGCGGTGACTGGATCAGCGCGGTCCCAAAATGGTGTAGCCCAGGCCAGGGCCCTCCCGGAAAGCAGACTGAGGATGAAGGCTACCTTGGCTCGCTCAGACGGAAACTGGTCAGACAGTAGCTCGAGGTGAAGAGAGCACTGAGACAGGAACCCTCGGCACAATTTAGGATCTCCATCGTACTTGTCCGGCAGAGACAAGCGGATTCTGGACCTGGTGGCAACTGCTGGTGTGGGAGGTGCAGCAGATGCTGACGGAGGAGCTGGCTGTTGCTGAGTTGGCAGGAGCTGCTGAAACATAGTGGTCAGCTGGGCCAACTGTTGACCTTGCTGGGCCACAACGGTGGTGAGGTCCGCTAGGCTTGGCAACGGAACATCAGCGGGATCCATGGCCGGATCTTACTGTCACGAACCGGCAGGACTGGTAGTGGATCCTCTGGACCAGAGAGGCGATGGCGCGGGTTATACTAGAGGACCGGTTCTAAGCAGTTACTGGTCTTCACCAGAGCCCGCCGCAAGGCGGGATGGATTTGCTGCGGCGGTAACTACCAGGTCACTGTCACGAACCGGCAGGACTGGTAGTGGATCCTCTGGACCAGAGAGGCGATGGCGCGGGTTATACTAGAGGACCGGTTCTAAGCAGTTACTGGTCTTCACCAGAGCCCGCCGCAAGGCGGGATGGATTTGCTGCGGCGGTAACTACCAGGTCGTGCACCCTAGTAACAACTCGATCTCTCTGGCAGCTGATATGGCGTGGTACACAGGGAGTAGGCAAGAGCGTAGTCGGACGTAGCAGAGGTCAGGGCAGGCGGCAGAGGTTCAAAGGCGAGATGTCGGTAGCAAGGATTCGGCAACAGGCAAAGCAAACAAACACAGAAGGGAACGCTTTCACAGAGGCACAAGGCACAAAGATCCGGCAGGAAGCTGTGTGAGGAGAAGGTATTTATGGGTAGTGCACAGGTGAAGCCTAATTAAGTCAGCACTGCCTTTCACAAACCTTAACCCTTAATAACCAGTTTGGACCAGGCACCAATCACCTGTGCACTGGTCCTTTAGATCTAAGAGTCCCGGTGCGTGTGCGCCCTAGAGAGCGGGGACGCACATGCCGAGACGCATGAGCACCGCCTGGAGACACACGCTGTGAGCGCTCCGAGGCCAGCAGGGGGCCCGGAGCGCTGAGCGTAACACAAATACACTTGTAAAAGTATACTCAGATAACACCCCGCTTTAATATGTGGTATTGGGGGGCCACAGGTTTATTACAACAGTTCTACAAATAATTGGCCAGTAACTGTTGTCACTGTGTGTAGCACAGTCAACACAGCAAGAGAGGCCACATTTTTGCAGGACTAAAATACACTCTTAGAAAAGTATACTGTTAAATAACACCCCACTTCAATATGTGGTATTGGGGGGCCACTGGTCTATCACACCAGTTGTTGAAAAAATTGGCCAGGGAGTTTGGCACTGTGTGTATCAGACCTAACTCAGCAAAAAAGGCAATATTGTTGCAGGACATAAATACACTCGTAAAAGTATACTCAGATAACACCCCACTTCAATATGTGGTATTGGGGGCCAACTGGTCTATCACATCAGTTGTTCAAAAAATTGGCCAGGGAGTTTGGCACTGTTTGTAGTATTGCTGCAGCAACGCTCAGTCACCACACCTGTCACAATGCTGCACACTGCACAATAATACTACTAATCCACTATAATATGCTTTCTACAAAGTATATTATACTGTGGATTACCCCCCCCCCTCCTATTTTTTTTTTTCACTTAAATTTTTTATTGCTTAATAATCAATACATACATAAAGAAGAAAAAAAAAACAACAAAACTCACAATACTCAAATAATTCATATACAAAAAAATAAATAATAAATAACACCCCTAAGCTGCCAGGTCTATTCCATCCCCTTGTAAGCTCTTATATGCATCTAACGACCTAAAGTGGATCCATGGTTCCCATAGTTTTTTATTCCCTCTTGTATTCTCCCTAGCTACCGCTACTAATTCCTCTAAGTCATAAATTGAATTCACCGCTCCCACCCATTCCTTCAAAATAGGTATTCTAGTCGACTTCCAATATTTAGGAATAATAGATTTCGCAGCATTCAACATATGCCTTACCAACAACGTTTTATTCTCGCTAAGTGGCCGACCTGTTATATTCAGAAGGCAACATTCAGGGGTAAGATCGACCGGAATATTAATTATTAATTGGATCTGCCTCGACACTTCTTTCCAAAATTTTTGTATGTTAATACAGCTCCACCATATATGTACCATTGTGCCCCGATCCTCGCCACATCTCCAACACAAATCTGATATTTCCGGAAACCACGCATGTAGCTTAACAGGTGTATAATACCACATTGTCAAAATTTTATATGCTGTCTCTTGTATATTTGAACTTATCGAGCATTGGTGCGCCATGGTACAAGCATTAGACCACTGGGTGTCAGAGAATGAGGTTTGTAATGCTAATTCCCACACCACCTTATATTTAGAGCCTAGATTCAAAACCTGCGTTTGTATCCGATCGTACATTTTTTATGTTAATTTCTGGACCGGCTTACCCTCAAAACACATGACCTCAAATTGTGTCAATTGTCTTGAAAAATTTGACCGATTGATCGGGCTCCCAACATAGCTATGAAGTCTAAAATATTGCCAGTATGTAAACTGGTTTCCAACTACCTGCGTTCGCAGCTGGGTGTAAGGCCTAAGTCTTCCTGCCTCCATACAGTCAAATATCGTCAAGGGCACTGTCGATTCTCCACCTCCCGGTTCTATCACCTTCTTATTTTGTGCCCAGTCCATCTTGCCTTCCAAGGGGGTCGATGGACCCGGGACGGAAACCAAATCCCTATGCTTAACCACCTTATGAAATATCTCTAATGTGGGTTCGATGGTTGGATTTATTCTAACTTCCATTGGAAGTGATTTATATGGGATCCATGGAAAAAATCTTAATGGTAATGTAGATTGCAAGCTTTCCATATTCACCCAATCTTTACATTTAGAGTGACAATTCCAATCAACGACCCTTACAAGATGTGTAGCATAGTGATAATGCAGAAAATTTGGTAAATTTATACCTCCCGCCTCTTTAGGTCTGGATAATATCTGAAGGCTTATTCTCGGCTTTTTATCCGCCCATATAAATTTCCCTATAATGGAATTCAAGGATAGAAAAAAAAACCCTAGGTAGTCTAATGGGCAGACTCCTTAGGAGATACAGTACCTTTGGGAGGACCGTCATCTTTACGGCCACTGCGCGCCCAAACCACGAGAGCGGTTTTGCCCTCCAGTTTTTAAGATCCCCCTTCAATTTTTTTAATAGCGGAAGGAAATTTTCTGTATAAATACCTGCCATATCCCCCAGTAGTATAATTCCCAAGTATTTTAAATGGAATGCCACCCACCTAAATGGACAATTTATTTGGGTCTGCTGTAGTGATGTTTTGTTTAAAGAGATATTAAGCGCCTCCGATTTATGAATATTAATTTTAAAATTAGACAGATAGCTAAACGTCTCAAACTCTTTCATTAAATTCGGTATTGTAACCAGGGGCTGTGTCAAGGCAAAAAGGAGGTCGTCCGCATATGCCGCAAGCTTGTAACTTTGCCCTTTTATATCAATACCATTGATAGAGGGATTCTTATTATTCGTTCGCAAAAAAGGCTCCAAAGTAAGGATAAATAAAATAGGTGAAATCGGACTCCCCTGCCTAGTACCATTATTAATTTTAACAGGATCCAACAATATTACATTAACTTTCAGTCTCGCAGTTGGGGATTGGTAAAGCACCTCAATCAATGCCAATATGTTGGATTGAAGTCCAATATGTCTACAAACCGAGAACATGAAATCCCATGATATCCTATCGAAGGCCTTCTCCGCATCAGTTGATAGGAGAAGACCTTCTTCGCAACCTCTTTTAAGCTCATGAATAAAATTCATTGCTTTTATAATATTATCCCTTGTCTCCCCTCCCAGTGTGAACCCAACCTGTTCCGGACCAATAAGTTTGGGCAAATAATGCCCCAATCTCATGGCCAGAATTTTCGCTAATAACTTAATATCCAAATTCATTAATGATATTGGCCTATAATTTGAACATTCAACAGCGTCCTTTCCGGGTTTGTGAAGTACAGTAATATAAGCCAGGTTAAATAAGGGTGGTGCTTTTTGAGAATTTTGTAGGGAATTCAATGCTTTTAACAAATGTGTTGCCAAAAGTGGAGCAAATGTTTTATAATCAATTCCTGAAAAGCCGTCCGGGCCTGGGATCTTTCCAGGTTTAAGAGACTCAATTGCATTTTTAAGTTCCCCAATATCAATTGGTTGATCCAATGCAGAGATTTCCTGAGCAGACAATTTAGGCATTCCACTGCTTTCCAAATATTGCTGCATTATCTCAATCCTATCACCCTCTAAATAAGGTGGTTTATGTGATGGAGGGATATTATACAACTTAGAATAGAAGCGGTGGAACTCAGAAGCTATCTGCTCAGTCCTAACCACCAACTTATCCTCCGCTGTTCTAATTCGATTAATCTGCGTGGTTAATCTCGCATCTTTTAATACTCTTGCTAGGTACTTAGTATTTTTATTCCCATGCTCGTAAAAAAAACTCTGTTTAGATAACAAACCCGTTTAATATTCAAATCCAATTTAGCCTGCAATTCCTTTCTTGCATTTAAAAGGTCTGTGGCTGATTGCACCGCCACAGACCTTTTATGTTGTTGTTCCAATTTGTGAATTTTTTCCACCAGTCTTGTAATCTCTCTATCCCTTTCCTTCTTCTTTCTAGACGTGACACTAATCAATTCTCCCCTTACTACACACCTGTGGGCTTCCCACACCGAGAAGGGAGATACCTCCTCAGTGTCATTCTCCCGAAAATAGTTCTCAATCACCTTTGAAATGTAAGCTGTGCTACTGACATCTGCCAATAATGTTGGGTTAAGGCACCAGGAACAAAGCTTAGATGTCTTGGCCCCTATTTGAAGTGTTACTGACACAGGCGCATGATCGGAGACTGATTGAATTCCTATATGCGCACCCTCCAAGATCGCCAAATCTCTCTGAGAAATAAATATACAGTCGATACGTGAATATTTATTGTGGACTGTCGAAAAATAGGTGTAATCTCTACCTTGTGGATTAATAATACGCCAAGAATCAACCAGAGTCAAAGATGCCAACATTGACTTAAGCTTCTTTAGTATACTATACGTGACTGCTGACTTTCCGTTAGATGTATCCTCAAGAGGCTCTAACGGTGCGTTAAAATTCCCGCCTAGGACAACACACCCAGCTGCGAACCAAGTAAGTTCATCTATCATCTGACGACAAAACGAAACATGGGCCTTATTGGGAAAATAAACATTAGCCAAAGTTATCATCATGGGTCCAATTTTGCCCTTAATAACAAATATCTGCCCTCAGGGTCGGCTAGTTGTTGGTCAATCACAAAACCTGAATGCTTGCTTATTAAAATAGAAACCCCCTTGGTCCTTGCAATAGGATTAGTGGAATGGAAAGCTGCATGAAAATTTTTATCAGTCATCTTGGGTATCTTTGATGATTTAAAATGCGTTTCCTGGAGAAAGACAAACTTCGCTTTAGTCCTTCCCAGGGAACGCATTAATTGTGTCCTTTTTTGAGGAATATTCAGACCCCTTACATTATGGGAGATCACTGTCGGACGTTTCCCCAAATGGGAATACACCATTATAGCGTATAAAAATTACACCTGACCTGGGAAACAAAAACAAATCAAACAAAAAAAAAAAAAAAAGGAATAAGTTCTGTATGCCCTCCTCACTTAGAGGACACAAGACTGACTAATAACCCCCAGCTCCGGGTGCCCCAAAGTGCGACAGAGGCAACAAAAAAATTGGTACTATGGTCCGCAAATGGAGCCATGAAAAAAAAAACCTTTATAGGGGGAAACGAGGGTAGAAAACATAAACCCCCCAGCTCCATTTACCTACAGAAAAAGACCCACAGTACCCCTACCAGGGGCAATGGGAGGTTCCGGCAAGTGCAGGACTGGAAAAGCCCCTCAACTCCCCCTCCTTTTTAGTGCACTGCACAGCAATACCAAAAAATTTGCAGCCCTTTAAATGACTTTTGTGGACATTAACAGAGTGATTTGTGTCACTGCTGACGATCTCTAACTGCCCCTAAAGCACAGACTGGATACCTGTCCCTATACTGAAGAGACTGTAATAGACCTATACCGACATTGCAGCCTTTTAAATGACTTTTGTGGACATTAACAGAGCGATCTGTGTCACTGCAGATGATGATCTCTAACAGCCCCTAAAGCACAGACTGGATACCTGTCCCTATACTGAAGAGAGAGTGGACCTATACCGAAATACCAGCCCTGAAAATGACTTTTGTGGACATTAACAGAGTGATTTGTGTGACTGCAGCCGATCTCTAATAGGGATGATCGAACTTTTGAAAAGTTCGGTCCGGCCAGAACATCCGAACTTCCCGAAAGTTCGGCCCGGATTTCAGAACCCCATTGAAATCAATGGGACCCGAACTTCGGTAATCAAAAAACACAAGTTTTAAGCCCTAAAACCCAATAAATGCCCCTAAAAAGTCCCTAGGGTTCTGGGTCATGCCCCATTAACTATTAATCACACAAAAAAAAGTTCTTAAAAATTGTCATTTTTGATAAAAAAGCCAATTATTGAAAAAAAAAAAGAGATTTTTTGATTTTGACTTTGGATTTAGTATCTGGGGGGGTCTAAAAAGTGTACATGTGAAGTTTCAGCTCTGTAGCATGTCCAGAACCATGAAAAAAAAAAAAAGATAATTTTTCAGTAGAACAGGGATGTGGGACCCTCCTTTTACACCTATATGATCTTTTTTTTCTGGTTCTGGACATGCTACAGAGCTGAAACTTCACAGGTACACCTTTTAGACCCCCCAGACACAAAATCACTCAAAAAAAGTTCTTAAAAATTGTAATTTTTGATAAAAAAGCCAATTATTGAAAAATTAAAAAAAAAAAAAAGATTTTTTGATTTTTACTTTGGATTTCGTATCTGGGGGGCTCTAAAAAGTGTACATGTGAAGTTTCAGCTCTGTAGCATGTCCAGAACAATAAAAAAAGATCGTTTGTATTAGAACACTTTCAGCACATGAGTTTTCACACCTTGCCGGTTTAATAGCAGGCATTTTTTTGGGTTCTTTGCAGTCAGGAAAAACATCTGAACTTGTGTATAGTGGTACTGTGCACAAGTTCTGATGTTTTGCCTGCCTCCAAAAATCCCCAAAAAATGCCAGCAAAAACACACCTGGGCATTTTTTTTTGACGCTAGCGGTTTTTTTGGCATTTTTTTTGGGTTCTTTTGAGGCAGGCAAAACATCTGAACTTGTGTACTTCACAGGTACACCTTTTAGACCCCCCAGATACGAAATCACACAAAAAAAGTTCTTAAAAATTGTAATTTTTGATAAAAAAGCCAATTATTGAAAAAATTAAAAAAAAAAAAGAGATTTTTGATTTTTACTTTGGATTTCAGATCTGGGGGGTCTAAAAAGTGTACATGTGAAGTTTCAACTCTGTAGCATGTCCAGAACCATAAAAAAAAAGATTGTTTGTATTAGAACACTTTCAGCTCAGGGGGTTGGCTTCTCTTCTCGGTTTTCATACCTTGCCGGTTTCAAAGCAGGCATTTTTTTGGGTTCTTTGCAGTCAGGAAAAACATCTGAACTTGTGTATAGTGGTACTGTGCACAAGTTCTGATGTTTTGCCTGCCTCCAAAAACCCCCAAAAAATGCCAGCAAAAACACACCTGGGCATTTTTTTTTTGACGCTAGCGTTTTTTTGGCATTTTTTGGGGTTCTTTTGAGGCAGGCAAAACATCTGAACTTGTGTATAGTTGTGTATATACACACATACATATATTTATATACACACCTAGACATATATAGGTGTGATAGTAGCAGAAATATATGCTTGCGCTAATGAAATCATTTACAGTAATATATTTCTGCTACTATCACACCTATATATGGCTAGGTGTCTATATACATATAATTATGTGTGTATATATACCACTATACACAAGGTCAGATGTTTTGCCTGCCTCAAAAGAACCCCCAAAAATGCCAAAAAAAATGCTAGCGTCAAAAAAAAATGCCCAGGTGTGTTTTTGCTGGCATTTTTTGGGAGTTTTTGGAGGCAGGCAAAACATCAGAACTTGTGCACAGTACCACTATACACAAGTTCAGATGTTTTTCCTGACTGCAAAGAACCCAAAAAAATGCCTGCTTTGAAACCGGCAAGGTGTGAAAACCGAGAAGAGAAGCCAACCCCCTGAGCTGAAAGTGTTCTAATGCAAACAATCTTTTTTTTTATGGTTCTGGACATGCTACAGAGCTGAATCTTCACATGTACACTTTTTAGACCCCCCAGATCTGAAATCCAAAGTAAAAATCAAAAAATCTTTTTTTTTTTTTAATTTTTTCAATAATTGGCTTTTTTATCAAAAATTACAATTTTTAAGAACTTTTTTTGTGTGATTTCGTATCTGGGGGGGGTCTAAAATGCTAGCGTTTTTTGGCATTTTTTTGGGTTCTTTTGAGGCAGGCAAAACATCTGAACTTGTGCATAGTGGTATATATACACACATAATTATATGTATATAGACACCTAGCCATATATAGGTTTGATAGTAGCAGAAATATATTACTGTAAATGATTTCATTAGCGCAAGCATATATTTCTGCTACTATCGCACCTATATATGTCTAGGGGTATATATACAGACATATATGTGTATATATACCCCCTATACACATGTTCAGATGTCATGTCTGAGATCAAACATGTCCTCAAAAAAGCACTGGCAGTGGCAGCCCTTGCAGCATGAAAAATGCTTGGCTGGTGAGAAGCCATATTCCTGTCCCGAAGCAACTCAGAGAAATGATCATTTCTCTATAGTGGTCACCCTGCTATGGAAGGGTTTTGTCACCCTTCCATAGCAGTCACTGTCAGTTAACCCTAAACTACACTACGGTCCCTTTACACTTAACACTTTCTCTACAGAAACTAAATTTTTGAAGCTAACTTAAGTGTAAAGGAGCACTCTAACTACACTAGATATCCCTTTTCTCACACTAATAAATGCTAAATGACACTTTTAAAATTAACAGAACTGCTTCCACTCTCTTCCATGTCCAGTATAACAATGCTAGGAATATGGCGGGGGCTATCTTATATACTGGGGGGCGTATTCACTAATGATTGGTCTAGGGACCCCCTAGTCACTCCAATCACATTCCTAGCATTCTCCTGCCCCCTCAATTGGCTTTTGCTAATGGTTCTGGTCCAATCACAGGCTTTTAAAGCCCATTTCCTGAAGCATTGCATTTTGGTCGGTTCTGGTTGCCGAATTCCGAACTTTTTTGGGCAAGTTCTAAATTCGGCCGAACCTCGAACACCCAATGTTCGGGCCGAACCGATGGTGGACCCGAACCGTTCGATCATCCCTAATCTCTAACTGCCCCTAAAGCAACGACTGGATACCTGTCCCTAAACTGAAAAGATACAAGTAGACCTATACCGAAATACCAGCCCTGAAAAGGAATTTTGTGGGTCTTCACAGAGCTATTTGTGTCTAGCAAACTCTCCCTCATGAGCACAGCAGACCTCTCCCTACACTGGCAGAAATCGGAATGTGAAATGGCCAACAGCTCAGGTCTATTTATAGGGTAGGGGGCGTGTCCATGTGCTGAAATGTTTCAATTGGCTGTCCCGTTCCACCTGACGGCTGTGTCATGAGTCAAAGTTCTCTCCAATGTAAAGTAATTTGGCGGGCATGAACGACGCCATGTGTTCGCAAATTTGGCGGGTAGAGAACAAGCAAAATTTGCCGCGAACCGACCGCCGGGGGAACCGCAAGGCCATCTCTAATGGTGTGCATGCAAGGACCTTTATTTGATGCCGTAACAAAAAACTCTAGGTGCACTAGTTGTAGTTTACACAAGTTTTAAATTTGCACACACTCAAGGATACATCAGACTCCAATTCCCTACAAAAATGTAAAACCTTTTGCAACAGACTGTATCTATTATATATTTAAACTGACTACATCTCTGATTTATGATTGTATACAGTATAAAATGAGGGAAAAAAGTATTTGATCCCCTGCTGATTTTGTAAGTTTGCCCACTGACAAAAAAATGATCAGTCTACAATTTAATGGTAGGCTTATTTTTAGAGTTGAGCGAACACCTGGATGTTCGGGTTCGGCCGAACTTGAAAAAAAAGTCTGGGTTCGTGACCCAGACTCAACCCGAACTTTGTTCTGATCCCGAACCCCATTGAAGTCAATGGAGACCCGAACTTTTGAGCACTAAAATGCCTCTAAAACAAACATGGAAAGGGCTAGAGGGCTGCAAATTGCATCAAAATCATCTTAAGAGCATGGCAAGTGCTCTGCAAACAAATGTGGATAGGGAAATAACTTAAAAGAACATAAAAAACAGAAAAAATAAAAAATATTAATCTTGAATGATGTAGGAGGAGGACGAGGCTCATATGGAGTAGGAGGTTGAGGTGGCGGTGGATGTGGCGGTGTAGGTGGAAGCATCGGTGGAAGAGGACGAGGTAGCCAACACTGGTTTTTGTTTTTTAATTGTATTTCTTTTTAAATTAGGGTACATCCCAAAAATAGTGAGAAAGATCAAAAATACAACAATGGCTGGGTAAGGCCGGTATACATGTCTATTCTGCAGAAGATACGGACAAGTCCTGTGGGATCCATGCCTGGTTCATTTCAATGAATGTGAGCTTGTCCACATTGGCTATGTACAGGCGGCTGCGCTTGTCTGTGATAACGCCCCTGCTAAATACACATTTAGATAATACACTGGCTGCAGGGCAGGCCAGCACCTCCAAGGCGTAAAGGGCAAGCTCAGGCCATGTGCACAATTTGGATACCCAGAAGTTGAAGGGGGAAGACCCGTCATTCAGTACTTCTAGGCGTGTTTACACATACTGCTCCACCATGTTAGTGCTGGGTCATGGTGCTGCTGGTGGAGCTCCTGTTGCAAGGAGAGGATATGGTCGAACTGTGCCAGCTACACGCACAAGTGAAACACCTTTCTCAGCTGCGAGTAGGCGACAGAACCTTACAGCAGTATTTGGCAGTTGGGATGATCAAACTTTTGAAAATAACCAGAACACCCGAATTTCCCGAAAGTTCAGTTCAGATTTCCGAACCCCATTGAAATCAATGGGACCCGAACTTTAGGAATCAAAAAACACAATTTTGAAGCCCTAAAACCTAATAAATGCCCCTAAAAAATGCCTAGGGTTCTGGGTTATGCCCCAGGGACTATGAATCAGGCAAAAAAAAGTTCTTAAAAATTGTCGTTTATGATAGAGAGACAATTATTGAAAAAAAAAAAAGAGAGATTTCTTTGGATTTAGTGTCTGTGGGGGGGGGGGTCTAAAAGGTGTACCTGTGAAGTTTCAGCTCTGTAGCATGTCCAGAAACAGAATTATAGCATGCCAAACCTTCAAAAATTACTTTTTTACTTAACTGCACCTTTCTTTTGCTCCTAATCAACTGCACAGCCAATGTGTATGATGGGGACATAATGCAGTGCACTGGGAACAAGATTAGAGTTTTTTTTTTTTTTAACCACTTTAGCACTAACCACTGTGCTGCTACTGCAGCACAGTGGCTCGTTATCGTCTAACGACGTAGACCTACGTCGCTAGACTCCTCCCCCTGTAGGCGGCGCTCGCGCGCCGCCGGAGGCTCGCTCCCGCTGTTTTCATTCACAGCGGGAGTCGGGCCAAGGGAGGAGCCGATGCTCTTCCCCGATCGTCGGGGAATCCAGTTTGGAGATCCGCCCGCCTGTGTAAACAGAGCGGGCGGATCTCCTAAGTGACAGGGAGTGACAGATCGGAGTGTTCAGCATAGCTGAACATCCGATCTGTCCCTGGCTCACTCAGTCACCTCCCCCCCCCCACACGTTAGTAAGCACCAGGCATACATTAACCCCTTCCTCTCCAATAAAATTAACCCCTTCCCTGCCAGTGTCATTTTTACAGTAACAGTGCATATACAGTGGGTACGGAAAGTATTCAGACCCCCTTAAATTTTTCACTCTTTGTTATATTGCAGCCATTTGCTAAAATCATTTAGGTTCATTCTTCTTCCTCATGAATGTACACATAGCACCCCGTACTGACAGAAAAACACAGAATTGTTGACATTGTTGCAGATTTATTAAAAAATAAAAACTGAAATATCACATGGTCCTAAGTATTCAGACCCTTTGCTGTGACACTCATATATTTAACTCAGGTGCTTTCCATTTCTTCTGATCATCCTTGAGATGGTTCTACACCTTCATTTGAGTCCAGCTGTGTTTGATTATACTGATTGGACTTGATTAGGAAATCCACACACCTGTCTATATAAGACCTTCCAGATCACAATGCATGTCAGAGCAAATGAGAATCATGAGGTCAAAGGAACTGCCTGAAGAGCTCAGAGACAGAATTGTGGCAAGGCACAGATCTGGCCAAGGTTACAAAAAGATTTCTGCTGCACTTAAGGTTCCTAAGAGCACAGTGGCCTCCATAATCCTCAAATGGAAGACGTTTGGGACGACCAGAACCCTTCCTAGAGCTGGCTATCCAGCCAAACTGAGCTATCGGGGGAGAAGAGCCTTGGTGAGAGAGGTAAAGAAGAACCCAAAGATCACTGTGGCTGAGCTCCAGAGATGCAGTCAGGAGATGGGAGAAAGTTGTAGAAAGTCAACCATCACTGCAGCCCTCCACCAGTCGGGGCTTTATGGCAGAGTGGCCCGACGGAAGCCTCTCCTCAGTGTAAGACACATGAAAGCCCGCATGGAGTTTGCTAAAAAAAACACCTGAAGGACTCCAAGATGGTGAGAAATAAGATTCTCTGGTCTGATGAGACCAAAATAGAACTTTTTGGCCTTAATTCTAAGCGGTATGTGTGGAGAAAACCAGGCACTGCTCATCACCTGTCCAATACAGTCCCAACAGTGAAGCATGGTGGTGGCAGCATCATGCTGTGGGGGTGTTTTTCAGCTGCAGGGACGGGACGACTGGTTGCAATCGAGGGAAAGATGAATGCGGCCAAGTACATGGATATCCTGGACAAAAACCTTCTCCAGAGTGCTCTGGACCTCAGACTGGGCCGAAGGTTTACCTTCCAACAAGACAATGACCCTAAGCACACAGCTAAAATAACGAAGGAGTCGCTTCACAACAACTCCGTGACTGTTCTTGAATGGCCCAGCCAGAGCCCTGACTTAAACCCAATTGAGCATCTCTGGAGAGACCTAAAAATGGCTGTCCACCAACGTTTACCATCCAACCTGACAGAACTGGAGAGGATCTGCAAGGAGGAATGGCAGAGGATCCCCAAATCCAGGTGTGAAAGACTTGTTGCATCTTTCCCAAAAAGACTCCTGGCTGTATTAGATCAAAAGGGGGCTTCTACTAAATACTGAGCAAAGGGTCTGAATACTTAGGACCATGTGATATTTCAGTTTTTCTTTTTTAATAAATCTGCAACAATGTCAACAATTCTGTGTTTTTCTGTCAGTATGGGGTGCTATGTGTACATTCATGAGGAAGAAGAATGAACCTAAATGATTTTAGCAAATGGCTGCAATATAACAAAGAGTGAAAAATTTAAGGGGGTCTGAATACTTTCCGTACCCACTGTATATAGCACTGATTACTGCAGTAATGTCACTGGTAACCCCAAAAGTGTCAAAAATGTCAGCCAAGGGTCCGATCTGTCCGCCGCAATGCCGCAGTCCCGCAAAAAAAATCTCAGATCGCCGCCATTACTCGTTAAAAAAAAAACACTAAAAATGACAGAAATCTTTCCCTTAGTAAACGCAATAACTTTTGCGCAAACCAATCAAAATACGCTTATTGCGATTTTTTTTTACCAAACATAGGTAACAGAAAACAAATTGGCCAAAAATTAAAAAAAAAATTGTTTTTTACATCTTTTTTGGGGGGAATTTCATATAAAAAAATGTGAAAATATTGTTATTTTTTCAAAATAAACGCTCTTTTTATGTTTATAGCGCAAAAAGTAAAAATCGCACAGGTGATCAAACACCACCAAAAGAAAGCTCTTTTTGTGGGGAAAAAAGGGACATAAATTTCGTTTGGGTAAGGCATTGCACGACCACGCAATTGTCAGTTAAAGTCGCACAGCGCCGAATCGCAAAAAGTGGCCCAGACGTAAGACAGCAAAATGCTCTAGTGGTAAAGTGGTTAAAAAGGTGCTGTCTCTTTAAATGTGGATATAATTAACGGGTGTATTTTCACAATGGGGCTATTATTACCAAATATTTTCAAGAAGTCAAAAGATGTATGTAGATGCACTTTATTTCATGTAAAATGGTGTTTGGTGCACTTTAACTTGAATTCTCACAAGAAACAGACATATATGCACAGATACATTGAGGGTTAGGGTTAGGGGTAGGGGCCACAATGTAGTGCACAGTGAACAAGATTAGAGATGTTTTGGATGAATACTGTTGTCTCTTTGATAAAGGGGGCCTTGAGAGGCAAGGAAGTCCTCCTCTTCTTCTTGCTGCTCTGCCTCCAGTGCCCTGTCCATAATGCCACACAGAGTGTGCTCCAACAAAAACAGTACCGGTAGGGTGTCACTAATGCATGCGCTGTCCCGGCTGACTATCCTTGTGGCCTCCTCAAATGGCGAGAGGACAGCACATGCATTCTTAATCAAAAGCCACTGCCGTGGCGAAAAAAAGCCCAGGTGCGCTGAGCCAGTGCTGGTGCCGTAATTGCAGAGATATTCATTGAGAGCCCTCTGCTGCGTGTACAGGTGCTGCAGCATAGCCAAGGTGGAGTACCAGTGGGTGGGCATGTCACAGACGAGGCAGTGTACCGGCAGGTGAAACTTGCGCTGCAGTTCGGCCAAACGTGCAGTGGCACTGTACGACCGCCTGAAGTGACTGCACACCCTTCTTGCCATCCTTAGCACATCCTGCATTCCCAGGTACGAGTTCAAAAACCGCTGTACCACGAGATTCAGGACATGCGCCAGGCATGGCACATGAGTCAACTTTCCCTGCCGAAGGGCGGCCAGGAGGTTTGACCCATTATCGGAAACCACCACTCCTGGCTGCAGCTGGCGTGGTGTCAACCACCTCTGGGCCTGTGCCTGCAGAGCCCCAAGAATCTCAGGGGCAGTGTGCTGCCTGTCCCCTAGACACACAAGCTGCAGCACTGCGTGACACCTTTTGGCCTGAGACATAGAATAGCCCTTTGAATGCTTACGTGGTACCTCATCATATTCAAAGGACCATTCTGTAGAGGAGGGCATGGAGGAGGATGAGGAGGAGGAGCAGGAGGGGTTAGAAGTGATCGATCTACCCGGATCAGCGACACCACCAGCTGTTTGCAGGCGTGGGGGCAATACTGGCTGCAGCACCGAGCTCTGGCTACAATTCCTTCCGCTGGCAAGCAGTGTCACCCAATGAGCAGTGACAGAAATGTACCGTCCCTGCCCATGTTTGCTTGACCAAGTGTCAGCCGTCAGGTGTATCTTACGGCTGACTGACTTGGCCAGGGACGACACTACATTGCCTTCCACATGTTGGTATAGGGATGGCAGGGCCTTACGGGCAAAGTAATGCAGAATTGGCACCTGCCACTGTGGAACTTCACATTTTGCAAAGTCGCAGAAGGGAGCAGACTCAGCCAGGTTAAATGGTAAAAGTTGCAGAGCCAGTAGTTTTACAAAACTACTGTTTAGACGCTGGGCATGTGGGTGGCGGGGAGTATACTTTTTTTTTCGTTCCAGTATATGTGGAATCGAAAGTTGCCGTCTAGATGTTACAGCTGGTGGTGTGCTGGAGGTAGATGCGACACTGCGTGCTATATCATCATCCCTGTCAGTGGAGGCTGCCAACAGGTGATGAGTGACTATAGCAGGGACAGACTGATGTGCAGGTGGAGCACGAGGAGGAGCGCGAGGAGGACTAGGAAGCCGACTGACCGATCTTTGGCCCTTTTGCGGGTTCTTCAAATGCTCCTGCCAACGGGCCAAGTGGTGGGTTGTCAAATGCCTGGTTAGGCAGCTTGTACCCAAGTGGTTGACCTTTTTGCCATGTTTTATTCCCTTATGACAAATCTTGTAGATCGCAACTGTTCGATCTGCATGAGATGTCTCAAAAAAGGCCCAGCAAGAAGAGGTTTGTATAGTGGCCCGGGAGACAACAGGTGTGGCCTTAGATGGAGTGGGCCGTCTGCTCTCCCCTCTTGCTTGCTCTGCCTCCTCCTGAACCTCAGACCCAACATCAGACTCCATAAAGGACTGAGCATCAGGCGTGGCCCGGGAGACAACAGGTGCGGCCTTAGATGGAGTGGGCCTTCTGCTTTCCCCTCTTGCTTGCTCTGCCTCCTCCTGAACCTCAGACCCAACATCAGACTCCATAAAGGACTGAGCATCAGGCAGGAGTAGATGGCCAACACTGTGGTTAAACAGCTCAGCTGACTCCTTTGCCATGTCTGAAGTTGGGTCTAAGGGAGGACTTGAGGTGGACATGGACTCATCTTTATTTGCTCTGCCAACTGCAGAAGACTAACCACTTTTCTCTGCCTGGGTCACTGTAGTTGCTGATGATGAAGATGATGAGGGTTTGGTAATATAGTCCAACACCTCCTGTACGTACTGTGGACGTATAGCTTGGCCACTACGGGAGAACAATCAAAATGGTGGCCTGGCTGAGGACTGACCACCACATCCACCCTTGCCTCTAGACACCCTAGAAGCTGTGCCCCTTTCCTCAGCAGGGCCACGTATGCCTTTCCTTGGTCTACCTGACATAGTTGTCACTAAGGCTTTGTCAACTCTGTGCGGTGAAATTCACCTGCAAAACGCACACTGCTATGCGACCCAAAGTTGTCGCTAAATACAGCAGATGTGTGTGACGCAGAGTAGCAAAGCCTTTTGCAGTGTACTTAACGCTTACAACAAGAACAGGCGTTAACTTGTCACTGAGCCTTTATCAACTGTGCGATGTGAAAATCACCTGCAAAACGCACACTGCTATGCGACCCAAAGTTGTCGCTAAATACAGTAGATGTGTGTGACGCAGAGTAGCAAAGCCTTTTGCAGTGAACTTAACGCTTACAACAAGAACAGGCGTTAACTTGTTACTGAGGCTTTATCAACTAAGCGATGTGAAAATCACCTGCAAGACGCACACTGCTATGCGACCCAAAGTTGTCGCTAAATAAAGCCGATGTGTGTGATGCAGAGTAGCAAAGCCTTTTGCAGTGAACTTAACGCTTACAACAAGAACAGCCGTTAAGTTGTCACTGAGGCTTTGGCAACTCTGCGCGGTGAAATTCACCTGCAAAACGCACACTGCTATGCGACTGTAGCGCTATTTTGATCACTCTTGGCGGCTACTGGGGTATGATGACGCCACCTGTGTAGTATTTAGGAGCAGAGTCTATATAATCTGTGTGATCAGGACAGGATTTATAGTAAGCGCCAGTGCTTCCACTCAATCAGGGCTTGTGATTAGCAAGTGAAATCCCAATTGAGAAAACATATCCATATAGACAATAATCCACACAGCAGAGTGTTTAAATGTCCATGTATTGAGGAAATAACATTCAGTGAACCATACAACATAAGATATTTTCCTCAGGAACATGTCTCTGTGTGTCTCAGTGAGGGGATGTTACAGCACTTACAAGTCTGTTCTCTAAGCAGGCATTGTCCGTGTCTCCTCATGTGCTTTCATTTTTCCAGTCTCACCCAGCAATCCTTGCTCTGCCCCTTTTTGATGACCTCATCCTTCTTGCAGAGTGAGAAAGAAAGCACAGCAGCCATATTGACAAAGGGCAAAACCAACACTGCAGAACAGGAACACACACTGGAAAGATGGGCAAATAAATTATCACATCACTACATTCTCCTCCTGCTGAAAATCCTTCCGACCCGGCAAGGATATACACATAAAATAACAACAAAAATTAACATTGTTGTTGCCTTCTGCAGACCACTTCTCCAGAAGCAATCTATTACAAAGCTTAGCTGCAAAGAAAGTATGGTTAGTACCAAATAGGCATCAGGCTAACCAGTCTAGAATGAGCTGCAATCATGTCCATCAGAACATAAGGTTGTACATAGTTCTGTACAGCATAGCAGGGTCTTCCCAAAGTGTCATAAGTAAACACCGGTGGAGGACGTCGAACACGATCTCCTCTCCTCAACCCATCAGGCATAAATCCAGAGAACTCTGGGACAGCATTAGTGGGGAAACTTGGTGCCCCAACCATGCCAGGAACTGTAGGCACAAAATTTTGGGCTGTTGGTTCAAAAGCAGGAGTAGCTGGGTTCAAACCTCCCCTCCGAGGGAGGCCTCCATCAGTACTAGGTGAAGGAACCTGTACAGGATACTCTGGTGGAGGTGTAAACCAGTCATTGTCATCACTCTGGTCTCCACTGTTGGCACAAGGCACATCATTAGAATCTGTAGCAATGTCAGATTGTGGCTTCTCATCAACAGTAGCAACTTGTGGCACCGGAAGCAAATGATTCCTTTGCCAGGCTTTGATCCGACCCTCAGGTCCTCGAATCCTGTATACTGGAATCCTAGGCAGTTTTTCTAAAACTTCAAACAACTCATTTCTCCAGCGATCAGCTAACTTATGTTTGGCTGAGGGTCCCAAATTGTGGAGAAGCACTTTATCACCAGGTTGTAAGTCTTTGTAACGAACTTTGGAATCAAAACGCCTTTTATTGGCAGCATTTAATTTTGCAGCATTTTCCTCAGCCATCTGATAGGCCTCTTTCAAACTCTGTTTAAGTCGTGCCACATACTGATAATGATTCCTCTGTTCCACTCCATGAGTAGACACGCCCAACTGAATGTCAATAGGGAGACGGCTTCTCTCCCAAACATGAGAAAATAAGGAGAAAAGCCAGTGGATTCATGTCTGGTGCAATTGTAAGCATGTACCATAGCTCCAGGTCTGCTTAGCACCATTAGGGAGGGTACCCAACATGTTCAACAAGGTACGATTGAAACGTTCAGGGAGAGCATCACCCTCTGAATGATAAGGGGTGGTGTGGCTCTTGTTGATGTTAAGCAATGTTAACAGCTCTTTATTTAGGCGACTTTCAAAGTCCCGCTCCTGGTCAGAGTGAAGTCAATTTGGCAATCCATAGTGAACAAAAAACTTCTCCCACAGCACTTTGGCTAAAGTTATTGCTTTCTGATCTTTGGTGGAATAGGCTTGAGCATAGCGAGTATAGTGATCAGTCACAATCAAAATATTTCCCACACCACTGCTGTCATTGTCAATACACAAAAAGTCCATGCACACTAAATCCATGGGACCAGAAATTTTTAAGTGTTCCATAGGAGCAGCTCGAGTAGGCAGAGTTTTCCGTTGCAGACATCTCACACAACGGCGGCAATAGCCACAACAGCTTCCCTCATTCATGGCCAAAAGAATCGGTCTTGGATTAATCCATAGGTTTTTTTCAACTCCTAGATGCCCATGTTGATCATGCAAACTTCTCAAAACAGAGTTTCTATAGACAGGGAGCACTAGCTGTCTCCTTCCAGGATGATCATGAAACAAATGTACCCTGTATAAAAGTCCTTCAATTATTTTGAGCTTATCCCATTCCTTAAGATAGTAGGTACTCTGCTCAGGTAGGTATTTTCTCATGTAGTTAGGATCTTTGCGGAAAACAGACTCTCTGACATGTCTGATTATTGGATCTGTTTTTTTGTAGAAGGATCATATTTTTCTTTTGCAGCTGGATGTTTTCTGGCACCCCTAAAGCAGTGGGGCAGCAATACATGTTTGGAATACACTCTTCACCAGCTCCCAGGGAATCAATAGCTCGTAGGTCAGAGAAAACAATATTGTCTCCTTGTACAGCAGCTGTAGCACAATAGGCAGCCACAATAGGCCCAGGTACTTCCTCCCATTCACTTTCTTCCAAGCTCATGGGTAATCCAGGGCGCCTAGAAAGAGCATCAGCCCCAAATATTCTTGGGACCCGGCTTGTACTTGAGAGTGAATTGATAATTAGACAAGGCAGCAAGCCACCTATGACCAGTGGCATCTAGCTTAGCTGTAGTCAAAACATAAGTCAGGGGGTTGTTGTCGGTTCTCACCTCAAACTGAGTTCCATACAAGTAATCATGCAGCTTTTCAACGATAGCCCACTTCAGGGCAAGAAATTCCAGTTTATGAACAGGATAATTATTTTCTGCTGGGCTTAGACTGCGACTGATATAAGCAACAGGCCTTAGTCCTCCTGGGTACTCTTGATGTAAGAGTCCTACCAATCCATCAAAGCTGGCATCCACATGCAGAATGTATAGCTTTTGTGGGTCTGCATAAGCCAACACTGGTGCTTCTGTAAGACTTTTCTTAAGCTGTAGAAAAGCTTCCTCACAAGCAGATGTCCATCTCTCACTGAAATGAGTTCTGCGGTTTGTGTCCATGCCAGGGGTTTCTTTGAGCAAGTCATTAAGAGGCCGAGCAGTCTTGGAATAGCCTCTAATGAATTGACGATATTAGCCACAAAATCCCAAAAAGGACCTCAGTTCTGTCAGATTTGTGGGACGGGGCCAGGTAACCACAGCACAACCAATTTCTTCAACACCTATATATGTGTATGTGTATATATACATACATGTGTGTGTGTATATATACCCCTACACAGAAGTTCTGATGTTATGCCTGCCTCCAAAGACCCCCAAAAAATGCCCAAAAAAACGCTTGCTACAAAACCGGCAAGGTGTGAAAATAGCGGAGCCATATCCCTGTTCTATACTAATTCTAATACAAACAAACTTTTTTTCTTTTCTGGTTCTGGACATGCTACAGAGCTGAAACTTCACAGGTACACTTTTTAGACCCCCCCCCCCCCCCCCCCGACACTAAATCCAAAGAAATCTCATTTTTTTTTTCAATAATTTTTTCAATAATTGGCTCTCTATCAAAAATGACAATTTTTAAGAACTTTTTTTTGTGTGATTAATAGTCCCTGGGGCATGACCCAGAACCCTAGGCACTTTTTAGGGGCATTTATTGGGTTTTAGGGCTTCAAAATGTTTTTTTTTTCCAGAAGTTCGGGTCCCATTGATTTCAATGGGGTTCTGGAATCCGAACCGAACTTTCAGGAAATTCGGGTGTTCTGGTCGAACCGAACTTTTCAAAAGTTCGATCATCCCTACTGCAGATACGATGTGACCCACAAAGTTTACTGAAGAACGAGCAAACTTACATTTGTCCAGTGAAAGTTTCAGACCTTCCTTCCTCAAATGATCTAGCACTTTAAACAGTCTCTGGTCATGCTCCTCCAGAGTGGAGCCAAAGACAATTATGTCATCAAGGTAGACGATACATTGAGTGGGACAAAGGTCTTCCAGGGTCCGATCCATTAGACGTTGAAAGGTTTCAGGTGCACCACTAATGTCCTGAGGTATGCGAACAAACTGGAAAAACCCCAGGGGGCAAATAAAAGCCGTCTTTTCTTGATCTTCCTCACTCATTGGGACCTGGTAATAACCATATCTTAAGTCCATTACTGTGAACCATTTACTGCCTTGCAGGGCATCAAGAGCTTCCTCAATGCGATGTAGCGTGTATTGATCTGGGACTGTTCGCCAATTTAGAGTCCTGTAGTCAACACATATTCGCACTCCACCATTTTTCTTTCTGACTACCACTATTGGGGATGCATACGGGCTTTTAGACTCAGCAATGATGTTTTCATCTTTCATTTTGTGCAAGCACTCTCGAACATCATCCAGATCTTTATGAGGTATGCGCCTGGATCTTTCTCTAAATGGGGTGCTATCTGTTAGGCGAATACTGTGCTGAATACTTTTTGCACACCCAACATCCATGTCATCAGTAGAGAAAACATCATTGTATTCCATTAGCTGCTCTCCTCGTGCTTGTTGGTGCTCTGCAGGACTATCAGCATCATTCAAGTGAAAGTCTAATTTTGTTTCTTTCTCCTTGACTTTAGCAGTGTAGGAGCTAATGGTTTCCACTGGGTAACAATAGGCTACCTCTTTCCAGGCTGGTATTATAACTGGGTGTGTGGTAATGTTCCGGACAGTAACAAC
Source organism: Pelophylax lessonae (assembly GCF_965119305.1). Taxonomy (NCBI): domain Eukaryota; kingdom Metazoa; phylum Chordata; class Amphibia; order Anura; family Ranidae; genus Pelophylax; species Pelophylax lessonae. The sequence continues at coordinate 226,643,108 of NC_138776.1, forward strand.
ATCCATTCTTGGACATTTTACACAATAGTCTTTCATTTCTGGTACTATCTCCCAGCCATTCTTTGCAGCCTCTTTTGTATCAGTCTCTAACAAAAAGAAACTACCATTTGCACTGTGAAATTTCCACATAAACCCGCAACACTCTCACTCGCCCTGCTGGAAGCTCTATGGGATGCCATGGATTTCCCACATACCCTACAGGAAGATCAGGAGCAAAAGTTTGGCAGATATTTTGAAGTTCTGGAGCAACAGGCAGTGAAGGTAGGGGAGGTCCCCGTTGGGGCTGAAGAAACCGAATAAAAGCAGCCTCAACAGCTTCAACATTGGAACCCACAATCATAGGAGCATACTCATTACCCCCAGGTGGAGGGCTCACATAAGCAATACATTTAAGAGGGGGATCCTCCTCAGCTATTACGCCAGGAATGCGAAGTTCAACTTCTAGGCAACCATCCATAAAAACAGGATTTTCTCCCACACCATTAACAGGCAAAGTGTCCACAGGGTGCAAAGGGAGGTGGTTTAAGTGTTGCTGATAGAAGGGCCTGTATATGATTGTCAGCAGAGAACCAGTATCAAACAGAGCAGTAGTGGGTATATCGTTAACAAACAAATTGAAAGTACATCTGCAGCCTACCCCAGGTAGCTTGGTAAACGTTTGTTTTCTTGATCTTCCCTGTTTTCTTAGGTACATATGTCCAGCTTTACTGTGAATTTCAGAACTGTCAGCAAGCAGTGGACACTGACGAACTGTGTGGCCTGCTTGTCCACAGCGGAAACATTTAATGTGGAAGAGAGGCTTATCACTGGAGGTTTTATCAGCAGATAGAGCTCTAGGCTGTGGGAGTCTACCCACTTCTTTGTTCTTAGCAACAGTCTCATTTGTGGGCTCCACCCCAGAATTCTGTTTAACTTTGCTCTTGGAAGGGGTACTAAAAAGAATATCAGACTCCTATTTCTTTACTTCAGTCATAATTTCAGTGAAAGTAAAGTTCCTCTCTCTCAAAACAACTCTTAGAACTGGTGATATTGGGTGATGTGGCAGTAGCCCCTTTATTATTTGAGCAGTCCTTAATCTGTCAACATCTGTAGGAGAGATTACCTTGTCAGTGAGCAATCTCCCCAGTAGTACTTCTAGCCTCCTCACAAACACAGAAACATCCTCTCCTTCTTTATGCTTTGTCTGTTTAAAATCAGCAAGCATCTGATCAGGGTCACGGTGCAGTCCATAAGCATCTGTTAAAATATCAATATATTCTTGAGCACTGGTACTCACATGAGTCTCCTTGTAAGCTCTGATGATAATGGATGCTGGTGGTCTTAAACTTTCCATGATGCGCTGTTTTTTCTTTTCCTCTGAGCAGGTCCATTCCTCTATCACTTGCTGTGCAAAATCTCTCCACACCTCAAAACTTTCTTCACCAACAGGGACAGGTAGCACTCCTGAAAAAGCCTTTAATTTGCGATAAGAATCAGCATGTAAATTCTGGGCAATGACTTCAGTGACTTTTAGCAGCAGATGCTCAATATCTGTTTCCTGCTTAACAGCCGCAGCAGTCAACGTTACAGTTTCTCCTGAAGAAGCAGTTGTATTCAATGGTTCACACTTATCAGGCAGGGCTGGTAACTTCCGTTTTACTGGAGGTGAACTTACTGGAAATACTACAGCACAACCAATTTCTTCAGCCCCTTTCGAATATATACAAAAGGGCCCTTTAACTGGATCTAAATCCACCTCACTGAGACAGAGATAATGGGTATACAGTTCATAACTCTCATCTTCCTCTCTTTTATCCACAGGAGCGGCATACAGCAAGGTTTCATTTGCTTTTAGCGCCTCCTGCAGTTTGTGGACGCTCACACGGATAGATACATATGAAATAGCAAATGTCCTTTTAGGTGGCAGTCCCTCTTCCAGGGCCCACTGCCTCACAGCTTCTGTAGATAACAATGACATGGTCATTCCTCAATGTCCTGATCCAAGATTTGTATCTCAGCAGTGCCTCCAAATGTAGCGCTAATTTGATTACTCTTGGCGGCTACTGGGATATGATGACGCCACCTGTGTAGTATTTAGGAGCAGAGTCTATATAATCTGTGTGATCAGGACAGGATTTATAGTAAACGCCAGTGCTTCCACTCAATCAGGGCTTGTGATTAGCAAGTGAAATCCCAATTGAGAAAACATATCCATATAGACAATAATCCACAGAGCAGAGTGTTTAAATGTCCATGTATTGAAGAAATAACATTCAGTGAACCATACAACATAAGATATTTTCCTCAGGAACATGTCTCTGTGTGTCTCAGTGAGGGGATGTTACAGCACTTACAAGTCTGTTCTCTAAGCAGGCATTGTCTGTGTCTCCTCATGTGCTTTCATTTTTCCAGTCTCACCAAGCAATCCTTGCTCTGCCCCTTTTTGATGACCTCATCCTTCTTGCAGAGTGAGAAAGAAAGCACAGCAGCCATATTGACAAAGGGCAAAACAAACACTGCATAACAGGAACACACACTTGAAAGATGGGCAAAGAAATTATCACATCACTACACGACCCAAAGTTGTCGCTAAATACAGCAGATCTGTGTATCGCTAAAATGTATTTTGCACAATAGCTGACTAGCAAGCACGTATACCTGCTGTAGATATATCAGCAGTGCAACATGCTCACTAGACGGAACCCTAAAACTTAAAACTATCCCTACAAAAACTAGATTATTGAATCTAACTATAGTGGTATATAGTACCCTAACTACACTGCATATCCCTTTCCTCACACTAAAAGAACAGCTCCATACAGCAGAAGATAATTTCTAACTGACACTGTCCCTTTAATTTTTTTTTTTTTTCTAACTCAAACAGCACAATCTGACAATCTTTCTGTAAGCTGACTGCTCTTCTGCTGATCTGGAGCTTTACAAGCAATCGGCTATGCAGCAAACGTTGTTTAACACAGCAGGAGAAACACAAATTCTTCCACTCTCTTCCAAAGCCTCTGTATTACAGTGCTAGAGGTTAGGCGGGGCTATGTTATATACTGGGGGGCGTATTCACTCCTGATTGGCCTCTGGTCCCTGTAGTCACTCCAATCACGTTCCTAGCAGACTCCTGCCCCCTCATTGGCTTTTACTGACTTTTCTGGGCCAATCAAAGGCTTTTAAAGCCCACTTCCTGTCCCATTGCATTTTGGGCGGTTCGGGTGACCCGAATTCCGAACTTTTACCGCAAAAAGTTTGGAATTCGGCCGAATTTCGAACACCCAATGTTCGGGTCAAACCGATGGTCGACCTGAACCATTCGATCATCCCTATTTGGCAGGGCCTAATGCGCCTCTATAAATGTTGAGGCCAGAACAAGTACAGGTGATAGATAGTAGATTGGGTTGCTGACAGTGCCTCCAGTTCCTTCACATTGTCTCCCACCCAGTCTTCTGCTGAAAGGTCAGAGTTGGCACCTGCAGCCGATGTCCATCAATCTTTCACCTCACCCCCTTGCAAATCAGCCAAGCAGTCTGAGCCCCAAGTCATGCAGCAGTCTCTTCTTCTTTTTGATGACTCTGTTAGCATGGTTTCCCAGGGCCATCCATCTAGCCCTGCCCCAGAAGTGGAAGAGATTGAGTGCACCGATGCCCAACCACTTATGTCTCAAGATGAGTACATGGGAGGACCATCGCAGCATGTCTCGGATGATGATAAAACACAGGTGTCAACTGCTGCGGAATTCCGAATTGTGGAGACCGACAAGGAGGGCAGGGGTGAAGACTGGGTGGAAGATGATGTGGAGGACGATGAGGTCCTCGACCCCACACGGAATGAACATCATGCAGTTGACCTGAGTAGTTTGGAGGAAGAGGCAGTGGTCGCACAGAGCCACCAGCACAGCAGAAGAGGGAGCAGGGTGCAAAGCGGAGCGGCCATGCCCTAGACACTACGCCTGATACTGCCCAATGCAGCAAGGGACCAAGCACACCAAAGCCAGCTCAAAGGAGTTCCATAGCATGGCAGTTCTTCAGACAATGTGATGATGACAGGACACGAGTGGTTTGTACGCTGTGCAATCAGAGCCTGAAGCGAGGCATAAACCTTCTCAACCTGAGCACAACCTGAATGACCAGGCATCTAAGTGCAAAGCATGAGCTGCAGTGGAGTGCACACCTCAAACACCAAGAAAGGTCTCTGGCTCCTCCTACTTCCTCTTCTGCTGCTGCAGTCTCGGCCTCTTCATCCACCTCTGTAGTGAGACTGGCACCTGCCACCCGGCAAACAGAGGATCTGAAAGCAACACCACCACCTGGGTAACCAACAACCATCTCCACAATGTCCCATGGAAGCATTCAGCTTTCTATCTCCCAAACACTGGAGCGGAAGAGGAAGTACCCCCCTACCCACCCGTGATCCCTGGCCCTGAATGCCAGCATTTCAAAATTCCTGGCCTTTGAAATGCTGTCATTCCGTCTGGTGGAGAGGCAGAGTTTTAAAATCCTTGTGGCGGTGGCTGTACCACAGTACGTCGTGCCCAGCCGCCACTACTTTTTCAGGCAAGCCATCCCTTCCCTGCACAACCAAGTGGGTGACAGAATCAGGTATGCACTGCGCAACGCCATATGTGGCAAGGTCCACCTAACTACGGATACGTAGACCAGTATGCACGGTCAGGGACATTATATCTCCCTAACACCAGACTGGGTAAATGCAGTGGCGGCTGGGCCTGAGGCGGATAGCAGTTTGGCGCATGTCCTTCCACCACGGAGGATTGCAGTGCGCTTCAGTTTTCCTCCTTTTCCTAACTCCTCCTACTCTGCTTCCTCATCCTCTACCGCCTCCTCAGCCGGTCAGCCTAACACCTTCACCACCAACTTCAGCACAGCCAGGGGTAAACGACAGCAGGCAGTTTTAAAACTTGCCTGTTTGGGGGAAAAACCACACACTGCGCAGGAGTTGTGGAGGGGCATTGAACAGCAGACCAATGAGTGGTTGGTGCCAGTGAGCCTCAAGCCCGGCCTGGTGGTGTGCGATAACAGGCAAAATCTCATTGCAGGTCTGGGCCTAGCCGGTTTGACACACATCCCTTGCTTGGCGCATGTGTGGAATTTGGTGGTGCAGAGGTTCCTTAGAAATGACCCCGATATGTCAGAGCTGCTGCACAAAGTGCGGGCCATCTGTGCACACTTTCGCCGTTCTCTCCCTGCTGCTGCTCGCCTGTCAGCGATGCAGTGTAACTTCGGCCTTCCCGCTCACCACCTCATATGTGACATGCCCACAAGGTGGAACTCCACCTTGCACATGCTGGCCAGACTGTGCGAGCAGCAGCAGGCCATAGTGGAGTTTCAGCTGCAGCACGCACGCATGAGTCGCTCTGCGGAACAGCACCACTTCACCACCAGTAACTGGGCCTCCATGTGAGACCTGTGTGCCTTGTTGCGCTGTAACATATGCAGACTAGGCCACAATATAATCTTTTTTCCCTAAATGGGTGTTTATTGAATAGTGTAATAGAACACCAGTATCCAACGAGTGTATCTCACAGTAAAATATGCAGGCTAAGCCGCAATGTAATATTTTTCCCTAAATGGGTGTTTATTGAATAGCGGAATAGAACAGTATCCAATGAGTGTATCTCACAGTAAAATATGCAGACTGAGCCGCAATGTAATATTTTTTCCCTAAATGGGTGTTTATTGAATAGCGGACTAGAACAACAGTATACAACGGGTGTATCTCACACGTACAGATACAGACTAGGCTGCAATTTAATATTTTTTCCCTAAATGGGTGTTTATTGAATAGCGGACTAGAACAACAGTATCCAGCGAGTGTATCTCACACGTACAGATACAAACTGTCCCCTAAATGTTTTTTTTTTTTTTTTATTGCAATGCGCAATACAACAGTATGCAATGGGTGTATCTAACTGTAACATATGCAGACAGGGCCACAATCAACTGTTTTTGCCCCTAAATGATTTCTTTTTATTGCAAGGCACAATACAACAGTATGCAATGGGTGTATCTCACTGAAACATATGCATACAGGGCCGCAATCAACTTTTTTTGCCCCTAAATGTTTTTTTTTTTTTTTTTTATTGCAAGGCGCAATACAACAGTATTCAATGGGTGTATCTCACTGTAACATATGCAGTCATGGCCACAATCAACTTTTTTTGCCCCTAAATGTTTTTTTTTATTGCAAGGCGCAATACAACAGTATGCAATTGGTGTATCTCACTGTAACATATGCGGACAGGGCCAAAATAAACTATTTTGTCCCCTAAATATTTTTTTTATTGCGAGGCACAATACAACAGTATGCAATGGGTGCATCTCACTGTAACATATGCAGACAGGGCCACAATCAACTTTTTTTGCCCATAAATGTTTTTTTTTTTTTATTTCAATGCACAATACAACAGTATGCAATGGGTGTATCTCACTGTAACATATGCAAACAGGGCCGCAATCAACTTTTTTTGCACCTAAATATTTTTTTTTATTGCAATGCGCAATACAACAGTATGCAATGGGTGTATCTCACTGTAACATATGCTGACAGGGCCGCGATCAACTTTTTTTGCCCCTAAATGCTTTTTTTTATTGCAATGCGCAATACAACAGTATGCAATGGGTGTATCTCACTGCAACATATGCAGACAGGGCCCCAATCAACTTTTTTTGCCCCTAAATGTTTTTTTTTTATTGCAATGCACAATACAACAGTATGCAATGGGTGTATCGCACTGTATCAATGTATGAATGAAAAACTGAAAAATAATTGTCCCATTAATTGGTGCTTGTTGAATAGCAGATTTGAAATGCAATGTCTGTCTAAACGCTGTAAGTCACAGTAAAATATGAAGGAAAAAGTTTTTTCTTTTTAAAATGCAGATTAAGCAGACACATATGCACTGAGAAACACCACACGCCTAACAGGTTGGATACTGTTGTTGTTCTATTCCGCTATTGAATGAAAAAAAAAAAAAAAACATTTGAATGAAAAACTGAAAAAAATAATTTTTTTACCCTAAATACTGAAAATGAATTATTTTCCCCTCACATTGGTGCTTTTTGAAGAGCAGGTTAGAAAAGCAATGTCTGTCTAAAGACTGTATGTCAAAGTTAAATATGAAGGAAAAAAGTTTTTTCTTTTTTAAATGCAGATTAAGCAGACACATATGCACTGAGGTTGCATGAAATGTGCAGCACCGCACGCCTAACAGGTTGGATACTGTTCTTCTATTCCGCTATTGAATTAAAAAAAAACAAAAAACATTTGAATGAAAAACTGAAAAAAATAATTTTTTTACCCTAAATACTGAAAATGAATTATTTTCCCCTCACATTGGTGCTTTTTGAAGAGCAGGTTAGAAAAGCAATGTCTGTCTAAAGACTGTATGTCAAAGTTAAATATGAAGGAAAAATGTTTTTTCTTTTTTTCATTAAATGTGCAGCACCGCATGCCTCACTTGGCTCAGGTCAGGGCATAAAGATTGTGCACTGCACCTCCACACAATCAAATCAATGTAGATCGCTGTCTGATTAAAGCAGATTGTTCCTATCTAGTGTTGAGCGAACACGGAATGTATTATTTGGGTAATTGGATTTTTGTTACCCGGACACGGACCCGAAAACTTTACTGTATGTTCGGGTTTAAAATCCGTGTTCAGTAATTTTATTTCCTGTTTTGTATGTAATGGCGCGGTTTTAATGGCGGGCTTTCAACAGCCAATCAACAAGCGTTTAACTGGTGTGCCAAAGAAGCCATCACAGCCATGCCTACTAATGGCATGGCTGTGTTTGGCCAGCTGAAGCATGTGACCCAGGTCTTTATAAGCTAGAGACACAGCGCGCTGTGCGTCAGTCTGTTCTAGTGTAGGGAGAGAGCACACATCATACGTGCTGGCTTCTGCTGATTAGGGACAGACAGACAGGGAAAAAAAACATTGTGCCCGAAAAGAATGCAGGGACAGGTCGGAGTGTAGGCAGGGAAAGTTAGAAAAGCATTTTAGGGACAGGCTGGAGAGAGTAGGCAGGGAGAGATTAGGAGACACAGGACAGAACAATCGTCCGCATGGGATCTACATTGATTTTTCTGTGTGGGGGGTGGTGCAGTGAACAATCTTTTGCCCTCACTTGAGCCCACTGAGGAGGAGGAGGGAGAAAAAAATATTTTTATCAGTCTGTTGTGTGCAGCGTTCAGCTATATTTTACTACAGAGTGCTGTTCTAATCTGCTATCTAAAAATTACAAATTTAAAGGAGAATTTTTTTTTTTTCCCCTTCATAGCCTGCTGCTGACCGTGACATAAAACATAAGACACTGCTGTGTTCACATGTGCAATTGAAAAATCACCAATTTTATATACTTTTTTCTATTCCGCTATTCAATATACACCCTTTTGGGGTGAAAAAAATTAAATTGCGGCATAGTCTGTATCGGTACGTGTGAGATACACCTTTTAAATTTGTTTGGCGCATCTCCTTCCACCGCTGAGGATTGCAGGGCGCTTCAGTTTGCCTCCTGTTCCGAACTCCTCCTACTCCTCTTCCTCGTCCTCATCCTCATCCTGCCTTTAGGGTACAAAAAATTGTAATCGGGGCCTAGTCTGTATTTGTACGTGTGAGATACACAGTTTTATATACTTTTTTCTATTCCGCTATTCAATATACACCCTTTTGGGGTGAAAAAAATTAAATTGCGGCATAGTCTGTATCGGTTCGTGTGAGATACACCTTTTAAATTTGTTTGGCACATCTCCTTCCACCGCCGAGGATTGCAGGGCGCTTCAGTTTGCCTCCTGTTCCAAACTCCTCCTACTCCTCCTACTCCTCTTCCTCATCCTCATCCTGCCTTTAGGGTACAAAAAATTGTAATCGGGGCCTAGTCTGTGTTTGTACGTGTGAGATACACCGTTTTATATCCTTTTTTCTATTCCGCTATTCAATATACACCCTTTTGGGGTGAAAAAAATTAAATTGCGGCATAGTCTGTATCGGTACGTGTGAGATACACCTTTTAAATTTGTTTGGCGCATCTCCTTCCACCGCCAAGGATTGCAGGGCGCTTCAGTTTGCCTCCTGTTCCAAACTCCTCCTACTCCTCCTACTCCTCTTCCTCATCCTCATCCTGCCTTTAGGGTACAAAAAATTGTAATCGGGGCCTAGTCTGTGTTTGTACGTGTGAGATACACCGTTTTATATCCTTTTTTCTATTCCGCTATTCAATATACACCCTTTTGGGGTGAAAAAAATTAAATTGCGGCATAGTCTGTATCGGTACGTGTGAGATACACCTTTTAAATTTGTTTGGCGCATCTCCTTCCACCGCCAAGGATTGCAGGGCGCTTCAGTTTGCCTCCTGTTCCGAACTCCTCCTACTCCTCATCCTCATCCTGCCTTTAGGGTACAAAAAAATTGTAATAGGGGCCTAGTCTGTGTTTGTAAGTGTGAGATACACCGTTTTATATACTTTTTTCTATTCCGCTATTCAATATACACGCATTTGGGGTAAAAAAAGTTAAATTGCGGCATAGTCTGTATCGGTACGTGTGAGATACACCTTTTTATATACTTTTTTTCTATTCCGCTATTCAATATACACCCCTTTGGGGTGAAAAAAATTTAATTGCGGCATAGTCTGTATCGGTACGTGTGAGATACACCTTTTATTTTTGTTTGGCGCATCTTCCACAGCTGAGGATTGCAGGGCGCTTCAGTTTGCCTCCTGTTCCGAACTCCTCCTACTCCTCTTCCTCATCCTCCCTTTATGGTACAAAAAATTGTAATCAGGGCCTAGTCTGTGTTTGTACGTGTGAGATACACCGTTTTATATACTTTTTTCTATTCCGCTATTCAATATACACCCTTTTGGGGTGAAAAAAATTAAATTGCGGCATAATCTGTATCGGTACGTGTGAGATACACCTTTTTATATACTTTTATCTATTCCACTATTCAATATACACCCTTTTGGGGTGAAAAAAATTAAATTGCGGCATAGTCTGTATTGGTACGTATGAGATACACCTTTTAGATTTGTTTGGCGCATCTCCTTCCACCGCCGAGGATTGCAGGGCGCTTCAGTTTGCCTCCTGTTCCGAACTCCTCCTACTCCTCTTCCTCATCCTCATCCTGCCTTTAGGGTACAAAAAATTGTAATCAGGGCCTAGTCTGTGTTTGTACGTGCGAGATACACCGTTTTATGTCCTTTTTTCTATTCCGCTATTCAATATACACCCTTTCGGAGTGAAAAAAAATTAAATTGCGGCATAGTCTGTATCGGTACGTGTGAGATACACCTTTTTATATACTTTTTTCTATTCCGCTATTCAATATACACCCGTTTGGGGTGAAAAAAATTAAATTGTGGCATAGTCTGTATTGGTACGTGTGAGATACACCTTTTAGATTTGTTTGGTGCATCTCCTTCCACCGCCGAGGATTGCAGGGCGCTTCAGTTTGCCTCCTGTTCCGAACTCCTCCTACTCCTCATCCTCATCCTCCCTTTAGGGTACAAAAAATTGGAATCGGGGCCTAGTCTGTGTTTGTACGTGTGAGATACACCGTTTTATATACTTTTTTCTATTCCGCTATTCAATATACACCCTTTCGGGGTGAAAAAAATTAAATTGCTGCATAGTTTGTATCGGTACGTGTGAGATACACCTTTTAAATTTGTTTGGCGCATCTCCTTCCACCGCCGAGGATTGCAGGGCGCTTCAGTTTGCCTCCTGTTCCGAACTCCTCCTACTCCTCTTCCTCATCCTCATCCTGCCTTTAGGGTAAAAAAAATTGTAATCGGGGCCTAGTCTGTGTTTGTGTGTGTGAGATACACCGTTTTATATCCTTTTTTCTATTCCGCTATTCAATATACACCCTTTTGGGGTGAAAAAAATTAAATTGCGGCATAATCTGTATCGGTACGTGTGAGATACACCTTTTTATATACTTTTTTCTATTCCACTATTCAATATACACCCTTTTGGGGTGAAAAAAATTAAATTGCGGCATAGTCTGTATTGGTACGTGTGAGATACACCTTTTAGATTTGTTTGGCGCATCTCCTTCCACCGCCGAGGATTGCAGGGCGCTTCAGTTTGCCTCCTGTTCCGAACTCCTCCTACTCCTCTTCCTCATCCTCATTCTGCCTTTAGGGTACAAAAAATTGTAATCAGGGCCTAGTCTGTGTTTGTACGTGCGAGATACACAGTTTTATGTCCTTTTTTCTATTCCGCTATTCAATATACACCCTTTCGGGGTGAACAAAAATTAAATTGCGGCATAGTCTGTATCGGTACGTGTGAGATACACCTTTTTATATACTTTTTTCTATTCCGCTATTCAATATACACCCGTTTGGGGTGAAAAAAATTAAATTGTGGCATAGTCTGTATTGGTACGTGTGAGATACACCTTTTAGATTTGTTTGGTGCATCTCCTTCCACCGCCGAGGATTGCAGGGCGCTTCAGTTTGCCTCCTGTTCCGAACTCCTCCTACTCCTCTTCCTCATCCTCATCCTCCCTTTAGGGTACAAAAAATTGTAATCGGGGCCTAGTCTGTGTTTGTACGTGTGAGATACACCATTTTATATCCTTTTTTCTATTCCGCTATTGAATATACACTCTTTTGGGGTGAAAAAAAATAAATTGCGGCATAGTCTGTATCGGTACGTGTGAGATACACCTTTTAAATTTGTTTGGCGCATCTTCCACCGCCGAGGATTGCAGGGCGCTTCAGTTTGCCTCCTGTTCCAAACTCCTCCTACTCCTCTTCCTCATCCTCCCTTTAGGGTACAAAAAATTGTAATCGGGGCCTAGTCTGTGTTTGTACGTGTGAGATACACCGTTTTATATCCTTTTTTCTATTCCGCTATTCAATATACACCCTTTTGGGGTGAAAAAAATTAAATTGCGGCATACTTTGCATATTTGACTGTGAGATACACCCGTTGTATTTCTATACTGTTTTTCTATTCCGCTATTTAATAAACACCCTTTTGGGGTAAAAAAAATTAAATTGCGGCATAGTTTGCATATTTGACTGTGAGATACACCCATGCAATACTGTTGTTTTGTTCCGCTATTCAATAAACACCTTTCTAGGGTAAGATCATAAATTACAGAAATATGAGAACGTCAAATAGGGGCCGTGGCCTGGGTCGTGGTGCTGCTGGTAGAGCTCCTGTTGCAAGGAGAGGACGTGGTCGATCTGTTCCAGCTACACGCACAAGTGAAACACCTTCCTCATGTGTGAGTAGGCGACAGAACCTGCAGCAGTATTTGGTAGGGCATCATGAGCCTCTATAAGTGTTGAGGCAAGAACAAGTACAGGCGATAGTAGATTGGGTTGCTGACAGTGCCTCCAGTTCCTTCACATTGTCTCCCACCCAGTCTACTGCAGAAAGGTCAGAGTTGGTACCTGCAGCCGATGTCCAACCGTCTTTCATCTCACCCCCTTGCAAATCAGGCAAGCAGTCTTAGCCCCAAGTCATGCAGCAGTCTCTTCTTCTTTTTGATGACTCTGTCAGCAGGGTTTCCCAGGGCCATCCACCTAGCCCTGCCCAAGAAGTGGAAGAGATTGAGTGCAGCGATGCCCAACCACTTATTTCTCAAGAGGAGTACATGGAAGGACCATCGCAGCACGTCTCCGATGATGACGAAACGCAGGTGCCAACTGCTGCGGCATTCAGAATTGTGGAGACCGACAAGGAGGGCAGGGGTGAAGACTGGGTGGAAGATGATGTGGAGGACGATGAGGTCCTCAACCCCACATGGAATGAAGGTCATGCAGGTGACCTGAGTAGTTTGGAGGAAGAGGCGGTGGTCGCACAGAGACACCAGTACAGCAGAAGAGGGAGCAGGGTGCAGAAGCGGAGCGGACACTACTCCTGCTACTGCCCAACGCAGCAAGGGACCGAGCGCACCAAAGCCAGCTCAAAGGAGTTCTCTAGCGTGGAAGTTCTTCAGACAATGTGCTTATGACAGGACACAAGTGGTTTGCACGCTGTGCAATCAGAGCCTGAAGCGAGGCATAAACCTTCTCAACCTGAGCACAACCTGCATGATCAGGCATCTAAGTGCAAAGCACGAGCTGCAGTGGAGTAGACACCTTCAAAACCAAGAAAGGTCTCTGGCTCCTCCTGCTTCCTCTTCTGCTGCAGTCTCGGCCTCTTCATCCACCTCTGTAGTGATACCGGCACCTGCCACCCCGCTAACAGAGGATCTGTCAGCAATACCACCACCTGGGTCACCAACCATTTCCACAATGTCCCGTGGAAGCGTTCAGCTTTCCATCTCCCAAACACTTCAGAGGAAGAGGAAGTACCCCCCTACCCACCCGCGATCCCTGGCCCTGAATGCCAGCATTTCAAAATTCTTGGCCTTTTTTTTTTGCAAATAATTTTTATTCAATGTTTGAACATAACAGGGGGAAGAAAAAAAAAAGAAGAGAAAATCAGAGGATTCTAAACATACAAGCAGTATACAGTAACATCTCAAGTAGAGTCGGTCACAACATACAAATAGTTTTTGCTTTAACCAACAACAATGTAGCATACAGCAAAACAGCATTAGTATAATGTCACAGCCCAAAAGTTCCAATAAGTATTAAAGGATTGCAGGTGCATTCTATTGATCACCAAGGCTTTTTCAAATTGATAGTTCAATTTCCGGAGTTGAACCTCCTCATCTAGGTTTGGGGCTTCTGCCGATTTCCATTTATGGAGGATGATCGTCCTGGCAGCCAATAACACGTGTGTAACCCAGGGCCTGTATACAACCGGTAGACGGTCTATACCTATGTGTAAAAGGGCTAGTTCCGGGAATGGCTTAAGTATGCAACCCGTGTGAGTGGACATATAAGAGAATACTCTGTTCCAGTAGCTCGTCAGTGTAGGGCAGGCCCAGAGAATGTGCATCAGGTTCCCCACTTGGGAACAGTCTCTCCAGCAAAGTTGTGAGTAAAGTTGAGAGAAGCCTGCTAGCCGGTAAGGGGTATAGTACCATCTGTTCAGTATTTTTTGAGTCATCTCCCAATGGTTCGCGCAGTGCGAATATTTATATATGGTAGCGAGAGCAGAGCGCCACTGTGGAATAGAGAATGTAGTGCCTATTTCCTTGTCCCACTTAAACATTGGAGGGGTTTTGTAGAATTTGACATTGTCCAACAGGACATCGTAATACTGCGATAGCTTGGGGTATGTTGGGGCATCTAGTGTGAGAAGGTCCCATATACCACCATCCACCAAGATAGGCCATAGCGGGTGAGCCAGTAAGAAATGATTTACCCTCAGAAGATGGTGGTACATGTACCCTGGAAGGCCGTACCGTTGGGTCATGTCCGTAATGGGGATGAGTGATCCCTTGTCATAGAAGGAATTGAGAGAGGACACACCCCATTTAGTAAATAGGTGAACTGCTCTGGATCTACAAGATGGGGTCACTTGTACCCCGAGGACTAAATGTAGAGTTCAGTTTACAACCCTTCTTAACATCATAGCCATCTGTTACATCGTCTCAACATCTGGGGGGAGAGGGAGTTGGTGTGGGGGGGAAGGGGGAGGGTGGGGGGGAGGGCAGATCATTTTACCGACCTACCCCTTCCACCTTTTTGTTCTCCTCCCTAACTACCCCGGTCAGTGGTCAATTCCAGTCTCCTGTTTACCATTAATCTTGATACCTTCTCTGAGACTCGTCTTTTCCCTCCCTTTGCTTTTCTCTCCTATGTAGGTTGAATGATTCTTTTGGTGCTCATTCCCACTTATTTTAACATGTGGGAGAATAGACCCTTCCCTTGTGAAGTCTATGATAGACCTATTAAGAACATCAACTTAGTGTATACGAGGTCTTTCGTATATTTATAGATCCATATACTATTTATTCAAGTTCACCTTATAAAACATTGGAGTTAAGCACTCTATGCGGGCATTCAATGTATGTTCCTGAGGGAGAATTAGTAAACTTCTGGGGAAAAAACTGGGTCGAATCCCTGGGGAGATATATATATCACCACGAGCAAGTTTCTTTGTTTATTTAAAAGTTCTACTACCTGTATAGATTGAATTTTATTGTATATACATATATTTTTTAATTTGTCTCTGATAACAGTATTCTGTTTGTATTTGGCTTAATAGCTTAACCTTCCATGTGGTTGCACAGGGGTGATTATGCTGCTGTCAGGATTCGAACCCGTGACCAGCCACATCCCAGGCGGTAGCACTGCTTACTAGGCTACTGTCCTCTCTGGACTTTCCTCCCAGAACATTCCTCCCTGAAGCCTATTATTTCAACCTTAGTCTTGCCAAGCATTGCTCATCACCCTTGATTCCTGACACCTGGTACTTCCCTATATAAGTCCAGCCCCGTGCACTCAAGCTTGCTGATTATTGAGCTCCTGAGCCCTGATCAAGCTTCTCCTCATCTGCTGCTCTATCTACTACCACAAATCCAACGCTGACCAGGAACTGACTACCGACTACTCTTCTGCTTTGTCCCTACCTACTGAACTGCTACCTCTGTTGCTGATCCGGATTGTCTGACCACGCTTACTGCTGCCCGCCCCGACCTTTGGCTCGTCTGACTTCTCTCTGGTTATCCCTTGTCTGCTCCTCCGCCTTCGGACCAAACCTGCACTCTGCCTGGCTGGGTGATCCTGAGGACCGCGTCCTGGTTTTAGCTTGCAGCGCAGTCTATCCTTACCATCAGGGGCTCTAGTGAAAACCAGCTATCACTTAGTTTCCACACCTCAGGTGAACCTGTGTCCTCAGCAGAGTACTACCTGGTGTCCACCCGGCATCCAGCACTGCTACCACCGTAGCCAACCCGGATTATCTGACCAAGCCTCTGCCAGACTTCCTGCACCTACTACCGGCCTGCGGTCCTTGCCACTGGGCTCCACTCAGACCTCCGGCCAGCAGTCCTCTGACTGGTGAGCCTGTAGGATTGTTACACCTGCATATATTCCATGGAAAGGGAAGCTTGACGCCGGTGGGAGTATATAATGTAGTGATATCCTACTGTTTTAAGTGCTGACATCTTGTGGAGAAATATGGGTATTGCATATGTCCGGCAAGGGTGTGCTACCGCACCTGCACTTGATCAAAGGATCAGTTGACCATTATAAATGCTGAACACTGTTCCCCCACCCCTAGCTCTGAAGAAACTGGCGTCTTGCCAGTGAAACGCGTCAGAGTTTGCGTCATTTGCCCACAGCTGATGGACCCGATATCTCTGTAACCTCTGGACGAATGCACGGCGGCTTCCTCCGTGTTCCCCCGCCTCCAACTCCTTACACCGGATGTGACGCCAGGCCGTGTCCGACGGACCTGAACGCCTAGCCAGGAAGCAAGTAGAGAGAGGGCGGAAGGAGAGCACCACATGAGGAACGCCAATACCGGCATGTCCGGTGATATCCACACAGAGATACAGATACTCCTGGACCCATGCTACGACCTATATTGAGGACACCTTCATGGTAAATTTGAGAATCTATTCCTTACTTTACATCTGCATATACCATCTATGGGTTTGACTGGAACTTACAACTGAATCAAAGGCTGACTCTTTTTCCTATCCACCACTGCCATCCATCCCTTTGCTTAATTACTAGGCTTATTCCTACATGTATCCTTTCTCAAGTAAGCTGTCTGACTGTGGTCCAAATATATTCTGATGTCCAATGTCATGTGAGACCCTATCGGATTTCATTGCTTTATCTATACAACCTAGCCATTTGACTACTGGCAATTTGGGACAGTGCAATACCTAGCCGTTTCAGCCACCATAGAGTCTGTTGTGCTATTTTTCCAGCCAATTGTAGCTATCGAGGTTAATGGTGGTCCATCATTACTGTTTGTTTTTACTTTCTTTTATTGTACATTGCTGTGCCACATCCTCTCACTTGTATATAAGTGTCCATATCGGCATAAGTGCCTAATAAAGCTTTTTTTCACATACTTTTGTGTGGTCTGCCTCATGGGTGCCCATAGTTGATCCTTTTTATTTTGGAGGATCCTTAATCTTCCACAAGTTTTTTCTATAGTCGGGTTTTTAAATGGCAATCCAAACTGGAAGTTCAGAATGGAGCTAGCCAGGCAGGATTAGCCACACCAGTATCTAAGCCCATACTCCCTAGGGTTGCGTCGTTTCTTGGTTTTCCATTATATAAATAGAAATATAATACTTTGTGAAAATAAAACTAGAACGACAAAGAAACTTCTTGCTAGGTAGTGGAAGGTTTGGTGATTTAAACCAACGACCCCTGTGCTGCAAGGCAGAAGCACTAACCATTGAGCCACTGTGCTGCCACATGCATGGAGCCTCCATCTTTGGTGTTAAATGTCCCTGGGTTGCCTAAAGTTAATCAATGCAGATATACTCTGGAAGTCCTGACTGCAATTGAGCAACCTGTTTCTGTGATATACCATCTAGGTCCAAGGCTGGGTATGTCTGATTACTGTCAGCATGCTCCTATAGGCCCATCTCTAATTTTGGGGCTTTTTTTTATTAAGAGGTTGCAATTGGTGATGGTGTGGAATTCACAAGGCTGCTTCTTGTCCTTGTCTGTGGAACACATATGGCAAAATTTGCAATGATGGTGGAACCCTCCTACAAACAAAATTACATTTCTTGTGGCCTTTACCTATAGGTGGTGTAATTCCAATGGTCAGGAGTTCTGTTTCTTGATTTACTCTGTGATGTTTTTTGAATATTGGTGTGTGAGCATAGAATAGTGATGTTAACCTCTGAATGTTGGTAATGACAGTTTGAATTGTATGAATGATGTTGGTAAACATATTTCATTTTTGTGGTGAAAAAGCTTATCATTTGTAAATACTAAACACACCAAATTGTTATTGATTTTAAATTTGCATGAGCAATGGTATTGTGTGTAGTTTGTGAAGACAGCTGTGGGAGTTTGGGTTAAGATGTATGTGAGATGGAGAGCAAGGAGTGCATTATCTATCATTTAATTTCAGATGTCAAACAGCAAAGTGTTTGAGCATGCTCAGTGTGACAAGAAATTAGAGAGAGAGAGAGAGAGAGAGAGAGAGAGAGACAGACAGACAGACAGACAGACAGAGAGAGAGAATAATATCTGCAAAAACACATGAAAACATTGCAGCTTACTAACATTGTTGAACACTAAAAGAAAAAAGAAGCAAAATAAAAAGCCAGCAAACACAATTGTCTTTAATAATTTTAACAATTCATACCGCAATTAAAATGTATACTTTTGTGTCAATAACTGAGTTGTAGAATTTAAATGAATGCATGACACTTGCTTTTCTATACACTTATGCATATTTTTTGCAGCCGCGCACTCGTAATCGCATAGGCGAATTAGCTAGTTCACTATAACGGCAGCTTACGGTTTCCCAGGCGTAGGTTTAGAATTATTTTTAAGGTCTGAGCATGCGCACATGTTCTGCTCCACAGTCGAGGGCTGTGGGAGAATTTTTTACTTTTCACACTTTCCTTGAAATTTATTTTTCCACATCAGCTTTTGAAAAGGTTTCAAAGCAGAACATGTCCAAACATTACACCACATCTTTCAGACCCATCTCAGCCATGCTATCATGCTCAAAACATTATTTCCAGGAAAATAGTGGTACTTTTGGCATGACTACTTTTTTACTGCCTCGTTGCCGTACATTCCCTTTAGTGAATTACCGATTATGCTTTTCCAGTCATCATAGTGAATTTGGTTATGCAGTGTATTTATGGAAAGTTCACCGTAGAGTACAAAAGAAGCGTTATAGTAAATTAGGCCCAAAGTGACTAAATACAAAAAACTCCAAGTGAAATAAACATACAATGTATCTATTACAACATGTTAAAAGTAAAAAAGTGTCCAGTAAATTCTCCAAAAAATTATAAAAAAAATGAATCCTGCCACCTCTGTAAGGCCCCTTTCACACAGGCAGTCCATGCATCTCTATGGGGCATCGTCCAAACCGGACGGATGGAAACCCTATTTTCCATCTGTCTGGCGGGTTCCCCCATAGAGATGCATGGGGACCTGACAGCTGTGTCTCTGCACACAGGGACGAGACAGAGCTGCCATCCGCCTGCACAGTGGGGGATCAGCAGATCAATCCCCCCGCTAAGAAAAACGGAGTCCGCCTGACGAACTCCCTGTGTGAAAGTGGCCATAGGGATAATAAACTTAATCAGTCCATAGGATCAACGGATAATCCTACCACCTCTGTGTGAGATAATCAACTCAAAAACAGGTGCTCAAAAAGACTCCACCACCAGTGATTCCTAGCAGCTCACCTCCAGCTTTGACTCCTTTGAGAGTCAAAGAACACTGTTCCCCACTAGGGATGGTCAAACTGTGAATTGATGTCTCTGGATGTATCAGGCTCCCAGTATTTCTTCATATATAATGGAAAAAAAACAATATACAGTATCTGGTGCTCTTTCTAAAAACTTTTATTATCACACAAATGAAAAGAGCTCACTCACATAATGTAGCACAAAGCCGTGTCAGCTGTAATATGCTTCTAGTATACATCCACTGGCCTTCCGCCATAAAAAACGGTAATGGTCGTGGGTAGGGTTGAGCGAACCCGGACTTTATTGTTCGGGATCGTACCGGACTTTTTGGTATTCGGAACCCGGACACGGACCCAAACATTTCACTGTATGTTCGGGATACTGTCCGTTGTTCGGTATGTTTTGGCGCGGTTTTAATTGCGTGGTTTCAAAAGGTGCAAGGCAGCCAATCAGCAAGCGTTTAACTAGAGTGTGACCTTAGAAGCCATCACAGCCATGCCTACTAATGGCATGGCTGTGATTGGCCAGTGCAGCATGTGACCCATGTGACTATATAAGCTGGAGTCACAAAGTGCCGTGCGTCACTCTGCTATAACTATACTAGGGAAAGGTTCCTGATGCTGCTGCTGAGGGAGAGATAGGAGATTATTGTAGGGGCAGGCTGGAGATTGCTTTGAGGGAGAGAATAGGAAGAATCTTCTTTAATCAGACAGCGATCTTCATTGATTTTATTGTGTGGGGGTTCAGTGCACAATCTTTTTGCCCAGGGGGGAGAGATAGGAGACTATTGTAAGATCAGGCTGGAGATTGCTTTGAGGGAAAGAATAGGAAGAATCTTCTTTAATCAGACAGTGATCTACATTTATTGTATTGTGTGGGGGTGCAGTGCACAATCTTTATGCCCTGACCTGAGCCCAGTGAGGAGGAGGAGGAAGAAAAGAAAATTTATCAGTCTGTTAGGTGGGCGGCGTGCGGTGTGAAGCGGCCGTTTAATGCAAGCTCAGTGCATATGTGTCTGCTTAATCTGCATTTAAAAAAGAAAAAAAACTTTTTTCCTTCATACTTTACTTAGACATACATTGTTTAGGGACTTAGGGAAAAGATTGAGAAATTGGACCTCCAAGGTGTTTTTTTCTGAAATACTGCCGGTACCTCGAGCCACACCAGAGAGGCAGAAGGAGATCAGGGAACTTAACAAATGGAGGAATTGGTGTAGGAAGGAGGGGTTTGGGTTCCTGGAGAACTGGGCTGACTTCTCAGTTGGCTACCGGCTCTTTAGTAAGGATGGGCTGCACCTTAATGGGGATGGTACAGCACTTCGGGGGAGAAAGATGGCTACCAAATTGGAGGGGCTTTTAAACTAGGAGACGGGGGGGAGGGCTCAGAAGTAGAGTCAGTCAGGAGGGAGCAAAGGACAGAAGGCAGTATTAGAGTCAGCAGCGACAATAGTTCCATAACGTCACTTGGGGGGTTTGTGCTGGAAAACTTCAGACCAAACAGAAATAAAAATAATCACCATTCACTATCAACTTACACAAAACTGAGAGGGGTATATGCAAATGCCAGGAGCCTAGCTAATAAAATGGATGAGTTGGAAATGTTAGTACATGAGGAGGACATAGACCTTGTGGGAATAACAGAAACTTGGTTCGACCCCTCACATGACTGGCTGGCTAATATCCAAGGGTATTCAGTGTACCGGAAGGACAGGGAAGGAAAAAGAGGGGGAGGGGTAAGAATAAAGTAAGGGTGATAGAGAGGAGTGATATTACAGAAGGGATGAGTATGGAGTTAGAATCCGTGTGGGTAGAACTCCACAGGGAAGAAGAAAAGAGAAAAGTAATTGTGGGGGTTTGCTATAGGCCACCCAACCAAAGAGGGGAGGTAGAGCTGGAATTTATATCACTGTTGGGGAAAGTGGCAAAATTGGGATCAGTCATCATATTGGGGGACTTCAATTATACCGACATTGACTGGGAAGAGGGGACTACACACTCACAGAAGGCCCGTCTATTCATGGAAACCTTACAGGACAACTACATGTCTCAGTTGGTGGATTCTCCTGCTAGAGAAAATGCTGTCCTGGATCTATTGATCACTAATGACCCAGACCTAATCTCGGAGGTAGGAGTCCCGGACAACCTGGGCTCTAGCGATCACAGAATGATCACATTTAGCATAAATAACAATATAACAAGGCAAGTGGGGAACTTAAGAACCCTAAACTTCAGAAGGGCAACTTTCCCAAATTGTGCTCCATGATTGAAAGGGTAAACTGGGACCTAACAGTAGGAACACTGACCACAGAGGAAAAATGGGAATGCTTTAGGAACATATTAAACAAATGCATCTCGCAGTGCATTCCCATGGGAAATAAATTTAGTAGAGACAAGGCCAAACCAGGCTGGCTAAACCATAATGTTAAAAAACTTATTAAGGGGAAAAAAATGGCCTTCAAGAAATATAAATCAGAGGGCACAGTATCGGCTTTCAAGTAATACAAGGAGGCAAATAAGAAAAGTAAATACAAAATCAAAATGGCTAAAATCAACTTTGAGAGACAAATAGCGGAGGATAGTAAAAATAACCCTAAGAAATTCTTTAAATATATAAACAGCAAAAAAAACTAGGGCAGAACATATTGCACACATAATTAACGATGATGGGAGGATGGTTACAGAGGGCACTCCTTTCTCTTTCTTTTCTGCTTTTTTCTATCCTTTCACTTTCCTATAGGCTCTCTCTGACATTGGTTTTATGATACAAGATGTTGTGCTATCAGTATGTTTTCTCAGACTTTTCATGACTGGGCGTACTTGAAGTGCACTGAGATATTCATGCACTCATTGATATTGTTACATGGCTATTTGCCGCATTTAATGTCGGATTGTATGGTCTATGTTCTGTTTTTCTTTGTTTTCTTGAAAAAAATTTCAATAAACAGAAATTAAACAAAAAATAAAACTCTGGTCTGACCACATCTGGAGTATTCTCTCCAGTTCTGGTCGGCCGGTCCTCAGGAGGGATGTTTTGGAGCTGGAGAGAGTCCAGAGAAGGGCAACTAAACTAATTAGGGGATTGGAGGACCTTAATTATGAAGAGCGTCTGCAATCGCTTGATTTATTCTCCCTGGAGAAGAGACGCCTGAGAGGGGACATGATAGCAATTTATAAATATCTCAATGGTGATCTCAGCATAGAAAAAAAGCTATTCAGTCGAAAGGATTGCATGAGGACTAGAGGGCATACAATGCAATTAGAGGAGAGGTGTTTTAACCTCAGGCAACGTGGGGGGTTCTTTACTGTTAGGGCTACAAGATTGTGGAATTCTCTACCACAAGAGGTGGTTTCTGCGGGAAGTATGGTGGCTTTCAAAAAACTCTTAGACGTACATCTCAAGGATCAGAACATTCAGGGGTATGAGAGATGATTATGGCCACATACACCTACACA
The DNA here is from genome assembly GCF_965119305.1 of Pelophylax lessonae. Taxonomy (NCBI): domain Eukaryota; kingdom Metazoa; phylum Chordata; class Amphibia; order Anura; family Ranidae; genus Pelophylax; species Pelophylax lessonae. Next base: position 226,665,830 of record NC_138776.1, read on the forward strand.
GGTTGAACTAGATGGACTATTGTCTTTATTCAACCTCACCTACTATGTAACTATGTAACTATGTTTAGACAAACACTGCTTTTTCTAATCTGCTCTTCAAAAAGCACCAATGTAAGGGAAAAATGATTATTTTTCAGTATTTAGGGGAAAAAAAATAATTTTTCAGTTTTTCATTCAAACGTTTTTTTTTTTATTTAATAGCGGAATAGAACAACAACAGTATCCAACCTGTTAGGCGTGCGGTGTGTAGCGGCCATGTAATGCAAGCTCCGTGCATATGTCTCTCCTTAATCTGCATTTAGAAAAGAAAAAAACTTTTTTCCTTCAAATTTTACTTTGACATACATTGTTTAGACAGACACTGCTTTTTCTACTCTGCTCTTCAATAAGCACCAATGTTAGGGAAAAATTATAATTTTTTGAGTATTTAGGGGAAAAAAAATGTTTTTCAGTTTTTCATTCACTTTACTGTGATACTGTCATACAGTGTTTAGACACTGCTGTTCAAATCTGCTCTTCAAAAATCACCAATTAAAAGGAAAAATAGAAATTTTTCTTTCATACGTTACAGTGAGATACACCCATTGGATACTGTTGTTGTATTCCGCTTATCAATAAATACCCATTTAGGGGGAAAAAATGTAATTGCGGCCTAGTCTGCATATGTTACTGTGAGATACACCCTTTGGATACTGTTGTTGTATTCTGCTATTCAATAAACACCCATTTAGGGAAAAAAATTAAATTGTGGCCTAGTCTGTATATGTTACTGTGAGATACACCCTTTGTATACTGTTGTTCTATTCTGCTATTCAATAAACACCCATTTAGGGAAAAAATATTAAATTGCGGCCTAGTCTGTATCTTTACGTGTGAGATACACCCTTTAGATACTGTTGTTCTATTCCGCTATTCAATAAACATCCATTTAGGGGAAAAAAATTAAATTGCGGCCTAGTCTGCATATGTTACTGTGAGATACACCCTTTGAATACTGTTGTTATATTCCGCTATTCAATAAACACCCATTTAGGGGAAAAAAAAATTGCGGCCTAGTCTGCATATGTTACAGTGAGATACACCCATTGGATACTGTTGTTGTATTCCGCTTATCAATAAAAACCCATTTAGGGGAAAAAAATAAATTGCGGCCTAGTGTGAATACGTTACAGCGCAGCAAGCAACACAGGTCTCACATGGAGGCCCAGTTATTGGTGGTGAAGTGGTGTTGTTCCGCAGAGCGACTCACGCGTGCGTGCTGCAGCTGAAGTCCACTATGGCCTGCTGCTGCTCGCACAGTCTGGCCAGCATGTGCGAGGTAGAGTTCCACCTTGTGGGCACATCACATATGAGGTGGTGAGTGGGAAGGCCGAAGTTACGCTGCAGCGCTGAGAGGCGAGCAGCAGCAGGGTTAGAACGCCGAAAGTGCGCACAGACGGCCCGCACTTTTTGCAGCAGCTCTGACATATCGGGGTAATTTCTAAGGAACCTCTGCACCACCAAATTCAGAACAGGCGCCAGGCAAGGGATTGTAACGTTCATGCGTTTTTGTTTGTGGATGGATTTACAGCTGCAGAATTATTACACTCAGTATCCTTGTAGAGAATCTGTTGAACAACATATCCAACTCTCAGGACTTCATCACCGTGTACAGCCTGTTATATACTATATATATATTAATAGATGTTTAATGGAGGGATAGAGTATATGAGGATATATAGATGAGAGACAGACTATTGTATGGTGAGCACTAGAAGTAGTATAGGAGAGTTGCAGGTGATGGTAAGCAGATAGGTTCTGATGTCAAGTATAGTGCAGATGGTAAGAGGACACAGATGGAGTATACTTTAGACAGAGTAACCTAGTGCAAGGATAGTTCAAGGTAGTCCCAAGAGCTAACAGTCTTATGCAGATGATAGTGAATAGATAGATACACATAGTCTTGGTAATTGCAGTAGATGACAGTAGGAGATTGGTTAGTAAGAATCCCCTGTGGGGTACTTATCACTTAGATAGGTTAGGAGTAACAGTGTCCATTGGAGAGGGGTGATCCCGTAGCGGGATACGGATCACCAGCGAGGTTTCCGGCTTTAGTTCAGCAAGGAAGGTATGTCAGCAGCTCCGACTTCTCAGGCGTAGGTGCGATGAACATGTGGGTTTGAACGAGCGATGAGTAAGAGCAAACCGGCGATTGAAATAGCCGCTCATAGCGGCGCTCGGCAGTGATGTCATCCGGTCTTAAAGGTGTATGCATCCTTTGTTATACAAGATGGGACGCAAAGAGAGGAGAAATATAGGAACAAGGGTACCATAGGTACCGGAACATTACAGGGATGTGTGTCAAACCGGCTAGGCCCAAAGCTGCTATGAGATTTAGCCTATTAACGCACACCACCAGGCCAGGCTTGAGGCTCACTGGCAGCAATCACTCATCAGTCTGCTGTTGAATGTCCCTCCACAACTCCTGCGTGGTGTGTGTTTTTTTTCCCCAAACAGGCAAGTTTTAAAACTGCCTGCTGCCGTTTACCCCTGGCTGTGCTGAAGTTGGTGGTGAAGGTGTTACGCTGACCAGATGAGTGGGCGGTAGAAGATGAGGAAGCGGAGTAGGAGGAGTTAGGAACAGGAGGCAAACTGAAGCGCACTGCAATCCTCGGTGGTGGAAGGACATGCGCCAAACTGCTATCCGCCTCAGGCCCAGCCACCACTGCATTTACCCAATGTGCCTTTAGGGAGATATAACGTACCTGACCGTGCTTACTGGTCCACATATCCGTAGTTAGGTGGACCTTGCCACAGATGGCGTTGCGCAGTGCTCACCTGATTTTGTCACCCATTTGGTTGTGCAGGGAAGGGATGGCTTGCCTGGAAAAGTAGTGGCGACTGGGCACGACATACTGTGGGACAGCCACCACCATGAGGCTTTTAAAACTCTGCGTCTCCACCAGAAGGAATGACAGCATTTCAAAGGCCAGGAATTTTGATATGCTGGCATTGAGGGCTAGGGATCACAAGTGGGTGGGTGAACGCTTCCACGGGACATTGTGGAGATGGTTGTTGGTGACCCAGGTGGTGGTGTTGCTGGCAGATCCTCTGTTTGCGGGGTGGCAGGTGCCGGTCTCACTACAGAGGTGGATGAAGAGGCTGAGACTGCAGCAGAAGAGGAAGCAGGAGGAGCCAGAGACCTTTCTTGGTTTTTGAGGTGTCTACTCCACTGTAGCTCGTGTTTTGCACTTAGACGTCTGGTAATGCAGGTTGTGCTGAGGTTGAGAAGGTTTATGCTCTGATTGCACAGCGTGCAAACCACTCGTGTCCTGTCATCATCACAATGTCTGAAGAACTGCCACGCTAGGGAACTCCTGTGAGCTGGCTTTGGTGTGCTCGGTCCCTTGCTGCATTGGGCAGTAGCAGGCGTAGTGTCTAGGGCTCCGCTTTTGCACCCTGCTCCCTCTTCTGCTGTGCTGGTGGCTTTGTGTGACCACCGCCTCTTCCTTCAAACTACTCAGGTCACCTGCATGACGTTCATTCCATGTGGGGTTGAGGACCTCATCGTCCTCTACATCATCTTCCACACAGTCTTCACCCCTGCAACCCTTGTCGGTCTCCACAATTTGGAATTCTGCAGCAGTTGGCACCTGTGTTTCGTCATCATCCGAGACGTGCTGCGATGGTCCTCCCATGTGTTAAAGGCATCGGTCAGCCGGCCGCCTTCTCCACCTCTCATCCTTTTGCTGAACGATGCCACAGAAACACCGTCCAGAGAACGTTAACCTCCCAGTGTCTGGAGGGGTGTTACACAAATTTTTCTTCAAGGCGTTCCCAAGATGTTTCATCCTCTGCTCCTTCTGTGAAGGCAGGTTGAACTCTGCAACTTTACCCTTGTAACATTGTCAGGTTACACAACAACATGGATCAAGAAGGGTTGCCAACCAGTAATAATCCCTCTCCTTGATACCACAAATCCTCTGGTTCTTTCAGAGGCTTTGCAGAATCAGGGAGCTCATGCAGCATAAGTTTGAGGAGGTATGAGATTCTGAGTCCTCTGGGTCACTAAGGGTGACATTGTAAGGAGCAACCTCTCCCCAGCCATGTACAACTCCTGGGGTTTCTGGGGAATGACAACCATCCCTTGAAGACTGCTGTATGTTATCCTCTACATCCATGCTGCCACCCTCCTCCTCTTCCTCCTCTTGCTCCTGTGTGTTTTGTGGCCCGCATGAATGATATCTGCATAAAGGTTGCCTTGTGAGGAAAGAGAAGTCCTCTTCTTCCTCCTGCTGTTCTGCCTCAAGTACCCTGTCCATGATTCCATGAAGCATGTGCTCCAGCAGGAAGACTAGTAGAGGGATAGTGTCACTGATGCATGCATTGTCCTGGCTCACCATCCTTGTGGCCTCCTCAAATGGTGACAGGACAGTGCAAGCATCCTTTATCAGCAGCCACTGGCATGGCGAAAAAGCTCCCCTGAACCTGTCCTTGTGCCATACTCACACAGGTACTCATTGATGGTCCTCTGCTGCATGTGCAGCCGCTGCAGCATTGCCAATGTTGAGTTCCACCTGGTGGGCATGTCACAAATGAGGCGGTTGGTGGGCAGGTTGAATTCACGTTGAATGTCAGATAGCCGAGCGCTGGCATTGTACGACCGCCGAAAATGGACACAGACTTTTCTGGCCTGCCTCAGAAGATCTTGTAAGCCCAGGGTACCTGTTCAAGAAACGCTGCATCACCAGATTCAGGACATGTGCCAAGCAGGGGATATGGTTCAAGTGTCCCTGTCGGCGGGCGGAAAGAAGGTTGGTGCCATTGTGGCATACAACCATTCCTGGCTCAAGCCAATGTTTCTTCCTGTTGTTTTATGATATTGTCACGAGTCTGCTTTGCTCTAGCTGCTAGTTGTATCATTTTCCCTCTAATGGTCGCTTTATGGGTGGCCCAGTTATTAGAGGGGGACATGGCAGAGGGAAGATTTTCACGAAATAAATTCTGTATCCCCATTTCTATTTCTTGAGATATAATCAGGTCATTGAGCAAGGAGGCATTCAATCTCCAGGATGAAGGGGACAATTTAGACCATAGGTTGGACACAGGCCAACATTTCTAAGAGAATATGTGGGCATATAGTTTAAATTGAAAAGAGAAAAAAATGTACATATTTAGAGCACACCTTTGAAATTTTTAACCACTTACGGTCTGCCCACCGTGTATTTATGTTGCTACTTTGACTGCCATAACCCCGGTATATTTTTACAAAGCAAGCGGCCCACTTTAAAATAAAAGTGGTCCCAGGGGCGGAGTTGCCACAGGATCACTTTTATGGATGGCAGGAGAGGTGCCCACCCCCCTCCCGCCGCTTTCTGGTCATTTTCCCTGCTTACCAGAGAGGTCGATATTGGGGAAAACAATCCGATTCTTTGTGTGAATGGGTAAGAAGTCGAGTGAGGGCAAGATGGCCCTTACTCAACTCTATGCTCTTGGAAGACTGGAGCGACGTCAAACGTCACTTTCGCCCTCCAGGCTTAAAACACGTAGAGTTACATAGATGCATAGACATATTATTTAGAGGCGACCTGTACTTTTTTACAAAATATTAACTAAATTATTATTATATTAATTGTTTTACTATATGTATTTTTTGTGTCAGCCTTTTTCATAAATGTCTGCATCATATTTGTAACTGACGTTATATTTGTATTGATTACTGGATGTACAATAAATTACTATGTCCATTTTTTTTTTGTATATCTCAGTTAGTGACCTGCCTCATTCATAGTCCCACGACCTTCTTTTTTTGTCAGTTATTTTTCTCAGATATGTATTAAAATGGCACTGCTTTACTGCAAAGAAGCTCATCTTTCCAAATAGTAGGTTATTTCAGAAGTAGTGAGGCAAATTTAATTGTAGAAGTAGAGCTAAGTCAAATTTCAGACAAAAAATATAATTAGACTGTTATCCTTCTGACACAATCTAAAATTATACAAATTTGCTGCAAAGAATCTAATTAGTTTTCACTTAAGGCAATACAAGAGGGAGAAAGCATAAACACCCCATCTTTAATCAAAAAAGAAAAAATTGTGATCTCTTTTGTGTGGCAAAGGAGAAAAGTGTTGAACACATTATCAGCACAAATTATAAAAATGTTTTATAGGCCACAAGTTTCAGTAGTAGAGAGTGAGACAAGGTTGTTGCTATTTTTGTTAAAAAAAAAAAAAAAAAAGATCCCCGGCCCTTACCAAACGTTATAGCAGAGTCCTACCTTCTTGTAAGATTCTGGTACCTCCGAGCGGCTATTTCAATCGCCGGCTTTCTCTCTCACATTGTTCGTTCAATGTTACCGCATGCTCACAAGCCTTGTCTTATGCTGCCGGAGCCTCCAGCTATTCTCTTTACCTGGAACAGACCGGAACCTCGCTACTGATCCCGTATCTCGCTACTGGATCACTCCCTCACTACCGGACCCCTCTACTTACTAACCTTACTAGTGATAAGTACCCCACAGGGGATTCCTCCATAACTAACTTACACTATCTACTTCTGCACATTAAGGACTGTTACTATCTATGCATACTAATTCTATCATGTGCACTGTTACATAGATTGCTAGCTCTTGAGTCTACTACCATCTATCCTTGCACTGGGTTAGTCTATCCTGTATATGTCATCTGCTGTCCTCACCACCTGTTACCATACATGATTACTAACCTATCTGCATTCTACCTATTACCATCTACTACTCTCCTGAACATTACTATCAAGTGCTTATCATTGCTGTCACTGCTCACACCTGTCCCTTCAGCACATCACCTCCATACTGTCATATACATCCCATCACTCCAGGAACATCTTATTGAGTGTGTGTATATCTGTATGTTGAAGCAGACAGGCCCACAGTGATGAGTCTGGAGAGTTGGAACTGGTATTTCAACACATCTCTACATGACTACTGAGTGGAGATTCTGCAGCTGCAAATCCAGCTTACTATAAAAACGCAGGAGCGTTACACTTCTTCTGTTCTGCAGAAAAAATTGTTTGTTCCACAAGGTCTTTTCAAAACAGATTTCTGAAAGGGTATAACCACCTGGTGCACATTCAGTGTACTAAAGAGAAAAGTTGTAGTGTCTGCAACCATTTAGACGTAATTAACCTTTAATGGGAGGGAGTGGTTCGTCAATGGCTCCGTGAGAGGCCGAGCAGTGAGGAGCTCTGCTTGGTGGAAGAGAGCGCCGTGCAGTGAGTGAGTCGGCTCTCCCCCCCCTACCCCGCTAGGTGCAGAGCGGGGCCCGAGGCTCACGGAGGACGGTAATGGGGAAATCCAGGCTCGGGGAGCCATAAAGCAGAGGTGGTGGCAAGGAAGCAGGCGAACATACGCTGAATGTGCGGGACCCTGCCTCAGAGTGAGAGAGGTACAGCATAGGGTGAAAGACCGTGCGGGTCGGCGTGGGGCTGAGGGGCTGTGGAGGAGGAGAGCCGGGGTCGAGTGCCAGCTGGGACAGTAGATGCGGAAGTCGCTGGTCTCCCCTGTATATATGACTCAAGCAGCCAGCCCGGAGCAGAAGCAAGCCCTAGAGAAAAGGACAGACATCACCTCATATTTTCTGAGACGCACAGTGGCATCACGAAGCACTGTTGGGACCAAGGCATCACAGAAACGCCAAACAAACTCAGGAATTGCAGTTCAGCAGAAAGGGCCCAAAGCTACAAACACTCAATCTACTGGGGTCTCTTCTGGTGGGAAGAAGCCTTTAGTAATGGATATATCGCATGAACAAAGGAACGAAGAGCCCAAAGAATCCCTGATTATGCCGCAACAGCCCCAAATACCATCAACAGCGGAGTGGAGTGAGTTTGTAAAGCTGATCCCGACGAAACAGGATATCCAAGACATGGCTGTAGCAATCGTGAGTGACATTAAAATGGAAATATGTGGTTTAAAACAAAAACTTGACCAAATTGAAGGCAGACTGCTGAATACAGAGACAGTACAATGTGATTTTGAAGTCAGAATCTCTGAATTAGAAAGTTCACGAGCGCAGTTGCAAAAACAAGTCACCTGGTTGCGGCTGCAGCAGGATGATGCCAAGAATAATATTCGACTGCGGGGCTTGCCTGAATCCGTAAAGGGCTCAGAGCTCAGAACCACGGTAGTGGGTATTTTGAATGGTGTGTTGGAGAGACCCCAAATGGAAAAAATGGAAATTGACAGAGTGCACAGGGTTAAAGCGCCCCGAAGGACGGTAACAGAACTAATCCCAGATGTCCTGATTAGGATTCACCTGTTCTCACTTAAAGAAGACATAATGAGACAAGCATGGGCAAAAGGGCAGATTGAGTATGAAGGTTCTCAGCTGAAACTGTTGCCAGATCTTTCACGGGGGACCCTAAAGATGAGAGCCGCAATTAAACCCCTCCTAGAGGTCATAAGAAAAGTGGGAGCAACCTATTTTTGGGGACACCCCTTCCATTTGAAAGTGGTGAAAGACAGAGAAACGTTCTTATTGAAATGGCCAGACCAGCTCCCCGGGCTCTTTACATTTTTGGGGTGCGCCCCGATCCATGTGAGTGACTGGATGGATGTCCTAGGAAACTCAGTGAACTATTACATGAATTAAGCCATACAACATGGGTGAAATTGGGAGCAGATAGGTGTGGGAGCAAAACAGATGCTCAGGACAAGGAGACATTAATACAACAAACCTAAAAGTGCTGCACACGGGTTCCTGGCCTATTCCATGTTTTTTTTTTTTTTCAGTTTTTCCCATGCGTTTTTTTTTTTTCCTTTTGTTTGTTTCTGGGGTTCTCCCTATCTCCTCTTCTCCCTCTCTTTCTGGGAGGGGGGAAAGTTAAGATGTGTGGAGGTCCCTGGTATCCCCACACCTGCCTCGAACATTTGCTTTGTCAAGATATGGGCGTTTTTTCTGCATTTTTTCTGTTTTACTTTTTATATGTCCTTACTATCTGAGTCACCCTCGAAGGGGAAGGGGGGGGGGGGTTACTTTTAGTGTGATTTGTGTTATTTTTCCATGCTTTTCATGTTTTTCTTATGGGAGATTTGTGGTGTGCGTTTTTGGATTTTTTTTTTTTTTGTTTCACAGGAAAGTTGGATATTATATATTTGTATCTGTAGAAATCAACACTAACTTCACAAGGTGTTTTTTTTTTTTCTTTTATAAATTTTTTTTTTTTTTTGTTTCTATTCGTGCCCCCGCCAGCCATGGAGGGCCGGAGCACGATCTTAAGGGTTAAGAGGGAAGGGGGCACTGAGGTAGAGGTAATTCGAGAGTGTTGCCTCACTTCGTGCGGGACACGCTTAAGACATAAAAAAGAAGATATGTGAGACTTAATAATACCGAATTTAAATCACTATTAGGGTGTATACAGAGGATATAGTGACTCAGGGAATAGTTATGGTTAATAGCAACTAGAAGTGAGTAAGAGAGATCCTCCCAGGACCTAGCGCAAGTCTGAAGGGTTAAGATGGAGTTGAGGGGAGGGTAGATGTTTTGCAGAAGGGGGGGGTGAGGGGGCCCCGGGGCCCCGGGGCCCTCAGGAAGGGAGATTGGGGGAGGGGGAGGGGAATCCATAGAGTGATAGGAGTAGAAGGCACAAGCAAGGGATCTGACCATGTAGCAATTAAGTCCCCTTTATCTGCGACCTGGCTCGGGGTAGTTTGACTAGATCGGGAGGCGTAAGAGGGGGTCTCTGGGGCGGGGGGGGGAGTAGGACATTGACATTATGTGAAGGGAGGCGATCGTCCGCCGAGTTAGAGATCCTCTAGCTGGACACTTTAAATTTATAGTTTTACTGTCTGCCAGGGATAAGATAGGGACTACATCCTTACCACCACGGTAGGGGTGAGAGGGAGTAGAGCCCATTTTCTTAGCTCCAATTTTTGGAGCCCAGCCTTTTCTTCTTTTTTCTTCCCTCTTGTGTTCTTGAAGGAGAGTGTCCAGGTACAGTGGCTTGCTCGCGGGGTTTTGGGAACCACGGCCCCCTCAGTAGATAGCGCCTGGTTGCGCTGGTTTAGATAACCATTAGAGGGGGGTAGGGGTAGTGGGTATTAAACAGTATATACATACTTGTGTGGGTGAAGGGGGGTTTCTTTTCTTGTCAAATTTTTTTTTTTTTTTACTAATTTTTTTAATTTTATTTTTTTCTCGCATAGGTTGTGTGGCCGTAGGGGGCAGGGGACCGTTCCACAATGGTGGCTGGAGGTGGGGCGACCCAGGGAGGGGCAGCAGGTTGTAAGATTACGACCTATAATGTGAGGGGACTATCAACCCCACAGAAGCGTAGGAGACTTATGGGAGATCTAAAACGAGATGCTACACAAATAGCTTTCATTCAGGAGACCTACTTCCGCAAAGATGCAGTACCAAAATTGTACAATAAAGACTTTCCATGGGTTTACCACGCTACATCCCCTATTGCTAAATCAAAGGGTGTGAGCATTTTAATATCAAGTGCTATGAATTGGACCCTGAAAGAAGAATTGGCTGACCCAATGGGTAGGTTTGTGTTGGTGAAGGGGTGGATAGGACGGGTCGAGGTAACCCTCGTAAATGTCTATTTTCCCAACTATGAGCATGTAATGTTTTTACAGAAAATGATTCCAGTTGTCTTGGAATTCCGGGAAGGGCACTTAGTGATGGGAGGTGACTTTAATTATGCCCCAGAACCTCTGTTGGATACCTTTAAAAGAAGTTCATATATGTCATTTGCTAAATTACGAAGGCTACAAAAAGAGATCTCCCTCCTGGGCCTCATCGACCCATGGAGGTTGATGCACCCAGGGGAGAGAAATTACACTTTCTATTCTCCAATCCGCAAGGCATATAGTAGGATAGACAGAATCCTGGTTACCCAGGCAGACCTGCCGTTAGTGACAGACTCAGATATCGGAGATTTTTCAATCTCTGACCATTTTCCGGTGTATGTGAGTATAGAGTGGGAATCAAAAAACTGTAGTCCAAGATCATGGCGCATAAATGAGGCCTTATTACAATCCTCGGAAACGGAGGGGAAGATAGAGGAGGCGTTACATAACTACTTTTTGGAAAATACATCGGAGTCGCTCTCACCTTCCACGATCTGGGAAGCGCACAAGTGCGTGATAAGAGGGGTTCTGATACAGTTGGGTGCACAGCGTAAAAGAGAGCGAGAGGCGAAAATTAAAGAATATCTAACTAAAATTGAACATTTGAGTAGACAGCATAAGAGAACGCTTGCGGAAGCTCACTTGATCCCTCTCATGCGGGTAAGAGAGGAATTGAATCAGATACTTTTCCAAAAGACAGTACGAAATATGTTATGGTTGAAAAGACACCTGTATGAATACGCAAATAAACCAGGGGCGATGCTGGCACGAGCATTGAGGGGCCCAAAAAGACGAACTCAAATTTTACGTCTTAGAAATACAAAAGGTGGGGAGGTTCACACTTCAGCTGATATAGCAGAAGAGTTCTGCTCTTTCTATCGGTCACTATATAACCTACCGGAAATAGGGAGCAAGAAAAGTCCAGAAAAGGGGAAGCAGATAGAGGAGTATTTACGAGACTCGGGCATGCGTACACTTTCAGAGGACCAAGTACTGACTTTGGAAGGCGAGATATCGGGGGAAGAGCTGGCCGCTGCGATTTCACAGACCAAGGCACATAAGGCACCTGGCCCAGATGGCTTTACTTTAAGTTATTACAAGAAATTTGGGGAGCGTTTAAAGAACCCCCTACTATCACATTTCAATGAAGTGGGAAGAAGAGCGGCGTTCCCGTTGGATTCTTTACGGGCGCACATTACTCTAATACTTAAAGAGGAGAAGGACCCCCTGTGTTGCGGCAGCTATCGCCCGATATCTTTGATAAATGTAGACACGAAACTATACGCAAGAATATTAGCAAATCGGCTCTTACCATATATGGCAGACTTGGTCCATTTCGACCAAGTGGGCTTTATTCCTACCCGGGAGGCTCGGGACAATACAATCCGAGCCATAAATTTAATACATCGGGCATGTACATCACGGAAGAAGATGGTTCTCTTCGCAGCAGATGCGGAAAAGGCCTTTGACAGGGTGGCGTGGGATTTTATCTGGGCCACCCTGTCATACATAGGCCTGGGACCACAAATGCTGCAATTTATACTGGCACTTTATACGGTCCCTACGGCTGCGGTTAGGGTAAATGAATGGAGGTCGAGTTACTTCCCTATCTCTAATGGCACACGGCAGGGGTGCCCTCTATCCCCGCTTATATTCGTGTTGTGTCTGGAACCCCTATTGTGCAGAATTCGGAGTTCTCCGGATATAGCGGGAATCCAAAGCGGGGGGGGGAACAACACAAGGTGGCCGCGTTTGCGGATGACCTGCTGTTTTTTGCTACTAACCCTTCTCTTTCATTACCAAATATTCTAGACGCCCTGAAAACATACAGTGGGTTCTCTAATTATAAAATTAATGTAACTAAATCAGCGGCACTCAACATATCGTTATCTGACCAAGAAGAGAGAGCACTTCGAACAGCGTTCCCGCTTCAATGGGCCTCAGATACGCTGAAATACTTAGGGATACAGTTAACGGCAGATCCCGCGGATCTCTATAGAAAGAAATACCTTCCGCTTGTAGAAAAGATTAAAGCAGATCTTAGAATATGGCAGCTGTTGGCAGTGACGTGGTTTGGGCGCTGTAGCGTTATTAAAATGAATGTGTTACCCCGTATTTTGTATTTAATGCAGACAATTCCAATAGCAGTTCCAAAAGAATTCTTTCAATAAATCAAGGGCATACTCCGCGCCTATATTTGGGCAAACAAATCCCCGAGAATTAAGATGCAGACGTTGGCCTTACCCAAAGTAAGAGGTGGGATGGGATTACCAGATATCCTGAGATATTACAGGGCGGTCCATATAGTAAGGGTGGTAGACTGGCACTGCAATAAACTTACCAAACGATGGGTGGATTTAGAGAATGAGGAATCAGGTCAGCTAACCCCCCCAGCCCCATGGTCGGTGTTCGAATCAAAAGACGCTATTCTCAAACATCCTACAGTGGGAGCGACTATAAAAGAAACTAAGAGAATTCAGTCGCATTGGAGGGTAGCCCCGGGTATATCTCCGATGACACCGATCTTAAGGAACCCGGATTTTCCCCCGGGGTGTATAAATGCCAGACTCCGTAGGTGGGCTCAGAATGGTAAAAGGCGCCTAGGTGATATATGGCAAAATGGGCCTATGCCCTCCCTAGAAGAACTTAGGACAGGTGCAGGAGAATCGCTAGATTATTTCAGCCTTTATCAGTTGTATAATTATATTAGATCAGTTCGGCAGAAAGGGTATGCACCACAAGAGCTAACAGATCTGGAAAATATGTGTAGAACAGGTAAAGCGATGGGCCATTTGATCTCAAGGTTCTATACACAATTGTCAGAAGAAGAGGGAGACCAACAATTGCCGTTTATCCAAAAATGGGAGCAGGAGTTAAACACCGTGTGGTCAAAAGAGCAGATAAATAAGATCCTGAGATTAGTTCACCAATCGTCACTAGATTGTAAGATCCAAGAGACAGGGTATAAAATTCTAACCAGATGGTATAGAGTCCCATCACTATTACACAGAATAAAAGAGGCGGTCTCAGGAAAATGCTGGCGGTGTGGATTGGAGGATGGAAATATGGTACATATTTTTTGGGGATGTAAAAGAGTGCAGCCATTTTGGAATAAGATAGCAGTGGCTATAAAACATATAGCCAACGTGGATATACTAGAGGACCCCGCGTTGTGCTTGCTGCATTTGACAGGAAGCTCAGTGCGGAGCTACAGGAAGTCCCTGACTCTGTGTCTGTTGAATGCAGCAAGGGCATGCATACCTATTTTCTGGAAACAGACAGTGATCCCAACTTACGAGTTGTGGTGTGGGAAGGTCAACGAGATTTTTAAGATGGAAGAACTGTCTGCCATATTGGGAAATTCAGAGGATCAAGTTAAGTTGAGATGGAGACCCTGGGTGCAATACTTGGAAGCCAATTCTTCTTAAAGGGAGTTTAAGAGAGGGTCATCCTGGGCGGAGCCTGGTCCAGGCCGTGGGGGGATGGTCCCCATACCCCTTCTGGCGTACGGTAATATAGTATGGAATACATCTTCATACGAAGAAATGTTGGGAATGAGTGTATAAAAGTATAAAAACTTTCTTTTTGTTTTTTTTTTGGTTTAATTGGGGGGAGGAGGGAGGGGGAGGTATGGGGGTATGGGGGGTGGGGTTTGGTCAGATCATGACAATGTTTGTTTGAAATGTATGTATATATAAAAAATCACCAATAAAGATATAAATTAAAAAAAAAAAAAAATTAACCTTTAATGAGTGTCCCACCAAAAATGAAGCTCATCTTGCAGACGATGCCTAAAATGTTAAATTTATTTAAGTGCAGAGGTCTGAGAAAATGATTGAGCCAATCACAGAAGCAGGCAATGCAGCTTTTTATAGGGTGTGGACTTGGGCCTTGGCCACAAATATATATATTTTTTTTGTGGTACCTTTGGCTGGGCAAGTCCTGCCAAACATCCCCAAACTTCTGAACAGGTAAAATTCGATCTGAACCCAGGTTCAAACTGAACCCCTAACTAGAACATGTTTTTAATTTGTCCTATCTGTAGACTGCTGTGTCATTGCCTGATCAAGTAAAAAAAAAAAAAACAATTGATTGGATGGCTATCATCTCACATTTATGGGTGTATAAGTAATTTGAAACTTGACTTAGAAAAACAACTTTGGTTAACAAAATAAAAATATCCAGTTGATAAATTGGTTTTCTAAACATTAAATACAAAAATTACATACCTGAATGATCATATCCAGAAAGAGCCATTAGAGCACATGACAGAGCAAAACAGAAGCTGTAAAAAGAGAGGAGTTTGTTTTACCAACAAAAAAAAAAATGTACTTTCATATAAAAACAAACAATAATTATGTCTTTCAACAAGAAAAACATACCAAACTAAACATGTCAATTAAAACTGATAATTTTGTTCTTAGTACTCTATGGAGCTGATTAGCATGGGGGGTGTTAAATGGCAATGTTGGTTAGCAATGTTTTAAACTGGGAACAGCACAAATTGTTACATTGCACGACCCATCCTAATTTGTGTAAAGTGTGCTTC
Organism: Pelophylax lessonae; assembly: GCF_965119305.1. Taxonomy (NCBI): domain Eukaryota; kingdom Metazoa; phylum Chordata; class Amphibia; order Anura; family Ranidae; genus Pelophylax; species Pelophylax lessonae. Next base: position 226,680,970 of record NC_138776.1, read on the forward strand.
TATTTAGAGTTGAGTGGAAACCTGGATGTCCGTGTTCGGCGGGTTCGACCGAACTTGAAAAAAAAGTCTGGGTCCGTGTCCCGGACTTTTTCCGAACTTTACCCGGACACCGCACCCCATTGAAGTCAATGGGGACCCGAACTTTCATGCACTAAAATAGCTCTAAAACACTAATGGAAAGGGCTAGAGTGCTGCAAATGGCAGCAAAACGTAGTTAAGAGCATGACACGTGCTCTGCAAACAAATGTGGATAGGAAAATAACTTAAAACAACAAAAAAAAAACAGAAAAATAAAACAATTTTCTTCATCTGTGAAGGACGAGGCCCATATGGAGTAGGAGGGAGGTTGAGGTGGCGGTGGATGTGGCGGTGTAGGTGGAAGCGGCGGTGGAGGGGGACGAGGTAAACAACACTGCTTTTTTTCAGTCATTTTAAATTAGGGTACACCCCAAAAGAGTGAGAAAGATCAAAAATAGAACAATGGCTGGGTAAGGTCGGTATCCATCTCTATTCTGCACAAGGTACGGAAAAGTCCTGTGGGATCCATGCCTGGTTCATTTTAATGAACGTGAGCTTGTCCACATTGTCTCTGGATAGGCTGTAGGCCTGTGCACACATACTGCTCCACCATGTTGGTGAAATGCTGCCTCCTGCTAAGACGTTCCATATGAGCTGCTGGTGCTGCTGTTTGTTGTGGCGTGCTGACAAAGCTTTTCCACATTTCGGCCATGCTAACCCTGCCTTCTGAGGTGCTGGTGGTGCCCTGGTTGCGTTGGCGACCTCTTCCTCCTCCTCCTCCTCCTCCTCTGCCTTGGCCTTGTGCTTCCACTGTGGCCCCGCTGTCAGGTGGGAATGCCAGCAGCATCGCGTCTACCAGCGTGCGCTTGTACTCGTGCATCTTGCGATCATGCTCCAGTGAGTGAATTAAGGACGGTACGTTGTCCTTGTAACGGGGATCCAGCAGCGTGGCCACCCAGTAATCAGCACAAGTTAGAATGTGGGCAACTCGGCGGTCGTTGTGGAGACACTGCAGCATGTAATCGCTCATGTGTGCCAGGCTGCCCAGAGGCAAAGAAAGGCTGTCCTCTGTGGGAGGTGTATCGTCTGTGTCCTCTGTATCCCCCCAGCCACGCACCAGTGATGGCCATGAGCTGGCCTGGGTGCCACCCTGCTGTGAACATGGTTCCATATCCTCCTCCATCTCCTCCTCCTCATCCTTGTCATCCTCCAGAGCTGTGCCCCTGCTGGACAATTGTGTCCCTGGCGTTTGTGTGTGCAGGAACCCACCCTCGAGGCCACTTTCGAATGACTGCCCTGAAAGCCTTGGAAATGTTACCTCTTCATCCTCCTCCTCCTCCTCATCCTGTTCCACATCCTCTTCCATCATCGCCCGAAGTGTTTTTTTCAAGAAGGCACAGAAGTGGGATAGTAAAGCTGAGAACGGCGTCATCGGCACTGGCCATGTTGGTGGAGTATTCGAAACAGTGCAACAAGGCACACAGGTCTCGCATGGTGGCTCAGTCATTAAGGGTGAAGTAGGTATGCCCCACGCCTGCGTTCCGCCAACCCGGAAGTCTACGGTCTCATGCTGGGAGCGTGAGACCGTGGAGCGGCGTCCCATCCACCAAACCCATCGTTATTGTATTTGCTGTAGAAGGCGGAATTTCAAGTGTTATGGAGTAAGTGCAATTTTAACATTAAACTGTTGTTATATTGGCATACTACACTATTGGAGTCTTCTTTCTATTTGCATCTTGGATGTCCTCATATCGGAGTTCCTTATAATGCCTGGTCATATTCCTTTGTTGGTGAGAAGACAGTGACAAGGATGGCTTGGAGTTTATATGGATATCAATGCTGATTATGACCCCCTATAATTAAGGGGTCATATCCTTCTGGTAAGGAGTATCTTACTAGAGCACTGGGTGAAGGTGTTGTGGTGAAGGTTCCCCATCACTCCTATCAAGTCCACGCTTTTTACATTGCTGCGATTAATTATTAATCACTTTGATTCAAGCACTTTAAGGACTTTATTTATTTATATATTTATTCAGTCGAATGTATAAGCTGGCATTTTGCTTTTATCCATTGTTGTAGTTGGAGCTATAAATGGTTTTAGTAATTTTAGATTTTATATCAGATTTTATATTTATGCACATAAGCACTTTTTTGTGAATATTATTGTTGAGCGGAATATCCATTTCCATTTTCACACATATATAGGTGTGTTGGGAGCGGAGCCATATTAGTACAAATTATTTCATTAGCAAAAGTATAGCGTTCTACTCCTTTCACACCTATATATGTGCAGGTGTATATATACAGACATGTGTATGTATATATACCCCTATACACATGTTCAGATGTCATGCCTGACTCCAAACATGTCCTCAAAAAAGCACTATCAACGCCTGCAGCAAAAAGAATGCTGACAGGAGCGGAGCCATATCCCTGTTCTGAAAGTGACACAAGAGAAACGATCTTTTCTCTATAGCGGTCACCATGATATGGAAAGGTTTTGTCACCCTTCAATAGCAGTCACAGTCAGTTAACCCTACACTACACTACGGTCCCCTTACACTTAACACTTTGCCTACAGAAACTGAATAATTAAAGCTAACTATAGTGGAAAATAGCACCTTAACTACACTAGATATCCCTTTCCTCACACTAAAAATTGCTAAATGACACTTTGTAGCGAAAGTCACAGAACTGCTTCCACTCTCTTCCATGTCCCTGTATAACAATGCTAGGAATATGGCGGGGGCTATCTTATATACTGGGGGGGCGTATTCACTAATGATTGGACTATGGACCCCCTAATCACTCTAATCACATTCCTAGCATTCTCCTTCCCCCTCAATTGGCTTTTACTGATGGTTCTGGTCCAATCATGGGCTTTTAAAGCCCATTTCCTGAACCATTGCATTTTGGTCAGTTCTGGTTGCCGAATTCTGAACTTTTTCAGGAAAAAGTTCTAAATTTGGCCAAACCTCGAACAGCCAATGTTCGGGTCGAACCGATGGTCGACCCGAACCGTTCGATCATCCCTAGTACAAACCCCGAACAGAACTTTTCCTGGCTCTCTCTGGGACACTCTGCTACAATATATATATATATATATATATATATATATATATATATATATATATATATATATATATATATATATATATATATATATATATATATATATAGTATATATATATATATAATATATATGTATACATATACATATATATATATATATATATAATAAATGTATGCAAAATAATGGTTCCGCTTTCAGCACCTAAAATCCAAAAGAATCATACCGCCAGGGAGGTTAACTAATGTGCTCTAGAAGCCATCACAGCCATGTCTACTAATGGCATGGCTGTGATAGGCCAGTGCAGCATGTGACCCAGACTCTATATAAGCTGGAGTCACACAGCGCCGCGCGTCACTCTGCTATAACTACTGTAGGGAGAAGTTCCTGACTGCTGCTGCTGAGGGAGAGATAGGACTTTACTATAGGGCGAGGCTGGAGAGATTGCTTGTAGGGAAAGCATAGGAGGAACAATCTGCTTTATCATACATCGATCTACATTGATTTGATTTTGTGGGGTGCAGTGAATGATTTTTTTGCCCGGAGGGAGAGAGGAGTTTACTGTAGGGCCAGGCTGGAGAGATTGCTTGTAGGGAAAGCATAGATAGGAACAATCTGCTTTAATCAGACAGCGATCTACATTGATTGCATTGTGTGGGGGTGCAGCGAACGATCTTTATGCCCTGACCTGAGCCAAGTGAGGAGGAGAAGGGAGAAACAAAAACATTTTATCAATCTGTTAGGCGTGCGTTTTTTTTCAAATGTTTTTTTTATTATTATTCAATAGCGGAATAGAACAACAGTATCCAACCTGTTAGGCGTGCGGTGCTGCACATTTCATGCAACCTCAGTGCATATGTGAGTGCTTAATCTGCATTTAAAAAAGAAAAAACATTTTTTCCTTCATATTTTACTTTAAAGACTGTATGTCTGACAGACATTGCTTTTCTAACCTGCTCTTCAAAAAGCACCAATGTGAGGGGAAAATAATTGTTTAACAGTATTTAGGGTAAAAAAAAATATTTTACAGTTTTTCATTCAAATGGGTTTTTTTTTTTTAATCAATAGCGGAATAGAACAACAGTGTCCAACCTGTTAGGCGTGCGGTGCTGCACATTTCATGCAACGTCAGTGCATATGTGAGTGCTTAATCTGCATTTAAAAAAATTATTTTTCAGTTTTTCATTCATACATTATACAATGAGATACACCCATTGCATACTGTTGTATTGCGCCTTGCAATAAAAAAAACTAGGGGACAAAAAAAGTTGATTGCGGCCCTGTCTGCATATGTTACAGTGAGATACACCCATTGCATACTGTTGTATTGTGCCGTGCATTAAAAAAAAACAATTAGGGGCAAAAAAAAAATTGATTGCAGCCCTGTCCGCGTATGTTACAGTGAGATACACCCAATGCGTACTGTTGAATTGCGCCTTGCAATAAAAAAAACAATTTAGGGGACAAAAAAAGTTGATTGCAGCCCTGTCTGCATATGTTACAGTGAGATACACCCATTGCGTACTGTTGAATTGTGCCTTGCAATAAAAAAAACTATTTAGGGGACAAAAAAAGTTGATTGCGGCCCTGTCTGCATATGTTACAGTGAGATACACCCATTGCATACTGTTGTATTGCGCCGTGCAATAAAAAAACATTTAGAGGCAAAAAAAGTTGATTGTGGCCCTGTCCGCGTATGTTACAGTGAGATACACCCATTGCATACTGTCGAATTGCGCCTTGCAATAAAAAAAACTATTTAGGGGACAAAAAGCCTTAGTTACTTACCGGTGACGGTATTTCTAAGAGCCTTTCAGGACAGCACCTGGAGAGAGTGCAGCTCCACCCACTTTACAGGAAACACTTCAAGATAAAAACTCCTCCTCTTCCACCATGCCTCAGTCATTTAGAGTAACCTCTGACATGCTGGAAAATAGAACATAAACAACAACTACCGCAGGTTAAACATTTACAATATATTATAAACAAAAACCAGGGAGGGTAGCTGCTGCTGTCCTGAAAGGCTCTTAGAAATACCGTCACCGGTAAGTAACTAAGGTTTTCTCAGGTCGCCTTTCAGGACAGCACCTGGAGAGGATAAGCGAGTAACTTACACTTAGGGTGGGACCACTGCCTGCAGAACCTTTCTGCCGAAGGCTTGATCCTGAGCTGACAACAAGTCCAACCTGTAGTGTCTTAGGAAGGTTGAGAAACTGGACCAGGTAGCTGCCTTGCAGATCTGTTCAGGCGAAGCACCGGTCCTTTCAGCCCATGAGGTTACCACATACCTTGTGGAATGTGCTAGAATGCCTTCTGGAGGTTCTACACCTTGAGCTACATAAGCTTGTTCGATAGCCCATCTGAGCCATCTGCCTAGAGTGCTCTTAGATGCTTTTTCTCCTTTGCGAGAACCCGAGAAGAAAATAAATAATGCATTAGATTTTCTAAATTCTTTAGTTCCAAGGAGGAACTGAAGCAAACATCTCCTCACATCCAATATGTGAAAGGATTCCTCACGAGTATTTTTAGGAGTTGAGGAGAAAGTTGGTAACACAATTTTTTTGTGACCTATGAAAAGATGAAGCAATCTTTGGAAGAAAGGCTGGGTCTGTACGCAGCACTCGATCTGAAAAAACTGTCAGAAAGGGGTCTGACACTGAGAGGGCCTGAAATTCACTAATTCTTCTGGCCTTCAGGTTATAGCTATCAAGAAGATAGTCTTCAAAACCAAATTTTTCAGTGAAGCCTCTTTTAAGGGATCGAAAGGAAACTTAGTTAAACCTTGTAAAACAATGGACAGATCCCACTTCGGGAAACTTTTAAGTGCTACTGGCCTATTTCGGGCTAGTACCTTGAAAAATCTAATAATAAAAGTCTCTTGAGACAATGTTTTTTCGAAAAAAACTGAAAGAGCCGCCACTTGCGTTTTTAAAGTGCTGGCTGCCAGTCCTCTCTCCATTCCTTCATGGAGAAACTCCAGCACTGAAATTAAACTTTTAATCTCAAAATTTTTGCTGGAACACCAGGAGTTAAACTTTTTCCAGACTTTCATATAAATGTCCCTGGTCACCTTCTTCCAACTGGAGAGAAGGGTAGAGATGACCTTGTCTGACAAGCCTCTTAAGAGGTCTTCCTCAGAAACCACGCTGTCAGCTGCAAATGGTCTAACTCTGAATAAAACAGGTTCCGCTGTGTTAGTAGATCTCTCCTGGATGGAAGCTTCCAAGGAGGTCGCAAGGCCAGATTCATCAGGAGAGCAAACCAAGGCCTTTTTGGCCAAAAAGGTGTGATCAGGAGGATTAAATTGGTCTTTTCCTCCCTGAATTTCTTGAGAACTGATGGAATTAGTTGAAATGGGGGAAATGCATTAGACAAAGGGAAGTCCCCTGGATGAGCTAGAGCATCCAAGCCCCAGGCCTGATCTTCCCTGTGGAGGGAAAATAATTTTTGGATCTTGGTGTTCTGTTGCCAAGCGAACAGATCTATCTGGGGAAGTCCCCAGGCTTCCATTAACTCCAAAAATACTTTATGGTTCAGACTCCATTCTGATTCCAGTACTTTTCTTCTGCTCAGTAAATCTGCCAGAAGGTTTTGTGATCCCTTTAGGTGAACAGCTGACAAGGAGGCCAGATTTTTCTCCGCCCAGGAGAGCAACTGGATTGCCAGATCTGAAAGCTGTCTGCCTCTTGTGCCTCCTTGTTTTGACACATAGGCTACCGCTGTCATTTTGTCCGAGGGAACTTGGACATGATGGCCCTTGACTGCCTGTTGAAAGGACACTAGACCTAGGAAGATGGCTTTCAACTTCCGCCAGTTGGATGACCTCCTGGCCTCTGTTTTGGACCATGTCCCTTGCATTGTCCGACCATCCAGTGGGTTCCCCAGCCCCAGGCACCCGTGGTCAGACGTTTGTTCGGATGGAAGGACCCCTGTAGACCCTTTTCCAGATTTCTGGAATTCCTCCACCACCACAGAGACCTTTTTGCTTTGGTGGAAATTTTGACAAATTTCTCCCGAGGGTCCCGATGTGACCATATCTGCAAAATGTCTCTTTGGAGGAGACGGGCACGTAGCCTTGTCCACTGTACAGCAGGGATAATAGCCGTGAGCAATCCCAGAGCTGCCATAGCTGACCTGACTGTACCTTGACGGCTGGTCTGCATCTGGGCAACAGTCTTCTGGGTCTTCCATAGCTGACCTTCTCCTGAAGGTGTACCAACGTCTGGTTTTGATTTCTGCCAATATTAGCAGATCGTCCAGATATAGAACAATGGAAATACCCTTCAGCCTTTAAAGGATTCAGGGCATCTGCCATCACCATGGTGAACACCCTGGGAGAGGATGAAAGACCGAAGGGGAGGGCTCTGAACTGCAGGTGCCAGACCGATACCCCCAGATTGACTGTCAGACAGTCCTGATTTATTGGGATGAGCAAATAAGCATCCCTTGGATCCAAAGATGCCATAAAGCAGTTTGGGGACAGCAGCTTGGCTACTGAGTAGATGGTGTCCATCCTGAAATGTTTGTACCGGATAGATCCGTTCCGAATCTTCAGATTTAGGATCATCCGATACTTGCCGGAGGGTTTCTTTACCAGAAAAAAAATGTGAAAAAAACCCACGGCCTTGTTACTCCTTGGGAACTTGAATGAGTACTTCCTGTTGAATCAGCTCTTGTAACAGAGACATGATTGAGGAAGCTTCACCACACAAGGTGAAGAAACAACTCTTGAGTCTGGTGTCGGTCATGCTGACAAGACATTCCGGATCCCCTGAGAGTAAAAAAAAAAAATCTGCTTGGAGGAGTCTCCAAGAACTCCAGCTTGTACCCCTGAGCCACCATATTCTTTACAAAGGGGCTTGCGGATACTTCTTCCCACCGTGGGAGGAACCCTAAAAGTTTTCCCCACTGGAAGGCAGCTGTCACTTTGCTTTGGGCCTGCTTGTCAGGAGGTCTAAAGAGAATTCCACTTTTTCCCTTGCCTTTCTGTGAGGCCCATCTGGGTCTCAGGTCCTGTTCACGCTTTTTGCTGGATTGCTGGACAGGACGAAATCCCTTGCTTGGGGTCGATTTCTTTTTGGACGGAAAGGCTTTCTTTTTATCTGCCGTTCTGTCAAGAATTGTTTCCAATTCAGGCCCAAAAGCAAGTCACCTGAAAAGGGCAAACCACAAAGTTTGGCCTTAGAAGCTGAATTTCCCTACCAATTTTTCAACCAACTGCCCTTCGAGTAGAGTTGACAAGGGCAACCGCCTGGCAGACATTATGATCGTTTCAGCAGAAGCCTCAGCCATGTATTTTACTGCTTTTAGGATCAGCAGGAAAGACTCCAGGAGATCTTTCCTTGCTGCACCAGCCTCCACATGTCCCTTGAGCTGGTCGAGCCACCACTCTAGATTTCTGGCTACGACCGTGGAGGCCATGGCCGGCTTTAGGCTGGATGTAACAGGATCCCAAGCCTTTTTAAAGGAGAGAATCTGCCCTTTTATCCATGGCGTCTTTAATATCCTCATATCCTCCAATGCCACCTTCTTGCGACAAGACACCTGGGAAAAAAACGCCTCTGGGCTTTTTTATTCCCCAAATGTGTCTGATCCCCTTCAAAGGGAAACCTCTTTTTTAGAGAAAAAGAAAGAGACCCCTCTGGGTCCTTCCATTCATTTTCCAAGGCCTCTGTAAGGACCTTATGGCCCGGAAAAACTTTTTCCATCATGGATAGTCATTTCAAACGTGGAATAAATCACTCCTAGATCTTTAAATAACAATTTATATCCAGAGGATTCAGACCAGCATGTCTTTGGAGTGTGGGAGGAAACCGGAACACCCAGAGGAAACCCAGACAGGCACGGGGAGAACCTGCAAACTCCAGGCAGGTAGTTACATAGTTACATAGTTACATAGTTGGTGAGGTTGAATAAAGACAAAAGTCCATCCAGTTCAACCTGTGTAGATGTGTGTGGCTGTAATCATCTTGCATACCCCTGAATGTTCTGATCCTTGAGATGTACGTCTAAGAGTCTTTTGAAAGCCACCATACTACCCGCAGAAACCACCTCATGTGGTAGAGAATTCCACAATCTTGTAGCCCTAACAGTAAAGAACCCCCCACGTTGCCTGAGGTTAAAACGCTTCTCCTCTAATCGCATTGTATGCCCCCGAGTTCTCATGCAATCCCTTCGACTGAACAGCTTTTTTTCTAAGCCTAGATCCCCATTTAGATATTTAAAAATTGCTATCATGTCCCCCCTCAGGCGTCTCTTCTCCAGGGAGAATAAATCAAGCGATTGCAGACGCTCCTCATAATCAAGGTCCTCCAATCCCCTAATTAGTTTAGTTGCCCTTCTCTGGACTCTCTCCAGCTCCAACACATCCCTTCTGAGGACTGGTGACCAGAACTGGACCGAATACTCCAGATGAGGTCGGACCAGAGTTTTATAAAGTGGAAGGATTATAGTCTTATCTCTGGAATACATCCCTTTCTTTATGCATGCTAATATTCTGCTAGCCTTGGCAGCTGCCGCTTGACATTGCATGCTGTTGCCTAGTCTATCATCAACCAAGACTCCCAGATCCTTCTCCATTTTTGATTCTCCCAAGGGTTCCCCTCCTAACGTGTATTGTGCTTTTATGTTTCTAGTCCCCAAGTGTAAAACCTTACATTTCTCCACGTTAAACCTCATTTGCCATGTCTTTGCCCACTCCGTTATTTTGTCCAGGTCATTCTGTAGGATATCTGCTTCATGCTGTGCTGTTATTGCCCTGCCTAATTTTGTGTCATCTGCAAAAACTGATATTGAACTACTGATCCAGTCCTCAATGCTGTTTATGAATAAATTGAACAAGGTTGGTCCTAGGACTGAGCCTTGGGGGACCCCGCTTACTACCTCAGACCAGTCTGAGTACGCGCTGTTTATTACTACCCTTTGGACACGCCCTTTTAGCCAGTTCCGTGTCCAAGAGCAAACCCTGCTGTCGATACCGTCAGACCTTATTTTATAAATTAAGCGCTTATGGGGAACTGTATCAAACGCCTTAGCAAAATCTAGGTACACCACATCCACTGGTCTGCCCCTATCTAGCTCACAGCTCACCTCCTCGTAGAATGTTAAGAGATTGGTTTGACAAGAACGCACATTTGTAAACCCGTGCTGGTTACTACTGATGATGCTGTTGTCCTTAGCAAACTCTACGATATAGTCCCTTATCATCCCCTCCAGAAGTTTACATACTACTGATGTCAGACTGACAGGCCTATAATTTCCCAGTATATGCCTCTGACCCTTTTTGAATATCGGAATCACGTTAGCTTTCCTCCACTCCCCTGGTACATCTCCTGTCCTAATACTGTCCGCAAAGATCAGGAACAGTGGTCTGGATATAACCTTACTGAGTTCCTTGAGTACTCTCGGATGTACGCCATCCGGGCCTGGTGATTTGTTTGTGTTGAGTTTATCCAGCCTTTCCCTGATTTCACCCTCTGTTAGCCATAGTGGCAAGTCCTGTGTATTACTACTAACCATACAGTCATGGTCAGTGTACCCCTCCGATTCCTGTGTAAAGACTGATGAGAAAAAAGCATTCAGCACGGTTGCTTTTTCAGTGTCCTCTGTAACCACCCCCCCCATCATCGCTAATTATGTGTGCAATATGCTCTGCCCTAGTTTTTTTGCTGTTGATATACTTAAAGAATTTCTTTGGGTTTTTTTTGCTATCCTCCGCTATTTGTCTCTCAAAGTCTATTTTAGCCATCTTGATTTTGTGTTTACACTTCCTATTTGCCTCCTTGTATTGGTCGAAAGCCAATACTGTGCCCTCTGATTTATATTTCCTGAAGGCCAATTTTTTTCCCCTAATAAGTTTTTTAACGCTCCGGTTTAGCCAGCCAGGTTTGGCTTTGTCCCTTCTAAATTTATTTCCCATAGGAATGCACTGCAAGATGCCATTGCTTAATATGTTCCTAAAGCATTCCCATTTTTCCTCTGTGGTCAGGGATCCCAGGGTTCGGTCCCAGTTTACCCTTTCCATCAACAAGTACAATTTTGGAAAGTTTGCCCTTCTGAAGTTAAGGGTTCTTATGTTCCCCACTTGCCTTGCTATATTGTTATTTACGCTAAATGTGATCATCCTGTGATCGCTAGAGCCCAGGTTGTCCTGGACTCCTACCTCCGAGATTAGATCTGGGTCATTAGTGATCAATAGATCCAGGATTGTGTTTTCTCTGGTAGGGGAATCCACCAACTGTGACATGTAATTATCCTGTAAGGTTTCCGTGAATTGACGGCCCTTATGTGAGTGTGTAGTCCCCTCTCCCCAGTCAATGTCGGGATAATTGAAGTCCCCCAATATGATGACTGATCCTAGCTTTGCCACTTTACCCAAAAGTGCTAAAAATTCCAGCTCTACCTCCTCCCCTTGTTTAGGTGGCCTATAGCAAACCCCCACAACTACTTTTCCCTTTTCTCCTTCCCTATGGAGTTCTACCCACACGGATTCTAACTCCATACTCATCCCTTCCGTAATGTCACTCCTCTCTATCACCCTTACATTATTCTTGACGTAGAGACATACCCCTCCCCCTCTTTTTCCTACCCAGTCCTTCCGGTACACTGAATACCCTTGGATATTTGCCAGCCAGTCATGTGAGGGGTCGAACCAAGTCTCTGTTATTCCCACTAGGTCTATGTCCTCCTCATGTACTAACATTTCCAACTCATCCATTTTATTAGCTAGGCTCCTGGCATTAGCATATACCCCTCTTAGTTTTACGGAAGTTAAACGTGATTGGTTATGTTTATTCCTGTTTGGTCTGCGGTTCTCCCGCACAGACCTACCAATAGACGTTGTGGACCTACTTTCGCTGCTGACCCTACAACTGCCTTCAGTCCTTTGCTACCTCCTAACTGACTCTACTTCTGAGCCCTCCCCCCCGTCTCCTAGTTTAAAAGCTCCTCCAACTTGGTGGCCATCTTTCTCCCCAAAAGAGCTGTACTGCCCCCATTAAGGTGCAGCCCATCCTTACTAAAGAGCCGGTAGCCGACTGAGAAGTCAGCCCAGTTCTCCAGGAACCCAAACCCCTCCTTCCTACACCAATTCCTCAGCCACTTGTTAAGCTCCCTAATCTCCTTCTGCCTCTCCTGTGTGGCTCGAGGTACAGGCAGTATTTCAGAGAAAACCACCTTGGAGGTCCTTTTCCTCAATCTATTACCTAAGTCCCTGAAATCGTTCTTAAGGATCCTCCACCTACCTTTAACTTTGTCATTAGTGCCCACATGCACCATGACCGCTGGGTCATCCCCAGCCCCGCACAACAATCTGTCTGCCAGATCTGCGATATGCCGAACGCGGGCGCCCGGTAAACAACATACTGTTCGGTTCACGAGATCTTTTTTACAGATTGCCCTCTCTGTCCTCTTGATAATTGAGTCCCCCACTACCACAACCTTTCTAACCTTTCCTGAGTTACGGCCCCCCTTCTTCCTGGAGCCGACCCCCCCCTGGCAGCTGGGGGAGGGCGCATGCTCCAGCACTGCCACCCCTGAGTTGATATCCCCCTCAACCTGCAACTCAGCAAACATGTTGGGGTCTATCAACTCAGGACTGGCCTCCCTGACACTCCTCCCCCTAACATTCCTAACAGTCACCCAGCTGCGTACCTCTGCTGCTTGCGTCTCCTCCATTCCTCCCTCCTCTATGCTGACCCCTGCCAGCGCCTGATGGGTAAAGTCCAAGCTCCTTTCCAGGTTGTAGATGCCACGCAGTCTTGTCACTGTGTTCTTTAGATCCACGATGTGGGCTTCCAGAGCAACAAGTCGCTCACATCTTGTACAGCAGTATTCGTCCTCGATTGGATCATCAAGGAACGCATACATGCCGCAAGAAGTGCACTGAGTGGCATCCCCAATCCTGTCGGACATTATTACCCACTACTCTATGGGGATACTGTTAACGACCTGCTCTTCCTTACCTACCCTACCTCTAACTTCCCTGGTACTAAACCTGGGGTACTCACCAGTCTCTAATAAACTAACCAGTCGCTAAGATTCTTACCAGTCGCAAAGATAGCACAGACGCAAAGATACTCACCAGTCGCAAAGATAGCACAGACGCAAAGATACTCACCAGTCGCAAAGATACTCACCAGTCGCAAAGATACTCACCAGTCGCAAAGATAGCACTGACGCAAAGATACTCACCAGTCGCACCAGGTAGTGTCTTGATTGAGATTTGAACCAATGGCCCTTTGCTGCTAGGTGAAAGTGCAAACCACTACAGCACTGTGTCACCCTCTGAATTCCTGAGAGACAAGAGCGCATTCGCCCTTTCATCCTCTGAATCACTTAATACAGCGATTCAGAAGTGGATGGCTGAGAGGATGTTTCACCAAATGTTTTGGAATCTGAGGATAGGGTGCCATAAATGGATAAATTCACTACTCAGCTGAACATTCTCTTTATAATGACACACAGCTGTAGTACAGAGGGTGTTATCATGGTTAGGCCTTGAACTCATGCCTATGAGCATCGAACACACCCAAAGAGATTAACACTGCAGACTGCAGAGGGGTTTCACCAGGAATCTCTTAAGTGGGTTTTTACATGAAGGACACTTCCTTCCTGGCGTTGGGGTTCTGGTTTTCACTGTGGCTAAACCTATAAAAGAGGAGCCACCATGAATCCCCAAAAAAAAAATACCTTTAACAAAAGACCACCACTGGGATTTGATAAAGGAAACAGAGACCCACTGTGAAGAAAAAGGATTCCAGAAACACACATCCTGCTTGACTGAGATAAATATATTCAGTACTGCAGGGCAGGACTCCCAAGGAGGATCAAAGATACCAAAAAAGCTCACTAGTAAGGAAATAAGAGGCACCATTGTACCTCTCCTACCTGAGCCTGGCCGGTGCTGACGGTGCCTGCTTCCACCAATGCTGCAGTCCTTTCTTCCATGCTGAAAAGGTGCAGCGTGCTGACAGATTCTCTCCATGTATCTAAATGCCGCTTCTCTGCGTCCCCCGTTGTGGACCGGAAGTGGAAAGCACCGGCCTCTGACCTGCCAACTGACCCCTGCGTTCTGACGGTCGGAGCTCAACGCCGTCACGCCTCCATCGGCAGTCCCGCCTACCGGAACTGACGCCGTTGCGTCTTCCGGGATCAGGGCCGAAATGCGGGAAATTAAAAAAAATACTTTCTCAGCCGACCGCCGAGCAGCCCAACCACGGCCCCTGACACTCAGGCTGGACCCACCGACGGATCTCTGCTCCCGTGAGCGAGCGAGGTTAGTGGCTCCGGAGCGTACCCCCTTTGTTAATCCAGGGAGGGGAGCTGGGATGGTCATCAACACACAACACCTGGGCATTACCTTACCTCTCCCCCTGAAGAGAGCGCAGCCCCACCAAGCTCCTAAAACTGCTTCCATGCATGGCGGAGGAAACACAACAACTGAGGCATGGTGGAAGAGGAGGAGTTTTTATCTTGAAGTGTTTCCTGTAAAGTGGGTGGAGCTGCGCTCTCTCCAGTGCTGTCCTGAAAGGCGACCTGAGAAAAGTTGATTGCGGCCCTGTCTGCATATGTTACAGTGAGATACACCCATAGCATACTGTTGAATTGCGCCTTGCCATAAAAAAACTATTTAGGAGACAAAAAAAGTTGATTGCGGCCCTGTCTGCATATGTTACAGTGAGATACACCCATTGCATACTGTCGAATTGCGCCTTGCAATAAAAAAACTATTTAGGGGACAAAAAAAATTGATTGCGGCCCTGTCTGCATATGTTACAGTGAGATACACCCATTGCGTACTGTTGAATTGCGCCTTGCAATAAAAAAACTATTTAGGGGACAGAAAGGTATTAAATTGCGGCTTAGTCTCTATCTGTACATGTGAGATACACTCGTTGGATACTGTTGTTCTAGCCCGCTATTCAATAAACACCCATTTAGAGAAAAAATATTACATTGCGGCTTAGTCTGCATATTTTACTGTGAGATACACTAGTTGGATACTGAAATGTAGAAAATCCGCGCTCAGGATAATTTTAGACTTCTAATATTTGATATTGGCTGCAGCCCACCTGTACACTATATTCCTAGAAATATAGTAAGAATAAAGGTAAAGAGGAAGGTGTATGGCGCTGCCAAAGTGTACTAGTGAATCCGTATGTCCAACAATGATGCTAAATGTGTATTCAATATCAATCTCCACTGTGAATCCTAAATTAATAAAGTGTCGGGTGCTTCATATATGTGACAAATATAAATATGTGCAATAATATAGGGAATCCAACTCTGTGAGGAATTAATAATAGTGCTAAAACCGTGAAGGAAAAAATATGTGCAAAGAGGTGTAAATAATATTGGATAAAAATATATATATATAATTGATGAGTAATACCTAGACAATAAATAAGAAAATTAATAAGGAATAAAATCAGTTGGGTCCACTTAAATAAAGGGTGAAGATCCAAAACCTTATAATTGTACAGTAAAAAGCATCATATATGGCATAAACTAAGTAAACGATAGATGTGTAAATCTTATGGCAGCAATAGTCCAAGTGTAAGTAAGTCCGTGATAACTGAAAAACCTAAAAAAAGGGGGTGGTCCCACAATGGGAAAAAAACTTTTCCTAAAATAGGGAGCAGAAAGGGACTTGAGTGCAGGTGCTCTAATGACGAATATTTGGAGGTGCTCAGATGTTTGGTAACAAATCAGTGCTCCCCGCACCCCTTGGACCGCACTCACCAGAGCTGTACACCCCTGCAGGGGTATCAGGCCTTGGATATATAATCCTGGGGTCTCCTTCACTGGTTATCAGAGTGATTGGGTGATCCAATTTTCTGCCCGAATCTTGCAGACCAGGGTCCTTGGTATTAGGGTCCACAGGTGCACCGATGTATATGGGGGAAGAAGGCTCACATAGAGTAGTACCGCTTTTAAATAACTTTATTAAGAATTAAAAATAGGTACTCACAAACGAAAAGAGGGTATTAGCATGAAAAAACAGCAATAGTAGCGCACTTCCGGGACGCCGTGCGTTCCACGGGGCGGATGTGCGTTCCACTTGGGCGGATGTGACGCGATGACGCTCTACGTACGTTTCGTCGTGATGACGTCTTCAGGAGTAGCGTCATCACGCCATCTCCGCCTCTTTATACCAACATGGTAAACGGGACTTAATGCGTGCTCCAATCAGAGAGCCGTATAAAGCGTCCAATAAGAAAAATCGAGACGCACGCTGTTGCCGGGTAGATTTGTGTATCTTTAAACTTGGTGGATTTACATGCTTACGGCTGTATAGCTAAAATTCCAGAGATGGACATTTCTAGCCAAAAAAGTATGCAGTGTACCATGTTCAAACTAAGGAAAAGCAAGGAAGAAAAAACGGACTATAAGGAAGTCAGGTCCTCCCTTGTTCCCGCTAATGCAATAATATTGTAACAATGCCTGCTTGGGTATCGAGTCTGTTTACCATCTTGTTCAGAGAAATACATCATAAAATAAGATACAGTGGCATACAGTAGCATATAAATAACATATAGTGCTAAACTAATAGTGATAATCAAAAATGTGAATAATATAATACTTATAAATATAAAATATATAAATAACCTTACATCCAATCCAAGGGTATAGACAATTAATATAAATAAAAATATAAAAGAATAGCTACATATAAAAATAGATTGATATGTGAACTAAAACAATGGTAATAGTGATAATAGGTAAAAAATGATATTGGTGATAGTGGATACATAAAAATATAAATAAATATAATAGAGGTGAAATAGAATAATATAGTATGTGCTCTTTCCTGTGGATAAATAAATAATTTAGGAATAAATATAATAGAAGTGAAATAGAATAGTATGGTGTATGCTCATTCCTGTGTGAACATTATGAGGCTATTAGATGTACCAACATCACCTCCTAAATGGTACTCACTAGCTAATATACATTCAAAGTATAATGAGGGCTGGAAACTTAATATGTGGGACTGTACTCAGTATGGAGTCGAAGAGAAAGAGGTAGGTATTGACAGCATTATGGTATGAAAAAATACAAATAACGGAATAATTAGTGGCTCATATATA
This sequence comes from Pelophylax lessonae, assembly GCF_965119305.1. Classification (NCBI taxonomy): domain Eukaryota; kingdom Metazoa; phylum Chordata; class Amphibia; order Anura; family Ranidae; genus Pelophylax; species Pelophylax lessonae. Next base: position 226,698,148 of record NC_138776.1, read on the forward strand.
ATTATTGGGGGTAGAGTACCCATCCAATTGGAAGAAATCTGAATAGAGGAATAAAGGGAATTGTGAATGGGGGAATGGTAGTAAAACCTTCCCATCCGAAAATCAATTGTTAAATATTCAAGAAATGAGGGTGGGATAGGAAAGGAACACCATTTGGTGTGTCCAAAAAGTCTAAAGGTGGTCCTTACAGACATATGATCAAATTCGACGGGTAATCCCGTAATCTCAACCAGAGGAAGAGGGTTAGGTGACTCATAGGGTTAAACCTGGTGTTGAATTAGGTCTAAAAAATATTATTTGTTAAAATGTTTAAAATATAAATATACTGAATTTTAAAAATTAGAAATAAAACAATTTAAATCAATATCCAGGTTAAGTCCTTTGGGTTGAAGTGAATCGAGCAGATATATCCACTTCATTTCATTTTGAGAAATTTTTCTCAGTTTGCTTTCACCTCTCCAGTGTCCCTGAATTGAATCTATACCATAGAAGACTAGCCCTTCAGGGTTTTTGTGATGAACTTCTAGGTAATATCTGGAGAGGCTGTGTTTCGGAAAGCCGTTTTTAATATTGGTTATATGCTCTCTGATCCTAACGTGAAGAGGTCTGGTAGTACGTCCTACATATTGCAAATTGCAAGTGCATTCGACAACATAGGTGACATGTGTAGTATTACATGTAATAAGGTTGTTAATCTTATATCTTTTGTGGTTCACTTTAGATTTGAAGTCCAGTATTTTTCTCGGCTGGGTAGGATTGTTCCTACAGGCTACACATTTTCTACACCTAATAAACCCCTTCATATCGGGAAAAATTTTGACATTTTTTGGAGGGTCAATCACGTTTTTGACCAATCGGTTTCTCAGGGTGGGTGCTCTACGGTAGATAAATTTAGGTCTTTCTGGGAGTATCTTGGCAAGTATTTTGTCACTTTTCAACACTGGCCAATATCTCCTGAATATCCTTTCTACCTCCTTATATTGTCTGTGGTATCCTGAAATGAAAGCACCTTCAAATGGTCCCTTATTCTCCTTTATTTTAGTTTCCAGTAGGATTTCCCTGTTCATGTTTCTAACTTCTTCCCTGGTTTTTTCTAAAAGGTCCTTTTGGTACCCTTTCTCCTCAAATCTTTGCATTAACACAGATGTTTGTTGGTCATAGTCTTCTAATTTCCCACAATTTCTCCTCATCCTCATGAATTGTCCTTTCGGGATATTGTTTTTCCATTTTGGATGGTGACAACTAGTTTTCGGAATATATCCGTTCTTGTCTGTGGTCTTAAAAAAAGTCTTTGTCTGTAGACGGCCCCCTTCTTTAAAAATTTGTAGGTCAAGATAATCAATCTTCTGCAGATTCCAATGTCCAGTGAAAGTCAACCCATATGGGTTGGAATTTATTTCTTCCAAAAATTCTTGTAAGGACTCTCTTGTCCCCTCCCAAATCATTATAATGTCATCTATGTATCGTTTATAAAATTTGATTTCCGGTAAATTTTGGTTGTAAATATGCTGCTCCTCCCACATGTTCATAAAAACATTTGCCACACTGGGGGCATATCTTGCCCCCATGGCCACGCCTTTTGTTTGTACATAAAAAGATTTATTGTACCAAAAGTAATTGCTTTCCATGGCTAGTTTAAGGCCTTCAAGTATATACTGTATCTGAGTTCTCTTCAAACTGTTGTCCTCATAAAGTGCTTTTTTTATTGCACTAAGCCCATCTTTTTGTTTGATGCTGGTATACAATGAATTCGCATCTATTGTGACCAGGAACTGAGATTCATCTATATTCAGATTCTTAATTTCTTTAAGTAATTGGGTACTGTCCTTTAAATAGGACCTTCCTTTAGATACTAATGGTTGGAGAAATTTATCTAAATATTCCCCTAATCGAGAGAACAAAGACTCCACCCCACTAACTATGGGTCTCCCGGGTGGTTTTTCTAAACGTTTGTGAATTTTAGGAATGTGGTATATTACAGGGGTTTTGGAGGATGCAGGTATCAAATATTTTGCTTCCTTTTCTGTTAAAATACCAATGTCTTTACCCTTCTGTACATATTCTTTGAGTTTCCTGGTGTATTCACTCTTAGGGTCCTTTTTTAATTTCTTATATGTGTCTGGCACTTTCAAGAGGTTTTCCATTTCTTCCTCATAATCTTTTTTACTCAAAATGACAAGTCCTCCTCCCTTGTCAGCTGGTCTAATAACCACTACCATTTAGGAGGTGATGTTGGTACATCTAATAGCCTCATAATGTTCACACAGGAATGAGCATACACCATACTATTCTATTTCACTTCTATTATATTTATTCCTAAATTATTTATTTATCCACAGGAAAGAGCACATACTATATTATTCTATTTCACCTCTATTATATTTATTTATATTTTTATGTATCCACTATCACCAATATCATTTTTTACCTATTATCACTATAACCATTGTTTTAGTTCACATATCAATCTATTTTTATATGTAGCTATTCATTTATATTTTTATTTATATTAATTGTCTATACCCTTGGATTGGATGTAAGGTTATTTATATATTTTATATTTATAAGTATTATATTATTCACATTTTTGATTATCACTATTAGTTTAGCACTATATGTTATTTATATGCTACTGTATGCCACTGTATCTTATTTTATGATGTATTTCTCTGAACAAGATGGTAAACAGACTCGATACCCAAGCAGGCATTGTTACAATATTATTGCATTAGCGGGAACAAGGGAGGACCTGACTTCCTTATAGTCCGTTTTTTCTTCCTTGCTTTTCCTTAGTTTGAACATGGTACACTGCATACTTTTTTGGCTAGAAATGTCCATCTCTGGAATTTTAGCTATACAGCCGTAAGCATGTAAATCCACCAAGTTTAAAGATACACAAATCTACCCGGCAACAGCGTGCGTCTCGATTTTTCTTATTGGACGCTTTATACGGCTCTCTGATTGGAGCATGCATTAAGTCCCGTTTACCATGTTGGTATAAAGAGGCGGAGATGGCGTGATGACGCTACTCCTGAAGACGTCATCACGACGAAACGTACGTAGAGCGTCATCGCGTCACATCCGCCCAAGTGGAACGCACATCCGCCCCGTGGAACGCACGGCGTCCCGGAAGTGCGCTACTATTGCTGTTTTTTCATGCTAATACCCTCTTTTCGTTTGTGAGTACCTATTTTTAATTCTTAATAAAGTAATTTAAAAGCGGTACTACTCTATGTGAGCCTTCTTCCCCCATATACATCGGTGCACCTGTGGACCCTAATACCAAGGACCCTGGTCTGCAAGATTCGGGCAGAAAATTGGATCACCCAATCACTCTGATAACCAGTGAAGGAGACCCCAGGATTATATATCCAAGGCCTGATACCCCTGCAGGGGTGTACAGCTCTGGTGAGTGCGGTCCAAGGGGTGCGGGGAGCACTGATTTGTCACCAAACATCTGAGCACCTCCAAATATTCGTCATTAGAGCACCTGCACTCAAGTCACTTTCTGCTCCCTATTTTTTTTTTTTATCAACAAGGTCTTTATTGCAAAAAAAAAAAAACAAGGAGATCACATGTAAAGATAGAAAAACAAAAATACAATCATTCACGTGAAGAATGCAATGAGAACACAGCTGGGTGAGCACAAAAACAGAGAATGAGCAGATAATACAATCAGACAACTGGATGGAGGAGCTGCCAAGTACAGCAAAGGCATAAAGCAAACCCGGGTGACATTCCACAGAATCTATGACCAGCAGCAGCCCAAATACCACACACAGTATGAGGGAAAACCACACATCAACAACAACGTGTGAGCTATATCAACGTCTCCGGAGCCCGAACCCATCTGTCCCAGATCTTGTTGTATTTGGACGGACAGCCCCTGTGGGTGTAAACCAGTCTCTTGAGGGGCAGGGTCACATTGACCTCCCTGAGCCAATCCCGGAGCGAAGGAGGAGTGTCCCTCATCCATCTACTGGCAATGCATTTTCTGGCGAGAAACAACGTTTCGTGCAGAAACATGGTAGTGTACCTATCCATATTGACACCAGGGGGTATCCCTAATAAACAGAATTTCGGGGCCAGTGTCAGAGGGGAACCCATGGTGTCATGGAGAAATCTAACCACCTGTCCCCAGAAGCCCTGGATCTCCGGGCATTGCCAGAGGAGATGGTAGAAGGTGCCTTGTTCCTGCCGACACACGGGGCACTGCCCGGACACCTCACTACGGTACTTAGCCGTCATTATTGGCGTCAGGTAGGCCCGGTGAAGGATGAACAATTGAGTTAGTCGATCCAAAAGTTTTGGAGAGACCAATTTACAATTGTCGAGGGCGTCCTCCCACTCCTCATCATCCATGGTCCCAACATCTCCCTCCCATTTAGTTTTAACAGCGTAGGCCAAGACTGTAGAGGCTGGTAGCAGAAGTGCATTATACATATGAGAAATGAGTTGTTTAGATTCAGAGCCCATCACTACCTCCAATACCGCGATTGGGGCCAGGTCGGGTACAGGTCGGGGGAATTGAGCGGAGAAAGCGTGCCTAATCTGCAGGTACCTGAAGAACATATGGTTGGGAAGGTCATACTGGCTTTTCAGGGCATCAAAAGGCGTAAGGGTGCCATTAGTGATTATATGAGCAAGGTAGCTGATTCCATACTGGGCCCACACATGCGCATCCGGGATAGAGGCATACTCGGGGAGGCTAGAATTGTGCCACAGAAGCGTGTGTGCATGAAGCAAGGGAACGTCCAATTTGGCGGACACCACGTCCCAGACACGCCTATACTGAAACAGCATGGAGGTGCGGTCCCCTCTGGGCGCGGCGCCCCGTATACCCATCAGAACCAGCGACAGGGGATCCGCAGATGCATGGGCCCAGGTAGGAGTGAGGAGGGCCAGAAACCTCTCCCTATCGGAGTTGTGAAGGTGGAAGAAGTGGGACAATTGTGAGGCCAAGTAGTATAAATTAAAATCAGGAAAGGCGAGGCCGCCCAAGTCACTGGGATTCTTAAGTTTCCTCCAGGCCAATTTGTGTCTACTAGAGCCCCATATAAAAGGCTTGAGGATGGAATCGATCTGGAGGAAATACTTAAGGGGGAGGTATATCGGAGACTGCCATAAGATGTACAATAGTTTAGGGAGTAGCACCATTTTGACGAGGTTAACTCGGCCACGCACCCCCAGAGGGAGGCGCGCCCACGTCTGGGTCTTGGATTTTAGCAATGCGAAGAGGGGTTGTAAGTTATCGCGTATGTAATCGCCCGAGGAGTTGGTCACCAGGATCCCCAGATATTTGATACGGGGCACAACCTGAAGTGGAAAGAGCGGGTCAATGGGAAAAGGGGGTATATCGTCGATAGGCAAAATTTGAGATTTGTCCCAGTTAATTTTTAATCCTGAATAACGACCAAATTGCTCAATAAGGGTGAGAGCAACGGAGAGGGAGGCGCCCGGGTCGGCCAGGTATAGCAATGTATCATCGGCATACATACCGATTTTTTCCTCCAGGGCGCCCACCCTAAGTCCATGTATGTCGGGGTGTGACCGTATCGCAATCGCCAACGGCTCGGCCACCAACGCGTATAGAAGGGGAGATAGGGGGCAGCCCTGCCGGGTACCCCTGGTGAGGGGAAATCCAGCCGACGTGCACCCGTTGGCCGAAACCTTAGCCATCGGAGCCTGATATAGAACGCGTACCCAACGGAAAAAGTTTGGGCCAAAGCCATATCCCTCCAGACACCGCCACAGGAAGCCCCATTCAACCGAATCGAAGGCCTTTGCCGTGTCCAAGGACACCACGACTCTGGAGCCAGCATTGTCATGATTGGCTTGTAGGTTCATGAACAGGCGCCTCAGGTTGAAGGAGGTGACCTGACTGGTCTGCATGGACTAAAGACATAATAATTTTGTTAAGTCTGATCGAAAGGACCTTGGCTAGTATCTTGACGTCTACCTGGAGTAGAGAAATCGGGCGGTAGGAGGCGGGCTGGTGGGGGTCCTTACCCGGCTTGGGGATAAGCACGATTAACGCTTCTCGTAGGGAAGGAGGTAGTGTGGAGGTTTCAAAGGCATGTTCAAACATAGTCAGTAAGTGTGGCACTAATACATCAGAATAAGTGGAGTAAAACTCTATAGGCAGGCCATCCATACCCGGTGCCTTGGACCTAGGGAACCCGGCCATAGCCTCCAGGATCTCATCCTGCGTCAGCGGGGCCTCCAAGAGAGTCAGTTGGTCATCCGTTAGTTGGGGGAGAACGTCCGGGGACAAGAACGGTAGGATTGGTGAGTCATCAACCGGGGCAGTGGAGGTGTATAGGTCCTGGAAAAAGTCCCGGAAGCAGCTCGCCACCCTCCCAGGATCCGAAATGGGGGGACCATGGGGGGAGTGTAGGGTGATTACCACTGGAGGTCTGTCATTACTATGAACCAGATATGCTAAAAGTTTGCCCGCACGTTCACCATGCTCATACAACTTTTTTCTCTGGAAAAAAAGGGACCTGCGAGCCTTCTCAAAATCCAGTTGTTCCACTACTCTAGTCAAAAGTTTTAATTGATCCGCTCCAACCGGAGTCGGATCAGCCGCAAACGCCGCCTCCGCGGCTACCAGGGCCCCGGTGGCTTCAACGTAAGCCCGGGCAGAGTCAGATTTAATGGCATTGATAGTGGTCGTCAGGGTTGACCTAGCGTGTAGCTTGAAGGTCTCCCAGACCACCAAGGGAGAGGCCGAGCCAGCATTGTCAGCAAAAAATTGTTGCCACTCGGCGGCCAGGTCAGTCTCCTCAGGGATAAGGGAGAGCCAAAACGGGTTCAGCCGCCAAGCCGGCCGAACACGTTCACACTGAATCTTAAGCGTGATCCAATAGGGGCTATGGTCGGAGAGACTACGGGCCAAAAAGCCTGCTTCCAAAAGCCTGGGGAGCAAAAAAGGGGAAATAAAAATAAAATCTATACGGGACATGGAATTATGGGCTGCCGAGAAACATGAGTACGCCCTGAGAGAGGGGTACCTAACCCTCCAGGTATCAAGCAAATTAAATTCTGCCATAAGGCGGGCAAATCTGGTGGTCGTGGGCTGGGGCTGTGCAGGCCCGGAGACGCGCAACCTATCTAGACTGGGGTTCATGGTGTTGTTAAAATCCCCGAGCCAGATTGCTGGTGTGCGGGGATGGAGCATCATGAAGTCCAGACCCTCCAGTAATATAGTGGCCGCAAAAGGTGGGGGTACATAGAAGGCTAACAACAAATAGGGTTCACCATGCAACAGTACATCCAAAAACACATATCTTCCCAGTGGGTCTACTGAGGACCCCCGGAGCTCAAAATGAACCGATTTGGCGACCAAAATTGCCACTCCGCGGGAGTGGGAAGTGAACAGGGATTGGAACGTCCAGCCTATCCACGGGCGTTTCAGCGCCCTGTGGAGAGCACCATCTAGGTGGGTCTCGAGCAGAACTATGACATCGGCCCTGAGGCGTTTTAGGATGTCAAACACCGCCGACCTTTTAAGTTTATCTCTCATGCCCCGGACGTTCCAGGTAAGAAATTTAAGGTGCGCCATGGGACGGGGCTAAAAGGATAGCTTGCAGGAGCCCCGGGGATACCGTTCGACCCAAACCTCCACCCGACAGTAACATATCTGGGAACCACATAGCATTATAAAGAAAGGCCAAAATTGCACCCAGCTGTAAAGAAACATACAATACAGGTAGTGATATGCATTGCACAGTGCTCAAAAAAAAGTATAACATGACATACATCGACAATAAAGACAACTCACCCACCCTCCCCGCCCTGCACCTTGCCCAACTGGTGCGGGCTTTCAAGAACCCAACCCAAACAAACATCTGGCGCGGCCCAAAAAAAGGGGGCCCACCAGCAGGAAAAAAAAAAAGAAAAAGAAAAAGAAAAAAAAGGAGGAGCAGTAAAAAAAATTCCAGTAGAAACAAGGGGCACAGTAGTGCACTGGCCCAGTGGAAACACCACCCCTGCCACCCAATGCGGTGACAGAGGGGGGGTTGGGGAAAGCGCCTAACATAGGCGAACATGGAGAGCGAAACTTCGCTGGGTAGCAAGTCATGCATATAGGACAAACAGTGAGAGATTCCAAATGCTCCACCGGCTTGTACGGATAGGAGTGACCATGCCGGGCGTAGAGGAGCTAGAAAAACAACAAAAATAATTAGTATTTGCATCCGGCTATGTGAAACAAAAGGATGAAGGGGGGTCATGGGCCTCCCAGCCCGCGAGCCAAGTCAGTTCCAAATAGTTCCAGACACCCTCTGACACGATCACAGCTCCAGGCCAGGAGCCAGAGGGCCCGGGGGGGCAAGCGAAGATAGCAAGTCAGAGCAAGTGCAAGGTGAACAAGTAAGGAGTCCATTCGATCCGGAGAAATTCCGCCATAAAAAGGGGAAGAAGAGGCACGAGGCATGGTCAACCTCGAGCATCAAGGTGCTCCAACCAGGAAATGGCAGCTTCTGGATCGCCAAAGAAGTGCACTCTATCGTCTCCCTCCACACGGAGACGGGCAGGAAACAGCATGGCGTACCTGATGTTCTTTATGCGGAGCCTACGTTTTGCTTCAATGAATGTTTTCCGTTTTTTCTGAACCTCCGCCGAGAAGTCAGGGAATATTGCCAGTCTTCCATTCCCAAAGGGGATATTGCCCTTCTCTCGGCTGAGACGGAGCACAGCATCCCTGTCCCGGAAATTCAGGAGTTTGGCTATGAAGGTGCGGGGTGGTGCTCCTTGCGGCGGTGGTCTGCCAGACAGTCGATGTGCACTCTCCACCACAAAAGTAGGAGAGAAGGCTTCCCGGCCATATGTATCAATCAGGAGTTTTTCTAAAAAGTCCGATGGCTGAGCCCCCTCCGCCCCCTCAGGCAATCCTATAAGCCTGATATTACACCTCCTCAGCCTGTTTTCTATATCATCCTGCTTGAGCAGGAGCTGGGTGACCTGTAGCTGGAGGCGATCAGAAGCATTTTGCAGGGGGGGCAGGGAGTCCTCCACAGCGCTGATTCTCTGCTCTGTTGCAGTCACCCTCTCCCACAATGTCAATCTTCACCTCCTCAATCCGTGAGGTCAGGGAAGCCTGGCACTGTGAAATGGCCTCAAGTACCTTGGCAGTGTCTGCTCCCGCTGCGCTCACCTCCGCTCCCGCCTGGGCGCCATCTTGGGGCTGGGAGTCCTTCTCTGTGCGGCGGTATTTGTCCAGCTTAGCGGCCGTATCCCCCGTTTTTTTGGGTGGCGACATGCCCCGGATGGTCCAGAGGGCAACCGGCGATATCGGGGAGGCTGCAGAGGGTCTCGGGGTTCAGGATATTTGCGAAGAGGATTATACGCCGGCGGAGCTGCTCTCACACACGTCCTATTCCATGCCGCTCCAGGCCACGCCCCCTTCTGCTCCCTATTTTAGGAAAAGTTTTTTTCCCATTGTGGGACCACCCTCCTTTTTTAGGTTTTTCAGTTATCACGGACTTACTTACACTTGGACTATTGCTGCCATAAGATTTACACATCTATCGTTTACTTAGTTTATGCCATATATGATGCTTTTTACTGTACAATTATGAGGTTTTGGATCTTCACCCTTTATTTAAGTGGACCCAACTGATTTTATTCCTTATTAATTTTCTTATTTATTGTCTAGGTATTACTCATCAATTATATATATATATTTTTATCCAATATTATTTACACCTCTTTGCACATATTTTTTCCTTCACGGTTTTAGCACTATTATTAATTCCTCACAGAGTTGGATTCCCTATATTATTGCACATATTTATATTTGTCACATATATGAAGCACCCGACACTTTATTAATTTAGGATTCACAGTGGAGATTGATATTGAATACACATTTAGCATCATTGTTGGACATACGGATTCACTAGTACACTTTGGCAGCGCCATACACCTTCCTCTTTACCTTTATTCTTACTATATTTCTAGGAATATAGTGTACAGGTGGGCTGCAGCCAATATCAAATATTAGAAGTCTAAAATTATCCTGAGCGCGGATTTTCTACATTTCATTTTTTCCACCCCTGGGTGTTCATATCTGCAGCTATGGATATTTTTAGCTTCACTACCACTAGGAAAGTCGATATTGAACAGATTTTTAGTAGTGAAAGGGTGTCTACTAGTGTTGAGCGAACACGGACTGTATTATTCGTGTTCGTACCGAATAATTGGATTTTTTTTACCCGAACACGGACACGGACACTTTACTGTATGTTCGGGTAAAAATCCGTGTTCGGTCGTTTTATTTCCGGGTTTTGCATGCTTTGGCGCTCTTTTCATGGCGGGCTTTCAACAGCCAATCAACAATCGTTTAACTGGTGTGCCTTAAGCCATCCCAGCCATGCCTGCAAATGTCTTAGTAGCTGTGATTGGCCGTCTGAAGCATGTGACCAAGTCTTTATAAGTTCGAGGCAGCCGCCGCAGCAGCGTCATTCTGCTGCTTAGCTAAGGGACAGAGCACACATCAATGTGCTGGCTGCTGATTAGGGAAAGATAGGCAGGAAAAAACCATTTGTGTCCGGATAGAATTGAGGGACAGGTCGGAGTGTTTAGGCAGGGCGAGTTGTAGGCATTTTAGGGATAGAGTCTGCTGAATTATAGGGTCAGTGTCTTCTACAAACTACAATCGATATTGCTGTGTGGGGGGTGGGGTGAATCTGCACTCAATCCTGATCTACGATCTCTTCTCAATCCTGTTAGGGACAGAGTCTGCTGAATTTTAGGGAAACTGTGTTCTACAAACTACAATCGATATTGCTGTGTGGTGTGGGATTGGAGATAGGCAGGTGTCAGTGATCCACATCCATTTTTCTGTGTGTGAGCTGCAGTGAACACAATCTTTTTGGGCTGCAGTGAACACAATCTTTTTGGGCTGCAGTGAACACAATCTTTTTGGGCTGCAGTGAACACAATCTTTTTGGGGTGCAGTGAACAAAATCTTTTTGGGGTGCAGTGAACACAATCCTTTTTGGTGTGCAGTGAACACAATCTTTGTGGGGTGCAGTGAACAAAATCCTTTGTGGGGTGCAGTGAACACAATCTTTTTGGGGTGCAGTGAACAAAATCCTTTTTGGGGTGCAGTGAACAACATCCTTTTTGGGGTGCAGTGAACACAATCTTTTTGGGGTGCAGTGAACAAAATCCTTTGTGGGGTGCAGTGAACACAATCTTTTTGGGGTGCAGTGAACACAATCTTTTTGGGGTGGAGTGAACAACATCCTTTTTGGGGTGCAGTGAACAAAATCCTTTTTGGGGTGCAGTGAACAAAATCATTTTTGGGGTGCAGTGAACACAATCTTTTTGGGGTGCAGTGAACACAATCTTTGTGGGGTGCAGTGAACACAATCTTTTTGGGGTGGAGTGAACAACATCCTTTTTGGGGTGCAGTGAACAACATCCTTTTTGGGGTGCAGTGAACACAATCTTTTTGGGGTGCAGTGAACACAATCTTTGTGGGGTACAGTGAACAGAATCTTTGTGGGGTGCAGTGAACACAATCTTTGGGGGGTACAGTGAACACAATCTTTTTGGGGTGCAGTGAACACAATCTTTGTGGGGTGCAGTGAACACAATCTTTTTGGGGTGGAGTGAACAAAATCATTTTTGGGGTGCAGTGAACAACATCCTTTTTGGGGTGCAGTGATCAAAATCCTTTTTGGGGTGCAGTGAACACAATCTTTTTGGGGTGCAGTGAACAAAATCCTTTGTGGGGTGCAGTGAACAGAATCGTTGTGGGGTGCAGTGAACACAATCTTTGGGGGGGTACAGTGAACACAATCTTTTTGGGGTGCAGTGAACACAATCTTTGTGGGGTACAGTGAACAGAATCTTTGTGGGGTGCAGTGAACACAATCTTTGGGGGGTACAGTGAACACAATCTTTTTGGGGTGCAGTGAACACAATCTTTGGGGGGTACAGTGAACACAATCTTTTTGGGGTGCAGTGAACACAATCTTTGTGGGGTGCAGTGAACACAATCTTTGGGGGGGTACAGTGAACACAATCTTTTTGGGGTGCAGTGAACAACATCCTTTTAGGGTGCAGTGAACACAATCTTTGTGGGGTGCAGTGAACAACATCCTTTTAGGGTGCAGTGAACACAATCTTTGTGGGGTACAGTGAACAGAATCTTTGTGGGGTGCAGTGAACACAATCTTTGGGGGGTACAGTGAACACAATCTTTGTGAGGTGCAGTGAACACAATCTTTGTGGGGTGCAGTGAACACAATCATTGTGGGGTGCAGTGAACTCAATCTTTGTGGGGTACAGTGAACACAATCTCATACTTCTGAAGATTTGAGGGTGCTGCCTGTTCCATACTCCCCCTACTCCTCATCTAGCCTTTTAGGGGTACAAACAATAGTAATTGGGGCCTAGTGTGGTTGTGTACGTGTGATATACATACACTTTTTTTGGATCATATTTTCTATTCCGCTATTTAATCAAAAACCTTTGGGGATCAGTTAAATTGGGGGATAGTCTGTGTTGGTACGTGTGAGAGAGATCCACCTTTCCAAGTTGTTGGGGTTCATCTCATACTTCTGAAGGTTTGAGGGTGCTGCCTGTTCCATACCCCCCCTACTCCTCATCTAGCCTTTTAGGGGTACAAACAATAGTAATTGGGGCCTAGTGTGGTTGTGTACGTGTGATATACATACACTTTTTTTGGATCATATTTTCTATTCCGCTATTTAATCAAAAACCTTTGGGGATCAGTTAAATTGGGGGATAGTCTGTGTTGGTACGTGTGAGAGAGATCCACCTTTCCAAGTTTTTGGGGTTCATCTCATACTTCTGAAGATTTGAGGGTGCTGCCTGTTCCATACCCCCCCTACTCCTCATCTAGCCTTTTAGGGGTACAAACAATAGTAATTGGGGCCTAGTGTGGTTGTGTATGTGTGATATACATACACTTTTTTTGGATCATATTTTCTATTCCGCTATTTAATCAAAAACCTTTGGGGATCAGTTAAATTGGGGGATAGTCTGTGTTGGTACGTGTGAGAGAGATCCACCTTTCCAAGTTGTTGGGGTTCATCTCATACTTCTGAAGGTTTGAGGGTGCTGCCTGTTCCATACTCCCCCTACTCCTAGCCTTTTAGGGGTACAAACAATAGTAATTGGGGCCTAGTGTGGTTGTGTACGTGTGATATACATACATTTTTTTTGGATCATATTTTCTATTCCGCTATTTAATCAAAAACCTTTGGGGATCAGTTAAATTGGGGGATAGTCTGTGTTGGTACGTGTGAGAGAGATCCACCTTTCCAAGTTGTTGGGGTTCATCTCATACTTCTGAAGGTTTGAGGGTGCTGCCTGTTCCATACCCCCCCTACTCCTCATCTAGCCTTTTAGGGGTACAAACAATAGTAATTGGGGCCTAGTGTGGTTGTGTACGTGTGATATACATACACTTTTTTTGGATCATATTTTCTATTCCGCTATTTAATCAAAAACCTTTGGGGATCAGTTAAATTGGGGGATAGTCTGTGTTGGTACGTGTGAGAGAGATCCACCTTTCCAAGTTGTTGGGGTTCATCTCATACTTCTGAAGGTTTGAGGGTGCTGCCTGTTCCATACTCCCCCTACTCCTCATCTAGCCTTTTAGGGGTACAAACAATAGTAATTGGGGCCCAGTGTGGTTGTGTACGTGTGATATACATACACTTTTTTTGGATCATATTTTCTATTCCGCTATTTAATCAAAAACCTTTGGGGATCAGTTAAATTGGGGGATAGTCTGTGTTGGTACGTGTGAGAGAGATCCACCTTTCCAAGTTGTTGGGGTTCATCTCATACTTCTGAAGGTTTGAGGGTGCTGCCTGTTCCATACCCCCCCCTACTCCTCATCTAGCCTTTTAGGGGTACAAACAATAGTAATTGGGGCCTAGTGTGGTTGTGTACGTGTGATATACATACACTGAGGGGTCTGCCCCCTTCAACTTCTGGGTCTCCAAATTGGGCACATGGCCTGAGCTTGCCCTTTACGCCTTGGAGGTGCTGGCGTGCCCTGCAGCCAGTGTATTATCTGAACGGGTATTTAGCACGGCTGGGGGCGTTATAACAGACAAGCGCAGCCGCCTGTCCAGAGACAATGTGGACAAGCTCACGTTCATTAAAATGAACCAGGCATGGATCCCACGGGACTTTTCCGTACCTTATGCAGAATAGCAATGGATACCGACCTTACCCACCCATTGTTCCATTTTTGCTCTTTCTCACTCTTTTGGGGTGTACCCTCATTTAAAATTTTTGAAAAGAAGCAGTGTTGGCTACCTCGTCCTCCTCCTCAGGGCCAGATTAATGTAGGGGCTATTGGAGCTGCAGCTCCAGGCCCCTACCTTTTATATAGGCCCCGGGTTGGCCATATTCACTGTTACCGCTCTTCTGTCACTTGTAAACACAGAAGTCTGGCTTCTATGCTCGCTTCCCCAGGCAGCACCCTCAGAACCTCCCCACACAGCGTGAAGGCCGGACAAGGAGGGACAGTTGGCGATGCATGGATGTGTTTATGGGCTTCAGAGACAGCATCCCATGTTGAATTAGGCATGCATGGCTGCACCCTTCCTCCTCTGGGTGCATGGCAAGGCACGGCCCTTAAGGCCCTTCAAAATCCTCAGCACCAAGCCCATGATGCTGTTAATCCGGCCCTGGTCCTCCTCCACCGCCGCTTCCACCTACACCGCCCATAGGTGTGCGCAGCCTATTGCATTAAGGTGTGCACCCCAAAGTTGAAATACACATGCATGTGTTTGCCAGCAGGGAGAGTAATGTATCGGGGCCATGTACCTGTAGGCAAGGAGAAATAGAGCAGAGCAGGTCCCAGGGAGATCTTTCCCATCTCCTCACTGGCAATGCTATGTGCCCTAGGTGATTAGGGTGTGCCCAGGCACACCCAGCACACCCTGTGCGCACGCCTATGTCACCGCCACATCCACCACCACCTCAACCTCCCTCCTACTCCATATGGGCCTCGTCCTTCAGAGATGAAGAAGAACATTGTTTTATTTTTCTGTTTTTTTTTGTTGTTTTAAGTTATTTCCCTATCCACATTTGTTTGCAGAGCACTTGCCATGCTCTTAATTACGTTTTGCTGCCATTTGCAGCACTCTAGCCCTTTCCTTTGGTGTTTTAGAGCCATTTTAGTGCCTTAAAGTTCGGGTCCCCATTGACTTCAATGGGGTTCGGTGTCCGGGAAAAGTTCGGTAAAAGTCCGGGACACGGACCCGGACTTTTTTTTAAAGTTCGGCCGAACCCGTCGAACACGGACATCTAGGTGTCCGCTCAACCCTAGTGTCTACTAATCATGATGTCAACAGCCTTTTTAGGCAACTCAAACACGCACTGGAGAAGCAAGTCAGGGTTTGGTGGGATATCACCACCCTGGAAATGTACCTAAAAGAGAAGATCACACCCAGAAGGTTACGCTGGGATGTACATCCCAATGATGGACTTAACGACAAAACCCTAATGGACAGTTGGTTCATTTTCTTTAACAGATGCGAATCAGAACTCCTACAAACAATCATTACTAGGAGGAAACATAATCTCACGGAAGTAGAGAAACTGATTAAGCAATTAAAAGAGTCCTTAACACCCTTTTCACTAACTAACGAGTATAAGGATAAGGAAAAAGAGATTCAAGAAAGTATTACCAAATATGACTTAGAAATACAAACCAAAAAACAGAAGAAATACAGTAGGGATATATTGGACTACAAAAATAACAAAATCTACAATTGGCAAACCACTATGGGAGAAGAACCTATGGAACTACAGGAAACAACCTTAGTAGCAGATTCTAGGGAAAGCACACCGGAAATAGAAGAGCAGGACACCTATCCAGACACTCCCACTCAGAGAACCCCTCGGAGTGTCAATTTTGACAGAAGAATCAGGGAAGAAGAACCCCAGACCCCTAGGAATACTGGACAGTACAGAGATGCAAGATTTAGAAGTGCAGAGAACAACGGGGAAAGACCACCCCAGGATTCTAGATTTATAACACCTGGATACAGAACTCCCATACAACAGAGAGGAAGAGCCATGCAAGAACCCAGATTTATTTCACCAGGCTATAGAATTCCTATGCACAATAGGTTTTCCCCTCTGAGGGATGAAAGAACGTATACCCCTAGAGACGAAAGAAGAGGTGGCTATAACCAGCAGGGAAGGGATTTTTTTCACGCAAACCACTATGGGAGGCCTCCAAGACAACAGAATTGGACAAATCAGTACAGAAGATAAGGAGGGAGGGGCCCTCAAGGACACAACTATCGAGGAGGATTCCCAGATCACATGAACAATCGTGGGGGGAGACAAGGACCCAGGAGGAATCAAATATCCCCACAGAGAGAGGAATGGAGGAATTATGCACCTTACCAGCAGCACAACTGGAACCATTGGAATGGACATGGGGCAAGAGGCAACGGGCAAGAGGCAAACGTGGGGGCAGGAAGAAAGCGAAGAATAGAGTTTTAGAAACAGGCATTTTTAATCTCAGTAATCAAGTTTTTAGCAAAGAGGAAATGGCAATTTTAGATTTGGGACTTAAGTTCGCACCTTCCAAAGATATAGATAAATTCGAAACCTATATAGATCTTCAAAAATTCATCCGGAAATTGAATATTAAGAAATTCTTTCAGATCAAGGGCGAATATAAGAACCCCATATCTACACGTTTTAAGCATACGGTTTTAAGGAATAACTCAATTTTTAACCCCAAAGTACCAAACAATGACTGTATTAAAGCTTTTAAAATAATGGTGGAGGAAGATATTAAAAAATTACAAATTCATGGCAAAGACAGCAAACGGATTTGGAAAGCCATCCGGAATTTGGAAAAAAATAAGGAAGTGGTTATTAGACCAGCTGACAAGGGAGGAGGACTTGTCATTTTGAGTAAAAAAGATTATGAGGAAGAAATGGAAAACCTCTTGAAAGTGCCAGACACATATAAGAAATTAAAAAAGGACCCTAAGAGTGAATACACCAGGAAACTCAAAGAATATGTACAGAAGGGTAAAGACATTGGTATTTTAACAGAAAAGGAAGCAAAATATTTGATACCTGCATCCTCCAAAACCCCTGTAATATACCACATTCCTAAAATTCACAAACGTTTAGAAAAACCACCCGGGAGACCCATAGTTAGTGGGGTGGAGTCTTTGTTCTCTCGATTAGGGGAATATTTAGATAAATTTCTCCAACCATTAGTATCTAAAGGAAGGTCCTATTTAAAGGACAGTACCCAATTACTTAAAGAAATTAAGAATCTGAATATAGATGAATCTCAGTTCCTGGTCACAATAGATGCGAATTCGTTGTATACCAGCATCAAACAAAAAGATGGGCTTAGTGCAATAAAAAAAGCACTTTATGAGGACAACAGTTTGAAGAGAACTCAGATACAGTATATACTTGAAGGCCTTAAACTAGCCATGGAAAGCAATTACTTTTGGTACAATAAATCTTTTTATGTACAAACAAAAGGAGTGGCCATGGGGGCAAGATATGCCGCCAGTGTGGCAAATGTTTTTATGAACATGTGGGAGGAGCAGCATATTTACAACCAAAATTTACCGGAAATCAAATTTTATAAACGATACATAGATGACATTATAATGATTTGGGAGGGGACAAGAGAGTCCTTACAAGAATTTTTGGAAGAAATAAATTCCAACCCATATGGGTTGACTTTCACTGGACATTGGAATCTGCAGAAGATTGATTATCTTGACCTACAAATTTTTAAAGAAGGGGGCCGTCTACAGACAAAGACTTTTTTTAAGACCACAGACAAGAACGGATATATTCCGAAAACTAGTTGTCACCATCCAAAATGGAAAAACAATATCCCGAAAGGACAATTCATGAGGATGAGGAGAAATTGTGGGAAATTAGAAGACTATGACCAACAAACATCTGTGTTAATGCAAAGATTTGAGGAGAAAGGGTACCAAAAGGACCTTTTAGAAAAAACCAGGGAAGAAGTTAGAAACATGAACAGGGAAATCCTACTGGAAACTAAAATAAAGGAGAATAAGGGACCATTTGAAGGTGCTTTCATTTCAGGATACCACAGACAATATAAGGAGGTAGAAAGGATATTCAGGAGATATTGGCCAGTGTTGAAAAGTGACAAAATACTTGCCAAGATACTCCCAGAAAGACCTAAATTTATCTACCGTAGAGCACCCACCCTGAGAAACCGATTGGTCAAAAACTTGATTGACCCTCCAAAAAATGTCAAAATTTTTCCCGATATGAAGGGGTTTATTAGGTGTAGAAAATGTGTAGCCTGTAGGAACAATCCTACCCAGCCGAGAAAAATACTGGACTTCAAATCTAAAGTGAACCACAAAAGATATAAGATTAACAACCTTATTACATGTAATACTACACATGTCACCTATGTTGTCGAATGCACTTGCAATTTGCAATATGTAGGACGTACTACCAGACCTCTTCACGTTAAGATCAGAGAGCATATAACCAATATTAAAAACGGCTTTCCGAAACACAGCCTCTCCAGACATTACCTAGAAGTTCATCACAAAAACCCTGAAGGGCTAGTCTTCTATGGTATAGATTCAATTCAGGGACACTGGAGAGGTGAAAGCAAACTGAGAAAAATTTCTCAAAATGAAACGAAGTGGATATATCTGCTCGATTCACTTCAACCCAAAGGACTTAACCTGGATATTGATTTAAATTGTTTTATTTCTAATTTTTAAAATTCAGTATATTTATATTTTAAACATTTTAACAAATAATAATTTTTAGACCTAATTCAACACCAGGTTTAACCCTATGAGTCACCTAACCCTCTTCTTCTGGTTGAGATTACGGGATTACCCGTCGAATTTGATCATATGTCTGTAAGGACCACCTTTAGACTTTTTGGACACACCAAATGGTGTTCCTTTCCTATCCCACCCTCATTTCTTGAATATTTAACAATTGATTTTCGGATGGGAAGGTTTTACTACCATTCCCCCATTCACAATTCCCTTTATTCCTCTATTCAGATTTCTTCCAATTGGATGGGTACTCTACCCCCAAATAATTATATATGAGCCACTAATTATTCCGTTATTTGTATTTTTTCATACCATAATGCTGTCAATACCTACCTCTTTCTCTTCGACTCCATACTGAGTACAGTCCCTCATATTAAGTTACCAGCCCTCATTATACTTTGAATGTATATTAGCTAGTGA
This sequence comes from Pelophylax lessonae, assembly GCF_965119305.1. NCBI lineage: Eukaryota > Metazoa > Chordata > Amphibia > Anura > Ranidae > Pelophylax > Pelophylax lessonae. The sequence continues at coordinate 226,717,404 of NC_138776.1, forward strand.
GTACCATTGAGGAGGTGATGTTGGTAAATCTAATAGCCTCATAATGTTCACACAGGAATGAGCATACACCATACTATTCTATTTCACTTCTATTATATTTATTCCTAAATTATTTATTTATCCACAGGAAAGAGCACATACTATATTATTCTATTTCACCTCTATTATATTTATTTATATTTTTATGTATCCACTATCACCAATATCATTTTTTACCTATTATCACTATTACCATTGTTTTAGTTCACATATCAATCTATTTTTATATGTAGCTATTCTTTTATATTTTTATTTATATTAATTGTCTATACCCTTGGATTGGATGTAAGGTTATTTATATATTTTATATTTATAAGTATTATATTATTCACATTTTTGATTATCACTATTACTTTAGCACTATATGTTATTTATATGCTACTGTATGCCACTGTATCTTATTTTATGATGTATTTCTCTGAACAAGATGGTAAACAGACTCGATACCCAAGCAGGCATTGTTACAATATTATTGCATTAGCGGGAACAAGGGAGGACCTGACTTCCTTATAGTCCGTTTTTTCTTCCTTGCTTTTCCTTAGTTTGAACATGGTACACTGCATACTTTTTTGGCTAGAAATGTCCATCTCTGGAATTTTAGCTATACAGCCGTAAGCATGTAAATCCACCAAGTTTAAAGATACACAAATCTACCCGGCAACAGCGTGCGTCTCGATTTTTCTTATTGGACGCTTTATACGGCTCTCTGATTGGAGCACGCATTAAGTCCCGTTTACCATGTTGGTATAAAGAGGCGGAGATGGCGTGATGACGCTACTCCTGAAGACGTCATCACGACGAAACGTACGTAGAGCGTCATCGCGTCACATCCGCCCAAGTGGAACGCACATCCGCCCCGTGGAACGCACGGCGTCCCGGAAGTGCGCTACTATTGCTGTTTTTTCATGCTAATACCCTCTTTTCGTTTGTGAGTACCTATTTTTAATTCTTAATAAAGTAATTTAAAAGCGGTACTACTCTATGTGAGCCTTCTTCCCCCATATACATCGGTGCACCTGTGGACCCTAATACCAAGGACCCTGGTCTGCAAGATTCGGGCAGAAAATTGGATCATCCAATCACTCTGATAACCAGTGAAGGAGACCCCAGGATTATATATCCAAGGCCTGATACCCCTGCAGGGGTGTACAGCTCTGGTGAGTGCGGTCCAAGGGGTGCGGGGAGCACTGATTTGTCACCAAACATCTGAGCACCTCCAAATATTCGTCATTAGAGCACCTGCACTCAAGTCACTTTCTGCTCCCTATTTTAGGAAAAGTTTTTTTCCCATTGTGGGACCACCCTCCTTTTTTAGGTTTTTCAGTTATCACGGACTTACTTACACTTGGACTATTGCTGCCATAAGATTTACACATCTATCGTTTACTTAGTTTATGCCATATATGATGCTTTTTACTGTACAATTATAAGGTTTTGGATCTTCACCCTTTATTTAAGTGGACCCAACTGATTTTATTCCTTATTAATTTTCTTATTTATTGTCTAGGTATTACTCATCAATTATATATATATATTTTTATCCAATATTATTTACACCTCTTTGCACATATTTTTTCCTTCACGGTTTTAGCACTATTATTAATTCCCCACAGAGTTGGATTCCCTATATTATTGCACATATTTATATTTGTCACATATATGAAGCACCCGACACTTTATTAATTTAGGATTCACAGTGGAGATTGATATTGAATACACATTTAGCATCATTGTTGGACATACGGATTCACTAGTACACTTTGGCAGCGCCATACACCTTCCTCTTTACCTTTACTAGTTGGATACTGTTGTTCTAGTCCACTATTCAATAAACACCCATTTAGGGAAAAAATATTAAATTGTGGCCTAGTCTGTATCTGTACGTGTGAGATACACCCGTTGTATACTGTTGTATTGCGCCTTGCAATAAAAACCCATTTCAGGGAAGATCCAAAATTCGATAAATATGAGAAGGTCAAATAAGGGACGTTGCCTGGGTCGTGGAGTTGCTGGTGGAGACCCTGTTGCAAGGAGAGGACGTGGTCGATCTGTGCCAGCTACACGCACAGGTGAAACACCTGCGAGTAGGCGACAGAACCTGCAGCAGTATTTGGCAGGGCCTAATGTGCCTCTACAAATGTTGAGGCCAGAACAAGTACAGGCGATAGTAGATTGGGTTGCTGACGGTGCCTCCAGTTCCTTCACATTGTCTCCCACCCAGTCTTCTGCTGAAAGGTCAGAGTTGGCACCTGCAGCCGATGTCCATCAATCTGTCACCGCACCCCCTAGCAAATCAGCCAAGCAGTCTGAGCCCCAATTCATGCAGCAATCTCTTCTTCTTTTTGATGACTCTGTTAGCATGGTTACCCAGGGCCATCCACCTAGCCCTGCCCCAGAAGTGGAAGAGATTGAGTGCACTGATGCCCAACCACTTATGTTTCCAGATGAGTACATGGTAGGACCATCGCAGCACGTCTCGGATGATGACGAAACACAGGTACCAACTGCTGCGGAATTCCGAATTGTGGAGACCGACAAGGGTTGCAGGGGTGAAGACTGGAAGGAAGACGATGTGGAGGACGATGAGGTCCTCGACCCCACATGGAATGAACCTCATGCAGGTGACCTAAGTAATTGGAGGAAGAGACGTAGGTCACACAGAGCAACCAGCACAGCAGAAGAGGGAGCAGGGTGCAAAAGCGGAGCGGCTGTGCCCTAGACACTACGCCTGCTTCTGCCCAACGCAGCAAGGGACCGAGCACACCAAAGCCAGCTCACAGGAGTTCTCTAGTGTGGCAGTTCTTTAATGTGATGATGACAGGACATGAGTGGTTTGCACGCTGTGCAATCAGAGCCTGAAGCGAGGCATAAACCTTCTCAACCTGAGCACAACCTGCATGACCAGGCATATAAGTGCAAAGCATGAGCTGCAGTGGATTGCACACCTCAAAAACCAAGAAAGGTCTCTGTCTCCTCCTGCTTTCTCTTCTGCTGCAGTCTCAGCCTCTTCATCCACCTCTGTAGTGACAGTGGCACCCCGCAAACAGAGGATCCACCAGCAACACCACCACCTGGGTCACCAACAACCATCTCCACAATGTCCCGTGGAAGCGTTCAGCTTTCTATCTCCCAAACACTGGAGCGGAAGAGGAAGTACCCCCATACCCACCCGCGATCCCTGGCCCTGAATGCCAGCATTTCAAAATTCCTGGCCTTTGAAATGCTGTTATTCCGGCTGGTGGAGATGCAGAGTTTTAAGAGCCTCATGGCGGTGGCTGTCCCACAGTACGTCGTGCCCAGCTGCCACTACTTTTCCAGGCAAGCCATTCCTTCCCTGCACAACCAAGTGGGTGACAAAATCAGGTGTGCACTGCGCAATGCCATCTATGGCAAGGTCCACCTAACTACGGATACGTGGACCAGTAAGCACGGTCAGGGACGTTATATCTCCCTAACAGCAGAATGGGTAAATGCAGTGGCGGCTGGGCCTGAGGCGGATAGCAGTTTGGCACATGTCCTTCCACCACCGAGGATTGCAGGGCACTTCAGTTTGCCTCCTGTTCCTAACTCCTCCTACTCCGCTTCCTCATCCTCTAGCGCCTCCTCTTCTGGTCAGTGTAACACCTTCACCACCAACTTCAGCACAGCCAGGCAGCAGGCAGTTTTAAAACTTGCCTGTTTGGGTGAAAAACCACACACCGCGCAGGAGTTGTGGAGGGGCATTGAACTTCAGACCGATGAGTGGTTGCTGCCAGTGAGCCTCAAGCCCGGCCTGGTGGTGTGCGATAACGGGCAAAATCTCATAGCAGCTCTGGGCCTAGCCGGTTTGACACACATCCCTTGCTTGGCGCATGTGCGGAATTTGGTGGTGCAGAGATTCCTTAGAAATTACCCCGATATGTCAGAGCTGCTGCAGAAAGTGCGGGCCATCTGTGCGCACTTTCGGCGTTCTCACCCTGCTGCTTGCCTGTCAGTGCTGCAGCCTAACTTCGGGCCTTCCCGCTCACCGCCTCATATGTGACGTGCCCAAAAGGTGGAACTCCACCTTTCACATGCTGGCCAGACTGTGCGAGCAGCAGCAGGCCATAGTGGAGTTTCAGCTGCAGCACCACTTCACCCTTAATGACTGAGCCACCATGCGAGACCTGTGTGCCTTGTTGCACTGTTTCGAATACTCCACCAACATGGCCAGTGCCGATGACGCCGTTCTCAGCTTTACTATCCCACTTCTGTGCCTTCTTGAAAAAAACACTTCGGGCGATGATGGAAGAGGATGTGGAACAGGATGAGGAGGAGGAGGAGGATGAAGAGGTAACATTTCCAAGGCTTTCAGGGCAGTCATTCGAAAGTGGCCTCGAGGGTGGGTTCCTGCACACACAAACGCCAGGGACACAATTGTCCAGCAGGGGCACAGCTCTGGAGGATGACAAGGATGAGGAGGAGGAGATGGAGGAGGATATGGAACCATGTTCACAGCAGTGTGGCACCCAGGCCAGCTCATGGCCATCACTGGTGCGTGGCTGGGGGGATATGGAGGACACAGAGGATATACCTCCCACAGAGGACAGCTTTTTGTTGCCTCTGGGCAGCCTGGCACACATGAGCTATTACATGCTGCAGTGTCTCCGCAATGACCGCCGAGTTTTCCACATAGTAACTTGTGCTGATTACTGGGTGGCCACCCTGCTTGATCCCCATTACAAGGACAACGTACCGTCCTTAATTCCCTCACTGGAGTGTGATCGCAAGATGCGCAAGTACAAGCGCACGCTAGTAGACGCGCTGCTTGTGGCATTCCTACCTGACAACGGGGGCACAGTGGAAGCACAGGGTCAAGGCAGGGGAGGAGGAGGAAGAGGTCATCAACGCTGCCAGGGCACCGCCAGCACCTCTAAAGGCAGGGTTAGCATGGCCAAAATATGGAAAAGCTTTGTCAGCACGCCACAACAAGCAGCAGCACCACCAGCTGATATAGAACGTCTTAGCAGGAGGCAGCATTTCACTAACATGGTGGAGCAGTATGTGTGCACACGCCTAGACTACTGATGACGGGTCTGCCCCCTTCAACTTCTGGGTCTCCAAGTTGGGCACATGGCCTGAGCTTTACCTTTACACCTTGGAGGTGCTGGCCTGCCCTGCAGCCAGTGTATTATCTGAACGGGTATTTAGCATGGCTGGGGGCGTTATCACAGCAGATAAGCGCAGCCGCCTGTCCAGAGCCATGGTGGACAAGCTCATGTTCATTAAAATGAACCAGGCATGGATCCCACAGGACTTGTCCATACCTTGTGCAGAATAGTCATGTATACCGGCCTTACCCAGCCATTGCTGGATTTCATCTTTCTTACTCTTTTGGGGTGTACCCGAATTTAATTAAAAAAAAAAAAAAAAACAAAACCAGCGTTGGCTACCTCGTCCTCCTCCTCCACTGCCACCGCCACTTCCACCTACACTGCCATATCCACCGCCATATCCTCTGCCACCTCTACCTCCTACTCCATATGGCCCTCGTCCTCCTCCTACATCATTCAAGATGATTATTTTTTTATTTTTATGTTTTTTATATTCTTTTAAGTTATTTCCCCACCCACATTTGTTTGCAGAGTACTTGCCATGCTCTTAAGATGATTTTGCTGCCATTTGCAGCCCTCTAGTTTGTTTTAGAGGCATTTTAATGCTCAAAAGTTCGGATCTCTATTGACTTCAATGGGGTTCGGGATCGGGACAAAGTTCGGGTTAAGTCCGGGTCACGAACCCGGACTTTTTTTTCAAGTTCGGTCGAACCCGCCGAACCCTAACATCCAGGTGTTCGCTCAACTCTACTCCCTAATCATTGGGACAAATACCGACTTGGTAAGAAGAATGCTTACCTCTTTAGCCTTGAGAGGTTCACCTGCTGAAGACATGCACCCACAGTTGAGACGGGCTTTCCAGCGAGTACTTCAGGAGCAGAAGGCCCCTGCCGAGGGAGTGGCTGGACACTCGGGAGTAGGTGTTGCAGCCAGGAGAAAGGGCGTGCATGAAGGCCACCGTTAAATTGTCCTGGGACCAACCAGGTCCCTTTGTGATGCTGGCAGGTGACTTGCTGGGGGAAGATAGCAGATTGGAGCTAGGCCCAGAAATAGTCCCTACCAAGGCCTTGTGGCGCAATGGAGGAAAAGTTCCTGTTAGTGTCAGAAATGCTACTGAGCAGCCAGTCAGCATGAAGCCTCGAATGGTATTGGGGCGAGTGAGTGTTGCCACCCCCGTATCTCTGAAGGAGTTGATTGAGAAGGAGGAGGGGGTGAGCAAGTAGAAGACTCCCAAACGCGGCGCCTTGCTGTCCCATTCAAGTGGGGGGAGTGGGTGAAGAGTCAGTTGTCACAATGGAAGAAGTTGCTCTCCAAGAATGATTATGATGTGGGGTGTGCCAAGAGTGCTCAGCATCGAATTCGACTGAGTGAAGACAAACCTTTTCGAGAAAGAGTCAGGCAAATACCGTTAAGTGATCTGGAAGATCTCAGACAGCAGTTGGCTTAGCTGAAGAAGTCTGGCGTCATCCGAGAGTCCCATAGCCAATACGCTTCTCCTATAGTGGTGGTCCGAACGAAGAATGGGACTATCCGAATGTGTATTGATTATCAGACTTTAAAATCGCAGGACCATCCCAGATCAGTATACTACTCCTAGGATAGAAGATTCCCTGCAATGTTTGTCCAGAGCCAAGTTGTTCAGTGTGCTGAACCTGAAAAGTAGCTATTATCAAATACCTATGCACCCCGATTACAGAGAGAAGACTGCTTTCATTAGTCCACTGGGTTTCTACAAGTTTGACTGAATGCCTCAAGGTTTGGCGAGAGCCCCAGCTACTTTCCAACGTCTAATGGAGAACACTGTGGGTGACATGAATCTAATTGGAGTCCTTGTGTATTTGGACGACATCATTGTGTTTGGGAGAACGTTAGAAGAGCATGAAGCCCGTTTGAGGAAGGTTTTTCAGAGGCTGTATGAAGAGCGGCTGAAGCGGTCTTTGGAGAAGTGTAAGTTCTATCAAACATCTGTCACCTATTTGGGGCATGTGGTGTCTGCTGAAGGAGTAGCCACCAATCCTAAGAAGCTTGAAGCTGTCACCACTTGGCCAAGGCCTAGAACAGTCACCGAGCTACGGTCTTTTCTGGGATTCTGTTCTTATTATAGAAGATTTGTCAGAAATTTTGCTCAAATAGCGAAACCCTTGAATGAGTTGCTGCAGAAGGAGATGAATGAAGGGGAGTCACAGTCGAGAGTCAAGGAAATGCCTCCAAAGGGGCCCAGGGGATCAAAAGAATCCATTCAGGCCCAATGGAGCCCCAGATGTGAACAAACTTTTGGAAGTTGAAGGAAAGCCTCACTAAAGCCCATGTGTTGGCTTATGCCCACTCGACAAAGCCTTATGAATTGCATGTTGATGCCAGTCGGGATGGGCTGGGTGGAGTGCTGTATCAGGAGACCAAGGGAAAGTTACGCCCTGTCTCATATGTGAGTCACAGTCTGACTCCTTCAGAGAGGAACTATCCAATACACAAATTGGAGTTCTTGGCTCTTAAGTGGGCAGTGGTAGATAAACTGCGAGACTACCTCTATGGGGCCTACTTCGTGGTGAAGACTGACAATAACCCATTAACCTATCTATTTACCACTGCCAAGTTGGATGCCACTGGACATGGGTGGTTGGCTGCTCTGTCCGAGTTCCAATTCAGTCTGAATTATCGGCCAGGGAAAGGAAATCTGGAAGCTGATGCTCTGTCTAGGCATCCCACTGACAAAGAAGAATGTGACTGGGTGCATCTAACCTCAGAGTGAGTGCAGGCTGCATGTCAAGGAGTGGAATATTGCTTGAAAGGAGCCCTTGGAGCTGAAATGGTGGGGGTTTCCCCATCGGGGGTGTCTCTGTGTTACTGTTATTTAATTCAAGTGAGTAGCTTGGAGCTCCCCCAGCTGACAAAAGAAGATTTGAGGAGGGATAAGGAGGAGGACCCTTTAGGTGCACTAGTGAAGAAGGCACTAGGTGTCAAGGATTTTGTTGGAGAGCCCCATTGTGGGAACCAGAGTGATCCACAAGGATTGGGAGAAGATGGAATTGAAAGATGGAATTATCTATCGTGTGAATCCAGTCTGAGAATTAGCCGGAGTCAGCCAGTTGTTTTTACCAGAGAAGCATCTGATGACTGTCCTTGCAGCTCTCCATGATTCCCATGGGCATCTGGGGCCAGATCGAACATTTCAATTAGTCAGAGACCGATTTTACTGGCCTTTCATGAGAAAGGAGGTTGAGAATTATTGCCATTCCTGCTTTCAATGTATTCAGAGGAAGACTTTACCACACAGAGCTGCTGCTACGAGCCATTTGCGGAGCCAAGGACCCATGGAGTTGGTGTGTATTGCCTTCCTGTGTCTCAAACCTGATCTGGTTGTTCGTAGTAATGTCTTGGTTGTGACAGACCATTTTACTAGGTATGCTCAAGCTTTCCCCATGCGGGAACAGAAGGCTAGCACAGTTGCCAAAATCCTGGTTGAGAAATTCTTTGTTCATTATGGTCTGCCACAACGTTTACACTCTGACCAAAGTCGAGATTTTGAGAGCAAGTTTATTCGGAAATTATGTGAACTGCTGAACAAACAGAAATCAAGAACAACCCCGTATCACCCTCAAGGGGATCCTCAGCCTGAAAGGTTCAATCTCACCCTGCTGAACATGTTGGGAACTTTGCCAATGGAAAATAAACAGCATTGGGGCGAACACATTGCCACAATAGTACACGCCTATAATAGCACAGTGAATTATTCCACTGGATACTCTCCCCATAAGTTGCTGTTTGGGAGGGAAGCTCCCTTGCCTGTGGATCTGGCTTTTGAGACATCACTTGATCACACTTCCTATAAAAGCTATGTTGATAGACTTCGGAGAAATTTGAAGCTAGCTTATGAGAAGGCCTTGGAAGCCTCATCAGTAAGAGAACAAAGGAATAAGAAGAACTTTGATCTGAAGGTGAGAATACAAGATCTACAGCCTGGTGATCGAGTCTTATTGAGGAATCTGGGAGTGACAGGGAAGCATAAGTTGGCTGATCGGTGGCGCTCACAACCCTTTGTTATCTGTAAGAAGCTGTCAGGCTTGCCTGTCTATCAGATCCGTCCAGAGGGAAAGGTTGGGCCCATATGAGCATGTCATAGGAATCATTTGTTGCCCATTTCCGTTGCCAGTAGGGTGCCAGCTGTGCCTGATGAGAATGTTTGCAGAAATCCCACTTTACGGTCTGATACACAGTGGGCATCTAAGTCTTTGAGCCAACAAGAAGGGGAAGAAGACAGTGAAGATGAGGAAGTGATCTTTGACTGGTGGTGGCCTTCTCCAGCGGAGGATTCAACTTGGATTAGCCATACCCCTACAGTGGATTGGCCATTGCTGCCTTTACCTGAAAGGGAGAGACCCCGAGTGAAAGATTTACAACCATCACACACTTACATTTACAGAGTCCTGCTGTGGTAGTGGATCAGGAGAGAAAAGAAGCTGAGATGGATAAGCACTTGAGCACACCAAGGTGTGAAGAACTTCCAGTTGCCTCTCCATCCTTTAATCCTGAAGTATTACTTACTGAGGATCCTGCTCCCCCACCTGTAGAGCATATGGAGACTAGTGATGGACGAACATCAGCCGGGGCGTTTCGCGAAAGCCAGCCGCAAATTTTCTCAAAAGTCCGCCAACCGCGAGTTCGCGGCGGGCACCATTGACTTTAATGGGAGGCAAACTTTAAAAACCTTTATGTCATATTTGCAGCCACAAAAGACGTACTAGCTGTGCACAAATTGTCCCAGCACATGGATAATGTCATAACAGAAGTATCGCAATTTAAAAATTTGCCCTAAAACTGACAGCAGCCAGTAAATACATTGTCTAATACATATAGGGTCCATTCACACATCTGTAAAATGGGTCCGCATCCATTCCACAATTTGGCGGAACCTTTACAGACCCATTGTTTTTCATTCCCAGTCTGAAAAATTAGGCATTCACAGGATAAAGAAGTAAGTGTCGGCCATTCCAGGCCCCAAAAATAAACCCACATGGGTTTACCTGACAGCTAAGAATGTAGTATTCTGTGGCTGAAGGTACATTAGGCATTCACAGGATACAGAAGTAAGTGTCGCCCATTCCAGGCCCCAAACATTAGCCCACATGGGTTTACCTGACAGCTAAATACATAGTGTTCTGCGGCTAAATGTACATTAGGCATTCACAGAGTATACAGAAGTAAGTGTCGGCCTGTATAGGCTGCAAAAATTAGCTCACATGGTTTGAACTGACAGCAAAAAACTTCGTTTTTGATCGCTAGAGGTATGGTAGGCAGGGCTGCTGTTAGAAATCGCGAGGCCCCATACAGACTACCTGGCAGGGCCCCCCCAAGAAAATATTAAAGATAGATTTAGCTAAAATTACAACAAAATCACTATTTGCAGACACAAATATAACATAACTCACATAATTCCTGCTAAATCTAAAAAAAAACTATATTAATAAATAAAAATGAAGATGAGATGCAAAAGATATACAGGCTGGGCAGTTGGAGCTCCATCTTGATCAGAGAGACAGAGGGAGAGAAAAAAAGTTACAAATAAACTCCTGAGCAGGTATAACATTACAGACAGTGCTGGGAGGGGGGCCCACACAGGGAGGGGGATTCGTGAAGGACAACTGTCTCTTTCTCAGCAGATAAAAGCTGATAGCAGGGAGAGGGACCGAGATCAGATTCAGGTGCTGGAGGAAGATTTCTGTATTTGTTGTCCATCACTAATCCCCCTCTCTGTGTGGGCCCCCCTGTGTGCTCGGGCCCCCTACAAGAGGGCTGGTGGTCCTCCCCTATCAGCAGCCCTGATGGTAGGTATTCACAGTACACAGAACAGTAAGTGTCGGCCTGTATAGGCTTAAAAAATGAGCTCACATGGTTTGAACTGACAGCAAAAAAACTTAGTTTTTGATGGCTAGAGGTACGGTAGGCATTCACAGTACACAGAACCGTAAGTGTCGGCCTGTATAGGCTCCAAAAATTAGCTTACATGGTTTGAACTGATAGCAAAAAACGTAGTTTTTGATGGCTAGAGGTACGGTAGGTGTTCACAGTACACAGAACCGTAAGTGTCGGCCTGTATAGGCTCCAAAAATTAGCTCACATGGTTTGAACTGACAGCAAAAAAATTCGTTTTTGATGGCTAGAGGTATGGTAGGCGTTCACAGTACACAGAACCGTAAGTGTCGGCCTGTACAGGCTCCAAAAATTAGCTCACATGGTTTGAACTGACAGCAAAGAACTTAGTATTTGGTGGCTGGAGGTACATTAGGCATTCACAGAAAAAATAATTGGCGGCCCTGAAAGGCCCCAAAAATTTGCCATTCAATGGACATGAAATGCCTTTTATGCTGCTGTATGTAGTGAAGCCAAGGACTAGGAATTGTTGTGGGTATAGGAATTTTGATGAAACCTGGTCTACTGGTCACATGTGTTGAATTCCTCAGAGATCCATGCCTCATTCCTTTTTTTTAAATGTGAGGTTGTCTACACTGTCATGAACTAGACGAGTGTGCTTATCAGTCACGATCCCCCCTGCTGCGCTGAACGTCCTTTCAGACAGGACACTGGATGGGGGGCAAGCCAACATTTCCTTTGCAAATTGTGCAAGCTCTGGCCAGAAGTCAAGCCTGCCCACCCAGTAGTCCAGGGGTTCATCACTCCTCAGAGCATCCACATCAGCTGTTAACCCGATGTAGTCGGACACCTGTCGGTCTAGGCGTTCCCTCATGCTGGATCGGGAGTACAGCTGTCGATGGTTTGACTGAAAGAAGGATCTCATATCTGAAGTTACCAAAACATCTTCCAACCGCCCTCTTCTTGCAGGTGCTGTTGGATTGCTACCCGCAACTGTCTCTCTGTGACTGGAAATTCCTCTGCCAGCGCACGGAAAAGCAGAATGCAGAATTTCCTGCAGCAAGGCTTGGAAGTGCTGCATTCTGACCGCCCTCTGTGATTGTGGTAACATTTCCGCAATTTTGTGTTTGCGGGTCTAAGTACGTTGCCACCCACTACTGGTCCTTGGCTTTTATGTGTTTTATTCGGGGGTCCCCCTTAAAACACTACAGCATGTAGGCCCCCATTCCCACTAAACTGGAAGCGGTATAGTGGCCTGCTTCCAGCTCATCATCCAGGATAATGTCGTCCTCGTTCTCCTCCCCCCATCCACGGATAACACAAGGGATCCCAGAAAGGTTTAAAGCATGCTCTTCTTGCTCCTCCTCATCCCCCCCAGCACCATCCTCCTCCTCCTCTGACTCCTCTTCAGACTCCTGCTGTTGATTTGTCTCAGATGGAGTAGCACCCCCTGGGAATTCATTCA